>NW_026294618.1:44154879-44754879 GCF_026119805.1 Tympanuchus pallidicinctus | reverse complement strand
TTGGAGACTGGCAAGATACCCAAAGAAAGTATTCCAACATGATATTCTTGTTCCTACACTCTTTCCATTAAGCCTGCTATTGGCCACTGTCACAGACAGGATGTGGGAGAGATAGATTATGTATTGGTCCTGATCTGGCACAGCCATTCCTAACTCTCCTCTTAAATATAACCTAGCATAACAGCAGTTATGCCAGAGTTTGGCATAAGACTCCATGTTGCTCCATAGAGCTATATCAATATGTGGGGGGATTTTAATATACCCAGGAGCAATATGTTTGGCAAGAGATAGGTAGTGTATTTTAAGTTATCACTGGAAATTCAGAGACAGCCAAATATTCCTGCTTGTTAAGGTCTTGGCCTAAATGATGAAGGTGATTAACTGACTTTGACTTTCATAGTTGCTCAGTTTCCTCCAAGGTGCTGCTGCTTTTGAAAATGCTAGCTTTTAGATTCCTATATAATCCTATAAAATAACTTTCAACCACATAACAGGAAAATGAAAACTAAAAATGTATACATGATAATGTCAGCAACTCAGTGCTTCAAAGAAATTAAAGTGTATGGATGTGACCTTTGTAGCTTCTCTTAGGCACGCTGTCCTTGTCTGAGATTTTTCCCATCACCATTGGCTAGTTTTCTTTTCATCTATGCACAGCAAAGTCTTGACATCCAGCTATCAGCATGAATCATGCATGGAATGGAGAATCCATAGTCATGAACAGCCATGTGCATCTACAGGGATCAACTGCCAATTTCTTAGAATTTCGTTGTGTTACCTTGTGTTTAGGGATGAATTATTTTGATGCGCTATCTCCTAATCCAATTTGACACAGACACATCTAGGAATAGCATCTGTGTGTTTCTTCATTATATAACCTTAGAAACTCTGAAAAATAAGGACACTGGGCAAATCTCCCACAAATAGCTCTCTACTCTCTGAAGATTTATAAATGTAGTACAATAAATATCTGACTTAAAGTGAGAGGACATTATTTAATGACTCAGTGTTGTTTCTATCACTTCTGCAAAATATCACTATCAATATATCATGATGATGTGAGGATTTGCTGGCTTTGAAAAAGTTAGTCAGAAAAGGACTATGAGATTCAGAGTTGGATTTTGCTTCTGACAAGTATCCCTCTCAGAATAATACTCTTCTGAGAGTGAGAAGAAGACAGTAAGGAGACTTTAAGGACAGTAGGAAGTAAGGAAAGGTCTCACATCCTGGGTGAGAACTTGGATGTTATTGCTGCTTAATGGAGTAGCTCCATTTCTACTGTAGAAATCACTGAATAAGGATAGGAACAATGAGGGAAACAGACTGACAGCTTGCTTGGACAACCCCTAGTAAGTCCCACTTTCAAGTCACAAAGGAAAGAAATCTAGAGCAAGGGCCTGAACTCGGCAGTTCAAGGGGTTGGGAAGTGTTGTTTTCTTTCAACTTTTAAAAGACTCTGAAATGTTTCTGTTCCATTCTTCTGAATGGCAATGATTCAGAAACCACAGGAAATTCTGCGGTACAACAGAAAACTCTCCCATTGCACTGCCTTCTCTTTTGCCAGCTTTCCCATTCCCTCCCTATGAATGCAAACCCTTTCTTGTGCTGCTTTGCTTTAGGGACAAAGACTAAGCCCAGCACTGATATTTCTAGTCCAGAGATATCCTAAGATTCATTTGATTTGAGGTGAGGGGAATGGTAGCCCAAGTAAATAATAAATCTGTTTACTATCAGATAAGGCATTTTCCTAAAAGGAGGGATCTTCATATATGTGTCCAATCAGACTCAGGAAAGATTTAAACTTGACTCTGCTGTGGAGATAAATTCTCCAAACGAGGCATAAAGCCTGTGAACATACAGACCATGGCTTCATTTCAGGTGTCCTGCAGTCACACCATCTGCATTGGATCTCACCATGTTGAGCCTGAGCATGCAGGGTTTGAAAAGCAGTTGCTTCTGGGACAGGCAGTGTGAGATCAGTGTGTGCAGAGCTGCCATGAAGCTTAAGTCAGAGGAATACTAGCATATATATATGGCTCAATTTTAGTGTCTGTGAAATCAAATCTTTGTTGATACTGGAGCATGGTGCTGTTCCATTATGACTGGACAATCTCAAACAATCATTTAATTTTCTGTCCCCATTAGAGACCAGAGTGGAGTGCTAAGATGGCTCTGCTTGTGAAACATATGTTCATCCTTCCTCAGTTTATCTTAATACTTCAGTACAGCCTGAATATCATGATATTACTAAAAGATGACATTCATAAATTACAAAGACGCAAGTTGTGAGAGTAATTCCCCCACCCATTATACTCTCACATACATATTAGAGAACTTTCTCTGTGTTGGCACAATAATATACTTTGCAAGTATCAGGAGCACAGCAGGCTTGTATAATTGAAGAGATAATGATGGTGGAATAGCCTCCTGCTGTAAAATATTGTAAATAAATTAAAATATTCATTCTGACTTTTTTAGTGACAGTACTTAATGCTAGTAACTCTACAGTCTCATTAAAGTATCAGCATATAGAATCAAAAAGTAGTCTATGGTGACTTGTTTTAAAAAATGAGAATTTACTGAAAAGTTGAATTGCTGATAAAAAAATTCAAATTATTTATGTTGGTGATATCCTTATCTCCAATAAATTTCACTGGGAACAAAAAGAAAATATTCAGAATAAGATTTTGATACTGTAAAACTTAAATATGCATCTTTATTTTCATCCTTTATTATCAATACTGTTACTGAAATAAATAGCTGAAGCCAAGTGCAGGCAGAAGCCTTTACATGACCGAGAATAAGGTACAATTTACAGCGGCTAACAGCATCAGTCTGACTGAAAGAGCAGATGTAATCTGATTTTATTAAGTTTGGCAAACTGCTTCTTTCATTTTTGGAAATTATTTGGAAAATCTGACAATCTTCTCCTTATTTTCCAAATTATGTCAAACTCATGGAAATAAACGGTAATGCGGCTACTTTACGAAATTTCTGTCCTTCCAAAAGTCTCACATAATCTCATCTTTACAAAATGTTACATACAGCATTTCAAAAATAAATTGAGCTAGGTCTGCACTGTGGAGAGATAGATGTAAGCAACTGAGAAAGCTTGGTCTTGGTAATTATATAAAAACACATTTATTTTATTGTTCCCTATTTGTCCTTTTGCCATCTGCTTTCCCATCTATGTATTTGTCTGTCTTTGTCAAGCTGCCACAGACATCAGGCTTACAAGAAAAACACCACTTAATGATATACAAGCTTAAATTCAAAAGCTGATCTCTAGAGCTTTGTCCTTCTTCCTAGTATTGTAAGCCATCTGTGAAGAGGCTCTGGCTTACTGCAAAATAGATGCATGTACTGCAGCCAATGGAAAATAAGAACCCATTCATTATTTCTGAGTAAGCAATTGAGTGAGTGATTTTGGGCATGAAGAGGGTCTTTTTGTTCTGAAGAGAGGAAGACTAGATGTTGTGTAGCTACAGGAAGGAAATGTTTACTTGTGTGTCTGTGGGTCTTTCTTGCCATTCCGCACCTGCTACAGTCACTGCCCTGCTGGGACAGTACTTAGATTACTATTTACAGTTCCTAAAAATAAAAGCTAGGTCCTGAATCTGATCACTGCAAGGACCCTTCCCAAATCTTATCTTTTTTGTGGGTGTTCAGGAGTGTATTTCCACAACATCATTTAGCATCACATAATCACAGAACGATTTAGATTTCAAAGGAGTTCTGGAGACAACATATTTGGGTGGAGATGCCACAGACTTGTCTTGGGAAGGAATATCAAAGCTGCTTTTTGGCCAGCCAACTGCAGTCCCATCTCTTTGATGTCAAGGGAAGTTTGAGTGACAGAGCTTGGAAACAAGGGCAAAGTGAAAAGCATGTCTCATTTCTTCCTGCACTGTGAACAGTATCACAGGAGAAGCTAATGAAAATGTTTCCTTCAGCAGGAGACCATAATGCCTTACTGTGGAAGTTGGAAAGATCATAGGAAGCAATATGATTTCTGTAGCACTGAGCTAGAAGGTCCTCATATCAACATAGGAGGGACTGACTTTCCAGAATCTACAGAATCAAATCCATTTGAAGAACCTGACACTTTTCAGCATGGATGTCTCCGGTACTGCTCAGATCTGTGAAAGTTAGCAGACCATCTCCCACATGTAACTGTGTCTTTGTACATGTTTATAATGCAGAACAGGTATAAGAGAACAATATCAAACAAAACAAGAACAACATAGGCTATTATCGAGATAATACTAGCAAGATAAACATATTAACTCCACACTTTGACAAAAAGAAAAATGGTCATCATTATCCAGAGGATTTCTAACCTGCTCTGATTAATGCCTAAGACATACTTTCAATCTGCTTATATGTGCAATAAACAAATAAATAAATACTACTACCACAGAAGAGACAAAAGGCACAGATTAAATAACTTGTCCCACACCACACAGGACTGGAAAGGACAAAGAGCAGAACCAGTGCAAACCCACAATGCAGTGGCTTGGACCACTGCACCATCCTTTCTCCCAAAACTTTTTGCTTTCCTTTCATTAGATTTCCTCTTTTTGTGACTTGTTTTGTTCTTCAAGAGAAATGATTGCATATGCTAACAGAAAGGTCAACAGAATGCGTATTTTTCTTATCTTTTCTTCTCACTGACTTTCTTTGATTTTCCTCCAGGAACAAAATTAAAAAAAAAAAACAAAACTAATAATCTTCTCTCATTTCTGCTTACAAATCCAGAGAAAATGATCTGAAACTGCAGTTTCTGACACACAGATTAATGCAGATTCTATTTCAATTTCTGTTTTCTAATCTCAAATCAATCTCTTTAAATCGTTTCTGGCTTCCATGCCACTTGAATTACCAGTAGTAACCAATTAAGGAAAATTATGCAAAGGTTAAAGACAGATGCTGAATACTTCACAAAATTCATTTTCTTATAGAGCTGATACTGTCTAATCCATTAAGAATGTCAATGGAATATTAATATGCACAGGTTGCACTGAAAGAAATGACTCCTATTTATTTCCATGGAAACTAGAATAGATACAAAGAGCACAATAACACTGTTTGATCAAGGAAATTTTCAGATACAAAACACTGTTTTTCATCATAGTCACCATCATTAGCTCTGCATTTTTGCCAGTGATGAACAAGAGCCTACATGCTACACTCACTGTAGTAGAGGTAACCTAATGTTGTCACTGTTGAAACAAACTATCCACCACCTCACTGTGCTCACACCCACTGTTTGGCCTCTATAAATGTTCAGCAAGCATCGAGGAATATCATTGGGTGCCACTTTTTTCCACACAGGAATTCAATGACACACTTTTGTTTCACACACACTTCAGATGCCACTGTATCACAGACTGCCCCTATGCTGCCATCTGTCACATGACAACAACATGGAATGGAAGTGAATGTTCAATCTCTACTGCTATATCAATCTCTACTGCTATACCACCATCTGCCTTGGATGTTCTAGGTCAAAATTATACAATAGGAGGCATTACTTTTGGAGCAGTCCTCAGAGTAGGTCACCTCTAAACCCCTAAAAAGTGAGAGAAAAGGGCAAATAAGTGGGCTATAGTATCAATTTGAGCTTTTTTCTCTAAGTCTTGAGTTCTTGCTGACTAGAAGATCACAATTGTTGACCTGTCATAATAATACCATCACCAGTTCAGAGTCAGCCCCTTTACTCCCTAATTATGTGCATCCAGAGCAAAAACTATTCCCAATTTGGAAATATAGGTTTTCTCATTAGCATCAAAAGGAAATAGGAAGGGGAAATCAGCATCATCACACTTCTGTTCTCAGGCTGTCTGCTGAATTGGAAGGCATAGCTTGTCTGTGCAGATCCAACAGCAGTGCAGGGTATGGTTTGGGCAATAATTCAGAGAGGTGTGTGTCTGAGTTGAGTGTTCTGAGCTCAGAGCTTGCTATTTTGGACACAGCAGCTTCACAGACAGCTGCATTCCTGGGTGGACAGTCAGCAGAGCCACTGTGCAAGGCACAGACACAGCAAGCAGCCATGGGCTCCTTGGGGACTGCATGGCAACCCATGCCAGCAGCATTTGTGAGAAAAGTGCAATCTTTTAAAATTATTATGTATGACCTGGGAGTCAGAGACACAAAGTGATAGCTTTCAGTTAGCTGGGAAGTATTTGCCCTTTGACTAGGAGTACATCACATCCACAGAAGGAATTTACCCTTTGTTTGTTTGTGTCTGACCTCTGCCCATGATAGCAGTTGCAGGAGCCCCTCCTCCAGGAGTAGAAAGCCATCTCAGTGCTGTAGTCTCCTTTTTGCATGAAGCTAATCTTTGCGCACATAACCCCCAGAGTTTGAACATTTATCTATAGAATAATAAGCTCTCTAGCAACACAGGAAAGAGAAGTGAAGAACTAGTTCAAAGCCTGCTAAGCTAGAACAGGGAGACATAGTGTGGGAATCCCTTTGCTGCTACCTCTGGTGAACAAAGTAAAATGTGGGTGCTGTAGTTCATCTGCATGCATTTCTCCAACTGGCATGTTCAAGTTTCATGTTGCACAACAGAACATGATGTACGACTTTAGAGCTGCTCAAATTGCAAAGCTGATCTAGAAAAGTAAGATGGAAAAAAAAGAGAAAGGTGGAGAAAAGACCTTCCAACATCTGGGGGAGAAAATGACTGACACGGATTCTGCTCTTCAACACCAAAAGACATCAAATTTGCTTTTAGTAAGAACTTTGCCCAGAAAGATATTTGAGGGGATTACAAGTGCTCACAGACCACTTGCTGAAATAATAAAGTGAGCATCACAGGAATTCTGATAAAGACTCATCTCTGGAAGAAAAAAAAAAAAATGGAACTGAAATTACAGTGACTTTGCTAAGGCAGCTCTTCACAGAGTGGTTGGGAGATGTCTCTCTGATGGCCAGAACATACTACATTTCTATGTGTGTGAGATTCTTTCCTTCCCTGACTGCCTTCTTCCATCCAAAATGAAGTGTTTTAGCACATATTTAAATGTCTCTTGTCAATACATTTGTGTCAAACTTTTCAAACTTTGCTTCTTACATGGTAGGAAAAAAAAAACACCTTTTTTATACTTCAGTAGGATATGAAAGTCAGTGTGCTAGAGTTTGTGTCGTTTTTTCCTTCTCTCACAAAGCAAAGCAAATACGTAAGGAAATAGTTGTCAACACAGTCTTTATTTCACTCTTCTTACTATAGGTCATTGCAAATGGGGATCTTGTAAATGATACCATTAGGAGACTTTTGTCAAGCAGAAACAGAAATGAGCCAAATTACATTTACCATATTAAAACATGTACGACTGGAATTGCATCATCTTGGAGCTTGAAAATATTTATACTACCTTGGATACAGTCACTTCCAGATTATTTTACAATACTGGTAGTCTTTATGAATGGGTCAACATTCCCCTCCCAAATCCCTCTATTTAACAGCGGGGAAGAAATGCAGAAGGCTGGTGACTTAGAAGAAATAAACTCTATTTCCCATGGTCTAGAGAGTGTGACCTTTCTCTCTTTCACCAGAGAGAAAGGTATTTCCAACCAGTTACTGCCACTCATTTTAGGTATAAAGCAATACAGCTATACTGACTGCATTGGAACCCACCATACCATATCCCACAACACCATGTGTATTTAATGACAGCCATTGAGGAGGATCTCTTCATTAAATGGGCCCAATTCCAGTTTCATTATAATTCTACTTTCTATGAATTCTCTGGAACTAGAGAGGAGTAACAGAAAAAGTGGTAACAATGGAACTATCCTTGCACTTGAAAATGCATCTGCATTCCAAGGCATGACGTGATCCCTCTTAAAAAACTTTAGAAAATGTTTCAAAGGTCCTCATGTGGGGATAATTTGGTCCTTGAAAGAGCCTTTGTGCTTCCAGACTTGGGAAGTTTCTTTCTTGTCCAAATTAAATCCACGCTATTTTTATGTGCTGACTTTTCCTCTTCTTCCTCTTTCTTCTTCCCTCCCCCCTCCCCCCCCCCCCCATATGGAGGAATTAATTCACAATACTGTTTTAAGGAAATGAACTCATTTGGGTGGAGGGCAGTGAAAGACATAATCCCAAATCTCCATGTTTCTGTTCATAGAGCCTACTGTGAAAGAAAAACGGCTGCCAAGCACTAAGCCTTTTAAAACTGCACTGTTATGTCTCTGGAGTGGCTTAGTGAGGGTGGAGAACAACAGTACACTGTGCTAAGTAAAGCCAGAGAGAAATAGTCTCTATCTGTTTTTCATTTGTTTGTTTGGTTTTCTTTTTTTTCTTTTTCTTTTTTACTAGAATCCCACGTATGCTGCAGCTTAGTTTTGCTCTGAGTGTCTGCCTTGACTGCCAAAAATCACATAGCTTTCAGTCTTCCTCTTTTATTTCAAGTTATATCTGTGACCTTTGAGACCTTTTCTTGGTTTTAGTGTTGAGAAATACTAATTGCATTCAAATTGTCAGTTACACTGAAAAGGTTGTTTTCCATCTACCCAAACGAATAATGCTATACCAGAAAAACAGCCCGACCTTGACAATGTTCCATCTGAGAAAGGAATCAGCCACAGTATCTGTGCTGTTTGCTTATAACCTCCTTACACACTTTTGAATTGTTTAGTGATATTATACACAAATAAATAGAGAGACACAGTGAAAAATACAAGAAAGCAACTTCTGACCCTTCTAACTTGTTTGGTACTGCAATCCAACAAATCACCTGAGAAAGTATCTCACAGAAATAGACTTAGCTGTAAAGAACACTGGATGTTTCATAGTGTCACAACTTCAGATATTCCACTACAGCATATAGTGTCATTTACTACACTCAAAAACTTAAGAGAAAGGCTTACTAAGTTGTTCCTTTCCTTTATGGATGCCTACCTGTGCGACCATGGATGCCTACCTGTGCGACCTGCTGTAGGGAACCTGCTTTGGCAGGGGGGTTGGACTCGATGATCTCTGGAGGTCCCTTCCAACCCCTACAAGTCTGTGATTCTGTGATTCTGTGATTCTGTGATTCCTTTCCTCCTAATCATCAACTGTTTCATTGGACTTCAGATTGCAATGATAAATATATATGGGCAGTTCCAGAGTTTCTGCTTCAATTCTAAAGGTTTACTCCCTCTTTTGTGTTTTAAGTCTACATTATTTTTCTTCATTTATGAGCTTCCCTTTATATAAATATATGTAATTGCATATAAAAATATGTGGCCAATGCAGATGCAAAGAAAATAGATTAAGATTTTCTCCTTTCCACTGTAAGAGAAAAATCTTTTGGATCAAGTCCTGGTTCAAGTCAATAAAAAACTCCTATCACCTTCAGTGGTGTCAAGAATTCACCTTATCTACTTCTTCAGAAAAACTGTGAAATTATGGAAACAATTTGGCCAGCAGATTGTAATCTTGTTATATTTTGAAATGTTCTACTTACATGTTTTTAAGGCATGTGGGTAACTCCTAGTTACAGTAAGTCAGTTCAGTTATTTGTTTTGCATTTGATTTGTGTTTTCATAAGTCACACAAACTCAAAATATGGAAACATACAGCACAGCGAAATAGAGATAAGCAAGTTATCCTAGTAAGGAAACTGCTTAATCATAGTTTCTGTTAACAAACTCCATTTAGAAGACAGGGACCAGATAAGATGAAGGATACACAGCTCATGAAGTGAAGTTTCCTCCTTAGAGTATTCATTAAACCTGCACTAGCGCTGGTGCTTACTGATCCAGGAAGTCAAACTAGCTGAAAACAATTTGTTTCGTAAGCTTCATTTTCAACTTCTTTAGTTCCCTGAACTGGCTCACCCAGGATGAGAAAAATGCCAGTCCTAACACATGAGAATAAATTAGAACAGAATAAATTGCAAAAAAGTTGAAAACAAGGCTTAAAGGCAGTTAGATAAAAGAGTGAGAATAGCACAATAAGTGCTTAAAGTGCTTAATCATTCTGACTAAATTCATATTTGATGACTGTGATCAATGTTTCCTACTTTGCTTATCATGTTGATGGTTTTAGATAGCACTTTTGGAGTAAAACAGCATGAAGGTGTCAATAGGCCTATGCAAATAAGTAGTAGAATTGTCCAAAAATTACTAACAAAAAGTCCTGGCAGAGCAATTCCCCCTTTTTTATAATCAATTCTTGCAAATTTTACTATCTCACAACATTCATAAATGAGGTATAGTTCTATATTTAAATCTTTAAGAGATTCCAATACAACCTATGGCAAGATTCTGTTTGGCTTTCATTATACCATTGTCTATTACTGACATCACCATTAAAACTCAATTCTACATGCCAAATCTGTAATGAAACTTTTAACTGCCACTGGTCTGAGTTTGGTCACTTTTTTTTTGCTGTTGTTAGGGCAATATTGTCAGGTTCATGCAGCCACATCCAGGACAGCCTGTATTCACCATCAATCAACAACAAGTGGTCAGAAGCAAGAAGTTCTGTAGCTGACCTTCCAGTGTTAACCCATAGTCCCCAAAACTGTGAAATCTAACTTAAAATAATCTAGCCTGCAAACATGGACTTAAAAATCCAATGTTAAAAAGTTGGACAACTCATACCAGACAGTGGCATTCCCAACATCCTGAGCTTAAAATCTAAAAATATTTAAAATTTCTGGTTTTGCTACAAAACAAGAAAAAAGAACTAAGGGAGCTCCTAGGCAGAAAATAATATCCTTAGATCAAAACAGCCACATGTTGATAGCTGTGGAGGTGAATGGGAAGGTACTACTGGCATAAGAGGAAGATGAAGAATCAGAAATTGCAGATTATCATGTATGATCAACAATGTTAAAACCATTTACTCTGAGAGATAAGTAAATCTGGACTGTCCCGGAAGCTTGGCAAATAAAACATTTTTAGACATCTTTATTTTATTCACAAGAGAAGCTTGTACGCAGCCCAGCAAGTACTGAGGATTCAAATGAGGCCCACAGCAACTATTTTCTGCAAACTCAACCAAGAAGGGAAATATCTTCTGTATAATTTGATGGTCTGTATGAACAATTGAGCCTTTCATGCAAATCCAGTGTTCATCAGGGGTTGTTTCCAAAGACATTGAGCGTGATGTTGGCTGCTATGTGCACACTAAGCGCAGCCACTGCAACAGCCATGGATTCTCCCAGCATGATAATAAAATGTAAGAGCCCACTGTTTCATTTGACTCAAGCATTTTGCCAAACATAAGGTCTAGAGTTAGGGAAAGAGAGATGTGAAAGACAATCATTAATAGCAATATTAATTTACCTCTACCTGTGCTAATCAACTAAGGAACAATAAAAATAGAAAATAAGAGGTTAAAGACAGCTTGTGTAGCTATGAGTAAAACGTATCTGGGAAGTGAAGAAAACTTCCTGGCAGCAAGCAGTAATTCCTAGTTTATGGAAATTAGTGATAGTCAGTAGAGAAAGTGGTTGGTTTTCTTGGAAACCACAATGGGAATGGTGTCAAAGTTTTAGTGGGTTTAATGTTGTCTCAGTATCAGGAATTTTGAAATCATATTATTTATTTATTTATTTATTTGCCATTAGATTAGTGGTAAGCAAAAAAATACATAAAGTGCTTTTTTTCCTGTGGCTTTGGCAGGAGTTATCAGAACGATGCTAGCTTTGTAAGCCTCATTTAGACTTCTTCATAATGAGGGTAATGAGTGATGCTATGGAGATGTGGTATATGTGCTGGAAGGGTACAGCAGACACTGAGTCAGGAGGACTTGCATGCATTCACTGGCAGTGCTTTTAAAATAAATATAGATCCTGAAAAGTCTGAGTATCCCTCACCATGCAGAATTTAATGCCTGGTGTGGTGACTGTTTTGACATTTTCCTGCCTCTGTGTGGATCAGTCGGCTGGTCCTGACTACACAGATGCTGCACACAATAGCTTGCTTGGCTTGCTCCCTTCACACAGCACTGAAGAAGGAAATCTGGGAACTGAGTGGAGAACTGCAGCTGGAGCCCACATGGCTTCCATCCACACTGATTATAGATCATAACGCTGTTATCACAACAGACCAGGTAGCCTGCAGTTACAGACCCACAGGACTGACCAATTATTAGGGTTGTTAATTGCTTTCAAATCAGAAACCAATCTTGGTACATCCACCAAGTAGGAAGAGTAGTTTCTCAAAAAGATACTCTCAGCTTACCAAAAAAAATTATAATCTGGGTTTATCACAAAGTTTAGAAAAATCAAAAGAAATATCCCCAAAAGCATCTGAACAGTCCACTCATCCTCCAAATGTCAGATATCTAACAGTGAGATCTTCTCAGGATGTCTTAACTTCAAACTATAAATTGCGTAGTCTTTATTCAGTATAGTTTGTGCCTTTAGCAACATGCAGCAGATCAGTTAAATGCTCCCCACGTCTTGTTTGTGATCATCCCATTTAAGTTAATGCCTTTCTATTAGAACAGGCCACCACAGTAAACTTCTGATTATTCTTAAAGGCAGAAGACTTTTCATGTTTGAGATGAAGTCTGCTTAAGATACCAAAGAAGAAACAGCTGCCTCTGGTCCTTACAGGGCATGTGTACCTAAGGGCAGTTGCCTCAAAGCACGGAACTCTTTAAGGTTTTACACAATGCCTGTCCACACGCTTGCAGACATTCATGTCTCTGATAGCTTAATAATAGTGGATAAAGCCACATGGATGCTCTCACAGCTATGAAAGCAAACGTCTAAAATGGAAGGGACTGACTTAATCTGTAGCTGTCTGACTACATCGCTAACAGCCTGGCAATTAGGGAGCTACCAGGATTCATTTGTATGTACGGAGAAGCAACTAAATCAGCCAATTTTCAACTTGCATGCACACTGCTCTGTCTGTTGGCTCCACCATGGCTGGCTGCTGTCGTAGCAAAACACTTTGTGCCAGCTCAAAGATGCTGCTGTCTCCCAAACTCTTGTTCACTATGCTTTACCTAAAAACACACCACCATTCATGTGCATCACACACTAGGGGATGTCACTGCATGAAGAATATGTCCTGCACATTTGTGATGAAACTTTCCAGGTTGCGGGGATTCTCTCAAAGCAGCTGACATCACAAAGCTGCTGTTCTTTTTCCTCCATTCTGGACAGATGAGGATAGCACTTACACAATTCATTAGCCATCAAGACATACTTATGGAGCAGGTTAACAACTGAGATTTTGTAGCTGTTGCTGTCAGCAGTTTCCGGCAATGGGACAGGGGCCAGCTGCTCAGCCAGCCCTTTTGCTAGCAGACAGGCTGGGTTAGCTGATATTGTGCCTGCTGTCAAAGGGAATTGCTTTGTTTTTGTACTGATTCTACTGGTTGTCCAGAGTGAAAATAGCAAAAATTTACATAAATGAAAGAAGAAAAATTCTTTCTTAACCATGTTAACTCTGACTTTCAAACACATTTGTTGACAAGACAGGCTAAGGAAACCATGCAAAATAGTTTGAGCAATACATTTTTTTCCACCTTCTAACAGGTCCATTTCATGCAAATGCTTTCAGTTTATTATGCAAATTGAAACTTTTTTTATTAAAGTGAAATCATCAATGTAGGTAAATCCATTTGTAGTCAAGGACAAATGGGAAGTAAAATAAACACCAGAATTAAAAAAAAAAAAATTCTCATTAACTGTGGTAGTTCACTGGCTTTATCATTTAGAGAGCTTCTGTCATTCTCATGCCTCTGATTAAGATCTTTTGGAAAATCCCAGAGAGCTCCAGCTAATTGCCTCATACCAGAGCCAGTGCCCTTCGTCAAATTGTCAAGACTTCATGAGCATTCATTTAATGCCTGTAAACTTGACATTACCAAATTAAGCAGTCAGGAATGCAGGTGGCACAGTGCAATAAATGTTTCCTCCTCTGCCTTGCTTACTGGGACATTCAGAAGAAAACACTTGAGCATCCAAACCATGTAAGTTGAAAGAACATGCTCACAACTCCTTGCTTGTAAACAAATGCAGAAGAGGTAGTATAGAAACCAAGGATTTGAAAAATTCCCCATCAGATCATACAGCAGTAGATATAGTAGAAAAATCTGGACATTTATATATGTTCTTAATCTGCCTTGCTGAAGTGTTCATGTTACAGGACAATATCACAGAATCACAGAAATCACCAAGGTTGAAAAAGACCTTCAAGACCATCCAGTCAAACCATCCACCTGTCACCAGTAGTTCTCACTAAACCATGCCCCTCAAAACAAAATCCAAATTTTCCTTGAACAACTTCAGGGGCGGTGACTCCACCTCTTCTCTGGGCAGCCCATTCCAGTGCCTGATCATTCTTTCAGAAAAGTAGAATTTCCTAACATCCAGCCTAAATTTCCCTCCTTCTAGTTCTAACATTAGTTACACAAGAGAAGAGGCTGACCTCCAGCTCACTACAACCTCCCTTCAGGTTGTTATAGAGAGCAATAAGGTCTCCACTGAGCCTCCTCTTCTCCAGACTGAACAATCCCAGAAATATTTCACTGTCCATAACAGTACAGAAGGTTTTGAATGCATTTTAGGTTTGTTATGCAAGCCAACTAAGACTATTTTCAAGCTCTCCTGGCACACAGCAATTTTAAAACCTGTGAAATGCTTAAAAAGGGAATGACTGAACAGACAGAGCTGGCGACTGTTGGGATGCTTGCCCATGAGACAAGCAGGGTTGGAAAACATCACTTTCACAAGTGCAAAATGTTATCTGCTACATCCAGCACATATCTGGGTATGTTTAGAGCTCAGTAGAGGCTCCAAAACCCACACAACATGCAGGGAAACAGCTGCACCAAGTTGTTTGCTGCCTTGTCTGGACTGCTAGTGTTTTCAGGATTAGTTCATCTAGTTGTATCAGACTCCATTTTTGCTATTAGCTGTAGGTGGCATGCACCCTTCTGACCTCCAGCACCCTTCTGACCTCCCTTTTGGAGGGAGCAGGATAAACTTGAAGAGGTCCAAGATAATTTTGCTCCTTGCTGATAGCACAGAACCCAGCAGAAGCATTTTAACTGTGGAAGCTGGAACACCTATTTCTGTGCACCTTTATATCCAAGGTTATGTTGAGCATTTTTGGATTTGAGACGATTATTTGTCAGTTTTATGAGATTTAGGTTTTGGATTGTTATTTTTTCCATTTTTTTCCCCACCCCCATCCTACTTTTGGCAGGCAATTTTATAGGCACTTCTAGAGGGTATATAGAGTTCAGTGTGGATTTTTATGCAACTCATTTCTTTAGCCAATGTTCCATTACCATGATGAAACAACTACTAATGAGGAAGGGTGGGGAAATTTCCCTAGAGAGAGAATAGAGAATTAAAATAAATAAATAAATTAATGGAAGTATGTAGCTTGACTTAGACAAACAAGTTGGGAGAGGAAGGGAAATATCTGAAGACTCCAGGCAGAGAGGAAAATGGTTACTGTGGTTCAAGGCATAACGGGATGGGAAGTATTAAGGGAAATGTTGCACTGTGTAAGAACACAATAATTAAATATGCCACTTTATCAGGCTGTGAGTACAAAAAACAGGTCAAGGATGACTGATTACAAATAAAAAGATTTTTGCTTTAATCTTCTTTGTTTTTTTTAGAGTAAACTCTTCCTGACTGAACTCAAAAGAACAGTCAGCCCTTTGCACTCTATGTATGTGAAGGACACAAATAAAAGTCAGGGAGAAGATTAGATGAAGAGTGTAACTTCATGAAGGAATTGTAGCTTTCAGACCTCTCCTGTAGAGAGATTTCCAGAGGCAGTAAATACAACTGAAATCATGAAGAGTAGGCAATTTAAGAAATATCTTCTTGGAGATTTGGAGAAGATTGGCAAGGACAACAACAAAAAGAAGGAAAATGTAAGGAAATTTATTGTTGGGATAGGCCTCCACTTAGTCTGAAAATGAATGCACTTAGTTGAAAATGATTTATCTTTCACAATGCAATCTTTTTCAGAAATAAATTGAGTATACAATTAACAGCAGGAAAAAATCCATCATCTGCAGCCCAGACTACAAATAGGGTCAACATAGGTGCTGATTATGATTAATCTGTCCTGTGGGTCTGACTTTGAAGTCTATTCCTATTGATTTCAAAAGAAGTCATAGTAATACTTGATGACCTTTAAGGTTTTTTCCAACCTGAGTGATTCTATGATTCTATGATTCTAAGTTGTTGACAGTATTTAGTTTCAAGTTTCTTTGTATAACACATTGCTGTTATCAAACAGGAGATACTGATGTTTTTTTTTTTGTTAACCCCAGTTAACAGATACTTGCTGTGCAATAAAGACATGTCTTTCTATATAACTGCATCCACTGATATTAGACATCATCATCTATGTACAAAATAATTCTGTCCTGCTATACTTATTGTATTCACTCCAGAATAATAGAAATCTACAAATATATGTGGAAAAAAAATTAGGCTTTTTCATTTGCAGAAATAACATCTTGTGTTTTCTTCTTTCCTTCTTTTTTTTTTTTTTTTAGATTTTATTTTAGTGGCTTCAACAGACTGAATTGACTTGTCTTGGCTTATTTGACCTTGAAAAGTAAGCAGTCACAGAGAATCCAAGAATTGATATGAAAGACCATATAGAAATATCAAGTGCTGGAGGTGCAAGCCAAGGTGCTAGAACCAAATACTGGGTCACAGAAAGCTGAATGAATTGGAATACTGCAATGGTCCACTCTTCACAAGTGAGAATTGTAAAAGAAAATAAAAAGATATAACAGTTCATCCAAAGAAGATGGGAAGCACAGTCTTCATCCCTTCATAATACCCTTCATTCTCATCTCTCCAGCTCCTACTCTAATTTAATTTTAAAGACCACTGAAATTTTGCTATTTATGCAATGCTAGGTGTGATGGTGCTTTCTTTTCTTATACAGCTTTCTACAATGGGATTTGGACTTAGAGCTTACAACACCTGCAGTTATTTGCACAAATATGTTGTCCCAGAAGGAGACAGAATCTTAGGATCTATAGGGAATGAAATAGATGCTGCCATTAATGTTCCTATAGCATCTCTATAGCTCAGCAGGCCATCTGGTAGAAAGTTGATATAGCTGAATTACAAGAAAGTTCAGATATGGCTGGCAAAAATGACCAGGTATTCTGAAAAACTCAAATATTAAGACAATGTGGAAATGTTATTACTGGCTACTACCAGAAGAGGATAATGGATTGGGAAATTCACCATCTGAATCTGACTGACTTTAGCAACCAGAATAGGTTGGATTTTTCAAGTATCCAGTACTACACGATACCACGATTCATTCCCCAGTAAAGTGCTTTCAGCAAGACAGATAGACAGCTGTTTCCCATCTAGTTGCACTCTAGAGATGGAAACCTCAAGAAATCTCTCAGTAAACAAGTTTGCCTTTAGTACTGTAGTAGTAAAGAATTAGGGCATTTTCACCAGACTTGCAAGACTTTGGCATGCTTAATTGAATTTGAAAATTTTTACAGAGGGGAAAAAATAAGCAATAATAATGTATCAAGGCAGAAGGGAAACGAAAATAGTTGAAAGTAGTTTGGAATCAGCCATATCCTAGGGTTGCTACCCTAGGAGTAGCTAGAGTTTTTGGCTTGAAAGTATTGTCACGTGGGAAATTTTAATAAATAATTTTAATAAATAATAATGCCCTTAACCAGGACAGCCAAGAAGAACATGCTTGTGCACCCTTGCACTAGATCTAGAACTTGAAGCCTTTAAAGGTACTCTCCCTTTGGACTCTACAGCATAAATTCTATCTTCTACATGAAAACTTTGACTTTTCCTAATGTGACGTAATCCAAAACACATGAAATAACAACAGTGTGTTTTATTTACATAACTGATATTTTTTTTGCATATCTATGGGACAAACTATGGATGACAAATCATTCCTATTTGCCCCTCAGCCATCACAGGTCCCTAATACAGACTGCAGAATGCTTTTTCATTTGATGATACATGGATAAACTGCCAATGTCTTCTAACCTTTACAGAAGTACTCAAAACTGTTTCCAAAATGTTTTATACTACTAACACCAGCCATTTGTCAACATTTCTATTGGACCACCATGCAAAATCAAATGTTTAACTGGTAACACTTGCAGTGGAGCTTGACTGACTGCTTGCAGATCTCCTACCGGGGCCTGATAAGCCACCAGTGGCCCACACACAACAGCTTGGTATTAGTTAATTTAGAATATGTTATTTCTAATAAGTCTTCCACTGGAAACTTCATTTCTATCACATTAATCTTAGTATCTTCACACTTGGAATCAAAACCAAATGTTAAGTCGGGGGAAGTGGTTGAAGGAACAGAAGATGATACTGTGAAAGCAGAAGGATAAACTGCTGTTTCCATACCCTGCCATATTGAACAATTCCTCTTCCAAATCTGAGATTGCTCATGCAACATGCCCACATCATCTCTGCCAAGTATAAAGATATGGGAAGTCCATCATAGCAGAAATTTACATTCAAAAGCCTGTATTTTCATACATATCCTATGCACAGAATCACAGGGGTTGGAAGGGACCTCCAGAGATCATCGAGTCCAACCCCCCTGCCAAAGCAGGTTCCCTACAACAGGTCGCACAGGTAGGCATCCAGGCAGGTCTTGAATATCTCCAGAGAAAGAGACTCCACAACCCCCCTGGGCAGCCTGTTCCAGTGCTCCGTCACCTCACTGTAAAGAAGTTCTTATGCACATTCATGAGGAACTTCCTATGCTGCAGCTTATGTCCATTTCCCCTTGTCCTGTCTCCACGTACCACTGAGAAGAGACTGGCCTCACCACTATGGCTCCCACACCTCAGATATTTATAAACCTGGATCAGGTCCCCTCTCAGTCTTCTTTTCTCAAGGCTAAATAGACCCAGTTCACTCAGCCTTTCTTCATAGGGGAGATGCTCCAGGCCCTTCACCATCTTTGTGGCCCTCTGCTGGACTCTTTCCAAGAGGTCCCTGTCACCATTTATGTTTTTCTTTATTTCTGCAAAAATTGTCCTTTTCTGAAAAGGAATATGATATTTTTAAAGATTTAAAAGTAAATGCAGGAAACAACTTTTGTATGCAGATGTTGCTTATACATGATCTGAACCGGATATTCTAATGATGCAAAGTATAGAAATATTCAGTGATTTTAGTGTATATGTTTTCTGCTCAGAAAAATTGGTTATAGTTCTTCCATTATGGGACTAATATGTGCTTGAGAGATTAAGATCTTGTGAGCAGTGATGAACTGTGTAGTCTTTGGTTCCTAGTATTTCAAAAGAATAAATCATTAATTTTTAATAATTCTATTATCTTTAATTATCTGTATTTCCTTCCCTATATGGTTTTATCACATGAAATTTTCCAGATTTTGAATGTCCAGGGCTAGTCTGAGATTTTTTTTAAAGGATCTAATTTTCTAAAAATATTAACCAGACATCTCCCTCCTTTTAAGATTTTGAATTTGAGAGCAATTAAAATGTGAATTTGTTTACAAGGGATATGAATATCTTTATTCTGATTTTACATAAAAATGATGTGATGGGTAACAATGCCATTTTCACATAATCTTTTTTTCACTAACCCTGTCGGAAACACTTGCAGTTTGCTCTTCCCTGAGAGTGTGCACACCCCATTGTGAATCACCAAAGCCACTGTTCTTCAGATTCTCTCTACATGTAGCACCAAGTGTGCCCTCCAGTCTGCATTACCAACCACTTCCCCAGCAATGCCCTTTATCAAGCATCCCTTCCATTTCATTTCTCCAAATGTATCTTTTCACACTTTTCTCATGCACTCCATTTTTAGCATCTTCTTATCTTTCCTTTAGCCTTCATGGCTTCTTCAGTATCTCCTGCCCCAGCAGCACTGCCTTTTCTTTAAAGTGTTTGAGCAAAAGAACCATGATTTAGAACACTGTTTCTAGCCATTTCTGAGCCAAAACAGAGCAATCCATGGCTGCCTCCTGCACGGCCCCTGCTCCCAATTCCTGCCATTCATTCCCAATACAATAACTCAGTTTAGCCAAATTTTTTTGAAGATGTAAGCATTTAACTCTCCAAAGCTATTATGTGGTCTTTATACACAACAGCAGGATCTCAGCCAAAACCAAGTGTGCATACATGCAATACTCAGTTTCCCTTAAATATCTCTGTAATAAAAAGACAATTTAAAAAATCAAATTGTGAAAGTTGATAATTCAATTAATTTAAATTCCTCAAATACATTAATTTGTCAAAACTGAATCAGTCAACATTATGATTGTTACCTAAAATTGGTCTCTTACATAGTGATACTTCTTGTGACATATTCCCAGGCCTAAACTATACCAGTTTCACTTTAGACAGATGAAAAGATACAAAGCGACTCTACAGACCACTGTTCTAAAAGGAACACTTTCAAAGTCTTTTATTCTGAAAATATATTTACTGAAGTTAACCCAAAATGTTCTACTTACCAATGAAGCAAATCTTCAAAACTGCAAAACTAGAAAGAATCTTTTTTCTCATTGTTGCAACACAAGCCAGAAAAAATATATATATATATATATACATACGAGCAATTGTGCAAATACAGTTCTACACGTTATTTTTTGTTCCACTAGAATAATAAGTCTTGTTCTCCAGAGCCAAAACTACAACAGCTAACAACTTCCTAGGAAAACTGAAGTGCATAGAGCTAGAAAAAGCCTCAAGAAAGCGGTTATCCATTCCTTCCTTTTTAACACTTTCATGTCAGATTTCTCCACTGATATCTTTCTCTCTTTGATGAATATTGAACCAAGGATCTCCTAAATCATTAACTCATAGAGTGGCTTAGATTGAAGGGGACCTTAAAGATAATCTAGTTCTAACCCCCTGCCATGGACAGAGTTGCCAAGCACCAGAGCAGTCTGCCCAGGATCCCACCCAACCTGGCCTTGAATTGAATGCCTCCATAGTGGCATCCACAATCTCTCTGGGCAACCTGATCACTCTAAATCAGCCTAACCACTCTAAATCATCTTCTCATACCTATTGTCTTCAAAATTACATCTCATTTTCTGCCCTTAGCTTTCAACTTTTGGCTCAATATTTCTCTGCTCAGATGTTGTCTCAGATTTTACTTCCCACATTTCTTCTTGAGCATCAGCTCCAGAAATTACTCCCAGATTGACCAAATCTTCTTTTATTCTCCATCTTTCTGATTCATGTCGTTTCTTTCCAGATAGCCTACATTCTTCAGTTTCTTTTTCTACTAGGCAAGAGAAATTTCCACCTAAGCACCTGAACTTGTTAAAGATCCTCTATCAGAAACACATAGATTTGACTTTCCAGTTCTCCTCATTTACAGGTTTATGAACATGAAATAACTCTTCTCCAAGTTGTTATTCTCTATTTCTTTCTCAACAGTTCCTTCCAAATGGCTGGCAACAGATACAGAGGATTCTCTGCTAATTGCTTCCCCTCCAAAAAAATAGAAAAAAAAAAGGTTAAAAAATTGTTGCATACATGGTCTAGTAATTTGCTGCATTGGGTAGTTTTAAATCTCCATTGTTGTCACACTAGTGGTGATTCTGTCACTTATTCTCAAGATGTTTTGTTCTCTCTTTTGCACCTTCTTTTTAACTGTTACCTTCCCACCTGAAACTTGCCCCTGTAGCAGGAGGTCTAATGGGAACTCTGTGGGGCCCTGGCCGGAAGTCTTCACCGTCTTTTGCTCTATAATCCTTCAGACCTGCTTCAGACCATTCCCAGGGCTGCCACTGGCAGAAAGAGCTGGAAAAGCCTTGATAGCTCCCAACAACATCTCACCATCACACATCATGCTTGTCACCATGTCAGGTCCCATCCACAGAGAGGTCTGCATTATGCTCAGGATGGAATTACTTGCAACCACCATGTTCTACTTCCTCCTGCACCCTTTGGACCTGATCCTCACAATCTTGGGTTGCATAGCTTTTTCTCCTTGCCCACAGCACTTCTGAAACACAGAGAGTTTCTTGATGTGTAACTACTTTATAGTTCCTATATGAAACTTGTATATTTAAGAGCACAAATCTTAACCTATACGTGTGTGAAATTCACAGATCACCAGAGGACTTTATTTTACTCTTAATTCTCTATTGAAAGCATCCTCAGTTCATAATTTCTTTAATCAGATTGGAAAGGAAAGAGGGTAGAGGGGAAAAAGTGGGAACACACTTTCAGAACAAAGTCCAAAAAGCCAATCTCTAGTGCAGTGATGTCATAAAATCCTGAAAATAGAACAGCTAAAGGACAAGGTGCTGAACCCTTAGAAGGAGCAGTGCACTTTAGTATAATTACATCTTCACTTTGCCCCAAAACATAAGAAGGCTTTTGCTTTGTCTTTCTGAGATTCTGTAGACATAAAATTAGGTCATCTGTGGGCAATATATTAAGTTTGCTTTCATACACTGCAGGCCTTGTTAGCAGGGCTTCACAAAGCATCTCTTGAAAATGGAATACAAGATGCTCTTTGTAAATAAAAGTTCATGAGTCTGAGTGATGAAGTCATTTTCCAAAACTGCAGTGAACGATATTCTTTTTCACGAGCTGCTGAGAAGCCAAGAGGTGGGCTTGAGGAAAAGGGTTTGAATGAAGCATGTCAGAGTAACTACTTTGCCCTATTAGCCCATGGCACAGCCAGGCTGCCTCTCCTCCTCCCCCCATCCACAGACTCCCTTCCCCCCGACCAAAGAGAAGGGTTGTTGGGCAGCTTTTAATAAATTTAGCACTTTCCTGCTTTCCATTGAATGAGATGATAAACAAAAACAAAAAAACAAACACAGTCACAAATGCCCCTGCTTTGCACAGAGGGGCTGAGGGTACCCAGACAGAGCCAGTGGGGGTGGTGGAGGGGGAAAGCTGACCTCACTTCTGAACAGCAAAGTTGGAGTGGGAGGGTCCGGACACGAAAGGTAAAAAGGGAACGATGTGAACATGTGAAGGAACCCAGAGCACCGCGCACAGCGTCAGTCTGCATCCTGACAGGGGGAGATAAGGTGGCTGGGGAGCCAGCGGTGCTTTCCTGGAACACAACCTCCGTTTGACACTCTCTGCTTAAGCACTGCCCATCTTTATGTTATTGAGCTGGAGCCTCTGGGGAAAAGAGGAGCCACAGGCACAGAGAGTGAACGAGAGAGGGAGGCAGCAAAAGCGCTTTTCTTCCCTTCTTTGCTTTTTTTTTTTTTTTTTTTTTTTTTTTACCCTTTTAAATAAGGATCTGGTTAGACTGCCTTGAAGTGCCACATCTGGAAACTGAACGCTGAAAGAAAGTTAAAATAACTGAGGCACCACTAAGCCAAGGGGGGCTGATTGCAGAAGAGGGTAAACAATTACTAAGACGCTAGAAGACCACTGCTGGATGTAAGGGGAGGAAATGGCTTTGATCTCCGCCTGGCCCCTGGTTTTTCTTATATTATTCTTTTCGAGATGCTTCTTCTCCAGCACAGCCTCGAGCTCAGGAAGCGTCTTTCTGTTTGACATTGAAGGTAGCTCAGCGGTCAGCACGCAAGAAGCTACTATTATCAGAGGGCAGCAGCAGTCAGTAGCTACTGGAAGTTGGGTGCCTTTTGCCGAGGTACAGTAACTGCGTTCTCTCTCTGGTGTCTGCGCTTTTCTGCTTTCATCTGTCTGTGTCGAAGTTCCCATCTGGTTAACGTTAGCTTAATCATTCGATCCTTAAAGCCATGCCGGAGATTTTTGCAGGGGGTCTGAGACGCTGCATTTGGAGACTAGAGAGATACAGTTCAGAACTTCAGAATGCACGCGTGCCCTGCCTGCTGCGAGCAGGCAGCTGCTGTGCTTTGCAGTGAGACCAACCTAGCACGTCTCCAACTTTCCTGGCAACATAACTAAGCAGGCTTGTCCAAACAGAGCTGTTTTAGAAGGGTTAATTGTCACTACAGTTTTCTGCTTGCCTTATGCTTAAGATTTTAACTCATTTAAATTGACAAAGAGTTTCTCTCTTTTGGGGGCAAACACTGTGCGGTAGAAGTTTTTGCTTCTGTTTCTGAATGCCATCCACCTCCAAAAGTTCCTTTTGATGATGAGAGCAAGGATAAAAAAATCAAACGCGTGCAGGAAACTGCCTGCAGAGAAAACACCTGCAGAGATTTTATGTCTTCCAAAAAATATGAAGTTGAGATTAGTGACAAATAAAATTAGAGAGATCTGAGAAGAATTCTGACTGTGGAAAATTTTCCAGCAGTCACTGTGTTTGTTAGAGGATAGGGTGATACTTATTCTAGCAGGGCTACATCTGGGATGAACTATAAAAAAACACAGCTTGGGAAAACAATAAATTACTACAGCATGCACAGAGAGAGGGAGACAGTAATGTCCTATACGTGGGAGATGCAAAGTAAAAGGCAAATTGAGTTACATAAGGTCATGGGAAGGGAAAGAGTTGTTCTAGCATGACATCCAAAAATGAGGTGTGATTAGCACAGCCAAGTCAGTATGACAATATCAAGATCTCAATCTCTTATATCACAAGGCTAATTCTACCCATCCACCCCCATACTCCAATTATTAGAGCTAATATCCATGGAAATTAATGTATGAGCTTTTCAGATGGTTGGGGTTAATGCTGGACTGAACAGAGCTCACCCCCCCCCGCCCCCCCCTTCCCCACTGCTGTGGCTCCAAGTAGCAGTGCAGCCTCCCAAAATTCCTGCCTGCTTACCCTGTGAGGGACTTGCTGTGAAACATGACCCGTGTGAGAAAATTGGAGTCTAATCCCTGCTCTGCTCAGTGTAGGAGCTCTTAGGAACCATTGGAGGTTTGGATGGGCTCCATGCCATGGGATGTACATCTTTGCACTCTCGGCCTGGGATGTCCCTGGGAAGCCACATTGCCACCTGTTGTTTACAAAATGGAAAGTGAATGAAATGTCAGATTTAGGAGTTGAATGGATTTTGTAGCAGGATTTCATAGGATAAAGGCTCCAAATCTCTCGTGGCCATTCTGTTGTACGGTTTTCCAAAAATTTGTGTTAACAGACTTTACGAAGGTGCTGTGGGATATACACTGGACTTTACAGAAGAATGACACTTTAGCCCTATTCATCCACCTCAATCATCTCTCAAGCTTCACCTAATAGACTCACTAGCTGGTGTTTCTTCCAGCAGTTTATTTCAGTCACTACAATGGGAGCATTTACACACTGTTCAGATCCCATATTCCAAATGAACACTGCTACCTGCAGTAATTATGCCAAGGCTCTTGACAGCAGGATGTTATCAGGAAGGAGCTCAGGCTCCTTTGCTACATGCAGATGTCCCCATAACTATGTTTCAGGGCCCACCTCCATGCCTACTTCCAGAGAGGCCCAGTAGGATGTTCTTTTTGGACAGAATTGATGGCTTTGTTGCAATGATTCACGAGCTGGTAATGGGGGCTTGGGAGCTTACTCTAAGTCCAGAGATTGACCTGAGGACCAAAGAGTGACACCTGGTAGTGTCTCTTCCAGCCCTCAGATGGTTTCCTCTTCCCAAAATCCATCATCTCTCATTCAGCAACGAGAAGAGGGTCTATCCAAGCAGTTTTGAATCTGCCTTTTCCAAGCCTGAGTTCTTAGCCCACAGTTCACAGGGAACCACAGTATAAACTCCTTTACACAACACGGCTTGATTCAGCTCTCTCATCTAAATATTGACTCAGGCCCACAGCTCTCCCGAGCAGACAGAGGCTGTTAGTCACATTGAATAGTGCCAAGTTACACAAGGGGTTGGTTAGTGAGGCAGAGCTAAGGGAACCACAGACTTTCTGTGCACAGACCTTCATGAGGTCTGTGGTGCCACTCAACCGCAAAGTCAAACAAGCTGCTCTGAAGGCAGAACACAGGGCAGATAGAAAGCGTGGCATTTCAGTACGAAGAGAACATGATGGACAGTACTGAACCCACTCATTAGTGTGCACTTCCTACTGTCTTCAGAAATCCAGGTCTATAACAGCGTTGGCGGGAACTTCTAATATGCAAGCAATGTGATGTTCTTAATTCCTGGTAGGAGCTAATATTATGAACTGACAGAAGAACAGGCAACCTCAGTTAATGTAAACAAGTATGTATTAGCACATATTTCTTAGTTTTCCACTTCTCTTCCTTACTCAAGTTTGGCAACGTTAGAGGCACTCGGAGAAGCAGTTTAAAAAATTCAAAATTAATGTTACAGTGGAGCTTTCCTGTACCATGGATTTGAATGAAAGTTTCTTTATGGCAGAGAGAAGAGACTAACTATATTTTCCATACTAGGCTAACTTGCTGTACCCCATCACAACATGGATCATGCGTATGAGTTGAAACTCTAGCAATATCTAAATAGCTTGGTGCCCTGGTAATAAATGAATACATAACTGGGGTTCAGTACGTACAACTTAGGCCTGTAACTTATGCCTAAACTTTTTTTTTAATTTGAATCAGGTATTGCATTCAAGTATAAGCCCAAATTTCACAGACAGTAATGGAAGCACCAGGTTTTTAAATTCCCTAATTCCTACTGGTTTTCCCTCAAAGGAGGGAAAGCTTTCCCTGCAAGGACTTACTTCAGGATGGCTCCATTAATTAGCTAAAGATTAGAGAACATTTAGATATTTAAATTAACTACATTCTGCCAAATGCAAGGTCATGTTATCTGCATAATGAGCACTGGTAGCGGCCATTGTGAAATAATATACCTAACTCTGCCACTGTTTCAACAAGAATTCTTATAAATTGCTGAACATTATTCAGAAAGTATCATGAAAAGGATTAAATTGCTTGGAATTTGAAGGTAACTGAGAGATTCTATAATTCAACATACTTAGCTCAGGGGAATAATTGCATAAGGATATACACAAACAGCTTTTCCAATAAGAGCTTCACTGATCTAACACATGAAGGTGCAATCACAAGCAACAAGTGGAAATTGAAAATAACCGCGTTCATACTAAAAGTTAGTTACAAATTTAAGTTTTAAAGGTAATTAAGCAAAGGAGAATGGACCCAGTTGCATTGGATTGCCTGGGAAGAGGCAGATCAGTATGAACAGCACTCTGTGAAGTACTCACCTCACTTATGCAATTTAAGACGTCTAATGTCTGTTTCTTGGGATGGGAGCACAATAAGGCATGCAGGGGAGATGTTATGGTGCTGAAATCCTGAGGGAGCATGAGCCCAAAGCTCCAGATCCAGCTCATCACTGTAGCTCAACTGCAGCTGATTGCATTAAGTTAAAGATTGTTTTATTTCCAAATGAGAACGAATCTAAATATTTTGCAGGGAAGGCTCATCAAAGATGATAGAATTTCAGACTGACAGTCTAACTGCAAATGAAAGCAAACAAGTGAATTGTAAACATTAAGAACCCTTGGCTTTGTGTTCAACCTGTTTGCTTAAAGAGGGCAGAAGGAAAAGGGAATAGTGAGACAGAGACACAAATGAAAACTGGAGCTGCCTTCTGAGAAAAGTTATATCTCACTGTCTAAAACATGCCTTTAAAATAAGAGGTAGGTTGTACATCACCATTTGGATCTAAACCTGCTACTTGCAATTATATTTGCAAATTTCACTGACATGATGAATTTAATTGCATAAATACCAATTTTATTTCCTAGTAGGATCAAAGTTGCTTGTAATCAATGGAATAGTATAGATTCTCAGGCGAGAATAATCAGTGGGGCAAGACCTCAAATACTAGAGAACGTGGCAAAGGATTCCCTGTGATTCACATTGTGTAGTCACTCACTTTAATGCAAAATGAATCTAAGGCTATATCCAGATAAGATTCACTTCATTTTTATATATTACAGGAGGTTCCAGAAAATAACAAAGAAAGCCCAGTATAGGAGGGCTGTGGAGAAAGAACTAGTGAAAAAAAAGAGAAGGCATTCTGTGGAGATATTTGTTAAGTGAGAAAAGATGAATTGAAACATCCTCTGTGGAAAGAATTGAAGCATACAGTGGGAAAGGAAGCAAATAGTTGAAGGAGAGGAAAAAAATAGAGCAAGAATGAGATAATCCAAAGCCTTAAGGGAAAAAAAAATAATAATAATAATAAAAAATCTAAAGTAGTGAGTAGAAGGCAGAGAGCCAATTCTCAGAGTGCAGGAAAGAATGATATTGATGGATAAATTAAAAACTGTTTCCAGCATCAGTGCTTTTGACACAGAGGAAGGCAAAATAAGACTAGTTCTTTAAAGGAAATTATTGCACTTGCCAAGGCAAAAATGAGATATTTTCTACAGAAGTCAGTAAGAGGCAGAAGTAAACTTTTGGAGCTTGCACAATAAAATGACGTACTTAACCATCATTTTTCCCACCTGACTTCTAGCAGCATCTGCTAATCTATGTTCTTAAAAACAAGCAACAATATCTGAGATACTTTCTTTCTGGTTTTCTAAGGTAATAAGCAATAATGAGTGCAGGAATCATAGCAAGCTCACCTCTCTAGAATAGCTTACATTAAACACCTGAAATAGAATAAGCAAAAACCCTAGCCAGTTGTTAGCAAATACTCAAATTATCACCAAATTGCCCTCATCCCTTTCCCAAAAAGTGTTGAACCAGGAGGCCTTACAGACTGTTTAGGGAAAACACCAGGTGATCCTTACTTGTAGTATTATTTCTTCAAAACAAACTAGTTCTAAAAGAAATAGACATAATCCTGATGTTTAAACCAAAAAAAGGGCTTTAGCTTGACAGAAATCTTTATATTCTTTTAAGCTAATAGAAACTGTACCTATCATTAAGAAAGCAGACCTTTAAATAATATCATTTCAGACCCTTAGGGTTACATTAGGTTAACTCCCATAAAGGGCAATTTGGATTTTTTTTTTTTTTTTCAACAAGTTTATGTTCTGAGAAGCTTCTATTAGCAGGGAGGAAGTTTTACTGCAGATGTTTGTGATTCCAGCTTAAGTTTCTCATCAAAGCTTTAATGAAAATCAGCTGCTAGGAGCAGAGCCACCAGAACCCAAACCTTTTAAATTGTAGGAAGCTAAAGTGAATAGAACTGAAGGAGAAAGCAGATGGATAGTGTTCTCTATTTTGAGAAAGTGCATAAAGTACCGCCCAGAATAATGCTTTTTAAATTGTACTGCAGTGAATTCGTGTAAAGATTTGGGCTGATACCAGCAAAATGCACCAAAGCTAATTCAGGATTGTGAAAACCAATAAAAGGCATTCCATGCCTGTTCTTATCAATGATATAGGAAGCAAGTTAAGAACTAAAATTCCAGGTTTTCCAGAGGCTATGAGAAGCAACAAAATAACTGAAAGAAAACATATCCTGATTTTATCTGATAAGATATCTACAGTTTTAATAACAGCTCTTAGCATTCATGAGCCGTTCAAGAGATAGGTGTTGTTTCTGATTAAGATATAACCAGTCACTGATAATTTACAGTTTGCTTCTGGACTTCTGATATTAAGTTCTGACACAGGGAATCCAGGCAGAATGGGAAGAACTGGCACATGTGCTAAATTGAATCACAATTTAATAAATAATGAATTAAAAAGAACCTATCCGTATGAGCAACTTGCAGTGACCTGGGGGGTTGGAAGTAGGTAATCTATAAGGTCAACCTAAGCCATTTTATAACTCTAAATACAGCCATTTTATCTAAATGAATGATAGTTAAATTCTGTCCTCCCAACAAAAATGAATAAAAAAGGATCTTTTCCACCTTTCACTGTTAGTGCCAGATGTAAGAAGATACATAGGGAATAAGTATCTAAACCAGATCATTTCTGGGCTGTTGTGCCCTGTTACCACCCAGTTGCATCCTGTTGCTTTTGAATGAAAAGACTTTTCAGTGGCAAGAGATGAGCAGACTTCATCTTTGTGCAGGTTTATGTTTTGTCTGTCTCTCTAATTTCCTGTCAATGGGAGGGACTGTAGAAGGGCTCTACAACATTAGTAAGGCACCAGTTAATTAATTCTAAGTCAACTGAAAACTGGAGTTCAAGTAAGGGATTTTTCTGAGGAATGGAGAAAGAGATGACTTTCTTCTTTCTTCCTGATGAATCTATTTTTCCCTTCCTTGAGACAATAAGAAAATGATTCCTTCATTATTAGATCTTGTCCATGATGAAACCAGCCATGAGTAGCAAGGCAGTGAAAGATCAAGAAAGGTCATCTCTTTTCCTTAGTCCAGATATTTCCTCTGCCCACCTCCAAGTATCAGTCAGAGAGCACCTCTGGGTGCAGGACTTGTAGCATTAACCATGCGCAGCTGCCTCCCTTCCTTCTTACACATTTGCAAGGTGCTAGCACCACCAAGCTGGAAACTGTGCTGAGAATACAAACCAGAATCATAGCACCTTCCATCAGCTGTCCCATTTTGTCCACTATCAGGCCACTCTTGGGAAGCAGAGATGGATGAAAGCTTCTTTTCTTAAACTGTCAAGTTTTTCACACTTGGATTTGGTACTAACAGGCTTTTAAATTGATGCTTTGCCAGCCAGACAAGATCGCTGTATGTCTCTACTGCAATTCCAAAATGTCAAAGAGCTGTAAAATCAACCCAGAAAATACTAGAAAATTGGTGATGTAGTTGTGGCAAAAGGGAAACCAAAAGCAGCTTCAGTCACACCTGGCCATCTTTCTCAGGTTTACCACACCTGATTTAACACTGTCCCACAAGTACAGTAGTACATGCTTTAAGAAACACTTTCATTGTTTATCTCTTCAAAAATTTTGTGTCTGTCTGGAAATTTCTCTGGGAGTGCTGTACTACGTCAACTGATTATGTCCCCCTTATGTGGAGGATGCAGGTGAATGGAATACAGCTCAGACAGAGCATTTCATTTGAGTGAATTTGTGGGGACTGGGTGGAGGGGGGTTAATGACGAAACAAAATTATTTATCCATTTTCCTGTAAATTGTTTTTCTTGAATAAGCTTGGTGTTTTCTTTGAAAGCAGAAGATCAAATAGCAGCCTTTCCAGCTGCAGATCTTCTATTTGCAGTAGTGAACATCTGTAACAGTAATATTTTTACTTAGTGGCTGTAGCAATAAGTACATTAGAATGGAGGCTGGTGTTAAACTAATCCTTAGCCAGCTTGCAGACAGCTAAGACATTTTAGCCCATCCTCTCTTTGGAGAAGAATGCCTTTTAAGCAGAGGCTTTGTCTTTCTCACTGTATATGGAAAAAATGACTATGCACTTCGATGGAGAATGCCTAACTGAGAAGTGTTTATGTTGGATCCAACCCCATCTCTGTTGCTGAATGGCATTTTGTTTTTCACTTGGACTGGAGAAGGGGTAACAGTCTGGAAACATTTTCAACACAGGAAATTTTGAAAATTAAACACAATTACCTTCTTAAGGCAATAGATAATGTTGTTGTTCCACATAAAGCCATCTGGTTTTCAGCTTTGGATTGTTTTTATGGGAGTCACAGTTACTGCGTCACTACTGCAATGGAGGCATGCACAAACCCCTCCAAGGAACAAGAATATTGTGACAGTGGTCTGGGAGGGGATCTCCATGTGTTGTTTTCTTTTTGCCATTCTCTGCTTTGCTTATTTGTTTGGGGATTACCCATGAATGACGAGCCATATACCCTCTCCCTCCAATTCCAAAGTTCTCTATGCAACAGGGAAAAATAGAAACAACTTTTTTTTCTGTATCATCTCTGCCAACAGAGTGCTATCTACAGTCAAAGCAACTGGTTTCAATCTTGTAAGTTTTAGTTTTAGCAACCACTGAGTGTTTTGTCCAAAACTTCGTGACAACAGTTTCTGCCAGCAGCATAATCTGGTGTTTATCATCATCAGAAATAAAGATCTATTTTGGAAGCTGACGAGTTGATAACTCTTCAGGTGATGCATACATATTCCCAGTTGTCAGGGATAAGCCAGGAACTGAGGTATTCAAGTTGTCTGTTATTGTTAGGGCCTTGTCCTGTCTTCCTCAATGAAAATCCAATTTTTTCAGTGACTTTTGAGGAGGGCTCAACTGTTCCTTATATATAAATGATGAAGATCTTATGGTGTTTCTTGTTTGAGTGGAAATCAGATTAAATTCAGTCTTTAGACATTCCCTTTAACATCTGCAGGCTGGCCAGACATGGCATGCATGACTGCAGAGCAGCCACTGCACTGTGCACTTACTGAGACATCATCAGAGACAGACAAAAAGCGATGATACTGAGAGCCACACACACGGGACAAGATACAGGAGACTAGTAATAGGAAACAGGGCTTTATTTCTTTCATCACTCACTGAACTATTTGTTTACTGAAAACGATTATGGATTCAAAATCAGTGACAGGTTGTTTGTTTTTGTTGTTGTTGATTTTGACATTAAAAGATTTAAATTCCTGAGGATCAAAAAAACACACCACTGCGGTTTTAGCGACTATTTCATACACATGAAAACTCAAGAAAACCCTATTATTAGATTCATTTGCTAATTAAAGCTTTAATTGAACTATCACACCTTGGAATTCAATTTGAGAATATGTAATGACATTGGAGTTTTTTCACTGAATGACATTCAACAAGAAATAATTTGCTTTCACATTTGTAAGCTAAATAACAAAATAGAAAGCTTGTTATTTTGTAATTCAATAATTGCTTTAGTTTGTAATCTCATTAAATGCTATTAGAATTGAAATACCTGTCAAGACAAGTGGATAAAAAAATATTACCAGTATTGTGTCCAAAACTTGATCACCAACTTCTGGTTCATTCCTGATTTGCAGCATCAATGGAGCACTGGAAGCAATAAGTATTTCATAGCTAGCACTGTCATAAATTGAAACAAACAATACAGAAATTTAATGTACTACATCAAATTGTTTAGTATAAAACCTATCATGAATATTATAAAAATAAGTTTGAAATTGCAAGTAACCAATTTATGTGAGGCTTCTGTCCTTGAAACTGCAAATTCAGTACAGTGGCTTTTTTCATGCAAATATTCATCTAACAGCTGTAGTGTCCTAGTAAATGGGTATTTAACTGCCTGCCTATGATGTCACACTGAGAATTCACTTCTCCAGTAATAATAGTTAGAATGTGACCTTTGTCATCCGAAAGAATTTGGACCAGAGGTAATGTAGGCTTACAGAAATTATAAATAGTGCTTGGGAGCTTAGGGGAAGCTGGTGAACAATCTTATTTGGTTTTAATTCTCTAGGTTTGTAAGGTCTCAAAGCTCAGATTAATTTAGCAAACATCAATAGAGAAGAAATAAGCAAGAGCAGGTGTTTGGTTCTTTGTGCATACTGTGGAGCCCCTCACAGTGTAGAACAGAAATTCTGCCCATCTCTTTTTACTGTGACTTTGCTGACTGAATATGTTTGATGAGTGGGTCTGGTCAAAGGCTCTGTTACTAATTTCTGAAAGCCTCGTTCTGCAGGAAAAGACAAAGATTCTTCTGAAGTGTCACTACATAGGGATTTATGGGCTCAAGCACAAAGACAGCAAAGCAAAGTAAACAGAAATCCCTCAAACACCTTAAAACCATTCCTACAAAGTTAATTTCACTTTTTCACGTGAAATTTTAGTACAGTCTTTCTCCCTGACTAATCCAAAAAAGTTCTTTCAGCACTGGATTAAAAAGACTGAAGTCATGGGACTAGCAACAACTTATCATAGCAGACACTGAAAATAAGTAATGGCTACTAGAAATGTTTGTCATATGGGGATATATATTATTCCCAGTTGTTTTGACTGCTTCTCCTAAATGAAGTCATAGAATCATCATCGAGGCATAGAATGGTTTGAGTTGGAAGGGACATTTACGACCATCTAATTCCAATCCCCCTGCTATAGGCAGGGACACCTCCCTCTAGACAAGGCTGCTCAAAGCCCCATCCAGCCTGGCCTTGAATGCTTCCAGGGAGAGGGCATTCACCACCTCACTGGGCAACCTGTTCCAGTGTCTAACCACTTCACTGTAAATAATTTCTTCCTAGTATCTAATCTACATCTACCCCTTCAAGTTAAAAACCATTTCCCTTTGTCCTGTTGCTACCTGCCCTTATGAAAAGTCCCTCCCCAGCTTTCCTGTAGGCTCCCTTCAGATACCAGAAGGCTGCTATAAGGTCCTTCTCTAGGCTGAAGATTCCCAGCTCTCTCAGCCTACCCTTATAGTGGAGGTGCTCCAGCCCTCTGATCATTTTCATGGCCTTCCTCTGGACTTGCTCCAACAGCTCTATGTCCTTCTTGTTTTGGGAGTCCCAGAACTGTACACAATACTCCTAATGACTTGTTTCATTGATGTGGATTACATTGGGTGCACAGAGCTTCTTCTTGTGAAAGCTAAAGCTAATGGAAGTTCTGCAGATGATGTTCTTTGTTGTTGCCTTCCTGGATTTGACACCAACTTGGGGAAGCATGAAAAAATACAAAAGCCTGTCTTGATCAAAAAAAATGAGGTACATCTGAATGGGAACAGAGTTTTATAGAAGCCTGAAACCATGGGTGTAAATAGTAATAATTACTGTGGAAATAAAGCCGTTATGTAGCACTTCCACTAGCGTACAACAAAGCTCTTTCCAAAGACCACTACTGACATTTTTCCATTTCACAGATGGAAAAACTGAGGGAAAGACTGATATGCATAGTCACACAAGATGAGTGGAACAGTGTATTTTCTTCGGTCTTGGTATCTTTATGAACATGGTTAGAGACAATGGAGCCCATGTACAGAAACAAGGCCATACTTTTCTCAACAAGTTAGTGAAAAGCAATATTTTTTTTAAGTTAGTTTCAAGCTTAACATAATGAAGCTATCACTGTGTAGGCTTTAGTACACTAGAGGTGAAGGATCATGAAGTGGATGAGCGACTAGAACAAGGTGCAGGGAAATGCCAAATGGAGAGGAGAGATAAGAGGACCAATGAAAATCCAGACCAGGAGGACACAAGCAAAGAACAAGACAGCAGCAGGGAGCTGACTGGGGACAAATGGAGATCCACAACCCATCAACGCAATGTTCTTATATACCATTAATAGAAACAGCCCAAGTACAAAGGCCTGCCCCCATGAAGGGCCAATGAGCAACCATTTCATCTGGATGACATTTACTGTAAGACCATTTCAATGACATTCAAGCCTTGTTGCCAACGAGAGAGACACATAATACAGACAGGACTAAAAGGTATCCCATAAATAACAACTGGAGTGGATGAGTGTTATGAATATAAACTGAGGAGCCATAGATTTAATTAATATCTCAGTATAAATAAATGGATCTATTGGGGGGGAATATGCTGTCTGCAATAAACCCCTCAAGGCTCAAGTAGTCACTAAGATTTTGAGGAAACTTGAAACAACACAGTTCCCTACTGATAAGATTATTCTTTTTCTTTGAAAAAATGAAATCCATCCACATTTGACTGACTTCGGAGCCAGAAGAAATTGATACACAAATTAATTGCACCTATAGTTGTAACTGTAAAAAAAAAAAAAAAAAAAAAAAAAAAAGTGGCAGAAAATTAATGACAGTTATCAAGTACTTTTATACAAAGAGCCTAAGGAATATTTTCTATTGCCTGCCTCCAAAAATAAAAAAATAAATAAATAAATAAAGCAGAGAAAATTTCATTAGATAATTTTTATCCCAAATCATATGGTTCACATAGAGTTTGATTCCATCATATCCTTTGCCCACATGACCTACGCAGAGTTGCATCAAATGTAGTTGTAAAGATGGATCCTTTTGGCAGGTATGAGTAACAAAAATCACAGTGTTTAAATACAGTCATCTGATACCTCAGCCATTTCTGCTACTGAGAGATAGAGACTGCTCTCTCAAGTTTCTCCTGTAGAACAACTGCACCAAGCTGCTCATGCACACAGAGTGTGCTGTATATCTGCCAGATTTTATATTGAAAGCAGGGCAGGAAGGTCAGGACAGTGGGCACAGGGTCATTACAATTTTTTTGTTTTGTTTTGTTTTGTTTTGTTTTGTTTCATGAAGTTTCCCATCAGGCTGAACTAAATTTCTATGTCTGTGTTCATGAATAACATGTCTTTGACTTGAGGAATTTGAGATGTCTGTTACTCTGCTCCCAAGGAGCAAGTAAATGCTCAAAAGTCCATCAGTCTGCATTGGCAGTCTGGATTTTAAAAGTCCACATTTATAGGTACTAGACATCAATTATTCCTTGAGCTGAGAAGCAGAGGTAGAACTCACGTTGGTGCCCCCAGTATTTTCTAGCCGAATGAAACACTATCTATTGGAGGTAAAGAAGTTTGCTGTGTAATTAATACTTACCAAACACCATAAGCTGTAAAAATTCTGCCTAGTCAGAGTAGTATGGATCAAACACTTACTTTGTTTACTTACATCCCAAGCATATTTTTAATGCAGAAAATGTGTGCTTTTTGGAGGGAACCAGAAAATATCCTCAGAATGGGGTTATGCTTCTTTCTTTACTAGAGTTTTGTTCTGTAGCTGTTCAAGGAATTGCCAGACACAAGTTCTGCGGATTGTCCAAGTCACTCAGCAACTGAGAGCCCTTCTTCCTGGATACATCTGCAATGCTCAATTGCAGCATGAGCCAGGAATGAACGTAGCAACCCTAATATGATGGTAAGGATCAGTTTTGCTCTTTGTAAAATTAGATAATCTTTTATCTCATAGGCACATTAGAACTAACGTTAATGTTTACAATGAGCAGAGTATTTCAGATGACAATAAAAAGTTTTAATAATAATTGCCTACAAGTTTCTTGCATACAGTCACTGAACCTTTCCTTGAGTTGGAAAGGACCTTTAAAGGCCACCCAGTCTAATTCCCTTGCAATGAACAGGGACACCTACAGCTAGATCAGGTTTCTCAGAGCCCCTTCCAGCCTTATCTTGAATGTCTCCATTCCATAACAGATCATCCACCAGCTCTCTGAGCAACCTGTTTCAGTGCCTCACCACTGTTACTGTAAAAAACTTCTTCCTTATGTCAAATCTAAATCTCCCCCCTTTTAGTTTGAAACCATTTCCCTCTGTCCTTTCCTAAATATGCTCAGTGCTGCCCAAAGCCATCAAACTGAGGTGGGACTGAATTATTAGCAGCAATAAGATCAATGCTCAGATAGCAATGTTCAGCAGTATTTTTTACCTCTTTGTGAGAATTACAGCTTTTTTTTACCAAAGGTGCTAGCATATATTCATGCTTTCTCTCCCACTTTCAAGAAGAAAAAAAAAAACTTAGGGATGGACTGAAAATATTTTGCTTGTGGATTTTTGAATGCACAAGTATTTAGTGGATATGGTAGCACCAGTGCAGGGCAATATAATAAAAAGCTTTGAAAGCTAGCTGTAAAAATCAAAGGAGAAGCTATCTGAGCGAAGGGAAACATACACTTTAAACTGGCCAGAATCAAGCTAACTCAAATGTAACAACACAACTGCTTGAGTGATTCACCTATATTTGAACTAGCAAGTCTCCCTTTGCAATCATTGACAAACAATAGGCACAGCTGACCTACTTTAGATGCATTTTCTTATAAAAGGAATTAAACCAATCAAAGAAAGTATAATTAGCTTCTTCTCATGTGGAGATCTCCACGCTGACGATGCTCAGCCTGCTGTGGTTTGGTTGTCTTACACAGGCATCCTACTACCCAGCTGCAATGGTTGCTGGCCTAGGTGCCCCTAGGTCAGCACAGCCACAGCTGTGTCAGCACAGTATGCACCTGGGCCAAGGAGGTCTTATGAGGTTCAGCCTGTCTTCATTGCTGACATAGGCATGCCAGTGATATCTGCTAAATGCTGAATTTTTTTCTCTGAGTACTTGGTTGGAGATTATTTCTGAATGCAGACACATTGTAGGCAATAAAGACCAGGAATTTCTTTGGAAAGGAATCCTACCTTTTCTGAAGAAAACAGAGAAAATTGGGATATCATCAAATGTACAGTAGAGGACTGCTTTGTCAGAGCTTTTCGTGTAATGTTCTAATTTCCAATAAATAATCAAATAAATAAAAATACCAGGAGATACCCAAGCAGGAAAACATCTTTATTTTTAGGAAGGGCAGTAGAGTATTTACTCAAGTTGGCCTACACAAACAATCTTCAAAAACACTCCAGTACTGCGTCTGCCAATTCTAAATATTGTACATTAAAAATAAATAAACAAAAGCAAGTATGTTTGGGTTGGGTTGATCCCCAGCGAGCAAGTGGCTGTTGTTTCTGTGGCAATGCCACGTATTCCAGCATACTGGTCATTCCCATAGACCTACAGATTTTAAAGTGAGTGGAGGATTTTTAGAGTATTAATTCACTCCTGCATAACAAAAGATCCTGAGCTTCAGGAAATTGATATTATTTTGAATCCTAAACTTCTGTTAGATTAAACTGTACCTCCCAGAAAAACATTACATCTTGATGTGAAGTTGTCAAGAACGGAAGAAGGTATTGCTCTATTCAATGTGTCTAATTCTTTTAATCAATATAATGAAAACTTGTTCTTTACTAGTCATGTCTGCCTTTGACAGTTATCAGTGGCTAAGATGAAGCCTGGTATATCACAGGAGTAACATTTTTCTGTTTCTTTTCCCTGTTCCCTGGTTTATGAGGTTAGGCTCGATAATGGAAGGTTTCTTTTTTTTTTTTCTTATACTCAGTGCAATGTACACTCGGTACAATGAGAACTTCAAGGGTCACACAGATCACCCTTGATCAATCTATGTCAAGTGATACTATTACACAAATAACTCACAGTGTGTGTCATAATTCTCCATATATATGTTTCTACAAGTAGACAACTTATTATTTCAGATGTCACAGTTCTCAGACTTGAACTTTCAAGAATACGTGTTCTGACAGTATTTTTCCAGAACAGCTCAGTCTGCAGAAAAATGGAAACTCTAATGCACAAAACGTCTTCCAAACTAAAATTACATCTGCAATGTACTTGTTGAAACATCAAGATAAAACAGGTGAATAAGCTGTGGTATGTAGGCTCAGCCACAATATCTGTGTATGTCCCTGAACATCACCAGATGATTGCTAATATGAATTAATTTAATTCTCTTTCAGTGAAGGTGAAAATAAAATATTTTTGCAAGGTGCTAAGAGCATGCTCAGGAGCAATCACCATGGATTGACTAACACATTTTAATTTATGCTACAAACATTCTCTAAATGTTTGTAATGTTTGTAAATGTTTTTCAAAATTCTCTACCCTTTTAACACATGAAGAAATACAGTGAAGCGATTGCCAGAAATGAAAAAATCTTCATTTTTCCTCACATAATCAAAAATCACAGAAAATACAGGTTCTTATAACAGAGTAAAAGTTACCTGTGTTTTCACGTTTGGGATATTAGTTAATCCAGCTAATTTTACTTTAATCACTAGATTCTGAATTTAACAATTTAAATGTGACCAGGTTGCATTCACTTTCACTACCATGAATTGACTTTTAAAGTGAAAATATGCTAAGCAATACCATGATGCTTGATCCTTGCCCACCTATCTGAACATCTATGCAGCCCAGTGAGGATCTTTCCCAGCCCTGGAGGAAAACACACCTTTTGACTCTGTCTATAGTACCAAGGCAATACATGCACAAAGCCAGCTACAGCTAAGTCTCACAGGACACTAAACATAGCAGTGACATGGCAGCTAATGTGCCCTGACTGCTACAAGGGTGCTGTTCTTCAGTTTCAGTTCCCCACGTGCCCTATCTGCCTCCAATTTTACAACAATCCTGGAGGTAAACACCATCCTTTTCTTCCGGATTTGTTCTGTGCCAAATCCAATGAAGTCTCTGGTACAAGACTGAAAGTCATGAGTATAAGGAATATAACAAAGGCTGAAGTTGTTTAATGTAGACCATTTAGCCTGGAATCCACATCTCTCCATACACTCCAGCACTCAAGAGAAAACTCTGGAAATAACAAATACTGGTGAGGATCCAAGGGAGACGTTTATTGCCAAAGAAAGAGACCATTTGTGCTTTATATATTCACAGGAAAGTCACAAGTTCCAGTACTAACTAAAGAAACATGCTATGTTTTTTTTACTGTTAGATAACAGAGTCAATGGCTACATCTGAATTACTTAATAAAGCAGTCTGGGGACCTCCCTGTCAAGTAGCATAACACAGCCCATGCCCACGTACTTAAACTCTGTATTTGCCATAAGCCAGTGCCTGAAACCATGCTTTGCCCTTCTTTAGTTGGCTAACATGGATGAAACCACAGAGAACACTCAGTGCATGTCACAGCACTTTTCCTTTGGGAAAAGCAAGCCAGAAGACAGAGTATCACAACAAATAGACCTACCCCAGCATAGCTGCACCAGGGTTGCTACCTGGCATGAGGGAAGGAATGGGGAATCGAGACCAAGAGCAGCTGCAATCAAATTGGTGAAGCTGTTTGAATGTATTTATGGCAATAAACTGATATCCTATGTATCTGGACTGCCATCTTCAGTCCCAGCATACACTCATACCATCAGAAAGGCCTAAAGCAACAGAACCACAGCTACAGGCTCCACAGCACTTGCAGCACCACAGCTGGTTCTTGTTTGTAAGAAATGTAATAACTAAAACCAGATGCAAGGAAAAAAAAAAATTAAATGCACTATGGGGTATAGAAGATTTTCAAGGGCTCAGCAAGATCCACATTAGATGGGACTTTTCAGTTTGAATTGGAATAGACATTGTCCCATGGGCAAAAAAAAAAAAAAAAAAAAAGAATTGTGAAGGTGTAATTGCTAATGCAGACCTAGCTTTTCTGGCCTACTAATTGTCTTCACCCTTCAGAAACAGCCAGTGGATGGAAATGTTTCTCGCTCAGTTGCCTACATAACGGTTTTTTACAGGGAGGTATTTCCATTTTTGTTGCAGACCTGTTTGTGCTTTGCATGCCATTATTTGCTGCTCCCAGAACATTTGGCCATTTGAATCCCTCAATTAGCTCAACGCTCTGACACTTCTTTTTATAAATACAGCATTGGCTCACGCCCTGGAACAACTAACAGATCACTCCATTATCACTAGTAGGGCAAGGAGCAACACAAACATATCAGAATAATTGAGAAATGCCTGAGAAAATGTTTGAAACCCAAGGAAACAATCTGCATCCAATTTTCATCTCATTCCCATCTCCCTCATAGCACTCATTGTCAATACCTCATTTCTGGTTTAAACTGATGCAACCCAGAGTTTAAAATATCAGTTCCCAAGCTGTTGTGATGAACTGAATAGTTCTGAGAAGATGATGTTAAACAGAAATAATAACAGAAACTTAGGCACCTGCATCTCATCTTCAAGTGTCTCTGACAGCCATGATAGCAGACACTCCAGGTTGGGACATATGTCTCTGGGGGCTGAGAAGTGTGTCCACTCAGAGTAGGAGGTAAATTGGTTCCCAGCATGCTCCTTCAACAACCATGCAACCAGGCCCATGCAGCTGGTTCCAAAGATGCTGTGTTGTCCTGTACCTAACTTGCTTCTTCTGGGTGAGAGAACTGGCTGCAAAGCAGACTTACCTCTAGCTGAAGTTTAAAGCAAATAATATTTATAAAGAATCTGTTTAGACACCTTTGCACATAGACATACATTTCCATCGTCCATATTCACCATCTTATGTCAGAAACAGTTCTGCTTAGGCCTGCAGAGCCAGCCTTCAAGCTCTCATGGATCATCTAGGACCACCCACCAGTTGCAGGGCATCAGAGAACATAGCATGTCTTAAAATTGTATGGATAAAGAGAAATATCGCCAAGAAAGACACTGGAAAAATAATCTGTTTTCAATTTAGAAAATAATTGTCTGCCTTTCACAGTGTGTGGCGTAATCATTCAGCTGAAATCCTTAGTCTGGTGGGAGTCAGTCTACAGTTCTGCGTTAAGACTAAACAACTGAAAGAAACAAGCAGCACTAAGGATAGTATTTCTGCTGTTCCAAAGTGGTGAGGTGAAGGCTTCTCCTCCCGGGAGCTATTATCTGTGAAAGTGTTTCCAAAGCAAAGCAGATAAAATATTGTGTATAAAAACGTTAAAGGCAACTGAGTTCTCCATTTGTGTTCATCTCAGATCCTCGGAGGTCTCTGGGATAAGACTGGACTAATGATTCATTTGTAAACCTTGTTCTTAAATCTTGTTAGTCATCTTATATGTTATTTCCTAAACAAGAAGCTCATCCGACTTGGATAAAAGCATCCATCCACCCTTGAGAATGGAAGCTAACACACAAATGAACCTCAGTATCACTAGCTTTTGGTATCCGATGCTCCACACTGTGCCTTTAGCACCAGGCAGACATCCAATATCCCAGACCCCAGAAGCAATTCAGCTGTAGCACTGTTCCAGGGTTAGCTCCAGCCACCAGTAGAAGAGGGAGCAATACCGCACTCAGGCTGGCTTCCGAGCCAGTGGAGGAATCACCATCCTGCACCCACGCTGCAGCTGTTCACATCACAGCTCAGAGTGGGAAGAGATGATTAGGCCAGTGCAGGAATAAGTGACATCAGGGACCAGGGAATAGAGAAAGTACGTAGAGTCAGCTACAAAAAAATATTTCAGGAGACCCTGGTGTATCTCAGGCTCTTACTGTCACATCAGGGACAGTCTTCTTCAGTGCCAGATAAAAGAAGGTAGGGCAAATAATTTCTGGAGAACTCAGTGATATTCCCATCAGCTCTGCAACAACGCTACAAGAGTTATGCAATGGTAACAACGTTAAGATTCAAAACTTCATGAATCTGTGTGGATCTAACAACTATAATGTAGGGAGGTTGCTATACAAGGTGAGCAGGCACTGTCTGAGCAGCAGAGGTTGCTCCCAAGACCAGCTCATGCATGCCTCACCAGCCGCACAATGAGGTGTAATGTCCTCTGTGGAGAACAAGTTACATATAATAGACCACACAAAAGCAATCCTCTTTCGTTTTCTTCTTATCTTCCAGTCTTAGAGTGGCATCTTAATAGCTCTGTGTTTCTGACTGCTTATACTATTGCTGTAATTAGTGTTTAAAAGAAGTCAATTTAGATATTTACAATCTTCTGTTTTATTTTGATAAGCACAGTCAGGTTAACTGATATACGACAGGCACAGCCACACCTTCAAGAAAAAAAACAGGGAAATCTTAGCCTTCATGCAATCTCTCCCATTTCTTTGTTGTGTCTCATGAAGAATGACTGAAGAACTGTTTTATCTCTCAAGGACTTATATAGTGTTGGCACATCTCACCAGTCTTACAATCAGATAGGCAGGGGCCTTCACAGGATCTCACAAAGCCCACCAGCTTTCACTCAGAAGGACACTGATCTTTATAGATATGGCTCTGCCTTCTCAGAGCTCTTCATTCAAAGCTCATAAAAGCCAGTACGTAGTCTGCTTTTAGTAAGCTTTCTAAGGCTCTTCTAAGTAAAAGCTATACCTTCGTTATTCAATTTCAGTCATCACTTCTAGCTGACCCATCATCTAGCACAAAATGCAGTTTATTGTTCTCACTGCTATAGGCACCCACTGCTGACCAAGGGCCAGACGCAGGCAAGGATGCTGGCAGCTTGAACACCACAAAGCAATTTGCAAGCACCAAGGCAGAGAACAATGGAACAGACTGGAGCTCAGCAGTGTGTGTGGTCTTCTGCAAAAGGGCTGTGGAGTATACTTGGAGGAAAACTGGTGGTTGCAATACTTGCTTTCTTCTGCATTTTGATTTCTCCTGCCAAACCTAACCCTCAGAATACATCTGCATAAAGGATAATTTATTTTTATTTTCTCATTGCAGGGATGCCAAGAAGGATTTTACCATACCAGCTCAGGAAAATGCTCTCCTTGCAACTGTAATGGTAATGCAAACAGATGCCTTGATGGATCTGGAATCTGTGTGGTAAGGAATTCCTGTATTCTTAGCCATTCCCTCACTGAACAACAGCACACTTGGTTTTGAGTTTCTGTTGGTGATAACATGAACCTTTTCACCCTTGCATAAGGCTTCACACAAAGGAAGTATTTCCCAGGCAAACCCAAGAAACTGTGGGCCATGATCTGACTCTTCTATTAAAGGCAGTGCTAGTTTCAGTACATAGCAAAAACAGTTTCTGTCCCACAGGAGTTTTTTTGCTGAAGGGCAATCATAAGCAAGACCAAGATCAAAACATTAATAAGATTACTTTAGCCATATTTCATTCTCGCTTGCTTAGGTTATCCCTGCAGATTCCACTTTCTGCATGTAGTATTTGCAAGAGGCAGTATGCTGGGGAAAAATTGCAGTCCTAAGAAATATGGGAAAAGTTTTGTATTCCCCAGAGAAAACTGCTAAATTCAAATACACTTCATTCTGCCCTTTATGAATACAATACTGTATATCATACAAATAATTTACAGTGGCAAGTGACCTCTGTGAATGTATATACATGTGTTATCCATAGTAATTCTGCTGCATGGCAGCCTCCTGCTGTGAAGAAACAACATGTGGAGGTTGAAATAATACACCAAGCAAAGAAGATGCTGAACTCCAAGGTAGTATTACAGTTTCACATATGTTCAGGCGTACTCATTATCAGCTCATACAGAAAGCTGTGAGTTAGCATTAGTAGTTGATGACTTGTAGCTCCAGAGCAAAATTCTAGGCAGTAAAACTAACCCCAATTACTAATGGGTAATTTGAGCAGTAATACACTAGAGAAAGGATGGAAGTTAACACTGTAATGTGTCTGAACAGCATAGCAAGAGCGAACGCTAGTGTTCGCTTTACAGTCTTGTATAGAGCCCAAAGCTCCTGGTTTTGCAATGGACTCACTGTACTACTTTTGACAAGTCATAAACCTTTGCCCTCCATTTGTCTCTTCATAAAATGACCTTATAATATTCACATACTTTGCATTGTTGCAGCCTCTGTCAAGTTTTTAGTTATATATAATTCCATGCTCCATGGCATATTTCCCATTCCATTCCCACAGGAGAAACACGGTGCAGCTGTTCAGCCCAAGAACAATTATGGTTTGGCCCCTGTAGCACTCACAGGATTGGTTAGCTTTTGCAGAATACATATTGACTTAGTGGATTAATATTACATTTCTTAAAACAGCTTTACACTGTAAAGCATTCCCAGCTATTCTCTTTCACATGGACATGGTTTTTTGGTCATGAGACAATGAGAAGAGGAAATTTCCAATGGAGGAGTTGGGAACAAGAATAAGAGCTTTTCAAATGTCTGCTTTTCATGATTCTGTTGACCAGAGAATTTGTGGAGTGGAATATATGTGATAGGAAAGAGGTTATATCCTCAGTTTACAAACACAGCAGAAGATTCACTTCCTGTTTTCTACAAAAATGAGGCCATTGTCAAGAGCTGAGGAGAAGAAAAAAAAAAAAGGAAAAAGAAATGTTGCTGTATTAGCAGAAAATAATCTGAAAGGGTATGTGCATTTGTGACTGATGTCCCTCCGGGATACTAAATTCCATGAAGTGATGAGGTAGTAAGAAAACTAAGAGCTAAAACCTGGTTTACTGCTTGAGTTCAAATAAACCATTTGAAGGCTGGTCTGAATGATTTAGTAAGTCATTACACTCAGGCCATTTACTTCTCAATAAAGACGAACAGAAAATCAGCTTAAGCAAAATAAGAGTCAAAGGGAAAGGGAAAGAGAGTGATGCAAGGAAAGAGTAGAATGAAAAGGGGCTTAAATGGTATGGTAGCTGAAAACAGAATCAGTGATGCCCATGGAGACTGCAACAACAGGAATTTTCTGAGAGCAGAAGAAGAACTTCCATCTCCTGACTGGTGAAACTGGTAAACCACAAAGTGTGACTGAGAAAGTTTTGGAGAATAAATGTTTAGAGGAAGAAAGATAATTTGGAAAAGCAGAAGGCAGAACTAGGTTAGATGAATACATGTGAGTAATTTGAGAAAAGGAGCCTCTGTTTGTTAAGCCTCCTATTGTTTAAGACTCTGATTTTGTCAGAATCAGTGAAAAAAATAGCTTTTCCTAAGGACCATTCTGGAGAAATACAGGCATGGATTTGATCAAAGTGTTCTAGGGAATGAGGCTGGGACAGAGAGGAGTAGATGTCTGCATGGCTGTGAATTTCTGGGAACTATAGAACCATGTGGTATTGCGAGTTCATCGGCTTCCCCTCCTCAAACTTTTAGGAAATTATTCCATAAAAATTGCAGTGGTAACCACCACACTTGATAGTAAGATATAATACTCTCTGCATTCAGTTAGGTTTTGAAAGATTGATAAAAACAAAATAGGGAGAAACATTCTGTACATTTCCTTTATTGTTGTTGTCATCCTGCATTTATATCCATACAAATCTGTTATCTCCCTGCTTCTGATATGCAACTGTTCTGAAGTTTTATCACTTGCAGACTCCCCACTGGAAGCCTATCCGAACTCTGAGTTAGAGATTTTTACTGAACATCTTTACCAGAAGATATTTAGAAGAACTGATATTTAGCAAAGCTGAAAGATTCTACATTTGCGTGTTTATTCACACAGTAGAATCATTTAAATATGAAAAACATAAATATACTTTAACTGCTAACAATGATGGAAGACAACAACAAAGTAATTGTAACACAGTATTCAGCTTTGGTGAATATTTTTTGCAGTTTAACTAATAACTAAGTTGTAAGACCTGAAAAAATGAACAATTCTCAGGCAGCATGAAAATGAAAAAGCACTCTACTTTAAAAGGGATGAAATACAAGGGCCTGATTCCACACAGTGCTCTAAGACCTTCATATTATGCAAATACGTACGCATTTCTCACTGCATACAAATTAATGAAATTTTCATTGTCCGTTGCCCTGAATTTGAAATCAAATAATATTAAGCCCCTATCAGTGATGTGTTACGATAAAGTACTCGCATCCTTAATTTTGCTGACATAAATATCTAACTTCTGCTCCTGTTCTAAAACTTTTCTCAGCTTATTCACGGAGTGTAAATCAAACCTGTGAGTCTCTAGAAGTTTATAAAATGACACAATAAATCAACAATCTCATTAGATAACCAGACAGAAGAAATTAGTGCAAAGAGAGCCATTATTGCATAGATGTCCACATAAAACTGGTGCAGAAATCAATCATGTGGTCCTGTGATTATAAATGAAGAGCCAGTCAGTCCATTTTTTTAGTGCAGAAAATCACCCAAGTATTAGAAAAGCAGTCAGCATAGCATAAACTCCATTTATGATATAATACATTACAGATGTCAAGTAGTGCTTCATTTCAAATACATTATCTGGTGATGTATATAAGGCCAATAGGGGAAGAAATACAATTCTGATGCTGATGTGATACTTTGATAATTTAATGTAACCTTTTCAGTCCTAGCTAAAAGAAGAAAAGGAAGGCACTTGTAGGACCCTGTAGCTTTTCAGTTTGGAAACATGCGTTTACATGATGTTAATTGGATGAAACTATAACAGCAAAAAGTGGCAGTCTCCACATAGAGTGGTATCCATTCCTCCTGCATAAAGCCTAAGCAATTAGGTTTTGTTACCAATAAAATATGGAGATGCAAAGTGAAATTTTTATCTCCAACACCATTCCCAGATCCTGTAACACCAGCAATCCACAGCCAAGTTACTTCTTTAGAGTGCCTCTGTTGAAAGATGAACTGCTTAAAATTCAGCCATGGAAGTATGCTTCAAATGACTTCCAAATGCCAGGCTGAGGGAGCTGGGGCTGCTCATCCTGGAGAAGAGAAGGCTACAAGATGGCCTGATAGTGACCTTTCAGTATCTAAAGTGGGGCTGTAAGAAAGCAGGGGACAGATTCTTAAGTAAGGTCTGTGGTGATAGGATAAGGGGAAATTGTTTCAAAATTAAAGCCAGAGAAGTGGTGGAAGCCCTATTCCTGGAGACATTCAAGGCCAGGCTGGACCAGGCTCTGAGCAACTTCATCTAGCTGTAAGTGTCCTTGTTCATTGCAGGGGAGTTGGACTAGATGAGTTTTAAAGGTTCCTTCCAACTCTAAGGATTCTATGACTCTGTGATGACTTTGTAACTGAACAGAATGTCACAACTGATTGGAATTGAGTGCACCCTCAGCAAATTTTCTGATGACACCAAGCTGAGTGATGCAGTTGACACAGTGGAATGAAGGGATGCCATTCAGAGGAACTTCAACAGACTTGAAAGGTGGGCTCGGGTGAATCGGTTCAGTACAGCTAAGTGCAAGGTTTTGCACTTGGGCCAGAGGAATCCCAGGCATCTATACAGACTGGAAGGAGCAGTCTTTGAGAGCAGCCCTGCAGAGAAGGACCTGGGGGTCTTGATGGATGAAAAACTTAACATGAGCCAGCTCTTGTGTGCTCTTGCAGCTCAGAAAGCAAATAGTATCGTGGGCTCCATCAAAAGAGGGGTGCCCAGCAGGGACAGGGAGGTGATTGTTCCTCTCTACCATAGATAGATAGATAGATAGATAGATAAGACAGGGGAATAAGAAAGGATAAAGGATCATAACAACGGAGAGTATATATTCGCTGATATCCCTTCCAGACATTTATGGAATTTTTGACAATAGAGTATATTGTCATGTGAGTGATTTGTGTTTTAGTGTTTGGGTTTACAGTTGAGTGGAAAAGTTGGAACTGATTTGGCAGTTCTGCCCAAGAGGATAACATGTTCCACATGACTGCCAAGGGAGGTCTGGAGAACTGCCAGTGGATCTAAAACCATCCATCAAACATGAGCACAAAGCAGCAGAGAGCTAGCAGAAGTCTTCAGATTATTAGGTACTCCAGGCTCCATGAAGAGCCTTGCAGCTCTTACGGTTAATTATTGCCTTCTTTAATGATAGACTACATCTTTAAATGCCTGAGATGATACATGTTTGGAAAGCCAGAGAGAACTACAGCAGTCAAAATGGCTGTCAAAATGCAGCCATTGTCCAGAGTGGTTTCATATTCATTAGTTATCAGAAATGCCACAGGTAATAGTCTCAGTGCCTTAGATGTAGATGTTTCCCTTCCTCTTGGCTCTCTTTTAACAGAGAATATTTGTTGTCTTTACAGTTTTACTACTGCAGACTTGCAACGCTACCACTAACATGTGAGCACTTTGCTTTCTTTCCCCGCACAGCTTCTACAAGAGTCTGGTAGTAAGCCAGATCAAGGCTGCAAGGAACACTGCCCTTGCTTACATGCCAGCTCAGCAGCACTTCCCACACTAAGCCAAGAAGAGTAGCAGAAGGAAAAAATAGAGGGCAGGTGTTTTGGCAAGACATCCCCAGAAGTTCTACAAACAAAAGCTTTTGACATTGATTGGGTACCTTGACTGAAATCAGATCAGGAACTGGCTTTTGTTGCTATTCTTACTTTCAGTTGTCTTTACTTTAGTAGAGCTGTACAATATTTAGTATTTCATTCTAGTCCCCATCACTTCCATACCAAACTATCAAACCCCTACAGCTAACACTGCAGCTCATCCACAGTTACTGGAAAGAGAAGGATGAAATCATAAAGATGAAAAAGATAAAACATAAATACCACAGCTTTCAAGTCATTATGCTAAAGTAATTTTTTTACTATTATTTTGGGACAGCAATGAGTTTCGGCATTCTGGTGTGGGCAACGCTATACAGATCTGTAACCTCAGATAGGAGGGCATCTCCCATATTTGGAAAAGTTTAAATCTAAATCCAGATATCAGGCCAATCTCTAGTGGCCTAGCAACAGAGTGCACAACAATGTAAGCCACTTTCATTATTCTATCTGTATAATTATTTATTTATATGCATATATATATATGTGTGTGTGTGTGTATTCTGCTTTAACAATTGCTCCATTTATAACCATTACAAGACTACCTCAAAGAATAATCATTAAAAAAAAATTAAAAAAATTAAGCCAGTTCCCGCTATCTGGTAACAGTGGCTATTTTCAGCTGCAAATTAATATTCAGAATTCCCAAGCAAGGTTTGGCGACACATCCAGATTTCACAAATAATCTTTCAGAGATAGGATTTTATTTTGTTCTACTTTTTTGTTGCTTTATTAGCCTCACTAGAAGCAGTGCTGCCTATTAACTTTTGTTGCCCTGGAAAGACTCAATACCACTCAGCATTAGGTGCCTAATATCATTCTGTGGTGGATCCTGTCTTTTTCCTTTAACTCTAGAGGAGAAGCAGAAAATTTGTTGGCTATTTTATTTACCTGTGGAAGAGGGACATCCTGCTTAAATTGCACTGGAATAAACTGGGGAAATAACCTCCTCAAAGTAATTGTCTAAATGGCACATTTAATGAGGCCCCTGTCTTTTAGACAATTAAAAAGAGTTCTGTTCTCTTCAGGATCTTAATTTAAGTTGGGGCAGATTCTACAGTTTTTAGTAATATTGATTGGCAGAAAAGTACGCTTGTCTTTTGCTGGGACAAATTAGAATTTTACTTGTCACTGTACCACTGCCTGAAGAGAATGAGGAAATTCATCATTATTTGTGCACAAGCATTATTACAGATCAAAACTACATCACCCTAAGCGCTCTCTGATCTCAGAACAGCAATTCCAGCTTTGCTTTCCAAGCAGATGAACACAGGAGCTCAGTGCTGACAACTCCAAAATGGCTTGGTACAGCACCTTTTCATGTGCAGATGTGTGAAGTACACATGGTTACAGTAGGAGCCAGAGGTAGAAATGCTCATCCTGATTGACATTACTCCATGAGATCAGAGCAGGTTAACCAATAGAGGCATTTTCTAAAAGGAAAATGCACTTCAGCCAATCAGTTATAGTACAGTTTGCTGTTGGTGTAATGACGGTAAATGATGGTAGGCTATAACCTCACACAGAAGCTTTCAGAAGCTAAGCTGCAATTACATTTGATTACTTTCTCTGAAATTGCCCATGAAGACAGGACACTTCTGCCTGTTTTTGTTCTATGAAAATAAAGGCTGTACTAACATGGGCATCTGGAAAGAATTCAGCTTTAGAATTTCAACTTAATGTAAATTTAAAACATAGTTTTAAAAAATAGTTTACAAATTCCAGAGCATTTTAAAGAGTGTTGCAATATTTTTCACCTCATGGCTGTGTTTCTTTTTTTGAACTGTTTCATGTCTCACTCTGTTCTGTACAAAGATAGGCAGCAATTTTCTTTTCTGTTAGCTTCAGTGCTTGATTTCCTAAGAGACGTATCTAATGACTATTTTCTAGAGATCTTTACTTTAGTCTTCCTTGCTGTTAATAGGAAACCTATATATAAACATGCATAGAGTTTCATCATTTGTAAAAGTAGATACCAATATCAATAAACATGTTTCTACAAATTTGTAAATACCTTTGAAAGAACCACTGACACAGGAAAGGCTGTGAAACAATCCCACACAGTCAAATTTATGACACCTACTGTAAATGATGGCTTTCATTCTAAAGCAGGTATGAATACTGGGACAATGAATACCCCTTGTAACTCTTAGAGCAAAGCGCTTCTTTAAGATCCAGCTTCTCAAAGGAGACTATAAATGGAATTCTATTTTTTCTCCCATGATTATTTCTCTGTTAGAAATAACTGGTTCAGCAGTGAAACATTTTTTCAAACTACCAAACTGGTGTGCCTCAGCACTGAGAATCCCTCGTGAGCTATAGGGAGGATGTCCTCCCTGCCTCAGAGATATCTCACAGGCTTACTATAGACTGCAGCTTTGTTGGAGTTGCCAAGCTAACTCAATATAAAGTATATAAGGACAATACTTTTCACTGTAAAAATGTAATTCTAAATACCCACAGGAGTGCTGATTTGTTAAATAAGATAAAGCCACTTTTACATAATCACTAACCAGAGAAAAACCACAGACATGCCTCCAGCATTTAGCAACCAGGTCTTTTGGCCAAGAGGGCCTTTTAGCATTTCCCTTCAGTTTAGAAGATGAAAAGTACTGCAAATGTATGGAGCAGCATCAGCTACCCTGCAGTCCTGCTGTGTTCCTTACAATAGAATCTGTGCTTTGGAAACCAGTAATGGATTTATTCTGCTAATGTCCCAGTGTTGCTTGGGGAGTTGAGGCCAAAAGAGGTGACACGAATGGCTCAGAGCAAAAATGAAGAGCATGGTGAAGACTGAAAATGAATGCAGCCCACCTGAGGCCACTGCCAGCACATTAGATACAAGATTTTTATTTCTCTTTGAGCTCTCAGCTCCTACATTCTCATCTCTTTCTTGCAATATATCAAAATGGCATTTGCATTGAAGAAGGACAAATGCAAACTATTTTTAACATGTACTCACCTTCTGCTTTCTCCTGGTTCACACTGCATGCTTCAGTGGCCACGCAATGTCTGTGCTACCACAACAGGAGAGAGCAAGGGCCAGACGTCTCTCAGGTGTTGCCCATAGCTCTGTCTTCATTTACTCTTCTCAGCTTCTCTGCTCTCAGTGGGCTTCTTTCCTTCCCCTCCTCTGAATCAGATGCCTATCATCTTAGAGCCATTTTGTTAACGGTACTTTCTGCTTTTGTGCATACTAAATACTCTCTTAACAGCAAATATTACTATGAAAAAAAACCCACATTTTGTTCTGCAGCTATTGGTGTCTAATATATTTAAAGATCCACAGAGAAAGAGATTTTTTGTTTTTGTTTTTGTTTTCCTTATCATATTCTACCTACTGTAGAGCTCTCTGGCCAAATCACAGCTTTGTAGAAATAAATAGTTGCTGTGCAACGGGCTCTGCATGACTACAAAGAAAAAAAGCAATAACATATGCAAAGTCTCTCTGAATCAAAGAGTCTGAACTAAATTAATGAGTCCTAGGGACATTTATGCGATTCAAATGAGGAAGATTGGTAAAAAAAAACATATGATATGCTCTGTGCTCTGACAAGGATAATTGTCTTTTACTAAAATGATGAATTTTCAATGGAGATAGATGATAAGTGCACAAAGATGTATGAAAACAACCCATCAGTGCTGCCAGGAGAAAACTCCACCACTAACTAAACTCACAGGATTTAGATACAAAACTCATTTAGCAATGCAAGCACAAGAGAAACATAACTATTTGTTTTCATTAAACATCTTCCCTAATCTCATTCCTCTCTCCTCATACTTTTTTCTTTAAAGAACACACTGTAGTTGGAGTACAAAGTGAGGTTCAGATTTGTATTATCTTGGCTTAATAGAAAATCAGCCAGTAAAACTCATGCTCCCAACCCCACCCAGTGCAACTGTAGGAGCTCTGGCACAGACAGCACAGAGTAAAGGCTCACCAGCAGTCTTGAAACCCAACACACAACTTCCCACTTCTTTCAGGCATTGCCAGCTGCCAGCTCAGAGATGTCTGATGGGATTAAACAACTACCAGAGGAGAAGCTGGGCACCATGGTCATTTGCCAGCACCTATGCAAACTCTGAACACAACACAGGCATTTGCAGGGCCTAAGCAAAGTTTTCTGCAGACCATATTGGGACTCCAGTGGTGGCAAAAGGACCTCTTGTTAGGGGCCATTAGCCTGGCCTGTTTCTGATGCCTCTTTGCTTCATATTTTACCAGTATCCGAAGTTGCTGTAATAGGGAACGTTATGGAGTATGAATATTCATTAATTTCTCCTGACAGCAGGTTGGAGAAGTTTCTTATCTTCTGTGTAAAGTATGTTTTAGAATACTTAAACTCCTAATGGTTTTACGTAGTTCTGTCATGGAGCTTTGCTATCTCAAGCTTGCATAGCTGTTTGCATCCATATAGTATCAGTACAAAATGTTGTCCCTGGAGAGTTCCTATCCAGGGACTCTGCAAAACCCATTGAACAGCTGGAAGAAGGAAGAGAGCACTTCTGCACAGTTCTACTCTTTGAAAAACAATTCAGCAAGACAGCTAGTGTGTTTTTTCAATGACAGTCTCTGGGTATTTTGCTGAAATGGAGAGAAGAGCATTACCACGTGCATAGGAGAAAGCCCTCGTAACCTATCACATCTGAGTGTGTCCATTTCTCAATCAAATGATACAAAAATGCTTATTTGGGCCTGCAGAACTTCTGAATTCAATTTATAACTGCTTACAGATGAATTTGGACTTTTGGGGGGGATTGCAAATGTTATCTGAGAGGTGCAGTTTTGTACCTAGCATGATGAAAAATTTTGAAAAATATTCTGTGTACATTACCATAGCTTGATTTATTGTCGTGGAACTCCAGCAATATCAGCCAGTGGCCAGTTTTCCTCTGCGTGATGAAACATGTTCCTCAAAAACATCAAACTGTAGACAGGAAATTTGCTTACAAAGTGAGTGACATCTTGTACCATTGCTCTGTAGTTTATAAAAAGGCCATTGCAAATGCAGTTTGTCATGGGAAAGAAATGTGTTAGACCTCTGCTTCTTCCTTCCATTTAACAGACCTCCTTTAAAACTAAGAAGGTGTAGTGATAAAAATCCCATCTCAGGACAAAAATCATCAGAATCACATTGCGAATTAGCCACCATCTGCCTGCAGATTCCCCTAATGCCCTTTTCCAATTATCAGGTCTAAGAAGCAGCCTCGCTGCTGAAATCTGCTGACAACATTTACCAGCAGATATTTTTCAAGTTGGTTTGGTAGCAGGAAAAGAGATCTTTCCTACTGGCACTTACAACTCAAAGCTGTCAGCTACACCTGAGTGCCCATGACATCTCTGACAACAGCCAGTGCTGTTTCTGCTCCAGCACCCTGCACACACATGTGCCTGTTTTGTCCTGTCATGCACCTTGCCAACACTTATTGGCTGGCCAGTGTAATCTAATGGAGCATTCTTATTTGCAGCAATAATAGTTACTATAGAGTTTAGCTTCACCCATCAATGCCTTGAAGAGTTGGGGTCTGGCATCAGCCCCTATTCCGCTTGCCTTTCAGATACATGATTTCTTTCTGAATTAGGCAGCACCTTCATTTAACTTTCATTGCTCTCTCTTTTCACTGAAGGACTGCCAGAGAAACACAACAGGGGAACACTGTGAGCAATGTCCAGACGGCTTTGTTGGTGACATTGTTGGAGGAGCACCCACATTCTGCCAGCCTTGCCCCTGCCCCCTGCCAGAAGCTGCCAAGTACGTAAAATAGTCTCCACTTTTATTTGTGCTGGTCTGGGCTCTTTGTAAGCTTGGGTAAGCATCCCTGCCTGTATGCAGCAGACAAAGCTTCTGCCCTTCCCAACTGAGAAAACTAAGAGCTGCTCCCATTTATTATCACAGGAAACAAACAAAAAAACAAACAAACAAATAAAAACAGTTTGTGACCTCTGGAGGGTAAAATCAACCAGGAGAAAGCATAGCTTGGCAGACTCCTGTGCTGAATCTGGGCAGAACTGAAAGGAAAGGGTGGGAGGACACTGTGACAAGCACGGTATCACATTAGTTGACGTAGCTACAATGACAAAAAGCTCTGAAGCCTAAAAGTAAACCAAGACCAAGCTAAAGGCCTCCAGGGTTATCCATTTTGTGTCTTCAGAAGAAACAAAAAACTACAAACTGTGACCAATTAGTAGAAGCCTAGTGGCACATCAGTAAAGCATCTGAACAACATATTATTAGCTCCCTTTTGCGTGAGGTCTGTGCTATGTGAGAGGCATCCAGGCAAATTCCACTGTAGTGCACAGAAGAAAAGCTACTAAATACTTGCCAATAGGTTGAAGATACTTTTTACTGAGCTACCTGCTCCCCTTGTATTTTTTTTCCCATTCCACTTGCAAGCAGGGCTCCTCAGCAAAGGGGAATGTTTTTATTGTGTTTGTTTACAGTTGCTATAGCATTTCTCATCCAGCCCCAAGGTGGGATGAGGCTCACTTTGCTCAGCTGCTCTGTGGTGCAGGCTCAAAACAGCAACAGAGAGCAAAATCTCTCCAGCCAAACTCCACAGATTACCTCCTGGCTTTCACAGTGAGCTGAGACATGAGGAGGGTCACAGGGTGAGAACAGCTATAGCTGAAAACCTGCAGCTCTGACTGGATTAGAAAGAAAACCCTCAAGAGACAGGGGGAAAACCTGGTTTTGCTTACATGAGTGAGCTCACAGACAAAACTTCCTGCTTCCTCCGCTTTCAGCAGCAGAAGTAATGCCAGAAATAGGAGAACTATAACAATTGGAAGCATTGGTTTCTCCTTAGCAAAAGAAAATGATTATTTCTAACCTTCTGGACACAAAGCGTGTAAGGAGAAGCACTGCCCAGCACAGTCCATGGACAGCCCTAAGGCTTCAGCACATCTCCAAGCTGTCCTCTGTGCAGTGCCACTGGGCAGTGCATGGCCCGCCTGCCTCCACCAACCCCCTGCCCACAACCCGCTGGGCTTCAGAGAAGTGCCCCTGACATTGGCAGCCCCACAGATATGGGGAACCCAGGATTAAGAGAGCCCTAAACTCCAAAGGGCAGCAGTGTAAGGTAGGGAAGAGAGAACAAAACTTGCCAGGAGCCGTCATGTGGATGATTCAAGAGCAACAGTACTTCACGCTTTTAAATCTATCCCAGTAAAAATCCACTTCAATTTTTTAAGGTTTTCCTTGGAATCAAGTCCTGAAGGCAGTTGTTAAAAGAGCATCCTGTCCCAATTTGCCTTATGCATCTAAGTAATGTGAAGAAACTCCCTGCACAGCATCTTGCATGACAGAGACCTGGCCACAGCAATAGCCCTCAGCTGCGTGTGGAACACAGGCAAATATTAATGACTGAGCAACATTCAGCCTTGCATAAGTAAATTCAAGGAATAACTATCCTTTCATATTCTTGTAAATTTCCTCCATTATATCCTAATCCATATATACTGAGGCAAAATACAGTAACTCTACCAGAAATCAGAGAAGCATTAGAAGTCTCAAATAAAGAACATACAAAGGATATTGTTTTGTCCCCTGTATTGGAAATAACCAGTGAGCCCATAATAGATGAAATGACCAAGTCGGCAAGCTGACAGACTTATCAGACACATACTTGCTCTTGGGATCCATCTGTGTGTCTCCAGATTTTCTGGAAAGATCATGTTCATATCTGTCCTGCAAACTTTTGGAGTAAACTACATGAAGCATAATGTCATCTTTTTGGAACAAAAAAAGGGGATGGACATTGCTTCACATTCAGCAGATGTTACCTCTTTTTAAACCGGAGGGAATTTTATGAACTTTTTTTCCCCTAAAAGATCACAAAAATATAAAGCCTGAGGAAGCCTTCAGCCGTATTTCATAACTTAAATCCACAATGCGGTTTGTTCAACTACGTGAAGGAATTAGCTTCTGTTAAAGAAGAAGAATGCTGCCAAACTCATGATTTTCTCAACAAGTTCTCATAAAAGCCTTACTGAAGTTCATATGTGAATTCTATGAGAAGGATCTCATTTTGTGTTCTCTCTGGTTATACAAAATGTTTTCAGACAACACCAACCCAGACACAGATGTATTTGACCCTGGATATCCCACCAGCTAAGAAATACTGCTGGGAATTGAAATTTTGCAGGAATTCTTGTTGCCCCTTAATACCTCTAGTTCCTGGAAAAAGCTGTGTGTGGATCATGCTCTTTCTCATCACTCTGAGAGTTTTGAAATCCTGTGGAGAAGGGATGAAAACTGCCACAGCTGCACAGCACAGCTTGGCATCACACTGAAACATGAGACGGACAAGAGGACAAAGACTTACAGTCATTCTTGATGCTGACATTTCTCAAGGGGCATGCAGCCATTTAGGAATTGGAGCTAGTACTGCTCAGGATGAGGTTGGCAGTAGGACTCACAACCTCTACTTTAGCAATCACGGGCCTACAGCTGGCAACTGCTGCCACTCAGTATGCTGGTTGCCTTCCAGTGCTGGCAGGAATTTGGACATGCAGATTGCAAACTAACTGAAAACATCTTTAGGACTGTATGCCTTATTACAGCAGATGTATTTAAGTCATGTACATCACTGTATTTGAAGTGAATGGGATTTGCACTTTCCAAATCTGGCTGCTGCTGCTCCTCGGATGTTCTATTTTGTTAAACAGTTGTTAAATCCTGAAAGCATACAAAAGCAAGAGATCCATGTTTTAGAATCTTAGCAATGGAAATTACTGCATAAGGCATTTCTGCAGTCAGCGTAACTAATTGGCAAGATGGACACAAAAGGCACTAAGGTCTTTCCAGCTTTCTCACAGAGATGGTACAGCAGCCTTTGTTACAGCACCAATGAGTTCAGTTTTCACCACTGACTACTCCCAGATGAGATCTGAGGAAAACTGTGAGATTTGCACAGGAAATTAGTGCACCCATTCCAGAGTCTGAAGGGCTCTCTGCAGTGTTTTTTGTAAGCAACATCATGTCCCTTAAAAAAAAATACAGGGAGCAATGAGGTTTGCACAATATAGACATTTATCCTAAATCCCTGATCGAAAACGTGTAGCAAAACCTGTAGGTGTCTCCAATCTATGCTGCAAGATAGAAATTTGTATGTATCTGGAAACTATATAGCTATATATATAAGTAGTGTAGATAGCTATACACTACTTAGTGGTTCTAATTAATTAATTAAAAAGATTAGACAAGGGGTTTAATATGCATCACATACAGAGCTTAGGTAAACCTATGAAGGAATATTCAACAGTGAGAAATCAAGAGCCAGAGTTTGCACTGACAACCTATGTCCATTGTTTGTGAAGAAATACTCCCACCTGTTTGCCACTGCCTGCTATTCTAATGAGTTACTCTAATGATATTCCAGCTTTGCAGTCTCCTGTTATCGAAAAAATGGAAATGTGCGTTGTGTCTGTAAGGAAAACTATGCAGGACCGAACTGTGAAAGGTAAGAAACTAACAAGATGACTTAATGGTCAATAATACTGAAGTTCAAGAACCTTCAAGGGAGCCTTTACATACACGCAGGGAGAAGCCCTGCACAGAGAAATCCTGTATTCATTTGACTGAATCATGCTTGTTCAAGAATCTTGTCTAGTTCCTAGCAAAATCTATAAAGGCTCCCTGTGGAGATGTGTCAGGTAAGACAGACTTTTATATCTGATGTTCTTTGACCCAATCCTTGCACTCTGTGTACCTCTACATGGTTACTGTACTAAAAGGAATAAAATTTAAAAATGAAAATACAAACCAGAAAGATCAGCTGAAGGGAAAAGTCACCACCATAGATGCCTCTTGCAGTGCTCCACTTTGAAAACATAACAGGCTTCTGCTGATTAAATGTTTCAAAAGCAGAAAAGAAAATGCCTCATCTGATCAAATTCTTAATGAGCAGATGCTTTCATTAAATGTGCTTTACATGCATTATTAAACAAAGTCAAGCAAACAACCATAGGTCAGTGTTGCTTTTCAACTCTTATGCTCACAAGCAATTCCAGTAAATGACAAAGTACACAAATAAATGGAGATTTGCAGTAGAAATATAACTTATTGTCCTGTCTTATAAAAGGCCACATTACCATGGACACACATGGACAATGCTACAGTGAATTCAGAGGTGGAATTATAACTCTCCTTGAGCAGACAATAAATTAAAACCACTTTAACACAAAGACTATGGGGTATAGAACAGTTCAGACACTGAATTTCACAATGTTTTATTTTGACTTTCCTTAAAGCCCCTGAACCATATAAGAATTCCACTCCACTTTCCAGTCCACTTTCATTAACGAGCAAGGTGTGAATTCAGATGATACTTTACTAGAGAGAGATAAACATATGAAGAGAAAGGTAAGATAAAAAAGAGAGTGAAGACTTTTGCCCTTACAGAGGATGCAAAAACATCAGCGTATTACCTCTGCATCACTAACACAGTGACAGCAGTAGTGAAAAGCCCTCTAGACAGATGGCACAAAATGAAAAAAAGAAAAAGAAAAAGAAAAAAAAGCCTGTTTCCAGGGCTATGGCTGCATGCTTTTGTTCTTAGGAAATGTCAGATGTATACACAAAGGATAATGCAGACAATTAAAAGGTCAGTGAGGTTTCCTAATGGTTATTAAAATGTCATCCTAGACTACAAGCAAATCAAATCCCATGAAATGAGAAGCAGATTCATAGCAGCAGCGGAGAATGGCAGCAGCTTTTCTTTCTAACAGCCACTACCCAGCCTTACACACTGCAGCTGTTTCAAAATATGTGTAGATGGGTTAGAAAAAGTTTCAAAAAAAAATCAGCCTGTCCTGGTCACTGCATTAAGCCCTTTGCAAACTGCTGTGGTAAGTGGTTTGCAGTGACAAAGAGACCTTTCCTTCTGCTAGGTGGCTGATCCTGCTCCTGGTTCATGTCAGATAGGACAAAAAGCATTTCAAAGACTAACAAGAGATGCTTGTCCGTGTTCACTTGTCAAAGAACAAGCTAACGCTAGCTGCTGGTGTTGGCAGCCATTGCACCATAGGAGCACTAAAAAGAGAGGGGACATTACTCCTGCCCATCCCACATCCCCAGGGGAGAGGAAGACTACATGCTATCAGCCTCCTTCCCTCCATGCCCCCTGCCAACTGCCTGCAGGGGGACAGGGCAGCCGGACACCCTTCCTTGGACAGTGGCTGCATGACAACATGCGCCAATCTCCTGGAATTGTTTGGAGGCTTCCCTATGCTAAGTCAGGGCCTTGGCACAAATCTAGCTAGTTTCTTTTACATGTGCTGGTGAATAATCTGAAATTATGGAGGCCTTTCCTAGGAACTCTGAAAACCACCTCTCAGTTCAACATTTAAGAATGAGTCATTTTGCTCCTGGACTCTGGCAGTAAAGCACTAAGGTGACAGCAGATGAAATGCAGGTTTTGCTAACATCCAAATGTAAAAAACTATAATTGAACAAATTATGCTTTAGATTCCAAAGTGAACAGAAGAAAATAGTCCTTTTGGCATTGCCAGAGAAGGGGAAGTTAATTTCTTACTCACCAGTAATTGCAGGAAGCAAATAAGGCTGTAAAATGAAACAAAGATAGCCTAGCAGCTTTAATATCTCCACAGTGCTGACAAATCATGTGGGAGAAGAAATATTCTTTCTTAGCAACAAAGAGCCCCTTACTGATGCAGCAGAGGGAAAATACATTTATCACAGGCCTCTACTTTTCCAGACCATAAAGCACAAAGATGGAGCAATAAGTTTCCACTCAGTAGTCCCTCCTCTTCTCATGCTACCAACCACTCAAAAGAGGAAAGGCACAGTCCAAACCTATAACATCCCCTGAGAAGCAAAGAGAAAGGAAAGGTGAGGGTGACACATTTATTCACAGCTCTAAAAGTTCCTATTTGTTTTAGACAGCTACTCTAGATTAGCAGATACGGCTAATAAAAGTGAGTCAGATGATTGTAAAAAGTAGGACTTTCTTCCAGGCCCAAAGATTTATCTGTGAGGAATTGCCTGCTGCATTTCTGCCAAGTGAACTGAATGGTGTATTTCTGAAAATAAAATGTCACCTTGTCCTTCTGAGAAACCATAGACCTGATGGGGAATAGCAGGCAGTCATTGGTAGTCACTGTCTGAAAGCCTACACTGGCTGGTACTACAGTCTCACCTGAGCACAGCCCAGTGGCTTCTGTGATCTGGTAGAGACATCAGACAGATGATTATTTGGAAAATTATCTAAGTACAGAAGATAAAAGAGAAATGCTGCAAGGTATTGAGAGCTCACAGTAAAACAAATGGCTCAGAAGATTTAAACAACAATAGCAAAAAAAAAAAAAAAAAAAAAGAGATTTCTGTACATATATATCTTGAAAACTTCATATACATCTTGAAAATTTGAAATTTTGGACAACTGTGACTGTCCCACATTGTCTGAAATATTAGAAAATTTTAGTAAGCCTTTTGGCATGACTAAACAGAAGCATCACACATCACTGCCTGCTCTAACTTCTGTGGAAAAGGGGAACAATTCCACTCCAGTCAGTTAAATCACAATCTTTATGCTCAGAATTGCATTCACATTTATTTGAGTGCAGAGAACTCCCGGCCACATTTCTGTTCTTTACATCTGGGTCACGCAAGTGATAAGATCTGCAACAAAAATTCTGGCAGCGCTGCAAAGAGACAAACAGACTGTTTGCCATTGGAAAAGACAATATTGGAGGCAGCCAAGTGGTTTATATTAAGATGCTTAAAATTTTATGTATGTTTTTTACTGTGGGGGTTCAGGACTGGAAAATGAACAAAAGAGCCTTGAGGAAATGACTTCTGTTATGTTAAAAAAAAAAAAAAAAAAAAACAAAAACGTGAACAAAACCAAAAAAAACCTTCAGCAAATGTAGGAACAGAAAACTAAAAGCTCTTATCAGATCTCCCACACTTTCATTGTTGAGACAGAGCAGAACCAAAATTTATCTATGTTCATATTTCAGGAGACAATATATCTCATCTTGTGTCCCCAGCCAGAATCTTGAGAAAATTAAACTAAGGTGCATGAGAGCTCACCCTCCTCACCCACAAATAACAGAACAAACAGTATCTGAATGCCGGGCTTTATGGATGGGAGAAAAGACCGGGACAACAGGGTGATAAAACAGGATAACAGAGTACTCCTTAACTAAATAATTCCAACAACCTTTCAACCCTCTCACTTCTCCAGTGAGCAATCATTACACCAGCTAGTTACCCCTTCCCTGCAGACATTCTTCTTTCCCATAAGTTTGGGGCCACAAGTCCCCAGCCTCTGTAGTGCAGACTGCAGGGTCACAAGCTCTCCTGCCACCCTGCAACAATGCCACAGGCCACATAGGCTGTCTCCATCCTGCCAGCTGACAGCCCTGGCTCCCTCTGCTTCCTAAATACTGCTGGTTTGTCTAGACTTCCAACAATCACCACAGTTTCAGTACCTGGCCCATTTTATGATGTAACAAGCATTCAACACAAAAGCATCCCAAAAGTGACTCTTCTCTGCAAAGCCTGTTGTCTATTTCCTGCTCTCCCTCTGCAACCCTTCACAGACATCCTCCCCTCTTGGGCTCACAGACATTCTTACTCTTTGGCCTCAACCAACAGGCTAACAGAACAAACCAAAAAATGCTGTGGATGTAATGGATTGATTCAGCACCTGTTTGGTTCTGCAAACACTAGCTGCCATCCCAGTGCCACATCACAGACATATTTTTTAGTTCTCTTCCAGTCTGAACTCTGTTATCTGCAATCATAATGAAAATAACATCTGAACTTCCTCTAAGTTTCCACATCACGAAAAGCAGTCTCTTGCCCCAGTTTCCTATAGAACACAATATAGTTGGAGAGATCCAAAGCTGAAAGAGACCAAAACAAACAACAGAACTGCCTCTCTGCCAAGGTCATGCTGTTATATTTTAAACAATGGAGAACAAATCACTGCCCCACTAAGGATACAAAAAAAAATAAGGCAGAGTAGAGTGACTGAGATACCAGAAGTGTTCAAGAAGGGAAAAATTAAGTAATAGTACAGTATGAGATTAGAGCATAAAAAAGCATCTTCAGGAGTACAGCTCCTAACTTCTGTCCTTTAGTGATTGCTGACTGTCAGCAGTTCATGAGAACATCAATTAGGTAAGAGAATAATGGTACTACAGATGAGAATGGCATTGCAAGTCAACTTTGGGCTTGCTTCTCCTTTTAGGTGTGCCCCTGGTTACTACGGGAATCCTTTGCTAATCGGAAGCACTTGTAAAAGATGTGACTGCAGTGGCAACTCAGACCCAAACCTGATTTTTGAAGACTGCGATGAAGTGACCGGCCAGTGTCGCAACTGCCTGCACCACACCACGGGCTTCAAGTGTGAGCGATGTGCTCCAGGTTACTACGGGGACGCTGTATTCGCTAAAAATTGCACAGGTATTGTCTGTAGTTCAATGTAATGGAGCAGAAAAAAGTTGGTACTGCATGGGGCACAGACTGCCTCCCAGAGATGTTTAAATCAGTCATCAGATGCCTGGGAGTGGGCCTGGGAGGCGGGGGGGTTCTGGCCACGCTCCTAGTGCATTACTGCAGATGTTCCATCAGCTAAATAACCCCTGAATCTAGCCTGTTTTCCACTGCCCATAAGGAATTCTCAAGAGCCCAGACTCCATATCCCAACTAAATGCCAGACAACACTTTGTCCTCATGCCCTTCGTCATTGCTTTGGCTGTGGGAGGAGAGACTGCATCTTTCTCCAAAGAGATGAGAAACAACCACAGCTAAAGGCAAAATGCAAGTGCTCAGAGCAAGGACCTTGGAGCTCCCTCCCAATCCCATTGCCAGAATCCTTTCCACAAGGACAGTAACACAAATTAGGAGGATGGATTACTCCTAACTCTCAGCTTGATTTGAATGTAAGCCATTGAAGCTTGCAACCAGCTTAGACATTTGAAGTACTCCTGGGTTCAAGGTGCAATCCCTCGTATGTCTGCAATGTCTTGATAAAATTTCCATACTTCTTGTAACTCAGTATGCACCTGGAGTTTTTATTCACTTAGTGATTCACAAAGTGTTAAATTCTGGATCCTGGAGATTAGAAACTGTGAGGACAATCTGGACTCAAGTGTTTTTTGTGCAGCAGTCTTCATTTACGCGTACAGTGTATGATGCAGTTCCTTCTTGTTTCCTGTTTCCAAAGTATAATTCACCTCACTAAGTTACATTAATTCAGCTTAAGATGAATAGGGAGAGGAGGTAATACACCATAACCCCAAAAGCTGATCACAGGTATCCAAACAAGCCAAAGACAGAGGCTGCAGGAACTGCACATCCTGAAGCTTTAATCACATCTGGATCTGGGCACCCAACATATGCCCACAATTCAATCTCTGTGATTTTGAGGTTGTAAAAGCAATTCCTGCTTACGCATTTCATTTTATGCTTTCAGCAATCTTTTGGCTGACTCTAGCAAATCCTGATTTTGAAGTATTATGTTTCAGAAAGTTATGCAGTCCTCATTCTACCTTCACTTCTGCTAAACACCCAAATGTGTTGTACTTGATACATGGCAGCTGCAATGATCTCCTGCATCAGTCAACAAATCCATGATAGACAAACTATTGTGGTAGCTTACAAGGCAAGCTTATAGTTTATTCGGCAGTTCAGAATGACTAGAGTTCTTACTTAGAACACATATTGATTCTCAAATAAGATAATTACCTTCTTTAAAACAAACAGTCAAAAAATACCCCATAGTATTAAAAACAGTCTATGTACACATTTTTCACAGAATATCTGAAGAGGTATACAGAATAAAAAAAAAAAAGAAAGAAAAAGAAAAAGCAAGCAATTACTTCTATCCAGCTAAGATTATCCTTTTTTCTTTCATGCAGAAGAAAAAGTTTTTGTAGTTGTCAACAGCAGTTTTCAGCCTCCTTTCATTAAATTTCTTAATTATGTGTCCTTTATCCACACTTCAAAGCTTTCTACAAGTCTCCCTCAGAAATGCAGGTAAATTAGAAACTTTCTCCACTAGTAAACCACAATAGCACTGAAACTCTGAACTCCCTATTAAAAATTTGGTACCTCTTGAACAAGTTGATGAAATATTGTCAGAACTGCTTTTGAAATGAATTTACTATAAGCATTTGTGTAACAAGCTAAGAGTTATCCAGTTCAATAAGAAGACACAATTTGATTTTCTTGAGTACTAACCTAATCCAAACTAGAGCTGTGATATAGATCCTGTGATACAGGTTAAGAGATATCTCTGCTTTCAACTGAGATTTCTCTTTCACTTCTTAATAAAAGAAATAGCAAAACAGTGTAGATTCAGGAGCTGCAATACGCCAATTCAAACTTGTGGAGAAGTCAAAAGGTTGATTACCTCATAACATTCTTAACCAACTTCTTTCATCTCTAGTATAAAGAATGAATACTTCTAACTTTGGTTCAGTTACAAAGAAATATTCCAGTGTTAGATTATAGTGTTGACTTTGAGGCTGCATTACAAATTTTCATAGAAAATTCCTTGAATGCTCAATGTGGAATGTAAATATAAGGAAACTCACAGAGAACAATGAATGTGCTGCAGTAAAATGGCAGTAACAAATTTTGTTAGATACGAGATTCTGCTGAAACCATGAATCACAAGAGTAAAATGAATTCCAGATAAGTCACTGCTGTTCCTCTATTTTGCTAATTTTTGTTATTCCATCAAAGTGTTCCAAGAATATTTTAATCTTGAAAATAATATATTTTTAAAGGCCAATTAAATCTTGAGACACTTTAGATTAAAAATTAAACTTTCTAAAAAGCCACTTGTATTGGCAAAAGAAATGCAGCTTACTCAGTTTAAAAAAAGTGCTAAGCCTCACTTGTTCTTCATTTTAAGTGGTAGGAGATACTTACTTCTTGATATGATCAAGCTGGAATTAGAGTCCACTATCACTCCCTGACAGCTGGAAACTTTATTTGGTGGGAGCCTGACACAGCATTGAGAAGTTCCACAGGCCTGCAGAGAGTTACATAACAAGTAATTAACATCAGCTGTACTGCTTCCCTTAGCACATCTCCCAAACGTCACCCTCTGCAGATGGTAATGTACAACGGCACCGCTGGACAACTCTGGCCTTTCTGCCTCTGCTTTTGACCAGCTGGGAAGCTTTGAACAAGTCACTTCAGCACATACGTTCTGTGTCATGGCTGATATTTCATCTGGTCCAATCTATGTAATTAAGGAAAAATCATTCAAAGAAGCCCTTGATTATGGTTTGATTACCTTTGCACAATCCCACGTACAATCATTTCATTACTCTTGGAATGGGAAAGCTGGGTTGAACATTTTGAAGATTACTATCTGAAAACCCTTTTCTTTTCCTCAGCATGTAACTGCGGTGGGAGAATGTGTGACAGCCAGACTGGACAATGCCTCGCAGACAGTCCTGTAGTTTCTACTGGCACAGACTGCCCAACCATCAGTAAGAATAATATTATGAGAACACCAAAAATGAAGATCACTCTCAGATGCTTGCAGATACTAACTTAACAGCTCAGCTCTCTCTCCAGTGCACACTTGTACCATGATTCTGCAGGGTACTTAAACACGCAAAGATCCAGTGCCCTACCAACTGTGTATTTTAATTCATACTTACTTGCCTGACTGAGCCCATTAATATGTTCAGCTCTATAAAACAGGCTATATGTTTAGGTACAAACTGCAGAGCAGTAGAGATGTATCATGAAAATTACTTCTCTAGGCCTAGAGATACAGAGCCTGCAAAAAAAAATAGCCCTAAAATGCTACCTTGCATATATTTCTGATTTTCTCATTTTATATGAAATATAAATTGTTACTGTTGGATTTGATATACACACATCAGTCAGTTTCTTTTCAGCTGTCTGCCCTATTCTAAATACAGGAAGCCTGTTTCAAAAGCACTGTTACAACTTCTAGTGAATACTGATAGTTTTAAAAAGATAGCATTAAGACTATAGTACTATACAGACTATGTGTCACCTATGGATTCATAAGTCTGTTCCCAAGAAGAGAGATCACGTGTCCAGAAGCACAATCAGAAGAAAAACATTTGGCAGCTGCTGCCATCAGGAAAACAGACTGCACAATACCAAGCAAAAGTTCCTACAAGAATCTGTGTTTCATATTCATCTAAGCCTCCTGCATTTACTGGTGGCACAAATGTCACTAAAAACAAAGTAGTATTGCAAACATTCTTACAGGACAAGGGTGCAGTTCTGCAGCAGCATAATTCAACATGTCAAAACTCTGCTTTGAGAAGTTGCCATTCTAATTGGGTAGACAGCCAAGCATCTGGCTGCTAGACATCCTTACTTCTCATATCACTAGATTTAAAATGCAGAGTTCTGGCTGCTGGCAAAATGAACTTGTTTTTTTTGACCCTCATCTGTTGTTCACTGGGACACAAACATGTGGAACCTCTAGGGAATAGCCTCATCTCCCGCTCCCTACTGATTGCAGTGCCGCCTCGATGGCCCTTCAGAGCAGTCCCATCTGGTGCTGCTCAGCTGGAAGCATCGTGCCTGTCCTGTGGGACCTTGGGAGTGGGTGGATGAAAGGGAAAGAAAAATGGATGTAAATCAAGGCCCATCCATTTCAGAAAGAGGAAACCCCATGGAGCACACAAAAGTAAATTTAAGATGTTAAGTTTCACAAGCACTACAATGACACTTTTATTTTCTCATCAGGCTGCGATAAATGTATTTGGGATTTGACAGATGACATCCGGTTAGCAGTGCTGGCTATTGATGAAAGCAAATCAACTTTATTGAGCATCTCTACAGGTGTTGCAGCTCAGAAACGTTTGAGTGACCTGAACCTCACTACTACCCATCTCCAGGTACAAATATTGATGATGTTTTGCTTTTTTTTTTTTAATGTAATTTTCATCAATGGGTTTCCATCCATTCATGTAAATTTACATATCCGCCCTCAGTGCAGAAATTTGGTTTGGGATGTGCTGACTTCTTATTTTCTCTACACACAGGCAGCAATGTCGAAAAAAAAGGACCACTCCACACTTTGGACCATCGAGGTCGATGATGCTGTGGATGACATGAATGATCTCCTGAGAGAGGCAGAAAACCTGGATGACCAGGTTTGTTTACAGCCAGTGCACAGAGGCCTTGTGGCATGTGATATTCTCATGCTGGCAAACAACATTCACTGCATAAGAGTGCCCTGAAAGAAAGTTAGGATAATGTTTCATTTCTCAACTTTCCACTTTACTGAGGCTCTAAATTAAAAGTGCTGAAGACCCACCAAGTCTTCTTCCCAGGAAAGGAAGAGCCAAACTTTTCTGAGCATAGTCAGAGGTTTGTCAAAGATAGCAAAGAGCCTTCCCTTGGAATCTAGTTCCTTTTTCCTCCCATTACATCATAGGCACAGTAGACACCCTGCCTTGCAATTTCAAACCGAAGTAACCAACATTAAAGTAATTTGGACCGACTTTAGGAATCTTCATATTATATTTATTTTACATGTATGCCCTTGTAAAATTCCATTTAGTCTGATTAGTCACTTCACAGTGTGCTACAAAGCTGCTGATTTAAAAGCCTTTTTAGGTACCCACTGAGATGGGAGCCTGATCAGCACTCAAGATATGTTTTAACACAATTATTATCATAAATGTTACATCCATATTCAATTGTCAGGCCATAAAATTAAGGTTATCTGCTCTCAGCTCACAGAACACTTTCACTGCACCCTGAAGGAATACTGATGTGCTATGTCTCAGGTTGGATATTGGGAAAAATTTATTCTCAGAAAGCGTGATGAGGCACTGGTACAGGCTGCCCAGGGAGGTTGTGGAGTTACTGTCCATGGAGGTGTTCAAGAAATGTGTAGATGTGACCCTGAGGGATGTGGTTAGTGGGCTCATGGGGGTGAGTTGGGTTGGTCTAGATGATCGTAGTCATATTTTCCAAACTTAATGATTCTATGATTGATTCTGTGTTAAGAATGAAGTTCAAAATTGCATCTCTTCTATTTTAAATGAATATTATTGAACAGCTTTTTGTTAGTGAAATATATAAATTTTAGGGAAATACACCAGGCTATGTTATTTCCAGCCAGAGACAACCACAGCTGACACAGCAACTGGAGTGTCTTTCATGCTTATTGCAAAACACCACACCTTACGTTCACTTACCAATTCCTTCACAAAGCAAAATTATATACCATTAAGAAAACTGAAATGCAGGAGAACAAAGAAGAAGAACAAAAAAAAGAAAAAAAAGAAAAAAAAGAAAAGAAAAAAAAGAAAAACAAAGAATAAAAAGAAAGGCTGTATAGACAAACGGAAGACAAAATAAAATTTGGGTTTGAGTATTTTTAATCAGCACAATATTTAGGAGAAAGGGCACTGCAGAATTACAAGGGTTCAAAAGAGAAATGTGAGTGCATGTGATAAATGTGGTCTGTAACACCTGGAATTCACTCGGGACGAGCTCAGAGTAAAGTTGCACACAGCTTGACCATAAGTGTTTGGCAGACTTGGGGGAGCCCAACATGTTTCCTGCTCAGGCTCCAAGCAAAGCACAGGGCAAGTGCCCCATGCCACTGGGGAAATGAGGGCCATTAAGAGAACCCCTCACTCACACAGCTATGCTTCCCACTAACCTTTTGGAAACCTTGACAGCAGTAAAGGACAAACCCTTCGAAGACTGAAAACAAGCAAGCAGACAATACAAGCCTTCCACTAAGCCCGGCCGTGTCGGCGTGGCCTCAGGCGCCCCCTGGTGCCAACGCCTCAGCAGGTCTGGCGTCGCCACGACGCGAGCACAGCAGGAGCTCGAGCTCTCCAGCCTTCACTCCCATGCTCAGACAGATTTTAGTGTGGATTTTCACTGCTGCAGCCCTAAGAGGGCACTGAACTGAACACTGCGCCACTGCGAAGCGTGTGGTGCGGGCTTACACGCATACACGTGGTCAGCAGCCTTGTTATCTTCTCCTTCCTTAGATATACCAGTGAAAATCAAATCTAAGGAATCCCAAAGTTAACATCGTGTCCAGATAATATGATAGCCGTGCCAACGTAAATGTTTACCTCCCTAACAGCTTCACTCAGTGCCTCACTTGTTTGGGGACCATCACCTCAATGCACATATGGGAAATGCAATGGGGAGTGCAGCCCCAGCCATAATACAGAACATCAGGGGACCCGTCCTTACTATGACATGCAGTGAATGGTGGAGCACTGGGATAGATTGCTGAGAGAGGTTATGGAGTCTCTTTCCATGGAGATCTTCAGAAGCTGTGTGGGCATGGACCTGGGCAACCTGCTGTTGGTGTCTTAGCTTGAGCAGTGGGGTTGGACCAGAGGACCTCCAGAGGCCCCTCCTTGACCTTCACCTGTATTTATGGCTTTTGTGATGAGAGTGTGGCAATGCTCTTCCTGGCCTTTTGAATCCTCATGCTTGTTTTCTTAATTTTAACAAGTTGCAGAGCAAGCAACCTCGCATGAGGGAGACAGTGATCTAAAAATGGTGGTGAGCTTCATGCCTTACTCTGCAGTCTCTACACTTACTCAATAAATGTAATATCCAGCAAAATGAGCCAGCCCTACTGAATGCCTAGGAGACTCGGCAGATGGGAGGTTTACAACTGTACATAATTTATGACAATTTGATTGCAGCAAGTGATGGATAAATGTGGGACAGATTTTAATCTTTCACTCTGCAATACTGAAAATATCGACAAGACAGCCCTTCACTTCAAACAGCTCTGTAAATACCACTTTATATGATAAATGGACTTTTGCATGCTCATCAGGAAAAAGCTAAATGTGTGTTTACACTGCTCATCTCCACACATGCATACAGATCTGAAAGAAAAAAAAAAAATCTAATATCTTGCTTACATGGTTTATTCATAGGGAAATCAAGCTTCCAGCAAGGGTCTACTGGTACAGAAGGAAACCATGGAGACCAACAGTCGTGCCACTCAGCTCGTGCAGAAGCTTAGTAATATGAGAGATAATATTCAAGGTAAATAGATTTATTTCTAGTTCAGCTCACTGTGAAGCATGTATTAATTAAACTTCCAGCAAAAAAAAAGGCCATAGCTCCCGGGTACTCTGACAAAGCAATCCACACAGAAGGCCACTAGCGCCTGCAGTACCATGATGAAAGGTTGTCTCTGAGTGGTCTGGCAACTAGAATAAGTGCATCTCCTTCATTTTTTTCATTCTGAAAAAGAAAAATAATAATAAATAAGTTTACATGATATACTTTAAGATAATTCAATTTGTAACCTCTGATTGTTCGAATAGGTAGTCAAGGTATTTATATATACTAGTGGTAAGAAAAAAAAATAGAGTTGATATCAGATTGGAACTGATTGCAGCCACAAGCACAAGAATGGGATTGGAGGTGAGAACGTTTGGTGTCTTCTTTTATAGCAGATTAATGCAAGTGCTCTTTTCCAGTCTTGCAGGTAAATTACAGAGGACACACAAATGCTAGACAGATTTTTTTAAAATATCACTTTTCCTTTTGAACCCATGGCAGTCAGATCTGACTGAGTCTGGTGATCCCTTTGGTGAATCACTAATATTTTGCATTTTAGCAAATTGTTTCTTGGTAGAACCATGTTGATTGATATAGCATCATGCAAAAGCTTCTAAAAAGATGCTGAATAGTACACTATTTTGTGGATGTACTGCATCCCCAAGCTCACTTTGGAAGGTGGTGATGTTTTTCTCCTCAAGTTGTTTATTGCTTCATCTGACCAAAATTTCTGGTTGAGTTTGAGTTCAGACCCATCCAAACAGTATTAGAGGGTGACTGTTGTCTTTTTTTTTTCCTGAAATACATAAGTAGAATTAGAAAACTACGTTTTCATTGGCCTCTCATTTCCCCACAAAGTGAAATGCAGAATTTTAAACCAGATGGCTAGAGCAGACTGTCAGAAATGGTTATAGGGATGCTGTCTCACAGCAGGAGAGGTAACCATGATTAAGAGCTTCCAAAATTAGAAGAATGAAACCAAAAGCTTTTTCATGTTAACATGAGACAAATTGTCTCCTGTTATCTCAGTGTCCTGCTCATCTGTGCATATGATACGTGGAGATGCAAGTGAAACTTAAGTCCATCTTTGGGCAACATGCTGGAGCAATAAAGCATCTCTAGAACTAACATAAATTTCAAAACATAATTTCTCTTCTGACTGTAAATGTACATATTTCAGACCTTCCCAGGGGAAGATTTGTTTGATTTACAGCCAGGAACTGCTTGGATCTTCAAGAATTTTTACTGTACTATACATCAAAAGTTAAATAACAACAGTGAACACCTTCCCTAGCACAACAGCAAGTCCAATATGATCATCTTCATCTGGAGTATCTGCGACATAATATTATCATAATGGTATATAAAACTAAGATTACACCAATCCTACAGAAAGGAATACCTACAGAAAGGAATAAAATCTAAGGGAATATATGCAAAAGCATTCCAGTCCCCTGTACACCTCCATCACAAAAACATTATTTCTGCTGAAGAGCACACTGATTTCTCCCAGTCCTTAGCAAAGCCGAGAGTGTAAAAATCTGTGTGTGGCACCAGAACAGAAAGTTGCCTGGTAGGTGAGGTTAAAGAACACTTTTTCAATTAATAGAAATCCTTAATTAACAAACTTGAGTGGTTCTGACTTAGAGCAGTAATTTCAAGTTCTGTGGCAGCTTTTGTAAGGAAGAGCTGTGACGTATCAATCATTATCATTGCTGATCATTAGCTCCATGGATGTTTTAACCAATACTTTAATTTCAACAAACACAGTTAACTTAACTTGTCACAAAAATGAGGCAGGCTAAGACCATGCACACATAATTCTAAAAATGTATTGCATTCTTACACCCATGATTCTGGATCATCTTTAATTACGGGGTCAACCATTGCATTTCATTTCTACAGTTTTTGACTATAGGTATCAGCCTAAACCTCATTGATTGTCATAAGTATTCACTGGCTGACTTGTGTAGATAATTCTTTTTAATCATCAGTTGTCTTGGGGAGAAAAGGGTGTGCAGAAGGCAGAAATGTTTCTAGTTTAAGACACAGATAGTAGAAATCAGGTTGAGCTATTGTAGAAAACCAACACCTGTGCCTGCAATTAAGAGTGCCTGTTCACCCAGAAAGGAAGTTAGAAACAGGTGGGTGAAAATGATTTTCACCATGCCCAAAATCATTCTCTTCTATCTCTTCTGTAGAAAGTGATCCAGGTCCTTCTGAAGATAAGATGTACATGCGTGCCCATTTTCATACACATATTTGTCTGTGCGTGCCAGTAGGAGAAGGAAAAAGCAAGCTGTGGAGCCATTCAGTTACTGCTGAGACTGAGACTTCAGAGCTTCACTAATGAGTTCAGGAGCCATCAGAAACTGTGTGAAAAGATACTCTGCCAAGGAATTTGTTGTGTCACAGTGATACATACATTATTAAAAATTTCAGATGGCTTTGGCAGATCTGCTTATCCCCAAAACTGGTGATGAACACAAGCCAAAGCTACTCAAGGGTACAAATGAAGACATGGTTGGTATTTGAATCCAGAGATGAAAAAGTGAGAAAACTTCATAATGCTTGCTCTGGGAATGGGTAAACTCAATTACAGCTGCAAGGATCCAACAGCATTTTCTGAACTGAAACTAAAACCTTGAAATACTACCCATCTCCAAACTAGCAAGCCATCATCAGACCAGAAGTTGTATGTTATATCTTAAAGGCGCCTCAAACTTCTTCAGATGGCCTAAGAGATTATTTTAGTCTCCTTGTTGCTATTGTTATTTAATAAACATCATATTTTTTCAGTAGCACTTCAAAACATGATCCCAGATGAAAGCCCCAATCTGCTACGTGCCACAGAGCTCAAAATGAAAAGATGATCCCAGCTGCCAAGCCAAATAAAGCACATTACCGTTGCCTGTTTAATCTCATCGTCTTCTGATGAGATCCCTACATATGCCAGAAACTGTTTATTTCCAGGTTTCATTTTAAGACTGGATTAAAGATAATAATTACCTACTGTAGAGTCGTAGGATAATTAAAATTTTCTTTTGCTACCAGCATGATCTGGATTCACAAAAATAGAAGTACTCCACAATGTTTACTTCTCTGTAGCATGCTAGATTGACCATCTGTTCCTTTTTCCCACAGAAATCAGCAGCAAGATGAAATACTATGCGATTCAACAAGAGCTAAGCTCTGAAGAAATTGCCCAGAAGCTGAGTGTGGCTGAGGAGATGCTGAAGGAGATCAAACGCCGTAAGCCCTTCACAAATGAGAGGCAACTTGCAGATGAAGAGGAACATGCTGCAGAGGACTGTGAGTTTTGAATCTCTTTTCCATTCACCCAGATGTTGATACGCAACAGGCTCAGGCTGGGCAGCTTAGGGCATAATGCTGAGGTCCACGCTGGGCAGCTTGGGAGGTAATGCTGAGATCCTGGGGAGGAACAGCAGATGCTGGTGGTTGAGCAGCCATACATATCACAGTTTGGGATAATGTAGGAGCAGGTCATACAAGACCTGTGTGTCCATCAGCAGTCTTCTGTCATTAATTACTTAAACAAGAAGTGAAAGAGATTAAATAATAACTCCTACTTCTGATGGTTTGAAGGAAAAAAAAAAGCTCAAGAGCAAATCTGGGGTAAAAGAAGGAGAAAAAAAGAGTGAAAGAAGCCAAAGAAGCCATTATCTGCCAACATAAAAGCAATCTCAGCTTCAGACAGCCAGTCTCCTAACCCAAGCTAGTGTAACTCTGTTGACTACAGGAGATTGTCAAGCATTAAATAAACATCAGGGCTACAGCTTTTTCTTTTCCTGCCTTTCCCCACCCTACTAAAGCTGTGGAAAAAATGCCAGCAGTGTCACGGCTCTGACGGGCATAACAGTGAGACTGTAACAGCAGCCCAAAGTGCCCCTGCTTTAAAATGACTTCCCCAGGCCAGGTCTCTGCTTGTTGCAGGACAGACATAAAAATACACAATAGTCTGTATGCATGTCTGCATGTACCTGCTCTGGCTAATCGGCCGTCTCTGATTTTTCTTTCAGTGTTACAGCAAGTTGAAGAGTTTCATGAGAGGTACAATGACACCAGATCTCTGGTTTCTGATGTGGTGGAGCAGCTCAGTGAACACAATATGAAGCTGTCAGACCTGGAGGAGGCATTAGGCCAGGCACTTGACTATGTTACACAAACAGAGGCAATAAATAAGGAAAACACAGCCAATCTTCAAGAGCATGAGGTATTATTATTGCAGTCTAGTTATTGTCAGCATCTGTGAAATAGCTCATATTTACCAGTACTTAAAATAGTGGATTACCATGGAGATTTAGAAATCACCACCTCAAAAAAGATCCTTTAACTCCTCAGCAGGATGAGTTTAACATTCCAGTTCTAAACAAGTTGAGAAGTGCAAAAATTACGCCTTTTTTTGTGAAGTGACAATGCATGTTGCTTTTGGCATGGCATGTCCTACCTGGCCAAGGAAAAGATGGTTACTGATGCCTAAACGTAGGAAGATGTATTCCAAGTAGCACAGTTGCTATAAATACTATGGTGGAATTGTTTCATCTGCTATGCATTTATAATGTGGGAGGACTTCATGCTCACAGATGTAGTTGTGTTCTAATGAAATATTCTGTTTATAGAGACTGTGCTGCATTTAGGTTCTGGGCTGTGGTTGGGTTCATACTGCCCTATCCAAGCTTTCTTCTCCTCTTTTAAGCAAAACTCTTCCCCGCCCCCCCCCCTTTTTTTTTTTTTTTTTTTTTTTTTTTTTTTTTTTTTTTTTTTTGCTTTTGTTGTTCTTCTTGTTGTTTAGAAAGAGTAGATGATTGTCTTTGCACCAGCAAGCACAAATCCAACCAACACCAGATAGGTTGAAAATGGGTTTCCTATTTGCTAGGTGAACTGCCTTGCTATGAGGCTACAGTAGTTTCTTCTTTTGCACTGTTTTATACTGAATAACTTCAGTATTTTGAACAAAGCAATAAATCAGAGAAGAGCTCAGAGGAGACCTTCCCCTGTGGGACCCCCACAGAAGGGGGAAGTTCACATGTGAGTGGTGGAGTTAGGTTCAAATAGCATCTGGCTGATGAGAAAATTGAACTTTGAGGTCCTTCATACTAGAAAGGTACTTAATACATTGTTCATATTAAAAAAAAAAAAGATTATTGTTTTCCTTGCTGCAGTTTGATGAGACTTCTGATTTTTTTTAAGGGATGCAAAATTAGACTGTCTCACCTAAAATTCTTTTTCTTGTTTATTTTTTAATCAAGCAAAAAAAAAAAAAGAAAAAGAAAAATATAGGATCATTTGAACCTGTTTTCATTTTAATGACTGAAATTGTTTTGTATCTGGAGGAGAGCAGTTTAGGGAGCAATCCTCTCGTCACAAGAACGATCTTATGAATTCAGACCAACCTCTGTGTTTCATAGCACCACATTGGCTCCATTTTGAGCTCTGTACTAGAAGTTCATGATGATGTGGAATGTCTAATAATTCAGTAGATAACTCAAGCACATTATTCTTTTGAAGTCATCTACGAGAAGCTTGAGATCCTTTGTGTGTAAAGTCTCTTTATTTTTCTGTTGTTTCATTGTTGTAGTTGCAGGTTGCAGTTCATGTGACGTGTCTGAAACGAAGCCTTACGTGAGCTAGCAGCAGTCATAAGTGTGTTCTGTTGGATTTTCCAGTTGGATTTTTATTATTCCTCACAATGAGAGATTGTTCAAGTTAGCTTTATTATTGAGAGTGAAAAACATTCACAATGCCATAAATTTAAAATCCTACAGATTGATTTATGCTGACCATTCACTGACTAATACTTAATCCCACTAACTGTTCTTGCTGTAATATATAATATTAAAAAATTAATTCTTATAAAATATTTTTTCCCATAAGGACTAAACATTAATGGAATAACACCATTTTATTAATAGAGGTATCTATGAAAAACTTCGACTTCATAATTATCTAAAATCTATTGTGTTTACCTTTTCTTAAGTTAGCATTAGTAACAAAACAAAAATTATAACACTATTCTATCAATCAGAGCAATTTTTTTGTTGATTTGTTCTGTAGAAACAACATGAGAAATTAAAAGAGCAAGCAGATGAAGTGAACAGTATTGTGCTAAGTGCCACAGCTATTCTGGCAGAACCACAAAAGATCAACTCAGAGTTAAGTGAGGTAATAAAGGTAGGTGCATCATTGACTTGTCTAAATGGTATGTCCTGAATTTTTGAACTTTTAAAAAATCATGTACTTAGACCACTGAATGAAAAACACCTTTTCTTTCTTTTCTTTTCTTTTCTTTTCTTTTCTTTTCTTTTCTTTTCTTTTCTTTTCTTTTCTTTTCTTTTCTTTTCTTTTCTTTTCTTTTCTTTTCTTTTCTTTTCTTTTCTTTTCTTTTCTTTTCTTTTCTTTTCTTTTCTTTTCTTTTCTTTTCCCTTCCCTTCCCTTCCCTTCCCTTCCCTTCCCTTCCCTTCCCTTCCCTTCCCTTCCCTTCCCTTCCCTTCCCTTCCCTTCCCTTCCCTTCCCTTCCCTTCCCTTCCCTTCCCTTCCCTTCCCTTCCCTTCCCTTCCCTTCCCTTCCCTTCCCTTCCCTCTCCCTCTCCCTCTCTCTCTCCCTCTCCTTTCTTTTCTTTTTGACTGAAAAACTGATAAAAAATAAAGTATAACTCCTCCTAGATGAAAAGTGCTGTAACATTTTACTGCCGTGGAAAAATAATATATTAGAAGTACACATTATTGTAGGCACAACTAATTGAAGAATTTTGCTGCAGGGTTCTCAGCACTCAGTATGAGTGGCTGCCAAATGGTGCTTTGGTGGCAGACTGTACTTTTCTTATGCCTTCAAGTGAGCACAGAAGGCAGCTCCCATGTCTCAGTTTTAAAACCAGTCATAGAATCAATGATGGTCAAAATGTAAATTGTACATATAAAGATATTATCTTGACATTCTCTTTTGGAACTATAGATTAGGATCCAATCCTCTGAATAAGACAAGGTGTTGTGGGAAATTTTTAGAAGATTAAACTTTCCCATGGTTTTTGAACTTTCTATGAAAAAAAAAAAAAAAAAAAACAAAGAAAATAGAAGTGGGATTTTTCCAACTAAAATCCTTGCTGTTTTACAAAAGCTGTTTGTTTTGGGTTTTTTTCCTCTCTTATAATAAGAATTGTTGATAGTTAAGACAAATGAAAATTGTCTACAAACATTTATTTTGGCCACAGTTGTTCAGAGCAACACAAAAACAAATGTCAACATTTTTTCTTGGAAAATTAACTATAGAAAACAACAAGACTACAGTCTTCTTTAATTATAGCCATCCCAAGGTAGTCAGTCAGTTTGATGTTTTTTTCTCATGTGTTTTGTGTAAAATAAATTTCTGCAGTTTATCGTTCAGGGTATGATAAATCTGCCATAGGGGATGGTTGCATAGCAGGGGAATAGTAACTTCCATCCTCACCAGCAGTGAGATTCTTCGTACTTCACTTATTCATCCTTTTTCTCTCCCTTGTTTCATCCTTTTTTCCTGTATTTACAATCGCAGTTGTAATCATCAAACTTGCTGCTAAAGTTGTGTACTAGAGAGAAGGTGAACAGATGTCCACTTGGGCCTTCACATAGATATTTCGTATAAGAAAAGTCTATAGCTAACGCAAAGTGATCGTACTTCTCCTTTGCCCACACATACATGTTAGTTTTCTGATAGACTCCTGCAAACCAGACAAATACAAGATATCCTCCTGCTCTAAGAGCTATTTCTGTGCAAGGCGACAGAATGGGACCGGGACTATTCTCACAGCTGTGTGTGGCACAGCTTACATCTATATTGCTAAACTCTGTCCCTTTCCAACAACATGCCTCCTCCATGTTGCCCCTGGGGCACAGGCACTGCCTCATTCCCCAAGGAGGTACGCTTGGAAGATTGGCAGCTGACCAGGGCCAAAACAGTGCCAGGGATCATGCACTAATGGGATGCTTTGTAAGCCAGCTCACTCCAGCATTGTTTAGTTTGCTTGTAGTTTAGAAGTCCCAAGAATTAATTTCTGGCCTGCAGGTTTAAAAAAATAAAAAATAAAACAAACACACCATGGTTTCCGTTTCCTAATTTGGTGTCAGAATAAGGGGATTTTGCAAAGATCTGGTTTAATTATTCTACCTACTTAGTCGTGCTTCACAACAAAAAAGCATGCCATTGGCACTGTTCTAAAGTAAACACAACAGATGGCAATACATCTCTCAACTGTCTCTCTTTTGTATTTCTCACATCTCTCTATAATATCTTTTTAAGAGATTTCTTGAATTTTGGCTGATTTTTATCTTCCTGCGTTTGTCTTGCTTCACCAACACTCATAAGACACCCTTTACTCTCTTTTATCTGATAAAAATATAAAAGAAAACAAATGCATTGTAACATAAAAGGTAAAATAAAACATAATAATTTTTTAAAAGACCTGATTTTTTTACGATTTTCATACTCTTTCCTTCCTTCCATATTTATTCAGAATGTGTCAGGGTTCTACGCAGAAATAGATGGAGCAAAAAAGGAATTGCAAGAAAAAATAGCCAATCTGTCTCTGTTCGATGATGAGCTGGAAGAAAAGGCTATGCAGCATGCACATAACCTAAGAAGACTTGCTGATGAGTTGGACCGGTAAAATTTAACTTCAGCAGACTCTGCTCATACAAGTGCTAATTATTGAACAGCTGAATGAACTGAGAAAAGCAGAAACACAGTGACATTAGATACACTGGCTGTAAACAGGCATTAAACAAATTGCTGGGAACTCATGTATGGAAAGAACTTTCATGGTCCAGAGAGAAAATCTGAATTTGAGCAAAACAGAATCTATTCATCTTCTCAAAGCATAAACAAACGTATCTTGTGTGGTATTCTTCTCTTTCTAATTTGGCACGTTCTCCTCTTGCCGTAATATGAGAATAGAAAAGGCAAACTACTGAAAAGTAGTACAATACAGGCAGATTAAATGGGGCTGGCAGACACTGCTTTTGTTAGTGAGTTATTTCATATTAAAAAATGTTTTTGTAGTATGGGCCATAAAATGGGATTTGTGATAGTTTTTGTTTAAGAAGTGGTTCACACATGGAATATATCTTAAAGTGTAAATTGTGCTTCAGTGAAACAAGCCCTCTGTAATTCCAAAAGTTTACTGCAAGGCCTCCTATTTTGCTGGCAAACAGACTTTCCTTCAATTTACTAAAAAGTCACTCTAAGCAGATTTAAAATATGACTTTATTTGCAATTGGTACTACACATGAAAAAATCACTGCTGCAAGTGATTTTTTAAAGAAAATGCTTCACCAAATTCTACCTTAAGTAATGAACATACATTTTCAGAGGATAAAGTGTTATAACTACTCATCAAGCATATTATCTAAATACCAGTTGTTTCTTAATATTAGTACACAGTGGATAGGAGATTTAAACAGTGAAAAAATAACAGATGGCTTTCCTTTATAGAGCTGTACAAAGCTGATATCTGAAACTCTTGTTCTATAATGCTACACAAACTACAGACAGCCTAGAAAGTCAACAATATGTTCAGTCTGAGATCGCCTAGCTGGGGGTAGTAGAATCACTTGAAAGAAACTACCCCGCATGGCTAATCTTCAACCTTTCCTAAAATAATTTTAAAATTACTACCAACTCCAATATATCGGGAATTTAATATAAAATGAGCAGGAATAATTGCAAAATATCCAGATGGAAATGTGCTGATTCTTAATTTTTGAGAAGATCGTCCTGCAGTGAAACTTTAATCCTGTAAAACATTTAGCCTATCTTCAAGTCATTATGTTGTTTTTCAGTTGATTAGTTGTTTTATGTTGTTGTCGTTGTTTGTTCTTTAATGGATTTCCTTTATAAACTTGTTAGGCTTTTTTGTTGTTGAATTTTATTTGGAGGGAATATAGCAGAAAATTCTTACTGATAATTGGAAAATTGTCATGCCTTCAGCGTGCAAATACGCTGAAGTGAATGCACAGAAGCAGATATAAATGTATGTCTAATATTTATATAAATATATTCTCTGAATTCTGTTTATCACAAAAATATAGAAAATGATTACTCAAATTTAGCAATTATTGAAGGGTCAGCCCTAAGCCAACTGTTTAGAATCTCCTCTGAAGACCATTTACCTCTTAATATGCACATCGAGTTCTACCATGGCAGCAAGGCAACATTATATTTCTGAAATCAAACTTCTTGCAAAATTTCATGACCAGTGGATAGTTCTTCATCTAATTCTCCCCCTTTTCCCATCTACATTTGGAACATATAAACAGTCTGTTGATACAGCTGTCCTGATCACTGGTACACGTAGTTCTTTCCATTCACAGCCAGGAGTTATCTCCATAGAAGGACAACCCACTGATCTGTTATTCTGTCTGTTTATGAAATGCCTATCCAGATTTTTTTAAAAGATAAAAGCTTAGAAGTTACCTGTTACTGCTCACATAGATGTGAAGGCCAAATTCCCAGAGCTTTAGCAAGTTGGAAACCCTTGGGATGTACCTGCTATCCACATAGTTTTCTCCTGCTTTAGATTGGCGTGGATGGTCATACCCAATGAAGGGAATACACTCCAGGCCAAAATATATTTATGTGCAAAATTATATAGTCAAGGTTCATAGAATGTTAAGAAAGCTAATCAATTTGAAACTAATTTGATGCAGTTTGGTTTCTTCCTCTGTTTACTCTCTTTTTAACAGGAATTTACATGGTGTTGATACAAATGGATTGGTACAAAGGGCAATAAATGCTTCAAATGTATATGAAAATATTGCTGGTTATATTGAAGAAGCTAATAAAGCTGCTTTACTGGCACTGAACACAACAAACCGGGTCAATGATGTAAGTAGTTGTCATAACACCAGCATTTATGTGCAATGCTACAGGGGCTTTGAACAGCTAAGTATGAAAAAAAAACAAGATCTAGCTTCATTGTCCGCATCAAAGTTCTCACTGCACATTATGCTTCATATGTTATTTCCTGAATTAAATCCTAGGTGGTCAACCATTCTGCCTGTCTACATTCCCCTGTAATTTACAAAGAAGCAATAGGGCCTTCCTGTCAATGAGTACAGGGAGATGCTTCTTTGTCCTGTCACTCAACCTGAGACAGTCCTGTAAAAGTGCAGACAACTCCCTGGCTCTGTAGGAATGGGTGCTTGAGTCCTCCTCTTCCACACAATACCAGGTGGAAGGAAAGGATCAGTGACAGGATCACTGCTGTTTCTCATAGAAAGTTAAAATGAGGCAAATAACCCACTTGTATGCTCACTGCTTTAATGAGGATGCTAGTTTTGTCTCGGGCATTACTGTTCTAAAATATTTTATTTCCTTTTTTACATTTATAATTTTAAAACACTTTAGTAGCAATTTATTAGTGGGATAGAAAGAGGAACTGGTTGGATTGCAGGGACCAGATCCCTAGGGATTTTAAGTCCTGTCCTCTGCTTACAGTATGCTAATGGGGACTGGAAACAGTTCCCCACACAGTACACGTTCATCACCTGATAGAATTGACAGTGGAAACAAACACCATGCCTAACTAACATGCAGAATGAATACCAAGTTGGTATATTAGAGCTGATAAATTAAGAGGAGTTCTCTGTCTTCTGCATCTTAGTTATCCTTTATTGCTCTCTGAAAAGTACGTTTCTCTAAGCTTTTATTACAGCCTATAGGAAATTTTACTTTCAATCTTCTTTTTGTATTCCAGTTGCCAATCTTAAATACTAACAAGAAAAATGAAACTGCTGTTGACTTTGAAGTTACATTTATATCAAGCAATACATTGTCTAGAATTATACACTTCAAAAGGAAACATTTGGTAAACATTATTTTGACTTTCTTTTTTGAAATACACTTGCAGGCTGCAGTTGGAATTGATACTCAGATCACTTACCATAGAGGTAAAAGTGAAGAACTTCTCAGGCGAGCCATGGAGCTACAACAGACAGCAGCTTACAGTAAATACACAAAGTTTATTTCATTTACAAAAGGACCATTTGAAATATATCCACTGTTTAAATATCTGCACCCATAAATAGTTTTTCACATGTAAATATACTCAGTTAAGTAGCTGACTGAAATCAATTCACAACAGTTTAAGTATTCAGGAATCTGGATTTCTTCAGTGTTGGATAATAATAAATGTTAAAAGATTTTGACTTTTTTTTTTCTTTTCACTGAAAATGATAGTACTAAGATTACGGAAATGACCTCTTCAATTTTTCAGGACCTTTTGAGTTTCTTAGACTTTCTCCTGTGTAAATTTGTAATTGGAAAACACAATGAGAGTTGGCACTGACTGAGTTAAGGCAATTAATGGCTATGAGCATCAAGGTTGCTTATGACTTTAGATTATATAAAGTCAAGAGTGCTACTGTAGCCGATGCTAAAAAATGTTTTAGCATACTACCTATGGTACACTAAAGGCTTAATAACATACCTCAGTAGGAGAAAATTTATCTTTTTAAAATGCTCTTTGATATCATTCAATCATACCTCCTAATTTCTCCCCACAGGTAATGATTTAACCGTTGCAGACACCAGCCGTCATGTCAATGGCACTGCGGCACGAATGCATGCTGTGCAAAGCAAACTGATGAGAGCCATCACAAAAATGCAATCAGCAGAACTAGGTTGTAAGAAATCTCATTTTATGATTCTTTGCCTTCAAATGCTTTGCACCGCATTTTATCTTTGCATATGGCCTATGAAGTTGATATTAAGATTTCAGTTCCAGGAAGGCTCAAACAAATTTGATGGAAATGACAAGACATAATCAATACCAATCCATCTTTAATGTATTCATGATAAAATTATACATTTTTTCCATCAGAAATTACTAACATTTGTTTTGATCCTGCTTCCTACAATTGTCCTCTCCCATTTAACTCTTGATTTTTTCAGGGCTTTGGAGAATTTACAAATCTGTGAATTTATTGATTGTCAAAATCTAATTCTCATATAATCACATACAGAGTATTTGGGAGATTAATTACTGGCAGTCTTGACTGACAAAATCTCACTTTAGGTTCTCAGAAAACAGACATCATAGAGCATCCAGCTCATACCCAAAGATGTCCAAAGTTGACATATTCAAAATTCTACATTAATTCCTATTCTTGCTTTTTGCTACTAAGATATCATATGCAAAATGCCATGATTTTGGAAATACATTCCTTGGTAACTCAAAAAGAAAAAAAAAAAAAACTGGATGTGGAATAACAAAAGCATTTTAGTGCCTTGGATTTCTCTGCATGGAAAATAACTTTCATGAAAAATATTTAGTCTTTACGTAAATTTTCTTTTAAAACACAAAGAAAATCAGAATATCCTTGGACTATGCAACAACTTTCAAAAACCAAGGATACTGAAAAATTTTATCAATACAAACTATGAGGAAATAAGGATTTGTTATATTTAAAGAATTAATATAACGGTAGACCACCCACTAGGACTTTTGAGTATTCCTTGTGGAAACAAAGAGAAGACCAAATAAGCAAGGTTGGATCTCCACTCTGCAAAAGCTAAAATCCTCCTAATCTCATCACTTTTAAAGTACAGGCAACAGCTCATTTGAAACTTTGTCAATGTTCATTTCCTCTCATCCCTTATTTATTATGTAGTGGAGGCCAGACAGCGCTTGGAGCAAGTTAAACAGAAGACTGCAGAGGCTGTTAGCACTACTGTGACAGTAACACAGGCTACAACTCCCATGGATGAGAATGTGAGGTTGTGGTCTCAGAACCTGCAAAACTTCCAGCACGATTCAGCTGCATACGACAGCGCTGTGCACTCAGCTGGAGATGCAGGTACAGCAGCCTGAGTTTTGCTATTCTGTAGTATTAAAAAGGAAGGGAATGCAGCATCATGCTGTGCAAATTGTTTACACTGCATTTTCATTGCTTATAATCTTATGGAATTTTATCTACAGGAAAATATTGTAAAAAGTAGCATTTGCCATGAGAATTGACTCCTCTTTAAAACCTCTGGATACATGAATGTTTCTAAAAATGACTTAAACACTTAAGGGCTGAAGTCATCTAAGTCATCTAAGTCAGTTTTATTAGGGTACCAAGGTCACGCTGAAATGTGGACAGATTATTTACATCTTTTCATTATGATACATGGTTCAGCTATTGTTTTTGTAACATTGGGAGGCACTTAAAAACAGAGCTGTTCTATCGTCAGTGGTACAAACATAGAGTTGAAAAGGTCCCTGATTTGATAAGCAAAGGAGTCAAAGAAGAATAAGGAGGAAATACAATATTTAAGCGGGATGATTGCTAGAAAAGCTTGTAAACGTTACATCAATTTCACTTTTATTAGGAAGGGCAAGGAGGAAGAATAGAGAACAAATGTGAGGGTTTGTTAGGAAGAATGGAGAGTACCAACAACAAAGGAGACTGCACTGGAACTGCTCCAGTTAGATGTGGCTGTGATTCACAGCCTGGTAAGACAGATGTTGAGTTGTCTGAGGGCAGCAGAGCGCTTTCAGATCAGTTGTGTGCATCCTGGAAACAGGAATGTCCATCAAAACCCAAGAAGAAGTATTGAAATATGTTCAGCCAGGTGCCTGCACCGTCATACCAATAACACTGCCACAGCAGAGAAAGTCTCTAAGCTGATCTGCCCAAACTGCCCTTGACTGAAGCTTGCATGGCATTTTTGGAAGGGTAAGAACATGTCATGGCTGTGGTGTTTGAGAAGACTTAACATGTTGCCATTGTGCAGGGAATTGATGATTTTCAGCAGAGGATGAAGTGTAGTTTGGGAAAGAAAACACTAAAAGAGAAAGTATCTGGAAGGTTACAGTCAAGATGTTTCCTACTTGACAGTTTGCTCTCTGTCCTTTTTTTTTTTTAGTGTTGTGTGACTAGGAAAGACTCATTATTACTTTTATTCCAAAGACTAAAAAATCATCATTCTTCTTTGTTGAAGAATGCCATATAAAGGATAAAAAGAAGAGGTTTATGGCAAGATTTTACTAGGAGTAACAGATGACAGTTAGGAGCTTTCATATCACAGCTGTGTTTCTATCTTCGCATCTAAATTTCAAACAGACAAAAAGCCAGTTTTTCAAGATATCTGATCAAATACAGTTACAATTCAGTTGGTAGTTTAAAACAAAACAATCAACAACAAAAAAGGGATGCTTAAAATTTGCTGTATCACTTTCTGAGCTTGGAATTTTTTAACAGTAGAGAGGACTTTTTTTTCTAAGTGATTATTGTAATACGCTTCATTTCAAAAGGCAGAGCAAACTTTCTGCAAGAGAATTAGTATACTGTCACATTGTTTTGTTGTTTTTTTAAATAGAATGCTTAATGCAGTCTGGAAATAATGTGTTAGGTTAATTCAGTGTGCTTCGTTGAGGAAAAAATGGCACTTTTTGTATACTGTAAGGCTTACATGCAATTATTATTATATTATTCTACGTAGCATATAAGGTCTTTCAGGACTTAAGGAAAATAACTGGAGAACTTAGAGTTCCTCACAGCTCGCTCCTATACTGAACTTGGAGAAAAAACACAAGTGAAAAGAGACAAGCAGAGGGTGAGCAAGGTTGTGGCAAATACAGCTTTCTACTCTGCCCAGAGGGAGGCAGGCTGTATGAGACTCCATGGGATATTCTGATACTCTGTGCTACTCTGAGTGAAGCTGAGAGCTGCTTCAGTCTATAGTCAGCATGAACAGAGAGCACAGAATAGAATTTTTTTCCCTTCTTTATAAGGATAGTAGAGCTCAAGATTAGGTTCTCTACCTGTCTCCCTATCTTTTCAGACAAAAGTAAAAATACAAGGAGAGGAACACAAGAACAAGTGGATGCAAGTTGATAACCCTTAAAACATAACTAAAAACCTGACAAATCAGATCTTAACCTTTGCAGTGAATCCATGTCATTAAAAATTAACTATGACCACTGGATCTTGCTTGTATGCATGAAGCTTGTGGCTAAAATCACATTTAATTATACTCAGCTACTTATACCTATACTTAATTAGAGATGCAAAATGATGTGATGTGTAAATATCCTTCAAAGGGCAGCATGTCAGTGGAATCTGATGTGACAAAACTGCATTATCATTAGGAGTAGTTCTTTTCCTTTCTCTGTAATTTCTCTGCTTATCTTTCTGCCTTTGAACACATTAAAGCAGACACATTTCCCTTTGACCACCATCCTTCTCCCACACATACCAAGAGATACTGCAGCAAAAGACTAGAAGCACAGGACTGTGATTCATGACCTTGTCATACATAGACAGGAAAGCTGAAGAGTCTGGGACAGATAGTAAGTACAGTTTAGGTGCACATTCATCATCTTCTGAGCTTCTCTGCCATTGTACAGCACAAAGCTTTTACCACAGGCTGAAAGCAGCAATGTTTCTGTTAGCACAGTGGGCTACTACATCACTCCACAGCTGTTGCTTCTGTGTGGGTGGAGAGATGCACAGCTGAGAGCAGAGGAAAGCAGCCTGTCCAGCTCCTCTAAACTGAATTTGAAAAGCTCATGAGCCTCTCTGAAATTCCCAGGTCAGCCACAGATCTCGAGTGAGATGCCAAACAACTAATCCTTCTGCTCCAGTTGCCATATCTGTAAGATCGGGTTTAACATTTATCTGCCTTGAAGGAAGATGAAAAGGTTAAAATGATTAACATTTACAAAGCTCCTTTAGAAAAATGGTACATAGGTACAACTTCTAGTGGTTATTAGAAGTCTCATGAAAAAATAGCTGTGTTTGTGCAAGGCAAAAAATAAAACTTTTCTTCCAAACACTTTTGTGCATACTAGATATCTTGATAAGACACTAACCTTTCTGAAATCAGTGGTTCTCACGCACCACACCTAGGACTTGTTCTGAAAGTACAAGGAGGTGGGCTGGTTGAAGACTGCAAGGAGCAATTTTCCTAGTGCAAAACTGGTGTTGCAAAGAGGAAGAAAACAAGCTGTCACTTCTTTTCTAACTGCAGTGAAGAAGCTTACGGAAGTCTTCCCTCAACTCCTGGATAAACTGCGCAAAGTAGAACAGAAGGCACCAGCAAACAATATTTCTTCCAGCATTCAGCGGATTAGAGACTTGATTGCCCAAACCAGGAGTGTGGCGAGCAAGGTAAAACTTTGAGATGGGGTATTTGGTTAATAGTGCTAATTATCATATACATCTTCCCAGGAGCTTTATTTTCTTGGGCTATGTCTGAAGACTGAACCTTGAAATCTCCTCCCAACTACATAAACAAAATACGTGAAAGTCAATAAAATATTTGCAATTCATATTTACAAGCAGTTAACATTACCACAGTGTTCACTGCAGACTGTTTCTAACGGGGTAGCAACGTTAGTTAAGTGATAGGCACAGAGTTAATGATGGCCACTGTTTACAGGTAAAACTCAACTGGCAATATTCGTTAAATGCAGGAGTAATTATGGCAACATAACACAAACTCTCCTCAGTTGAGAGTCTTCCTTTTTTTTCTTGTGAATTAATTTTCTGCAGAGTAGGAGAATCTTTAACTCATGCATATTTAATAGAGAAAAACGCTTTCATTTTCATACATTAATTATGAAGGATTTTTCTGTAATAAGAACACTGAGGTCAAAAATTAAAACAATATATTTGAGTTAATTCACAAAAATCAAAAATTCAGTTCATTATTACGTGCTCACAATGCTATCCGTGTACATTCCTTTTTTTTTTTAAAATTCATCTAGTACATGAGTACCTGGGAAATGTTTGACTTTTCTTTAAAGGTCTTTCATCATTCAGAAATATACTGCTTAAACTTGAAAACACTACTGCATTTATGTTGAAGTTCATAGTTCATTTTGAACTAAAATGTTTTAAAATTTGATTAGCATCTTCTATATGTCACTGTAACTTCAATAATAAAACAGGATTACTCATAAACAGAAAATTGGCCATAGTACTCTCAATGCAAAGAAAAATTACAGGTAGAAGTTTTATAGCCCTGGAGGAACTTCATTATAATCTGTACCTTGCAATGTAGCCCTAATTCAGCTAAGCACACAACAATGTCCCACTGAAATTTAAATTACATTAAGAATGTTCTTAAACATATTCTAATTTAATATTAATATTCTTAAGCATAGTTAATGAGGAGTTTAATTTACTATCTTCTCTTTAAAGCATTTTCCATAAGTGATTGTTATAAACATAAAATTCTGAATAGTACCTATATAGGTGCTGATTTTATTCTAGTAGTAAGAGAGGCTACTGACCAAGATTTCTTGCACATTTACCTCAAGCAATGTCTACAGGCAGCAGTAATGTCTCACTTAGTGCACTTGCAACTGCAGGTCCAGGTTTCTATGATGTTTGGAGGCGAATCAGCTGTTGAAGTCAATCCAAAGATCAACGTGGAGGAACTGAAGTCTTTCACTTCCATGAGCTTGTATATAAAGCTTCAGAAAGACAACCCACAACTGGAAGCATCTCCAGACAGATTCATTTTGTACCTTGGAAACAAAAATGTAAGAGAATAGCCCAGTTAATTTTTATACGTATAAAAAAATGTTGCAATATGTTTGAAGTTCATTTGCCCTTGTTTATTCCTCTCACTTTTTCTCCATTTCACAAAATACAAGGTATCTATTGTCAGCTGATTTTAAAACTGCCACTGACTTAGTGCAAAGCAAAGTGCAAGGGCTTCCAGCACGCCTGTCCCTGAAACTTCTTACTGCAAGCAATGAAGGATTCTCTCCAACAGGCAAATTGGGCTGCCTACGCAGCATGCTTTTGTGTTTGCCACTGCTGGGAGCTTCACTTGCCCATTTGAACTGCCAGTACTGAGCAGCTACCATTACTCGTATTGCTTTTTTTATGGGCCAAAATTTAACCAGGTTTATGTTGCTGAGAGTGACAATTCCAAACTTTCAAGGCCAGAAGTCCATAAGCTGAGAAGTCTCTTTGCCTGAGGCTTGTGCTGCTGCTGTACACCTGTACTTCACTGCTTTGAAATACTTAGAAATGGCATATGCTCTCACTACCTGCAAGTGCTGTGAAAGAGTTGCTCATTAAATTGTGATTCCTGAAAGAAGAAAAATCGCATCTCACAAACCAAATAGAATCCTGACAAGGTCTGAGCTGAGAAGGGTAAAACAGCATGCTTTTCTTTTTAAACTTTTCTAAAACGAATACCTACTGAATATAAATTAAGAGAAACCCCTCCTGGTAAGAGAACTATTTGCATCATAGTACCTAGGCTTCAAACAAATTTTTCTTCTTCAAATATTTAACACCTTTGCACAGTAAATATTGATAAGTAGCTTCTCATTAAACATGACCAATTTACAGTCAGTAAAAATGTTATGACCTTGTATTTTCTTGATTAAAAATGGATAAAACATCAGAGGTTTTTTTCTGTCCAGTGAAGGAAACTAATTAGAGAGTTAAGATTTTTAATTATATTTATATAATATATAAAATATAAATCTAATACATAAAATTACAAATATAAATTATATAATGTATATATTATTTTAATAGAATATGTACGAAACCTTACTTTTTAAAGCCTTCACTTTGTTTTACATAGCCCAATACTTTACTAGTGCTCTGCAAAAAATCTGTTTTGATGTTGCAGCTCTGACATCCTTCTCCACTGATGTTTTAGGTTAAAAATTACATGGGACTGGCAATTAAAAATGACAACCTTGTCTACATTTATAACCTGGGAGACCAAGACGTGGAAATACCTCTGGACTCCAAGCCAGTCAGCACCTGGCCTTCTTACTTCAGCATCATCAAAATTGAAAGGTAAACAGACAGTGTACATTTCACCACATTCAAACAGCTTCAAAGAGAGGAAACAAACAAACAAATAAATAAATAAATAACCAGAAAAGGCTGTCCCAGAATTGCTCATTAGTAATCTTAAGTGTCTGGTTCTATCCCTGCTGAAATAAATGGAAATTTGTTTTGCTTCTAGAGAGCCAGGACCATGGGGACATATGAAGGGGAAGGGAAAGTGTCTATTTTTCTGTTTTTTTCCCTGTAGAATACCAGTCTTCTAATGAGGGGAAGAAAAAAAAAAAAAAGAAAAAAAAAAAACCACACCTTTCTGGAGCTGGAGGCTTCCTGCTGTTGTCTGTGGCTTTCTGCATTTATTTTTTTTTTAAATCTAGCAAACACAAAACTCTCTTCTCTTACAATTTCCTTCTGCAGGATTGGAAGACATGGCAAAATGTTTTTAACTATACCAAGTCTTAGCAGCACATCAGAAGAAAAATTCATCAAAACAGGAGAGACTCTTGGTCCTAGCTCTCTCCTGAATTTGGAACCTGAAAATACTGTTTTCTACGTTGGTGGAGCACCTCCAGACTTCAAGGTTAGTCAGATAAATACTTTATATTCAGAGCTTAAATAATACAAACCTATCTTGCTGAGCTTCCCTTTTTAACACAGAAATGGCTAAAAAATGAAATGTCCTTATTTAGTCATTTATTATCTTAGGACTGTCTCTTCTATCTACAGCAAAAGCTACTAGTTTCTCCAGCATAACATGTCATACAGAGGATGATCAGATTCCTATTAGCCATCAGTAAGGTTTTCTGAAAAGTAATAATAAAAGTGATTTTTTTTTTTAATTAAATTGCATAAATTAAGGCCTGGTATCCCAGCTCAGAAGGGCTACCTGGTTTGCAGGCTACTCATTTTTTTCAAATGCTGGTAGAGCTTTGGTACTTAACAACTTTTCTTTCACAACTGCTACAAAAATGAAAGGTAAAATACCATTAATACTAGCATGGTGTAGCAAACTTCTGATGAACTGATTTGTTCAAATTTAAATTATCAGTGGTTTAAATCCAGCCTTGCAATGACATGAAGACTTGTCTGTGCAATACGTACCTGAGGACTTGCAGGAGGGGGATGCTTCTGCCTGGATTTTAAAGGATTGCACCCACCTCATCACAGTCAGGATGAGCTAGCACCTCATTTACCTGTCTCTGTAAGGCAACTTTCTGGATTTAGAAAATGTTACAAATGATCTCATTAATAGAAAATGTATCACATAACCACTGGATATCTCATACTTAAAATAATTAAATAGAATAGTAGAAGAAACAAAAAAAAAAAAAAAAAAGAAACAAAATACAGGTTCTGTGCTGCAGATGAGAATCTCACTTTCTCTTACAGCTATGTTCTGCATTGCTGCATTACTGTTACTATTATACTGTAAGCAGAATGGAAGTAATGAGAAGCCGAATGAAAGTTGCCATCAGTGATCAGTCTCTGAAGTGCAAGAGGTGTTATTAATATCACACCTGTTCCACAGAGCAGAGTATTTTAATATTAAAAGAATTATTCACTAATGCTACCAGCTTTATTCTTTTGTATCTTTCACTACTGTGGCAATTTAAATTTCATTTGCAGTGACCTTTGTTAAAAGAAGGAGTTTCTATATCTATATCCTGTTAACTGTTTCAAATAATATTTACTGAGGCTTAGACACTGGTACAGTCTTTGAATCCAAGTATCCTGAGTTTAAAGTGCTCTTTCATTCTTTCTCTTGTCATGGTAGGCAATTATTTTTCAAGGAATAAAGAATGTCTATACCTTAGACATGAAATATCTTTTGAGAGATTCAAGTACTTCAAGCAAGATTTGGGATAAGTCACATCCTAACTCTTCCTTTTTCCAAGTGCACTCCCTTCAAAACTACCAAACTACAAAAAAAGTCCTTGCCTCATCTGCCCCAATCTTCTCTCTGTGAGGACATCTTTATGCTCCATTTCCTCTTTTTTTCATGTATGGAATATTATGGCTAGTGGCTGTATCATGATAAGGATTGCAATGACTGTTCAAAGGCAGCAATATCCCATTTTTTCACAATATGAGGAGTACAGAGAAAAAGCCGATCCCAGACACAAATGCTTTCGTGATAAGCCAAATAAGGCATGTGTCCTTTTACTTCTCTCTTTCTGCACAGCTCCCTCCCAGCTTAGACTTGCCTGGCTTCATCGGCTGCCTGGAACTGGCTACCCTGAACGACGATGTGATCAGCCTGTACAACTTCAAGCACGCCTACAACATCGACACCGCCACATCGCCACCTTGTGCCAGGTAGGTGACAGTCCCGCCATCGCTCCTCGTTTGTACGAAGTGCCTCTCCTGATAGTTTCAATCTGTTTCAGAAGACAGATGGGAAGGTGATGCCGAGTTGTCCAGAAGGAACTTTGCCACTGTTAATTCCTAGTTGTGTCAAGAAGCTGAACTTAGATATTTTCTCTCCATTAATTCTCTCAGAATCTTGTTCCTGCCTTGGAAATGGAAGTGTGAAGGGAGTGTTCAGCTCCATGAGGCAGGGGCTACACTCCCACTTTCCCTGGTCTACTTGCCAAGATCAGGGTTTCTCCTGCCTTAAATCCCTTCCCTGTAAGTGATACGGCCACAACCAGTTAGCTCCAGCAGGCCTGGTAAACTTGAGTGCTCTCCCACACCCAGCTACCAAAGTCAGTACAGAAGTTACCTTTCAGCCATATGCTCTGAAACCCCCAGTACAAATCCCCCAGATAAGCCACACACACATTGGGAAATACGGTCCTTAAAGTCGAAGGGAACATTTACCACAGCATTTGTTTGGCACAGGCGTGACTGGGCATTTTGTTCATACAACACAATAAAACTGGAGAGAAACTTGTAGCTTTCACTTCAAGGGAACTGCAGAGGGAACCAGGAGCTGAGAGCTGCTGCCCTCCATGTCAATGCATGTGGCCCATTCCTCTCCAGAGGGGCCCATTTTCAGTTAAAGGCCATGGAGAATTCAAATGGATTTCTGCACAAACCAAGCAACCTCTTAATAAAAACATATGTATATCCTTAAAATAATTTCATCGAGTGTCATTACCCTTATGAGGATCAGCAAAAAATTGTCCTGTCCTTTACAAACAGCATAGAATGAAAGCATAATCTGATGACAAAGGAGTTAGATGCACCTTCAAATCTGTACATTTCAGAAAAAAATTCCCAGAAAGAATTTGAAAGAAAAAGTCACCAGTCTCATCACTTCCAGGAGAAAGCATCGGTTCAGAATAATAATTTCAAGAAAGTACTTTAATTTACAAAGGCCCTTAAATTTCCAAATGAAAACGGGGACCATAGTGCTGATGCTGCCAATTTTTGCTTCCCTGATTGTTTTTTCATAGAAATAAGTTGGCTTTCACTCAGAGTCGAGCTGTGAGTTATTTCTTTGATGGTTCTGGCTATGCCGTGGCAAGAAATATTGAGAGGAGGGGAAGATTCAGCCAGGTGACACGGTTTGACATAGAAGTTCGAACACCTACAGACAATGGATTGATCCTGCTGATGGTTAATGGAGTGAGTATCAAATTCTTCTGTTGCCCTTTAGCCATGAATATCACAGGTTCTCCAGTACTTGCAATATCATGGGAAATAGAAAATATTTTAATTCTGGAAAGAGCTAATACCTTTGTGCTTATCTGGTACATACATACATTGGGAGAGAACTGGCAGATGCTTATGAGAGCTGAACTCTGCTCTCATCCACAGATATTTAGGACTTTTGAGTGGTAATGCCACTGTGATGACCCTGTGATGATACACCACTTAAAATCAGGAGTTGTACCTTTGTTTAAATGTGAATGTACATTCAAATCTATAGAAAAATTCTGTGAAGTAGCTCCTATAGAACAGTCATTTTGCGGTAGCTGCCACTTTATAGCTGTATCTCAGGGAGTGCCAGAGCTAAATAGTTATTTAAGTACTGAATATAGAAAGTAACACAAAAAAATTAGCTAGATCCAGATGTTGCCAGCTTTTCAGATGTTTGATGATGATGCAAACTCTGAAATGGTTTAAAGAAAGAAGACTACATACAAATATCCCCTGAAGACAAGCTCAGATTTTTTATTTGTCTTTTGGCATCTCCACGTCAGTCTCCAAAGTTCTTTGTGGATTACAGGTTGATAAAGCCACAGAAAACAATGTACTACGTTAATGCATAGACACACCACAGACACACACTGGTCTGCACACCAGCGTGAGTATTTGGAAGGCAACAAATCCACCCTCAGAACAGAGTTCTTATTTTAATAAAATAAGATTTTACTTAAAATAAGATTTATTTAGTAAAATAAAAATCTTAGTTTTTATTTTTCATCTTAACTTGCACAGTAGAGTTGTGGAGAGAGATTTGCTCTGCAGCACAGCAAGCCACCACTGACCTTTGCTTTCAGGAGAATCTAGACTAAGCAACTGCTGGTCAAAGCTTTACTGCCTCAACTGCAGATCTTCTGAGCAAAAAATGCATGGAGATTTGTTGGACACGTGCACTTTGTATGTTACAGTGAAAACTGTGATCTATGGAAGACTGTGCCTGCTCACAAACACTTTTAGAAAGACTGTGTAAACTGCCCCATTATTCCATTCTGCAAGGACAGATCATAATTATTATAAATGTAATCCCTGCTTAATTTTCAAGTTTAAAGTTTTCAAAACAAACCCAAGCTGCATTTTCATTTAAAAGCACTGGATTAAGACTTACTTTTATTACTTCAAGTAATGACTTCTGAGTGTGGAATAATTTGTGTCAGAGACATGAAGTCCATGGCCTGTAGTTGTTTTAAGAGTATTATTGTTCCCATGTCTCCATTAAGTATGGGAACAGCATGCACGCTAAAGAGAATACAAACAGTAGCATTAAAAGCATTAACCCAAATCCACAGTTCTGTAAACTGTCTGCTTTTTTATGTTGAGATTCAGAAGGAGACAAAGTCTGTACTATAGATCTTCATTTCAAGCCCTCCCCAGAGTTTTCCTGGAGTAGAGTTTCTGTTTATAAAATCTAGGACACTCAACCACTGAAGAGAATCCAAACCAAAAAGTAGGAATAGTCAGGAAATCTAGAAACCAAATATACAGTAAATACACTCCACCTATTGCTCAGCCTTCAGCAAATACAGTGATCGGGGCTGTGAAAAGATATAATGCTGTGCTATTTTAGGCATCTTGACAGAAGCTGCTGATGCAGCCCCAACTATTCTAGCACATCATTGTTTTTACCAAGATAGTATCTTTCCTTGGGGCATGTGCTATTACTTTGACAGAAAATAGATGTGTCCACATTACAAATACTTTGCTGGTGAAGAATATTGACATACCTGTTCTACTAAATTCAGTTTCTCCAGAAAAGCATTTCACCAAGCCTTCAAATATGTGGTGTTTATCAAGCAATTATGTGTCTACATATGCATATATTATGAATTAATCCAGAAGCTCTGCTCTAGTTTTGGAAAGATATGACCTTTTCTGAGTAGTCTGATGTTCACAATGTCAGTTGGTCTCATTACACTGTTCATTTTTTTTAATTCTTGACACAATCATACTGTTTTCCTGACTGTTTTCTTTTGTGTGCTTGTTTGTTTTATATAGAGTATGTTCTTCAGTCTAGAGATGCACAATGGATTCCTGTACCTCCGCTATGACTTTGGCTTCAGCACCGGCCCAGTGCTGCTAGAGGACTCCATGAAGAAGGCTCAGATTAATGATGCTAAATTTCATGAGGTAGAGATATGGGGTTACAGTCACAGCCATGTAATTAACTACCCCAGCAGCTCCAAAGCAGGCACAATTTGCTCCAATTAGAAGAGGAAAAGGATGAGAAGACAGGTAGTGATGCACAAGCGGGCAGAAGAGAAGAGTAGACACATACCTCACATGGGAAAGCGCACATCATTCCTGCCAGCACTGAGCCAGTTCATGAGGGTCTCTCCAAGAGTCCTGGTAAAACAGTGCTTATGAATAGATTCTGCATACTGATAGACAAGAACAGGACTTTTCACGTGGAAAAAAAAAAAGGAAAAGAAAAAAAAAAAAAAAAAAGAAGAAGAAGAAAGTATTAGAATTCAGATTGAAATTATTGCAGTGATAATTACATACTTCAAATATACAGTGCTCCTGAACTAAAAACATGGCATGTTGTTAACTTGACTGCCTTAGTTGTTATGCATTGTGTTACAAGAGGTATTGTATTTTCCATTTCATTCAAAGTAAGAATTATTCAGGTAACAATCTTTTATATACGGATAGTATTTTAGGGATTTAGGCAGATCATAAACACCAAGGTGTACTAGTTTTAAGAGATTTTGCTTTAAGCCACTGTAACTGTGACAGTGGCAGCAGCAATAGCAAATTCCCCCTAGTGGCTTGTTGTAAATGTGATTCAATGTAAATTCAAACTATAGCAACAGCTACTGTTCTGCTCAAACTTTTTAAGCAGGGAAAATATATGCCTTTTATGCTTTGACAGTGCAGTGAGGTTTGTAGAAATCTGCCCTAATTTCTTTTAGAAATCAAGAAAGCACTGCAAAGCTGATGGAGTTTATCTGCTTTGTGCAGAGTAGAATTTGGTGTGGGGGTAGTTTTGTATGAATTTAAGCAAAGTATCCTGTTTCTTCAAGAATTAGAGAATTAGATGACATCAAAACAAGTTCCCTATTAGAATTGACAGCCTATCCTATTTTACAAACAACTTTTTTGATAAATGAGAATAACTGTTCAAACAAAAAGACATAATGATACTATTGATCTTGCAAAATCACCATGACAACTTAACAAAGATGGCATTTCAGAAACTTTTACAAACATGTTTTTCTTTTCAGATTTCTATAATATATCATAATTCTAAGAAGATGATCTTGGTAGTAGACAGACGACATATAAAAAGCGTTGACAATGAAAGAACAGCAATGCCATTCACAGACATCTACATAGGAGGAGCACCTGCTGAGATCTTACAGTCCAGGTTGGTTTACAGCTAGGATTTAGTCATTATCTTCATGTAATTTAAGTTACATGTGCTGAAAGGCTTACAGTGTATCACTATAGTTTCTCAGGAAGCACTTCTTTAATGTGCAGGTGACTGAGCACTGGCAGAGGATGCCAGATCGGTTACAGAGTCTCTCTCCTTGAAAAGACTTGAAAGCCTCCTAGACGTGGTCCTGGGGAAGCATCTCTAGGTGTCTGTGCCTGAGCAGGGATTGGACCAGAGATCTCTTCTAACTTCATCCCTTCTGTGATTCTGTGTTTTTCCTAGCTTCAACACCTTATGTGAAACAACCCTTAGGACAAACTTTTTTTTGTTTTTTTCAGAGTTCTACAGTACCAAAGATTAGGATGGATTCTGCTAAATTCTGCTGAAACTGGTTCTCTTTCATTGAGGTTAACAGAAACCATTATCTTTTTAAGATAAAAAGGCAATTCTAAACACACAGAATCACTGAATGGCCCAGGTTGGAAGGACCTCAAAGATCATGAATCTCCAACCCCCTGCCACATGCAGGGCCACCAGCCTCCAATTTAATACTAGACCAGGCTGCCCAGGGCCCCATCCAATCTGTTCAAGCACAGGGATGGGGCATCCACAGCCTCTCTGGGCAGCCTGTTCCAGCACCTCACCACTCTCTCTGTAAAGAACTTCCCCCTGACATCCAATCCAAATCTTCCCTCCTTCAACTTAAAACCATTTCCCCTTGTCCTGCTGTTATCTATCCTTTCACAGTATTGACTCCCCTCCTGTTTATAGGCTCCCTTTAGGTACTGAAAGGCTGCAATGAGGTCACCCCACAGCCTTCTTTTCTCTGAACAAGCCCAGCTCCTTCAGCCTGTCTTCGTAAGGGACATGCATGAATATGTAGAATCATTATCTCTTTTCACTGTGCAAAAATATCTTTCTGAAATGAAAATGCATTAGCTGAAGGATCAAAACTCTTCACCAACAACATTTTCAAATCTAAAGATATCTTTCCTACTGTGCACATCAGTTCTGTTGAATCTTATTTTCTCTTTAAACTCAAGTCAGCTGGCTCTGAGTAGGTGTGGGAAGAAAATAAAAGTCTCATTTTCCTATCATACCTATCCTATATTCTGTCATTTGATAGAAGCCAAGCTTGATCCTAGAGAACCATAATACTCCAATTTACTGTAATGGTAATCCACCAGGGCAGTGTCATACTCTGGGAGATCAGGGCTCTAGATGCTTCAAGAAGGATGTGGCAGGAAACACACATTCCCTACAGCTCAGAGATTCCAAAGGGCTCTAGCTGCTAACTAAAGAGTCACAACTGCTAACAGAAATACAGGTTCTCTTTAAAATAACCTTGATGTTTTTAAAAAAGAGAGGATAGCAAATGTTGCAGAATAACTAGGAATTACTGGTAAGTCTCCTGAAACCTTGTTTTGTTTCCAGGAGACCCTTTTGTTGGAATTGATAAATAATCAGATGTAATGATATACACTTAACGATAAGGACAAAACCCTGTAAAAGAAAATGATGCCTTTTGATCCCATGTAATTAACTGAACATGAAAATAAAATGGGGGATAAGGGATGAGTAGCCTGTGCAATATTCATTGCTCTTCATAAAGATTTATCACTAGGGCTACTGAAAAAGCTGGTGGGTTGGAGGAAGGAAAGGCTGCATTGGATTATAAAATGCCTGGAAAGAGAAAATAGAACATAGTAGTAACTCCTCCATTTTCACACAATAGCAGTTCTACAGCACATGCCCAAAGGATCTCTCTTAGGGTCAATATTGAATACATCAATGATTTAGGGGAAAAAAAAGGTAAAAGGATGGTCAAAAATGCTTTCATTACTCAAGCCTAGAGAACACTGAAAAAATCAGAAAGATGCAGAAATCTGTGCAGTTGAGTAGCCCCATAGCAAGTTAAACTTGTTCACAAATGTAGGATACAAGATGAATCACATGAGTTATGTCCATGGTTTCCCAAATGTATTGTGGTCATTCTACAAAACATGTGGAAGATAATGTAAAGGAAAAAAGAAAAAGAACAAGTGGTATCACAGAAAAATGACAATAGGCATTATAAAAATATGGTAAAAATATTATAAAAATTGGAAAGATATATTGAAATTATTTACATGGAGCTACAGCTTTGCTTTGTATATCATACCCACCTTTGTTCTCAAGACAAGGCTACACAGCAGAAAGTATGATTCAAATGTGGTGACAACTTTTCCAATGGGTGCATAGTTTGCTTTTAGAATTATGACACTGAAGAAATGCAACTATCTAGCTAGCTACTATTGATACCTGTGTTTCCTTTTTTTAGGCAGATTGACGTTTGACTGACATTGGGGTACAGCAGCAGGGCAGAAGTAGCTGTAGAGTTAAAGGAGAAGTTTAATTTTTCTTCAAAGCAGTATATTTTCCTTCATTTCAATGGCATTATTTTTCTCCCACTTCACTCACTTCATAAAGCAAATGCTTACATGGAGCTAGGAGTTCTGAGGGCTGGGAAATGTGAGAATAAATTCAGAAGACATTTTTCTTTGTCTTTAAACCTATCTTCTTCAGTTCTGTTTGCTTCTAGAAAATGTTATTAAGTTAATGGCCTGTTTGCAGGCCTGTATGACTGATCTGTATGATCAGTCAGAGTAGAGGCTTAACTGACTGACTGACACACCACACTTTGATCCACACACTGTGATCCAAATCCCAGTGAAAATGACTGGAGACTTCCTGTTCATTTAGCCTTCATGCTGATTTACTGAGCAGCAGATTAAGCCCTGACCTGCTCCCCCTCTCTCCTTATTTCAGACATGTGCATCTGAACTATTCCACTTGATGGTCCGTTTCAGCCAGTGTAGAAAAGCAAGTATTCCCAGAGCTTGATTTGTTTTTCATTTTTCCAGTGCCTACCTTACACTGATATAAAGCATAGAAAACTATCGCAGAAGCAGATGTCAGGACAGTCAGTATTATCTATATGAGGTGAGAACCTAGCCATTAGGAAGTCCTGTGGAAGGCACAAAGACTGTCTACATGCTTGTCAAGTCAAAACTCTGAATTTCACATTCATTCCTTCAGTGTATTTGTTCCCTGATTATCTCCTGGATTGGTACCAAGTAAGCCCCATGTCATTTCCCTGCTCTGTCACAGACCCTCTGCAGTTTTTGGCAAATGTCTTCTTCATACAGCTTGAATATTGTGAGGATAAATTCAGTGACATTTGTCCTGTGCTGTAATGCTGTTTTATCTCAGTGAGGAGTGGAGTAGAAAAACTTTGAGCGGTGAGCAACAGCAGCTGGGATACAATGCTGTGCTATGCACGTCAAATCCAGCATAGAAAGTATCCTGAAAGCCTACCTACTGCTCTAATTTAAAACTACATAAACCTATTCACCAGCAATCAGTATTTACTCTTACTTCCTTGACCTCTGTTATTAATTCTTGTTAAGAAATATGGATCCATTTGCTTCCCAGAATAAGAAAGGAGCTTGCCAGTAAAAGCAAGAAAGGAAAATTAAAACAGAACTTTTCTAAAATGATAAATGAAGACATAACTCAATTTATTTTTACCGTAAGTAGGAACAAATCCATTTAGAAATGGATTTGTTCTTTTGTTTCAGCAACCATTTTTATCTTTTTAAATTACTTTGTAAATGTTTTCTCTCTGAATTCTCATACACTTCTCTCTGTAATGTTTGTTACAGCTGGTGCATCTTGACTTTTCAAAACCACTAATGTGGTTAAATAGCTGCTTTACATAGAGATGTAGGAATTGGGCACAAGTGAGGCAAATGACTGAAACTCTTCCAAATTTTTAAGAACACCTTGACAATAAATATATATTCTGGAAGGCAAAAAATATGTAATTGCATCTTGTTTGACATTGTTTTCCAACAGCATTAGTTCACATCTGGCAGGAATTATTGGCTTTAAAGGCTGCATGAAGGGTTTTCAGTTCCAAAAGAAGGATTTCAACTTGCTGGAAGAACCAGGAACCCTGGGAATCAGTTACGGGTGCCCTGAGGATTCACTGGTAAGCATAACTTAATTTGTGAGGTAACAACAAAATTTTGGCAATGGTTACAGTCATGAGCTTGTCTTTCATTCCAAACAATGGAAGGTAACACTTAAAAAAAGGAAGTGAAAACTAATTCATTCACTGTGTGTGTTTGTGTGTGTGTGCATGTGTATGCACGCATGCTAAGTCTGCTGACATGCAATCCAATTTTCACAGAGAATTGCAGCAGAAGGTACTTTACTTGATACTGTTATATGTGAGATTGTAATATGAAGGCTGGATTTGAAATACATTGTATGGTGCATTCTGAATGGAAATATTTTCAGGTAAATTAGTTTTTATTAAAGAAACAAGGAAATTGTTCTCAAATGTATCCTACTGCAGGTGTTTGGGATGAAAAAAACAGCAAGATATTCACCCTTCTAATGAGTTACAAAAAATACTCTTACATCAATCCAGCTCTACCTCTGTCATATATGGGCCAACTGCAGAAGCTTTAATACCAAGAAAATTGTCTTTTACTTTCTGATCCTTTCCATCATTCATCATTTGTTCATTACAGTACAAGACTGGAAAGTCTAAACAGCATTTGTGGTCTTCATACTATGGCCATGACTTTCTAAAACCACACTGAGAATGCATGAAGATGAAGGAGCCCACCACTAGTATAATTCATTGCTGAATCTCACCTTCTATAAAGGAGGAATGCAATTTGGCCAGCTGCAATTTGACTTATCTCAGACCCAGTTTTCCTTCTCTCTCAGAAGGCTGTAGACTGTCATATCCAATCAGTCCCCCACACCAGCATTCAGTGCAACATGCTAGCATGCTGGGGTAGTTCTCAATACTGTAAAACTCAGATAGAGGCTTAAGTGTCCTCATTCCTTCTTGCTCATTTTTAGCATCAACAGACTTAGGATGAGGCCAAGAATCCCAGGAAACTAAAAGCAATTTAGCTTACACTGTCTAAAATATGTATACTTCCTTATGATTTTCACAGCATGCCAGGGAGAGCCTCCAAAGTTAGCTTAAGACATACACAAAAAAAAAGAACTGTTATAGAAGAACTGAACTGGCTTAGTCTTTAAAAGGAAAAACAAAATAGCCTTGTTCTTTTTATTATTTGAATGTTTTATGAAGTTTACATGTAAATTTGTTTTATTTAATACACAGATATCTCGCAAAGCATATTTCAATGGAGAGAGCTTCATTGCATCAAGCCAAAAAGTATCCCTCTTAAGTGAATTTGAAGGAGGCTTTAATTTCCGGACATTGCAGCCCAATGGGCTGCTGTTCTACTACTCTGAAGGAGTGAGTACATCTTTCTTTACTTTTTGTTTTATTTTTTTCCTTTGGATTGTTTTCCAGGAGAATATTATGGGTATAATAGAATTTTTCACTTCATCTTTTAATGATAGAGAAAACAGTCTGCAGTATAGAAGCATTCCTCAATGTACTCATTTTCACAGTTCACATTTGATTCACTGATGAAACCCTGCAATGCCTAGACATTATTTTGATAGAAGGTAGATCTTACTGCACTGCAATCCCTATTTGGACCTGTAGATGCTACTAAAGTACAAATAATTCTAAGGACCTGAAATTTTCCTTTCAGAGGCAACTCCCTACAAGCAAAGACAGAATGTTTGTTTGGATTAATAGAACATTATTCTGAGTATTGCAGAGTTTACAGAAAACCAGACAAAAAACTGCCTATATTCCCTGTACTTAGACCTCCATGTGTGACCAGGAAAAGCTGAACCTGAGAATGGCTCCTAGCAGCTATGGGAAGCCAAGTCACTCCAAATATTCCCTTGAAGAAGTGCCATGGGCAGAAATATGGACTTGCACTCCCAAAATGTTGAATGAACCAGAGTGATTCCAGAATTCTGCAGTTTCAGACCTGTATCAGCAGCACCCACGAGCTCACATGACAGAACATCTGCAGCCATCTCAAAAGTCTTCTCTGGCATACTTGCAGAAGATCATGAGCAGTGCAGCAAGGAAAGCTGTATGACACCTATAACCACTTTTTACAGCATGGAATATTGCCTTAAATTGAAACCATGTTGGTTATCCATGCTGCTTGCATAAATGAGACTCTGTACACCACTTCTGTTTTTAACTCAAAAGCTCTAATCCTATGAGATGCCAAGTGCCCTGTTTAAGAAATGGAAGTTCAGCAATTTAGTACTTGACAGAATGAGACAGCATGATTCCTCTGAGTGCACAGTGGCAGTGCTTGTGCTAATGAAACAGATAATATTCAAGCTATGTGGCACTCTGATCCTGTATGCCTGACCCAGATAAAGGATCATATCTCTAAGATAATTTTGAGTGACTGAACATGTCTGATTAGAGGGAATTAAGAAAAGAAAAAATGCATTGGCCTTATGACAGCAGTAATCTTGCTAAAAGCTAAGCTGCTCTGTATAGTACCACAGTGGTGCCAGAAGCACAAAGGAAATGTAAACATCATACTTCCATTCTAGGTAGAAGAAGCTCCTGTGACAGATACATGAAACATAATCAGCAACAGAATTCCCAGAATTCAGGCTTCAAAAAGCACAAGAATATCAATTTGAGATAATCTCCTGTTTTGGTTCTCAGTTTGTGCAAAAGACAGTAAAAAATAGGGAAAATAGTGATAAGAAATCTCCTCAGCTGGAGAAAGTAAATCCAACAGGAAAATGTACAGAACTGTTATCTTTCTCATACTGTACTCACTTATGAAGATGTTTTTGTCTATATTTCAGTCAGATGTATTATCCATCTCCATGGACAGAGGTGCTGTTGTTTTAAATGCAAGTGGAATCAAAATTCAATCACCAGACAGAAATTACAACGATGGAAAAACTCACTTTATCATTACTGCTCTCACACCAGAAAGGTAAAGCTGTCCAGCACCTTTTAATCCCTACCTTCAGAATATAAATATTTCATGTAAAGAACATGTTAACATGTAATATTTTCTTTCAAAGTGGGCTTTTCATTTATATCTTTAACTGATTAATTCAGTTTAAAAAAAACATCAAAGACAAAATCTCTGACTGAAATTTGCCCTGTGACCTGAATATGAGGTGCTGGGAATTGTTATTAAAACTAAAAGAAAATAATTGTAGTTTTAAAAGCTTAGTCCTTTCTTGTCCTTAGGTATGAAAGCAGTTTAATATAATTAAAAAGTAGCATGAGATTCATTCTTCACTAGGATTGATTATTCTGATTTGTTAAAGCAATCCCAAATTGACCCTGAAATAGTTGAAGCATCTTCTGAAAAAGCATTCATTTGGGATATACAGAGTGGAACATATTTAAATTGGTTTTACTACTGACAGATGCAAATGTTAGATTAGATATAGCAGTGGGGAATAAATCTATGTACACGCTTATCAGAAAACTTGAAAGCATTGTTTTGTTAGTGTGAATTTTACTGTTTTTTTCTGTGTTTAGAATTTTCTTAAGACTGTCCAATACTCAAACAATCTTTCGTCAAGAATCTTGCCTATGCAGATACAACCAGGTCATTCTCAGCTTTCTAATCTGAAAGGAATGTTTGCACCTATGGTTTCTTACATCCGAAAAACACAGTTCAAAAAGATGCAAGTGAAAAAGAGGTGCCCCAGAACTGAGTTCTGAGGTCTCCCCAGTGCTGAGAGCTGTCTCATATGTTTCACTGAGTGCACTGAATTCTGAACTTGCCAAACAAAATCCGTGTTGAATGTTTTAGCTATACTCAGTTCCTCATTAAAGCAGTAGTACTCTTCCTGATACTTGCAGAAATTAAGTGTTAATTGCAAATTGATATTAGGTATAGAACATTGTATGAGGTCAAACATCAATGTATTGTGATGAAAGAGAAGAAAAAAGAGATAGGGACATAAAGAAGAAACAGTATGTGCTTAGGTCTTCTATTACCCAAACATTGGCTCCGTCTATTTATTAGCAATCCCTTGGTTTATGTATCTTCACTGGGTGGGCTGTATTTTTTGGACTTCATATCCCTGTGCCTTTGGACACTGGTTGCTAGTGGGCTAATTGCTCTGATGCTTGTTGCACAGCTGGAAGCAGGAAGGTCTCTTCATGACTACAGAGTGCTGCTATTCCATTATTTTATACATCAAGCAGAACATTTTAGATGTGTGTAATATGCCATCTAATGACCAACATAGGCTTTTCCAAAATGAGCCTACAAAGTGGATGCTTTGTCTTTGCAGATATGAGCTGAGTGTTGATGACAAGAAACAAAGCAAGAAGAATCCAGTGAAGGACAAAGCAGGGAAAAGCCCTGACAGCATCAAGAAGTTCTATTTTGGTGGCTCTCCCCTCAAAACACAGCAAGCTAACTTCACTGGGTGCATAAGCAATGCATACTTCACTAGGTGTGTGGCATCCTCCCAAACACATTACCAGGCAATTGCTGCCTGACAGCTCGGGTTATAGCTCCAGAGAACTGATTTATTTTAACAATAAAAATCCCTCTCTCATTTTGTGAGGCTAGACAGTACGTGTGAATAAGTTTCTCACCTTATTTTCTATGGAATCTGTTGGCACAGACTTGGTAGGTTGTGATATTGTTGAAGTGGGAATAATTTGATGTAAATCAGTTTTCACTGTTGCACCTGCTAATGCTGTTTGTGCAATGTGGAATTTGCATAGCTTTCATTTACATTTATATGATGTAGCTTTCATCCCTGCCTTTGAAACAAAATGATGCTAAGGCATCTCATGAACACTGCTGAAATTAGGAGTTTAGTCATGTGAAAATGGTCTATATTTGTTGGCCTTAATCACTTTAGGAACTGTTCTTATATAGAAGATGTTAAAGGGAAGTTGGTGTTGCAGATTCAGCCTCTCTGTTTTTGAAAGCATGGATAGAATATACAAAAGCAGTATAGGCTGCCCACAATACCCAAACACTGACTGATACATCTGTACTTTTATTCACAATCCAAGAATGAAAAAAATCCATCAAAACAGTGTTTAAAATACAAATGTAAATTACTGTGATTCTTTTTATTTAAAAAATTACATCACTGGGGAAAAAAAAAAAAAAAAAAAAAGCTGATTTTGTTATCCTCTCCTTGAAACATAGATTGGATCGGGAGGTTGAAGTGGAAGATTTCCAGCGGTACTCAGAGAAAGTTCAGACTTCCTTTTATGGATGCCCTGTTGAATCCCCACCAGTTGCTCTGCTTCATAAGAAAGGAAGAAACTCATCAAAAGCCAAAGGAAACCGTAATAAAAAGGTTTGCTACAAATAGTATCAGTACAGAGTTGAGACATACTGTGTTGTAACTTTAAATTCTGTACAAAGTTACGGATCCAAAAATGTAATACTTAAGGAATACTTTGTGTGTAGAAAAGGAAAGGATTCCACTTCTTCACACGCTGAATCACTGCAAATGACTGCCCTAACCGGGTCTATCTGGCCTACACTCACACCATTTTCTTGTACTGGAACTGTAAAACAAAATATTTGACATATTTTTAAATGTCTTGCATAAAAGCTCTTCTTGGTTTCTTCTACAGCCTAAAGGCAATAAGCTTTCTTCAGGTATTTCAGTTTGGCTCACTCTACTGGGTGCAATAAGCACACATTAATATGCATAAATGAGAAAAAAAATCCCTCTTCCAGCATGCAGCACTTTTGGTCCAAGCATGTTGTTTTATACTCGTGCTATTGCTTATATCGTCAAAAGCATAGAGGAGTCTATCAGGAAAACTGCAAGGGAATGGATTATAATTATATACAGGCATTCTGTTTATCCCTTCTGCTCTAAATTAGCATCTATAGTAGATCTCTGTAAGGAAGATCTGACTTGGAACCATTCCTTGTATTTCTGTAAGAAAAAAAAAAACAGCGTATTATTAACTGATATGTCAATAATCCTCTTTTTTAATGTCCAGCCTAAGTTAAAATTTCAGGTTAATGGTTTTCTTTCTGTGAAGGTGGGAAGAGATAAGGACAAGGTCTCACAGCCTTCAACTGGCCTCAAAAAACTGTATCAAGATGTGAATATGCAAAAAGACCCTCAGTGCCACTTGCCTATGAATCCCAAGGCAACTGAACATGCATACCAGTTTGGAGGTACAGCAAACAGTCGGCAAGAATTTGATCACATACCAAAGGATTTCAGTGAAAGGTAATGAGACTTTTAGAAATAAAAATTATAATTACTGAGGAAACAAGAGATGCATATGCAAAATGAAAGAAGAAAAAGGGCATATTTTTGCTGTTACTGTGTTATTGGGGTTTTTTATTTTATCTTAGGCAAATTTTTGCAATGTGTTTTCAATTACGTTCTTTTTGTGGAGCCTTCATCTATACTATATACTTTTTAAAGAAGTTTCTTTGCCCATTTGCATGAAGACTTCAAGGATGTTAGTTATATACAAGAAGTGCATCGTCAGTCTCTGTGCGAGAAGTAATGGCACTAGATGAGAGCTGGAAAACATGATCGTTCACCCAGAAATGAAGCATAGTTTTGTGTTGAGTGGATGTTAGCATCTGTTCAGTGCTCGGAAATCTACACCATGCAGTAGAACATAAAGCTATGAAAACCATGTCCAGTTCATGCCATAACATAAATAATTTTTAATGAGTCCAAGTATTGTGGATATTAAACTCTCAGGCTCCCACAGAATATTCCATATGATATGTTTTGACCAGCACAGGGTTTTGGTTTAATACTTCCCATGAAAGACAATAAATGCAACAACACTGGAAGCGTACCAGACCACTAATTCAGAAAAGAAGAGTGCTGTTTCCTGACTTAGAAAACAAAAGCATTGGTTTTAAATCAACAGTGTTTTACTTAGGGCAGTCCTGATGGTGCCCATGTGAGACAGAACAAGGAAAACCCAAACTAACATTTCTACTCATCCTTACAAGACATATCCCTGTTACAACTGTTATTACAGACTTTTTATTGTAATGTGCATTTTAAAAAACCAATGACTCGTGATGTTTTACAACAACTGATACTGGCAAGGCCCTTAGCATGCATGGAATGTGAGAAACTAGCAGCTAAGCTAGTTCATCTAACATGAGAAGCAGAACTAATCTGTTCTGTCTTTGTGCTACACTAATATAGCTTTGCCATTTTTTAGATCTAAATAATAAACCTAATACTAAACATTGAAATAACGTTCACTGCTCACTATGTTGAACTGAGTTAGCATAATTTGCCATGTTGTCTTAGATGTCATGAAGACCTACAGGGATGAAGAAATTTAGCAGCAAGTGTAGAGTAACATTAAATGATCATGAACAGAGCCACCATTGAAAAAATGTTGAAGTCCTCCAACACTGCTGTGAACAAAAATGTATATACTGTCATTTTCTGGTGGTCTGGTGGTATTGATTTTATTCACTCAATAAATTTTGGTTTTTGAAAATCTGCCTTGTAAAGAAGCTTCTTCTCCAACTTCTACTTCAAAACTACTAGAAAGTTTATCAGAAACATGTCTTCCATAAAGGAGATAAATATTCCATACAAAGAGATAAAAATTTCAGTCATCTTCTGCCTGCAGTTTGATTTCAGTCAGTAAAATCTGCTTTAATACTAATAATGCATTTTTGTTTGCCAGAGCTCAGTTCTCTATCAGTCTGAAGACTCACTCGTCTCACGGAATGATTTTCTATGTCTCAGACCAAAAGGAGACCAACTTCATGGCCCTTTTTGTTGCTCACGGACGACTCATTTTTATGTTTAATGCTGGTCATCAGAAGATAAGGATTAAGAGCCAAGAGAAATACAATGATGGTCTTTGGCACAACGTAAGTAAAAGAAAGTAATCAGCATGATGATACATGCTATAATGCTGCAGTAAAGACACTGCTGATCTGATAACTCATGGAGGTTTCATTCACATTTACATAACCACACCTATATGTGGAGAAGCTTCTGCCAGTACTTTTTAAACGTTCACAGTGTATTTTATAAAGTCCTTAAGTAGGGATAGGAAAGTAAATCAGCTGTAAAAGTCCAGGAACTCACAAAACTATCATGTGAGTAGAAATATGAGAAGTGTGCAGAAATGCAGAATAGTGAGGGGAAAAAAAAAAAAGCTAGGAAAGAAAGGACTAGGATAGTTTTGTTCAGCAAATTTTTTGAAGTGCCTAAGGCACCCTTTGTAGTCCATGAAAATAAAAGACAATTTTAGGAGCAAGGTGAATTTCCTACTGTACATACAGAGGGACTCTATAGTCACTAAGCTCCTAACTTGGGTGCTTAGGTCTTTAAATCTGGTTGGATAAATCCAGACCATAAAACTGGAGATAGCCATGAAAATACTAATAGTGATAGTACTGTAGCAACAAATCATATGTGCAAATATAAGATGAGCGGATCTCAGTAGAGCCTGTGGCACTTTATACAGCAGAATGGTAAGACTGCAGTTTTACAATCCAACCTCTTTACGGATGTGAAGAGAGAAGGTTGCCCAGCAAAGAATGCTGGCAGTTAATAAAATTGATTTGCAAAGTATGACTCACAAGCTTCTCAACTTCTTACCTTCTTCCACTGCACTGGAATATTCCCTCAACATATGAAAGTAATCTTCCAAATTTTTTTCCTCCCTTTCTAGGTGATATTTATTAGAGGGAAAAATATTGGTCGCTTGATAATTGATGGTCTCCGAGTACTAGAAGAACCTTTCACTGGTAATGCTAATACCTGGCAAGTCACTGAACCACTGTATATCGGAGGTGTAGCTCCAGGAAAAGCTGTGAAAAATATCCAGGTAAATCAGACAGCTATTACATCACCCATATGTTTATGTACAGCTAGAGCAAAAGCTGCCTCTAGGGATGAGTCCATAAAAAGATATGTTCCCAGTCCTCAGCACATCGAGGAGCTCACAGCTCAGTTCATGTAATAGCAAAGATCCCACAGAGCTGAGCCAGGATAGCTTAGTAGCTGGGACAGATTTCAGTAGACTTGTAGCAGCATCTGGAAAGCTAATGGTCCTGAGGAAGAGAGAAGTCTTAGCAACATTCAAGCTTAGATGAGTGAAGTAAAATTAATTGAGATCAATTTCACCCTAAGATCTGAGATATCTAAGTTTTATTGTTGTCTCAGTAGCTCTGAGACAGTACCTAGAGATCAGTATTCTGCTATATATCTTTGATATTAAAGTATATAGAAAGGAATGTTAAAGGAAAAATCAACGTCATTAAAGACTCCTTCAAGGTAATCTTTGGTGATATGTGCCTAACAAGATAGCTGCACACTTCAGGAAAAACTGACCACTATCTTGCCTTGAGGTTACGTGGTGTGTACAATACTGCCTTGCTCTACGCACATTGTTTCCAGCGGTTCTATCAGTCATGTTCTTTCTTCCCCCAGATTAATTCAGTCTACAGTTTTAGTGGCTGTCTCAGCAATTTACAGCTCAATGGAAGATCAATCACTTCAGCTTCACAAACGTTTAGTGTAACACCTTGCTTTGAAGGCCCATCGGAAGCAGGAACGTATTTTTCATCAGAAGGAGGATACGTCGTCCTTGGTAACACGCTGCTGAAATATATTCACTAATGAAACCATACTTTTCACTGTACTTCAAAACAGTACATTTCACTAAAGAATGTGATAATTTCCAAGGCTGTGAGCTGCAAAGATTATTAGATACAGATCATTATTGTGGTAGGCAACTGATGTTGACAGGTAAGAATGTCCCCATGAAAATTAACAAGTTGCTACATTAATATATCTGTATGGGTGTATGAATGCATATATTTAAAATAATTAGAATAATTTCACAAGAGAACAGATTCTAATATGGTAACAATTATTATAGACACATAAGTCAACTTGGCTAAAACCAAGAACACCAACATTCCTTATTTTTTTCTTAATAAAATAACACATAATTCAAAAATTCTATGAAAAGAATTTCTGAACATCTTGATAATGAACAGCATGACAGATGCATCTTTTCTCTCAATGGTCCTCATTGACATGGTCCTGTGTTCCAGGAAATGTTCTAAGAAGGCTTTTTTTGGGGTCACATTTTTGCAACACCAAGAAGAACTACATGGTGTTTCTAATTTGCTCCCTGGCCTGCCAGCAAATTGAAAAAGGGACTTTCTGCTATTGAATCATCAAAGCTCAAGTGAACTCCCACTCACTGTATAAAAACTGCTGAATATCTAGCAAATTGCACAATAAGAAACTGCCAGAAACCCACATAGAACCTATTTTCTGCTGTCCATTTCACTGCTAATATTTTTAAAGAAAATATTTCTTCTTGAATAATGAAAAACACCAGCAAACTATTATTAGTACTTCAAACAAAATCAAACAGAAGTGTAAGTGGGTGGCAAACCATGCTATCTCTTCAAGTATGTGTATTGAAACAGGTACTAATACTTCTGAAGATAGAACAAATAGGTTCTACCCTGGGACTCTGAGTAGATGTCCAGGCTCACCATTAACTCAGTACAAAGACAATGTATTCTTTCTTCCTCACAGACGAATCCTTCAGTCTAGGTCTGAAATTTGAAGTTGTTTTTGAAATACGTCCCCGAAGTAGCTCTGGAATCTTACTGCATGGCCACAGCGTGAATGGAGAGTACCTGAATATGCACATGAGAAATGGACAGGTATAATGGTCACATTTCCTACACTTCTCTGACTGGTTCCTCTACTGCCTAGTTGGGCTCTGCTATACGCAGCTTTTGTTTTACAAATTTGGCATTATTTGATTCTTATTTCTCTCCTAGATAAGTTAACTGCTTAGATTAGGCAACTCAGATACTTCTTTTAACATACAAAAAAAATAACGCTGAAGACAAAATAAGATCACTTTACTGGTGCCAACAATAAATATTTGATTACCAGAGCACTGATGCTTTGGTACTGTTCTTTCATCCACATACTAAAGATGTATAGTAAGTAAGATGATTTTTATTTCTTGTATGTTAAAAGAGAAGTCTGGGTAAAGCACATTCTCTTCTTGCTTTAGTAAATGTGTGTAGTGGGGAAAGATGAGGAAAAGACAAGGTTCTGATTGTCTGGTGATCATTTTCTAAAATTCCTGGATTTTTCTAAGGCTACTAGTTGAATGAGGAAAGTTTGAAATAAACATCAGATAGTTGTTGTCAGTGCTATCTTTTGTTATGTTCATCAGTATACTCCAAGTCCCTCCACTATACACACGCAACAATAAGTTGCAGTATAAATAGACAAAAAAGCAGAGGTTTAGAGCGGTGATTGATTGATTGATTGATTGATTTAAACTTTTCTTTTTGCAATACAGAAACTCAGCATAGTTAAGAGACTGGGCAGTGTGGATATTCCATAACCATTGCATTGCAGTATCTAACTGTCCCAGTACCTAACTGCCAGCCAAAGAGAAGGAGGCTGACTTGGGTTGGAAGGAAACTTAAAGGTCATCTATTTCCAACCCTGAGTGGCTAGGCTCAGTGTATGACTTATCCAGCAGCCACCACTGGGAGTCTTGTGCCCTGCAAAAGGGCTGCAGTATTGCTCTGCTACTACAGCGGTGTTTCCATGCAGGAAGGTACTCATCCAAATGATTAAAGCAGAGGTACAAAATTCAAAGTTAGGTACGCTTTCTAGTTCTGCCAGTGGTTTCCTGGTAAAATTGAAAGCAACCTAAAAGTCATTCTTGAAGTCCCCTATCTGTGTTTCTCAGATCATGTCTGTTTGTTTAGATTTTTCATGACTGTTTTTCTTATTAAGTGGCTATCAAGATGCCAAAACATCATCTAAACACTGATTTAACACACAGGAAATTACAGAGCAGCAGTACTAGAAAATCTGAGTAAAATTAGCTGTTATTTTTGAATCTTTTTTTTGAATTCTACTCTGAGTTCAAATCAGAAATGTTTAGCACTATTGAATCTAAAAAAAAAAATTGTGAATTTGATACTTTATTCTAAATAATTTCATTATTTAGAATATTAATTTTGTTTATTCATTTATTTATTTATTTATGTATTTATTTTGCTTCTGAGTGGAAAATACTGCATTATCCCAAAAGAAGGGGAAAAAAAGGTTTTACAGCAACAAGTACATTATTTTCTTCCAGGTTACTGTGAAACTGAATAATGGAATCAGGGATTTTTCAACTTCAGTGACACTGAAACAGAGTCTCTGCGATGGCAGGTGGCACCGAATTGCAGGTCAGTAAAGCATGATCATACCTTTAAGAAAGGTAACAGTGCCAAAACTTCCCTCCCTAGCTATCTATTTCCATGGGCCAGTGCACTGGACATATTTTCAGGTCTTCCCTTTCTCTTTGTCAAGATGCAGTCTGTATGAAAGTGGCAGTCCTTTTCCTCACTCAGACACAGGAATTGTAGAGTCCTGGGAGAGCAAGACCAAGTTCCTACCAAATACAAAGAAAGATGAATGCTTGTTGTTCAAGGAACACATGCCTCATGGAAATGCTGGCAACCTTTTCCGAGATGTAAACCAGATGATATTCTTCTTTTTCCATTTTTCCCAATTAGAGGTTAAATACAGTGGTAGAAGTCAGTACTGAGCACAAGTATGCTGCCCTTAAGAGGTCAGTGGGACAGATTTGAGGAACCCCTGCCTCACACAGGGAGAGGTTTACAGTCAGGATTTTACCCCTGTGCCTGGGTTTGAAAGTCAAAAAGTACACCTAAACCTCAGGTACTTTGGACTCCCTTATTTTTCTGTGTGAATGCTCACTGCGTTGCATACAGAAGAGACCTGAGTATATGCCCTTTCCCTATGCATTCTAGTTTCCTTTTGAAGGAACAAGCAAGGAGAAAAACTCACTGCATTCAAATTGGTACCTTACTGGGAATGATTTGGCAACCAGTTTTATTCAGCAGCCCACCATTGCATGCACATGCCCTACAATCTAGACATAAGCACCAGCAATCAAGAACCTCACTCAGAAATACCCTTGCTTCCACTCTCTTATCTTGCTTTGACCCTCTGCCAGTATCTGCCCACACATTAGTACTGACAGTAACCCTAGCTAGGCAAAGACTAAATCAAACAACTTAGATCAAGCAGATACGTCTCTCTGTCATATAGACTTCAAATGATTCTTTTGAAAATCTTTTTGATATCTGTTCCTTCTCCCTTCAGTTATTAGAGATGCTAACGTGGTGCAGCTGGATGTAGACTCAGAAGTCAACCACGTAGTAGGGCCACTAAACCCAAAGGCAACTGACCACAGAGAGCCGGTGTTTATTGGAGGTGTACCAGGTGAGTATGTGGCAGCTTTGTTCTCAAATTTCAATGCAGTTTCCACAGGAAGCACAGAAGAGGGACTGTAGAGGGACTTTTCATCAGGGTATGTAGTGAAAAGACATGGGGCAACACTTTCAAACTAAAGGTAGATTTATATTAGATACAAGGAAGAAATTCTTTACTATGATGGTGGGGCACAGAAACAGGTAGCCCAGAGGAGCTGTGGATGTCTCATCCCTGGATGTGTTCAAAGCCAGGCTGGATGGAGCTTTGTCCAACCATGTTTAGGCAGGGGGTTGGAACAAAATAGTTGCTAAGGTCCCTTCGAACCCAAACCATCCTATCATTTTAAGATTAATTTTAATTTCAAAAAAGAACAAAAGATACCCATGTGAACAATCTGGTAAAATTCAAAGTCTCAAAAACTAATCAGAAATGCTGTGTCTCACATCTCAAAAGAAAAATGTCTTCTTTCACTTAATTTAATACATTCACTGTTTCTGGAGAGTTGGGTATGGACTCAGTTCTCTAGTCTGCTAACCAGAAAAAAAAATCTTATTATACACCTTCCTTTCCAGTAAGGGTTTACTTTTTTTTTTTTTTTTAAAGAAGTTATTTATTTACTCGTTCTCATTTATGAAACTGGAAATTCACTGTGACTGTAGCCTTATGGATTTTTTGCTGGTAGGATGCTTTCCTCTGCTTCAAGCAATAGCATCTTTGAACACAACATAAAACATGAAGATTCTTATTCTGACTACTGCAGTCCTATTGCACAGATGTCTGCTAACGTGAATTTGTGACTCACAGACCATCTGTGTAGCGTGGGCCAAGATTACTACATTTACTTCCCTTATTCAACAGACAGAGCTACTCTGTTGGGGTTCTTATGCAAACTGTAATCAACACTACGTGATCCAATTTTTAAACCATCTCCTGTACATCTCCCATTGAAAACTTGCAGCATTATTTTTCTGTGCCTTGCATGTCAATCAGAAACATCTCTAACTACACCATTTATTATATTGCTTATCTTGGATTAGTGTCTTGAGTGCACAGTGTTCAAATCCATCTGACACTAGCAGGAGGAAAAATGAGCCTAAAGGGAATCATAAAATCTATGCACACATGCCTGTTCACTCTTTAAATCCAAATTGGAGTTTTATTAGGACAGAATTCTTCCCAGAGAGGTAATATAAAATGGTAATTGCAAACTGTGTTCTGCCTCATAACAGAGCTTTCTCCTTCTACATAAATTATAGAATGCTAAAGCAATGCCATACATTGGCTCTATAATATTATTATCATTCTGGCATAGAAGATTCTTATAATGAACTTCACAACAACAAAAAAGATGTAGTACTGATAACCTGTAAATATAGTAAACTAAATGCAGCCTAACAAATCAGGCATGGATGACAACACATATAATGTTAGAAGAAATTACAAACACATTCATTGCCTGAGATTCATCTACTCTGTTATTTAAATAAAGTGCAGCTTTAGAAAAATGCAAGATTGAGCCTCTATCGATAATATATTATTGAGACTTTTACATAAATGTAGATAAATCCCTGTATTTACTCCAGCATCTTACTAGTCTGCAGGCACCAACCTTCCTTTCATCCATGCAAGATGTTCAGTGGAACAAAACTATTTTTCATATACTCTGACTCTTCCAAAAGCTGGCTACTCTACTCCAGCATCTAATTAATTTTTCTACACTATCTGGTTTTCTTGGTGGTTGGATCATGGATAGTATTGATTATGCCATGGGCTTTGGAACAGAGCACTGAGCTGCAATTAAGAAGATTTAAGTTCCATTACAGATCATTCTACCAACCTGATTATTTTGGTTTTTGCAAGCTCTAACTTGTTTTCCTTAAAATTTGTTTCTTACAGAGTCTCTGCTAACATCCAGCCTGACTACACGCAACTCCTTCGTTGGCTGCATTCGTAACTTCATGATTGATGAAAAAACAGTGAGTTTTAGTAAAGCAGCCCTGGTCAGCGGTGCTGTAAGCATCAATACGTGTCCTGCAGCCTGATAGCACGCTGCATCAATCCTGTGAAGTGTCTTAGACCACAAGAAGGAATTATAGAGCAAAAGAAACCATGTTCTATTCATCACCAATGCTGAGAAAAATATGAAAACATCAAGGATCAATTTACAAAAATCACTTCTAATATTTCTGCACGAAACAAAAATCACTGAAGAATAAAGAGCTGTTGCTTCTGCAGTTCTCTTATTATGCCACAAGAGTGAGCTTTACCATTTCTTATACTACATGTGCAGCCAATCTGCTACATGAAAATGTGGAATTATAAAAGAAATAAAATTATACTAAAAATGTTTCTTCCAAAATAAATCCTGTACATCATTTTGTTCCATATCTTGGGTCCCAACTTGTTTCCCAGGAAAAGATCTGCTACTGCATATTAAAGAATAAAGCCAATTAATAGACTTACATTGCAAATAACTGTGTTCAAGGATTTATTTCATAATTTTCTATTCAACTCATTTAAGTATTCCTCATTTATATTGGCAGCAGAGAGTATACTTAATTATGTAAGCTAATAAACAGTGAAAGATTATAATGTTCTTATCCCACTTCTAGATTTTTGGAGGTGTTCTAGCAGAGTGTGGAGAAAGGAGGTGTATTATTTAGAACAGATACAGAACTCTTTCTAAGTCAGTAATTTTAGAATTATACTTGACTTATGGAGGAAGGGAGGGGAGAGAGAAAATTCGGAATTTCAAGCTTTTTCTCTACAGTGTTAAATATACTTACTTATTTGCACTAGCATAACGTAAGTAAGCACGAAGTATAGAAAGGAGAATCATAGCCACTGTTTCAGACAAATCCTTATCTCATAAATTGTCACTTCCTTGTGAAAATACTGCAAGACTCCAGTTTACAGAACTAGTCTTCAAACTAGACAGACATTCCTACAGAACGTGCCCTGAAAGACAGACTGCTGAGGAGGAACTGGGAGTGAAAAAGGAAGATGCAAACAGGAGGCAAAGGGCTGCAGATGTGAGCTGTGTGAGCCTGTGTCTTCATAGAAGGTGAATGGAAGTAAAACTGTAGGCCTTTGCAGTATGTTTTAACATCAAATACACATAAATCCCCTGCAAAACTTGGTCTCTTCTGTGATAAGCTATAAGATATCAAAGACATTTTGATATATTTTCTTTGAAGAAAGAACTACTGTTGACATCAACTTTTATAATGATTGGGCAAATTATTGGTGGAACCAACTCAAAATTTGGCCAGTTGCAGAGTAGGAAAAGTAGTAAGAAGAAAAAAGCATAAAGGACACCACCACCCAGACTAAAAATGTAAAGGAACTCATCTGGAAAACACAGAAGAGACAACCGTCTCCAACAGTCTTGAAGTGATGGACAGTTGGAAGAACCACTCCAAGAAGATACCACTCAGTACCTTCTTCACTTTCAGTAGGAAAAGGATTTCAACAGACTGAAGTGTTCTTGGCTCACTGTGGGTGAGGAACAACAAGCTCTGGATAGACTGGCACATGGACTGCTTGGCAGGTGGGGTGGCATCACTGCCTCTCTGCTTGTCTTTAGAGCCCACTGTTATCAGACAATTGCAGTGATGAATGAACAAGGGAAGACAGCATGACTCCAGCAACCACAGCCTTTCTTTTCACCAGTCTTGTCAGTTTGCACATGCTTTCAGCCCCATGTGTTCTCCTGGACAAATCTCCCATTCCACTCCCTGCAACTATAAGCCAAAACACTCCAATGGCTTCTATTCTGGGAATGATGCTGAGCCCTCTCTCTTCATCACTCCAAAGCCCACTGTTCATCATTCAGAAGGAAGCAATGAGTCCCACTCTTTACCAAGCACACTGTGGGGTCCCCAAATCCAGCTGCCTTCAAATGTATTTTTCTCAGATATCAAAAATCATATGGCTACTTAACAATTTCCTGCTCCCAGCCACTACGTAGAATGCAAGTAGAAAACTTTTAGGGCTTCCGTACTGAGATCTTATTCTGGGGGTTGGAGTAAAGTTCTCAGATCAGTGAGCTGGTCTCCCAGTTGGTACAAGAGACTGTGTCAGGGCTGTGCAACTGGCACCAGGAGTAAGAAGGGAATCAGAAGTCTCTCTCTATTCACTGGCAGACAGTTGACAGATTGCCCTAATCTATCTCAAGATGCCACAGCTTCAGCTAAACTTCCTCTGGCCCTGGTCTCCAGAATGCTATTGCTGGAGAGAAAAGGACAGCAGATTCCCAGTTTAGATAGATTTTTTACAAGGATTACTGAAATTCTTTTCAAGGTTGTCTGCAGCTGCTAAGCAGAGATAGCCAAGAATAGCATATGCTGCCCCCTAAGAGCATCACAGTTTACTGAGTGCTAGCATTAACTGGAGCATTATATGTTAACTGGTACATGTACTCAGAAAAATTGTCCATCTTAGATCTACATCAACCTGAAGCTTTTTTTCTCATATCCATACCCAAGCTCTGGGAATAAACAGTGTTTTTCTTAAGACATATTTGCTGCAATTAGATTTAGTTTCATTCAGTAGTTTTATATATTAAAAAAAAATAAATAAAATGATTTTTCTGATTAATCCGTCCTTTGCATATTTTATATATGGAAAACAAAAATAGAGTAAAATAGTAAATGAATAAAAAATACATCAAAATTCATAAACTACTACAATTCCTTTTACTTCTCTTTAATGCATCCCCAGCTAATCAAGCACAACAGTGGCAAATTTCCAGTGTAGGCCTCAGAGATGCAGGGTTTTTTTTCTCTGCAGAAAGAAAAAATACTATAAACTGGAGGATTCTTGCATAGGCAGGAGAAAGTAGAGAATAAATTGAGTTTCTCTCCTCCCAGCACCCTCATGGACCTTGAAATTGCCATTCCGCATGCACCAAAAAAAGCTCTCTATCTGATGAATTACATCACATACACCCCTGCATTCATTTTGAAGCTTGTGGTGTTTAGGAGAGGAAGACTGCCTAAGCAAAAACCTTCCCAGAATTCAAACAGTCTTCTGTATCTACCTGAAAATTCATACTTCATCTTCAAAGATCTGAGAAAAAGCTCCAAGTTCCAATGTGCACTGTTAGGTTACTCATTTGCATTTTCAATATGAATATAAGTAACTCAATTCTGCAGAAAGGCTGTTTTAAAAAAAAAAAAAAAAAAAGACCTTAAGGAGATTATACTTTTCCTCTGCCACCTTCAAGTTTTTAATAACAGTGTTATTATAAAGTGAAACGTTCTGAAATTTGAAATTTGCATGGCTATGTCAGAAAGAATCGAAGTTCAAGCTGAAATACGCAACCAATTCAAAACAGAATATTTAATTAGGATCTTTGACCCCCTGTTTCTTATTTCTGAAAATCTGTAGAAATCTCCCACAGACAAAGGTTCCTATCAACCTTTCTCTATCCTCAGGGATGTAGAGTATAGACAATAGCCTGAAAACAAATATGAAAGATGAAGGTCTGACAGTAAGTCCTCAAATGCCAACAACACCAATTATATATACATATGTGTGTGTGAACTACGTCCTGATAAAATTCTAGGAATAACATTAGTTCAAAGTCCAGTATGTTCTTCCTACAGCAGCATGTGACCCACACAGTTAAATGTCTGTTAAGATACTGAGAGCATAGCATATATATTTAAGTTATGGTACACATTTCGGATTTAAGGATTATTTGCTGATTCGCAGCGGTCCATGCAAACTCATTTCCTCTCACTGTGCGTTGCATTTTGACTCGGATTCCAAATCTATGGCATGCAATGGGTGTTCAACAACAGTATTTACTGAGAAAAAAATAAAGGGTGAGAAACACAAAGCAGCATAAGACAGGTGATTAATTCCCATAGACGAAAAGTCTCTGAGGGAACATGACCAGACTCATCCATTTATAGTACCCTAACCAGGAGCTTCATCTGCAATGAAACAAGTCAGTGTGCGGCTATTTCTTTTACAATGATGAACTGCCTGTTCCATTAAACCTCTGAGTGCATGCAACAAGCCAAACTGGTAACTACACAACTACTTTCTGCCCTTGGACCCCTTTTGGAGACTAACAAGATAAACTGTGAATATGAATCTTGTGTTCTGAATCTTCTTTTCTGATTCAGAACATTTCCCAGCTGAGGGAGAAGAAACAGTGCATGTTTTTCATCGCAGGCTTAACAGTACATGGGAAGCCAAAGCATGGAACCCCATGGTGCAGCCTCACATTCATGATTTGCTGGGGGCTTCTAATTGATCTCTGATGGATCCTATGTCATGTCCATGAGTCAGCACTGTGGCTTCTCCAAAGTAAAGAAAGATTTAGGGTATATTAAACTGGTTTGATCAGTATTCCATATCACGAAAATTGGGGCATAAAATCAAGATTTCTATTAAGAATTTCATCCAACGAATCTTCCTTGCACACCAGAACCAGTGCATTTGGAAAAAGCCTGATTTGTTATATTTTGTGTAGCCACACCAGCAAATGAACCAGACTGCATGGAACTGCTTCAGTTCTCCCACAGGAAGCCTGGGTGCCATCTGAAGCCCACGAGAGCCTTCTGCAAGGAACTGTGGATTGCAGAGAGCACGCGCTCCTCACACCATTTTGCAGCAGCCATGCTGCAGTACTGCAACAGGGCATTGCTGCACTTCTTGCCTCTCACACAGAGCCCTGAAGTTGCTGCGTTCAACACAGAAACCTCCTTCTAATGGTAACGCGGGAGATTATTTGCTCGAGAATCATGAAAACGAAGATAAACCTAATTTGCAGGCTTGATGGGTATGTCATTTCTGCTTGAGCTTTTTTTCCCATTTTCCTTTTTTTCATTTTCTTTTTCTATTACAGTCTCATTCAATTTGACACCACCAAGCTTAACAACATATCGGGGCAAAAAACCTATCTTAACAAACGCTTCTAGCAATAACAATAATAATAGCAAATCGGCTTCTGTGTGCTCAGAAAGGCACCATCCCGCCCCACCGCCGAGCTGCCCACAAAGGCAGAACCCCCACACAGCAGCGCCGGGCGGTGCTTAAGGCGTGCCGCTGTCAGGGCCCGCCCCCCACCGCCGCCGTGACGGGAGGGCGGCTTCCGGGCGCCGAGTTGGAAAACGGTCGGAAGTGGAGGTGGTGGCGGTCCGCTGAGGCCGTCATGACGCAGTCGGTGGTGGTCCAGGGTATGGGGCTGTGAAGCGCGGAGCTTTCCCGCCGCCCCCGGCCCTGCCTGAGCCTTGTCTCTCCTCTTTGCAGTGGGCCAGTGCGGGAACCAGGTGGGCTGCCGCTTCTGGGACCTGGCGTTGCGGGAGCACGCGGCCGTCAACAAGGTAACGCCGCCCGAGTGGCGCCCGCTGCCTGTTATCTGCTCCGGTCTGGTCAGCTCTCTCGAGGCTTTCCGCCTGGAGGAGCGCAGACTGAGTCCCTGAAGGCCTTCATTACCAGGGTTAATTCGCCGCCTGCTGCCCTGGCAGTATAGCAAACAAAGCAGCCGTGCTTTGGAGGAAGTTTTTCACACAGAGGGTGGTGAGGCACTGGAACAGGTTGCCCAAGGAGGCTGTGGATGCCCCATCCCTGGAGGCATTCAAGGCCAGGCTGGATGTGGCTCTGGGCAGCCTGGTCTGGTGGTTGGTGACCCTGCACATAGCAGGGGGTTGAAACTAGATGATCATTATGGTCCTTTTCAACCCAGGCCATTCTATGATAAGCCCATCTTTCCTACCCCATGCTCATGCATACAGTGCAGTCAGGGTCACTGTGCTGTAAAGAGGGCACGGGATTATGCTAAGTGCTTTCAACAAAAATGCATCCTTCTTGGTATAATTATAGAAATACTGCTCCTAGCAGATACCTTCAGTTAACAGAGGTGATAGTGGGCAGTCCTGAACACCTTTTGCTGAAGTAGCTGTAAAAAGGTAACAGGTGGAGTTCCTGTGTGTATTGAGAGTCCCTTAGTTTATGTGTTACAGATTTTCCAAACACTGTATCATCAGGTCTTCAGAAAAAAAAAAAAAAATGTGACTGTGTATTAAGTTGACAAATATCTTTAGCTTTATGCTGGGAAAAGTGATTTGCCCAGCAGCAGTGATTTGCTCAGCAGGGAGTTCAGAAATTACCAATGGAGCAGTCTGCTTTCACTTCTACAGAGCATGGTGGGCGTGACTGTCTCCATGTCACATCACTAAGCTGAATTAGCTAAACAGCAGCTTTGTGATTTAATAGTTTCATTGGGATCTTCAGTAAAATCCAAAATATTTAAAAATGAAGTAAAAGTATTTGTTTAATCCTCTGCTGAAAAAAGAAAGAGAAATCCTGGTTACATCCTCCTGACAGTTTTTAATATCAACTGATGCTTGAGTGAAATTCAACAAAGCTGCAAACAGGGGTGTTCAGGTTGGAGATCAGGAAAACATTCCTCACCAGAGGGTGGTCAGGCACTGGCACAGACTGCGGGGCATTGGCCATGGCACCAAGCTTGCCAGAGTTCAAGAAGTGTCTGGACAATGCTCTTGAACATAGGATTTGAACTTTGGGTGGTCTTGTGTAAAGCCAGGATTTGAACTGTATGGTCTCTGATGGTCTCTTCCAACTCAGGATATTCTTGGGTTCTATGAAATTTTCTTTTTAATGCTGGCTGGAGCTATCTGGATTGGACATAGATGGCTCACCCTGTTTGGAGAGTGGGAAGTTTGGCTGGTGACCTCCAAGAATTCACTGTAACCTAAGTTATTCTGTGAAAAAGCACTGAGTACTTCTGACACACCATCTTATCTTAAATTGTCTATTTCCAGAAAGGAATTTATGATGAAGCACTGAGCAGTTTCTTTAGGAATGTAGATACGAGGTAAGTCTTCTTATCAGGAAACTGTGGATTTAACACAGATTAACAGTGCTAGCATCTCATCTTAACCTAAATTAAAGCTCCTTTTTTTCACACCAGATGTAGTTTGCATTAGAAAAAGATTCTGCTTTTTTGTCTTCTCAAGGCACTACCTTTTCATTATATTTATTGCAGTAGTTAAATGTATTGCAGGTGTTTGGTTTTGCTTTCCTTTCCTTACATCGGAAAAAATGGATAGTTAAGATCTTTTGCTCAGGATGAGTCTGCAAGCTGTCTGAATACTAACTTAGCAGCATTCACTGAAGACTTGTAAATGGAATTATTTATAAGGTGGTCAGAAACGGCTGTGTCAATTTTTAAATCTATTTTATCTGACTTTTATCTGTAATTTGCTGCACAGAGCAGTGGCTGTGATTTAAGTTGCTCAGTTCATACCTTAGGAGCGTTTCATTGTATGTCTGTCCAGTTACAAAAGCTCTTCCAGTTTGCTGATAAGAATGGAACAATTGGACACCTAGGTATTATTGTTACATTCCAATTAGAGAAAAGGCATTAGACCAGCCTTTGTTTCCTTCCATTACACAGCAGAAGCATAGCATGCCATTTTAACTAAAATGGCATTGAAGTAGTGTTTTATCTCAATTCTTTTCTTAGAAGAGTATTTGCTTAGAAATTTTCTTAGAATATATATTTTTTTTAATCCAGAAGATCTAGTTGTAAGCAATGTCTGTGTTTTTATATGTGCCAGATGGAACCACTGAACTTTCAACAGGTTGAGTGCAATTTCTCTGTAAAGGAGAAGGATTTACCTTGTTGAGCCCTGTAGAAGTGTCAAGCAAGGTTCCCCTGTGAGATTTCATCTTTTGTGATGATTCCCATGTAAAAGGAACACTCCCTGCTTTTGACTGTAGTATTACTACAACTTAAGGAAAAAGAAATTCAAACTCTGTGGCAAATAGCAATGTTTTGGTCTTCTGTTGTGAGTTTTGATTTAGTTTTATCAAAAAGAAATACTTCACTTCCCATGTCACTGCAGTCATAAAACCCTGTGTTAGAAAAATGACAAATTTCAGTTTTCTATGCTACGTTATACCACTTCTCTGAGTAATTAATGTAGGTGGATTATCATGTAAGGAAAGTCTGTAAAAACACTGGCAGATCTAGATAGACTCTCTCTTTTTTTACTGATACTTATTAAATGGTGTAGGATTGGAAGTGGCTTTATGTAAATTCTCTGATTTGTGACTTGTCTACAGAGCATTTTACACTAGTACTGAAATAATGAGGGATCTGAACATCTGCACTCTTAACTCTGCTGTCGACTGCAGTAGGAAGATGCTTTGGTTGCCAGTGAACTGCACAATGGAAAGAAAGTTTTATTTGTTTATTTTTCAAGTAAAAAATGTGTTTTCATCTGGGATAGAATTACTGCCTGAAATCACTTATTTTTACACTTCAACCACTATGTTACAAATTCTTTTGCCCTTCCTTTTCCTTTCCCAGGGAATACAAATCACAGCTGGCAACTGAAGCTATTGGCATACCTTGTGGAGGGATGTGGTTTTTGAGTTTAAAAGCTTTTTGGTTCAGACTGCAAAAATTCATCAACATGATGATTGCTCATCTCGTGCTTCAAGAACACACACCTTCTACAGTAGAAGCTGCTGCTGGTATTCATTTTCTAGAAACCAGATGTCAGAATATTCAGCAAAGAGAACAGCCTTCTGTATTTGTGTCAGCAATGGCAAGAAGATTGGCTGTATAAGATGGCTGTATAACAATAGCTATTAGAAGCATCTTAGATCAGGCAAAATAATTACCCAGATATATAGTGAACATATGAGATAACAACATGTGCTAATGGGCTGATTGTATAACACAGTTTTCATGTTTGAGTGTTCTAGTGGTAAATTGAGGCACCCAAACGTTATTAAATATAGAAGATGATGTCTTACTCCAAAGATCATGTGTATTTTATTCAGTCAACAAGAACTAGTGGTTATAGGATGACCTCAATAAAAAATGTATGGCTTTATATGCAGAAAAGATGTCTTAGATAATCCAGGGAGACTGTAAGGAATGCAGGGATTTTTGTGAGCAGCTCAATGCGTGTGATTGAAAGTACAGGTGGTCATGAAAGACCACAAGGACTGGTAAGAGAGAGATAAAGGTGGGCTTTTCTTGCTATTGTTTATTTTCTCTCCAGGTTTTGTTAGTCCCTGAAGAGAAATAGAACTTACTCTGACTGTGGACTCGTACATTGAAACGCATAGGCTGGAGTAATCAGTGTGAGTCCTGTAGGCTGCTGTGAGCCGCTCAGCTATGGAGAAGTGTTTGGAAAAATGCTTTGGATGAGAGCATAGGAGCTCCCTGGGGAATCCCTTGCAGGCCCATCCTCCCTTTTTTCACTTGTTTGTGATGGGAATGAGCACAGTCAAAACATTTAGTGCTTTCCACTGTTGTTTTAGAATGTTATTGCTATTGAGTGTAGAACACGGTAAGACGTACTTTGATTTGTTTAAAACTAAGGCTGATTGCCCCCTAAACTAGGTGGATTGAACCATCTTCTAGTATCCTTTTTCTTTTCTGTTTCATGTTTGTTTTGGTTTTATTTTTGTTTTTTTTTTTGTTTTGTTTTTTTACAGCCTTGAATGCAGTTGGACCAGAATAGATTATCTCATCGTTTGAGTGCAAAGCACCAGCATTCATTATGGGGAAGAAATATGATTTTATGCAATGCACAGCCCTGTGGGCTGATTCAGTGCAACCAATCCTGGAAAAAAGGCTGATAAAGCCTGTGTCAACACAGCGTGGTTTCTAAGTTAGTAGATCTTAGTGGCAAAATAAGTCAAGCACAGCTCTGTCCTAGTGCAATTGTACTGCTTTCAAGCCTGGAGCAGTAGAACAGTGCTGTGCTTCCCCCATTGAAAGTGTAGCAGTGTTATCTGGTGCAGTGTGTTCTGCTATGTGATGTAATGTACCACATGCTAGGAAAAAGGTTGTTGCTTTCAGTTTTGGCAGTGCTTGTAGAATTAGATCAAAGGCTCTATGGGAGAGGAAACTTTCCATGCTTTCCTTTTTCATTCTCCTGAAGTACTGCTTAGGATATTTCTCATTGAGATTGTATTCTGTAACTGTGTTCTTTGGGGAAAATATGAGGCATGTTGTAGCAGGTTACATTTCAGGGTGTTTGTTACTCTGAACAATAAAAAATTAAGGAGGGAATTATATTCCAATATATATTGCCTTATTTTCTGTTACAGTTCTAAACTTGGAATGTTGCTTTTGTTTTTCAGAAGTGCTGGTAATGGTCCTGATATTTACAAAGGAAAGATTTGTTCTTTAAAAGCACGAGTAAGGCAATTTATGAAGACTATTATTTTTACACCACTTATTTATGTCTGATTGCATAGGGATTTTCCTAATACTTCGTATGTTTTTAAGTATTTTGAATAGCAAAATTTCTAATAGTAGCTTTATGGTTTGGGGGAGTTTTACTTGTTTTTTTAAAGTACAATTTTAATAAAACAATTGCAGATAGTACCAATTATTTATTAAAAAAAAAAAAAACTAAGGGATGTGGGTTTTTTTTGAGCCACTTAAAGTGATTAAGAAGGAACAAAACCTGAAATGTACCTGTTTTAATTCCTTTGCTCCCAAGTATTTGGGAAAAGTATTTTTACAATGTTAACAGTTGCAGTATCTGAAATGCTGTGCTCTTTATGCATTAGCTAACAAAGCAGTCAGGGTGAACTTGACAAGTTGGTCAGCAGCAACTCTCTGAAGCACAACAGTAACAACGTACCTTTACTATTGTAGATGTTTTCCCTTATTTTGTAATTATTTCAAAGATCAGCTTGCTTACTGACTGAATTTCAATGCTTTTCTTTCTCACAGGCGCTGCTGATTGACATGGAGGAGGGTGTGGTGAATGAAATTCTGCAGGGACCGTTGAGAGATGTTTTTGATAGTAAGCAGCTTATCACAGATGTTTCTGGTTCAGGAAACAACTGGTGAGATCCTCTTCAGAGCAACTAATTGGAAAGCTTTTGAAAAGGGGAATGATAACGGTAGCATTCTGGTTCATTCTGCTGCAGCATATTACCAGTGAACTTTGGAGTCACTGTCACCTGGAGGAGGGCTTTGAAAACCATTTTACAGAAAGATAATTCTGCTGATAAATCATTTTGTATGCTTTTTTTTTTTTTTTTTTTTTTTTTTTTTCTGCTGCTTCTTGATTACTTTTTACAGAAGAACAGGTTTTATATTTTTGTTTCTTTGAAATTCAGCTGCTTCCATTTCTCTGTTAGAGCCATAATCTAGTTTGGGACTGTGCACCTACCATGGAAATAAGATGTTCAGATTTCTAAGCGTTGTGGTTGCTGGCATAGTGCAGATAAATTATATTATCAAAAAGAGAAATTCAGAAGAAGATTCATTAACATAATAAATTTCACATTTTCACTGATATGCTAATGTACCTCTGGTAATTTTCAGTCCAGCACAGGCTGAGAATCAAATGATTTACAAATATACTGAAGGTATATTGGGAATAGGCTCACCACCTAACAGCAGGCAAGTGTGATGAGAATGGTCTGTTTGGTTTCTTTGTCACTGGTAGCAAATAACTCACCTAGAACTCAAATGAAGATCAGATCACTTTTATACAAGGATGTCCTCACTGATAACAGATGTAACTTTCAGATCATAGTTAAAATTTGATCACCTAGCATGGATATTTATTTTCTTACTATGTAAAACGGTAATGCAGGATCAAAAGCTGTGAACTGATTGCTACATTCTCAAATTTAAAAGCACATCTCAACTCCCATGTTTCTGTGATGTAGTCAAGTTTTGCAGCTAACAAGTTGGGGGTTACATCCAGCTCTGGACTCTGAATTATTAAGCAATACTATACAAAACATCAAAGAGAGGGAGTTAAATAAAATGAAAACTGAAGATTGGTTGTTACAGTGTTTTATTGTGGTGTTTTTTTTAAAGTACTTTTCTTATCCTCAGGGCTGTAGGTTACAAGGTGTATGGCTGCCAGTACCAGGAGAGCATAGTGGAAAAGCTGAGGAAAACTGCAGAACACTGTGACTGTCTGCAGTGTTTTTTTGTAATTCATTCTATGGGAGGTGGTAAGTATATCTTTGTTAGTATGGTTGCATCTGCCACAGGTAAATAAAAATGAAAGCCTAAGTCTTGAAACAAAGATTGCTGTAATCATCTAATCATGAAGAATGCAGAATGAAATAACACAGTCCCTGAGGAGCCCTAATCATGAACTTTTACTTTACTAAGTGCTACCTAGAAGTACAGCTTAAATCTTAGAGACAAGAAAAGACAGTGGATGGATCAAAATAGGTGGCGAATACAAGAAAAAGCTGAGTAATACTGATCAGAAGGGGTAGCTGCCTCAAAACAGTGACATCATTGTAGTGATCAAGTTTTTAATTGTGGGGAAGTGTTTTCAGAAAGGTTTTGTAGACTTCTGATGTTGCTTAGCTTCTGTTCTACTTTAGTTTTGTTGTTTTTGGTTTGTTTGTTTGCTTTTTTACATTTCCTTCCACACAATTCTTTTTGCATTCACTCCACCTATTTTGTTAATAAACCTGAAGGGAGAATCAGTCACATCCTTTCTGTGTTGCCACTGAGCAATCCTCTCCCAGAAACTTGAGGGTAGCAGGTATTATAAACAGCTATGATATGGAAATAGACTCTGAAAATAGCTCTAAATATGGTGCAAGAGTTTTATCAAAGGCCTTTTTTGTGGTCATTTGCTTAATCTGAGAAGGAATTTCCATTATTACAGAAAATAGCTGTGTTGTTCATTGTCTGCTGCTGAAAATGTTAACTGTATGTGACAGGGGAAAAAAAAAAAGCTACCTAATTCTCTGATTTGAACTTAATGCTATGAGGAAAAAAGTATTTGTGCTGGTGCAAAGGGGTTATTGTTTTAACTGGAGAACAAGAGAGTTTTATAAAAAAATCCTCAAAAAAAGTAAACTTAAATAATTTGGATTGGCTCAATATTTTTTTAAACAAATATTTCAAGATTCAAATTAAAGATTTTAAAATGCTAGGAAAGAGCAGAGAAATTCTGGTGACATATTAGGACTCGTTGAGCAAATGCTTAAAACTATTCACTTCATCCTGTCTAATAAAATCTGAGAAATATCATTCAGTTATTTACTTGTCTTTGAAAAAGCTTGCTTCTTTCTTTCATTCAGAGAGCTCCTGCTGCCTTCAAAATGCTGGAATATACATAAAATTAAAACTAGTATGTTTCCAACATATGAGACTTAATGCTTGTAAGAACTTGGAGGATTTCTTTAATCTTCTTTCATTCCATTGTCGTTCCTACTTATTTTTAGGGACAGGATCTGGTCTTGGAACTTTTGTACTGAATTTGCTTGAGGATGAATTCCCAGAAGTGTATAGATTTGTTACTTCAGTTTATCCCTCCGGTGAAGATGATGTTATTACTTCTCCATATAACAGTGTTCTGGCTATGAAGGAGCTTAATGAACATGCAGACTGTGTGCTACCAATAGAGAATGAAGTAAGAAATAGCATACTATTTCTGTCCTTTTTTTTCTTATTAGATTGCATTGATTTGAATGCCAAGTCTTAAAAAGAAAGTCTTTGTTTATTTAATCATAATTGAGCTCCTCGGTAACTTGTAGACTTTTGAAGTGAAATCACTTAAAAGATGCTCTATACTTTGTTTCCATGTGCAAAGTAGTCTGGAGTGATTTTTCTTTTTGTGTCTTATTCAAAGGTAAAAAGTGAGATGCTCCTGTTTACTGAGGCTGAGCCTCAAATCTTTTAGCATCGTTTTGTGTGTAGTATTGTTTAAGTGCTTACAAGAGGAATGACTAATGATTTCAAATTCAAACTGACTTCAATTCGAAGTCAAAGTTCTGAGTCAAACTATCCGTGTTTGTGACAAGGAGGGAAAGGATGTTCAGGAACACTTCAGCCAGTTGGAACTGGTCAAAAGTTGAACATGTTTGAATCAAAGTTGTAATGTTTGAACTGTCATTACCATATCTTAGTTTTTTTCTTTAAGATTAACTGAAGTGGAAAAATAGCGGTATGGAATTTGGATGTTCTGGGGATGAGGTTTGTATGCTTTCTGTTTGTTTGTTTTTTTTTTTTTGTCAGTGTTTCTTTTTCCTTTCAAAGTCTCTGTTTGATATAGTTACTAAAATTCATCAGATGGTCAGTTCTGGGAAGGTGGGGTCAACTGTGAAGCCAAACAGCTTGGTAACATCAAGTGCAGGCACTACAAAAACTGTGCAGGAGAAGCCATTTGATGCAATGAACAACATTGTAGCCAACTTGCTGCTGAACCTGACAAGGTAAAGTCACAGATCACTCCTCTGTACAATATTGCTAGAGGCAGTGTGTGCTGCAAATATGTGTGCCTGCATCAGCTCAGTATTGTTTTCTATTTGATATTAGTCTTGTTAAGAATTAGTTCTTAAAGTAATGAAAATCTGAAGTGTTTGAAACTATTCGTATTGCAGTGGTGTTGCTGTAGCTGTGATGGTCTTAGAACTGAAGTAGGAGAAGGTTTTGGGGCAGGATATTGTCTTCCATTAGTGCCTAATAGTGCCCAAGGAAGTTAGAATTTCTAGGCCAATGTTATTATTTTATAAATACCATTTGACAGTTGTTCCTGAACTGTCTATTGCTGTAAGGAATTCTTGCTGAAAAAGCATTTTTAAAGCTGTGGTCTGAACAGCTTTTCAGGGCTGCTAAGTCATACGTGTTTCATTATGTACTATCCTATTTATTTAAATTGGTATCAACCAGTTATGTCTGCACATTAAAGAAGAATGCTAAGAACTACAATCAGGAACATTAAGGTCTCATTTTTGATCATTAGTTGTTCTACAATGAAAAGCGTAAAGAAATAAGAATAGCAGTGTTACTGCCAAATGTGGAAGTTCAATAATTATAGATGACTGTTTTATCTATAGATATTGTTTTACTGTTTTATTGCAGGGAACAGTTGAAGTGTATATTTAATGAATGTTTACATTATAAGAGTGACATTCTTAGTTTATAACTATTTTGTAACATCTGTTAACTTTTCAGCTCTGCTAGGTTCGAAGGTTCCCTTAACATGGATCTTAATGAAATCAGTATGAATTTGGTTCCATTTCCTCGGCTTCATTACTTGGTTTCAAGTTTGACTCCTCTGTATACACTGGCTGATGTTAATATACCCTCTAGAAGGTAAGAAGAAAACTTTGTTGTGGAGACTTTACAGTGAAGCTTAATTTCTTAATTTCATCCATAGTTTCCATTTAATAAAAAAATAAAAATTAAAAAAAAAAAAAGAATTCTAAGAATTCTATAGCAAAACTAAAGGCAGAAGTCCAAAAGGGTTTTAAAGCCTGCCACACTGGAAAATTCATTCTACTCATTTGGAGAACACTATTTGTCCCTGTTCTCATTAATGGTTGAGCCAGCAGACTTGAAATGTTTTTACTATGTCTATTGGGAAACAATTCTGCTAGGAGCCACGTATTTCTGGATATTAAATAGAACCCACACCATTAAGTTATTTTGATTTTGCTGTCCTTATGTGGTCCGAGATTAAATGTACCTTTATTTCCAAGATTTCAGGAAATTTGAAACCCTGAAGGGTGGGTATTTTGAACTTCTGTAGCCTGCTTTAATAGAGTAGATGACTGTTTTCATCTTCACCTAGGTTGGATCAAATGTTTTCAGATGCTTTTAGTAGAGATCATCAATTAATTCAAGCAGATCCAAAGCATAGCCTCTACCTTGCTTGTGCACTTCTTGTTCGAGGGAATGTGCAGATCTCAGACCTTCGCAGAAACATTGAAAGGTTTGTAATAGCACACAAAGTAATCGTGTTATTTTTCATATAAATATTTTTCAGTTGTCCAGGGAATTCTCAGTTTTTCATCTGAGGAATTTCAGTACCAATTAAGTACTTTTTGTCATGTAAAGTAATTGAAGAAAGATAGAAAGAAAGAAAATGTAAATAGCTTTCTTAACAAGTTAGAGTAAGTCATGGCATTCTTTGATTTCCAAATAAAGGGAGCTGACTAGGTGTGCCTGTTCTCCTCCCCTCCATTCTTAATAATTTAAAAAGATGAAGGCTGGCCTTCCGGAGGTCTCTTACTGCTATGGGATTTTGAAGGAATAGGCTCTCTGCTGTAGTTCACACTCAGTTTCTACTTTTTACACTATTGTGACCTATGTAGGTGCAACAGGGGAGGTGGAACGGAGTGCAGAATGGAGGCAGATGGGTGCGTAAGGAAAAGTTCTGAGCATCAAAATAATTTTACCTATATCAGGTAGACTCATCCCCACACATTTACCTCTCTCATAAATCTATGTGTTTGCAGTTGCTTTTATAGGCATACATGCTTGTAACTTTACTTTTCAAACCCTGATATGTTAAATTAACGAAATTGGTGTTTACTGTGTGAATTTTAAATACGTGCTGTTTCAGTCTGGGATCTAAAATGCCTTATTCAAAATGCTAATTCTGACTGGTTTACTTAGTTGTGAAAGCTTCAGAATTAACCTTTGCTAACTGTTAGCAAAGGAAACTTTGGCTCTGTTCTCTTTATATTTCATAAGTAACTGTACTCTTTCTTATCACAGGTTGAAGCCTTCTCTGCACTTTGTATCGTGGAATCAGGAGGGCTGGAAAACTGGTTTGTGTTCTGTACCTCCTGTGGGCCATACCCATTCCCTTCTAGCTTTAGCAAACAACACCTGTGTGAAACCAACTTTTATGGAACTCAAAGACAGATTCATGAAGCTCTACAAGAAAAAGGTATGGCTCTGTCATAAGTATGTCATCCACAGCCAGCAATCATAGCACCTTGGATTACAGGGAAAGAAATCTTAGAATCATAGAGGGACTGCTTAAAAGTAATATTCCAAGATTTTTAACTGTGTTATCTATCAAGGAATCATTCTAACAGCTGCTGCTTAAAAAGAACAAATCCCTTATTAACCCATACCCTACTAGGGGATATATTTACTTCTTCAGCCACGAGCCAGTATCCAGTGGATGTGCCTACCAGTTTGTTGAGGTCTACCAAAGACAAAATGTGAACAGATTAATATGTAAGAAATCCGTAATACCGTGATTCCACAGATTGTTACTGAAGTTGTTAATTATGTAAGCAGGGGTTGTCAAGGCATGTCTTCAAATCTACTTTATACAGTTCTTCAGTGCAGGCCAAATAATACTTAGTGAGGCAAATAGATTACGTTATGTGCCAATAAAGGGAGTAACACTGAGTTCATTATTCTCATAGGCTCATCTTCACCATTATCTGCAAGTAGACGGGATGGAGCAAGGCTGTTTTTCTGAAGCCATATCATCCTTGTCTGACCTAATAGAAGAGTATAACGAACTGGATGCCACAAAAGGTGGGTTTAGAACAGCCCCATCAAGACTGAAGATAGCTGTGTAAAGAAGAACTTTGATTTAAAAAAAATAAAATCCCCAAGCATCCAACCACTTCAGTTAACCCAAATGAATTGCAGAGCGCCTACCTATTGTCATTCTAAAGCGAGGCTGGGGTAACTGCTTCCTCAGCTCTCTGAAGTGTCACATAAAGTGACAGGCCCAGCCTGTAGGAAAGGTTTGAAGGCACTTAATTATGGCAAATATCAGGAAAGTTCTTCCAAACTGTAGAGTAAATCGACATGCCATGTGCTGCAAAGAGAAGAAAGAGAAGTACTAGCAGCCAAAAGGTAATGCTTTTTCCAGACTTTGAGCTTACAGTGAACTGAAAGCAAGCCTTGGTTCGAAGAAAGATCGCTATTGCTAGCTTTTTTCTTTAGCTGTTTTTAAAAAGCAACGAAGAGAAGGAAAACTGCATACTCTTCCAAGATGAAAGCAATCCTCTAATGGAACTTGTTTCTGAAAATTTGCAGACAAGCAGTCATTTTGGAATGCTCTAAGCTATGTTCATAATTTAAAATTTTTTCACTTCATTGTTGTACCTAGCTGTATTAGAGTATTCTGAGCTGATAGTAAAGTGGATGGTTTCAGGGGGGATTTACCAAAATGCATTTTCTTTGACATTTTATATTTGGAGCATTAATTAACATGTGATTTTAATGATTCATGTTCATAAATGGTGAATTGCACTTGATAATGAGATGATATAGCATACCTCTGAGTGAAAAACACACAGTAAAGACTGTTAGGTAAACAAAGTTTATATGTTTAAAGAATGCAAGTAAAATAGATGTTTTAATATTTATAATTACCAAGGTCGGTAGATTTCTATATTACATTATATTAAGAACTTTTGCAGAATGTACAGCTATTTCCTGTTTACTTTCCAACCTTGACTTCTTCAGAACGCAAGGACTGGTGAACTGTTACAAATCAGAGTGGGCCAATGCAATGATCTAAACCTTGAAATCCTTTTAGCAGAGTTTGAATGGGTGTATAAGTAGGCACAATTTTCAGTGTATGAGTCCAGAAATCATCAATAAAACCTTGTAATAACACTTTCTTGGGGTTTCTTTAAGCATTCCAAATATGCATTTCCTTCAAATCTTGCAGTTCTCTTATCTGTAGCTGCCTTATGTCTTCCTTTACAAAGGACATTGTTTATATTCACAGCAGTAGAGAGATTATCTGCTGTAAAGAGTATTTGGGTCTTGCAATTAATTTATCCTGTTTACAACAGCATTCATGTGTTTTGCCTTTGTTTTGAGTTTGAAGATACATGGTAGAAGATGTTAGTTTGAGAATCAAGAATAATAGATGATGTTACAGGGTCAGTTTTGTTTTGTTTGTTTGTTTGTTTGCTTTTGTATAGATTAGTCAGAGCATCTGTGAATCTAAATGTATTTGTCTTGTTGGACAAGGTGTTATGGTAGGTTACCAAGCAGTCTCACTGTGCTTTCTTGAATTACAAGGAGTTCTCCTTTTGACAGTAGTGTTACACAATTCTTGAGAATGTATTTCCATATACTGCAACAGTTAAGTTTAAAAGGATACCTTCTTACGTGGATTTTTCAAATGTGTTTTTTTAAATGAATATTTACATTTATAGTTTGACTACAAACATTGCTGGGGTGACAGATAATGCTGATTCTTCAGGATGTGAATGTGCTTGTCACCCTTGCAGCACGTTACAGTCAGTGGTGTTAATTCATAAAATTTTGAGTTCAGAAAATATATCTCCTGGATCACTGCAAATCCTCTGGCATACACAAGATGTTATCCACATCATCTTCCACTTGAAGAAGCCTTCATTGGGGCACTCGAACTGGAGAGTGATCATTTTGGACTTATTAGGTACGCAGCACCTCTTGTCCATACATACCCCACAGAAAGTTAACTTGTAGCTTTGTGTAGTTGAACATCCAGAGAAAAATAGTTTCTCTGCTCTAGGGAACTGGAATGTTGGTTGGCATGTTTTTCCTTTTGGAATCTGTAAAACAACAACAAAAAAAAAGCTTATGTTTTTACACATGGAAAACAGACCATGAAAAAAAAACTTGTGATGTTTACATAGAAATATGTTGAAAATTACGCCTACTAAAAGCTGTCTTATTTTTCTTTCAGTAAACAAATAAAAATATTTTGGTTGGCCAAGCAGCATGACAGCACTTCGAAATTATACATCTGTAGCTTACTATTAAGAGTTGGCAACTAAAGGTAGAAAAAGGAGAAGTGTTGTTTTATGACTTAAAAGTATTTACTAACACATCCATTTTTCCATTACTTCTGGCATTTTTGTTTTCTACTACCAAGTCATTTTACAGAGGTTGCTCTAACAGTAATGCCTCCTATTTATTTCCTTGGAAACTGCAAGAGATGCAAGGAGTAAAATAACACTATATGACAGGAAATTCTCAGCTACAAAACAGTGTTTTCCAGCATAGTCAGCACCATTGGCCATGCATTTTTACCAGTAATGAAGAAGAACCTGCATGCCACGCTCATGAAAACCTGCAGCCTGTGGAGGTGGCCCACAGTTACCAGTGATGAAACATACCACCCACTCTGCTGATGCCTCACTGCTCTCACTTCCCCTGTTTGGTTTCCGTAAGCGTTCAGCAAGCATTGATGAATGTCAGTGGGTGCCACTTCTCCCCATGGAGGAATTCAGTGACACACACCTTTGCTTCATGTGCACTTATGTATCAGGTGCCTTTGTTTCAGACTGCCCTTCTGCTGCCTTCAGTCATACAGCAACAAAGCATAATGGAATATTGACGGGAAGGTTCAACTTCTACTCCCATACCACCAACATCTTTCTCTGATGATGTGGGCCTACATAATCAAATTGGAAGCGTTAATTTTGGAGCAGCCCTCATTTATGAGAAGATACCTTTATTGTCTTCAGGATATTGGTCAGACAAGGCTGGATGAAGCATAATCTCTTCTCTTTTTTCATTTCACACTTCCTGTTTTCATTGGTCACTCTGCTGGATATACCAATGCCACAGGTTCTGGAACACGGTGTCCAAGGAGTTGCCTGCACCAGACACTTTTTCTTTAAAACTAGTGGTAAGGTTCTGTAAGCTAAAGCAGCAATATATTACTTACGCAGCAGAATAACCCCAAAAGGATTAACTGAATATAAAAAGGATAAGCGTTAGGCTTCTGCTCATGCAAGTAAATCTAAAGATGAGGCCTTAAAAAGTTATTTAGACGTCTTAGCGCTGAGCTGCCTTTAAAATTTATTGACACTCGTATCCTAGCAAAGGCTATAAAACTGCATGTGCTGTATGGCCCTTCTGTTTAATATGAAGAAAATAGTGTGTGAAGAGTTACCTGTGGAATTTTTATAAAATGGCCAGAGTGGAAGAATCGTTGATTATTTAAGGCTAAATACAGTTCAAATAGGAGAGTGATGTAACCATTAGTCCCAATTTCTGCTAGACACTGTGAAGACCAGGTTTTGTTTAAGAAAAAAAAAATTGTGTAGAAATTCTTGGTGTCTGTGGAATCTGCATTTAGATGACATCTGCATGTTAGATGACTGGCAGAATTACAAGGATACCTGGAAAGTAGACATCAGTTTTAAGATCTCTTTGCAATAAGCAGATTAAAAGCCTGTCCCAGATCTGCAGTAAATAAAGGGAAGCTTAATGTTTGCTTATACTTCATACATTTTCGAAGTATAACCTCTGCACATCCCTAAATATCTAAGTTAGGTCAAAGTTGGACAAGGAAATCCAGAAAACATTAAGAGCAATGAAGAGAAATCTAGCACTTGTTATCCATGCTAGCAAGGGAATAAATAAATTAATTAATTAAAACTTTAAAATATATCTATATATATATATATATATCTCCATGTAGATATTAGCCTATTGAGCCATTGATGCAGTTGATGCACAAATTTGCATGGTAATTTGCTTTGCTGTACTGGAAAAGGGAAGGGGGAAGACCTCATTTTGAAGCAAAATTTCAAGGAGATTTCTTCAGAGGAAGATAGGGTGAGGAAGAAGTTTATTATAAACACTTATTTTGGGTTTTTTTTGCACATTTGCCATTTCTCATTTTAACTTTATCTACTATTTCCAAATACTCTCATTGGCCCAAAGAGTCGCTGGGCATTGTCTCCCCATGCTCCTACCTAATGTGGGTCAGATGTTTTGATTACCATTGTTGTCAATGCGTGTCCCTCTCTGGTCGGATTAGTAACGCTCTCTAGAAATGCACTACATTTGAAATTGGTTGCCTTTACTGAGTGTGGTTTTACTCACTGCATCACATAGATTTCTCTACAAGGTCTCTGACACTAGGTATTATAATTTTGCAACAAAGATGTGCTTCCTTTTTCATTTTTGCAAACTTGTATAACCGCTGTTAACATTTTAGAAATTGTCCAAACTGAACTGATTGTATCTTCAGTCTGTTTATCTGCAGATTGGCTCATGTGCTCCTTCAGTATTTGGGGATTTTTTTGATAAGCATTTTTGGTAAGCTTTGTGATCCCTTTTTATTGTATTGATCCATGTTGATGATTCAGGCCATCATTTCCCCATAATTTAAGTTGCCACCAAATAAGCAGCTCGGCTTTCTGGTACCCATATTAGTTGAAATGAGGATGTATTTTGTAATGTAAATATGCACATGCAAAAGGAAGGAGAGAACAGAAGGCCTGAGGGGAGGATCCAGACATAGGGAAGGGCCGGGAAAGCTGCTTCTGTCAGTGGTCCTTTCCCAAAGTAAATGAGAGTACTGCAGCAGAACAGGAACAAGGTTGAAGGGAGGATCAGCTGACCATAGCAGAACTGCGTGGATAAAATGTGTGGTTTTGATCACACTGCATAGAGAAGAAATTGGAGGGAAGGTTGTCCTCACAGTGAGTGAAGTTTTGTGAGTTGAGGAAAGCTGCTAAGGCAGTCTATAATTTCCTGCTTTCCACTTGAAAATGGAGCCTGCAATGTTTTAATCTGTGTCTTGAAAACCAAGATTCCCTACCACCACAAAGGGAGAGAAAACAAGAAAATTCCTGGGCTGCTAAATGGCTGTCCATCAGCAGCCCTAATAAGGCAGATCTGACAAGCAGTGAAATTCTGCAGAAAGATGGGCTAAAGGTAGCAGTGGGTATTCCCTATCAACAGAAGAAAAAAGGCTTCTCATGTGCACTGGGACCTGGGGGTGTTGGTTGATGCTCAGCTGAACACAAGCCAACAGTGTGCCCAGGTGGCCAAGAGGGCCAACGGCATCCTGGCCTGCACTAGAAATAGCATGGCCAGCAGGAGCAGGGAGGTGATCATCCCCCTGTACTCAGCACTGGTGAGGCCACACCTCGAGTACTGTGTGCAGTTTTGGGCCCCTCACTACAAGAAAGACATTGAGGCCCTGGAACGTGTCCAGAGAAGGGCAACGAAACTGGTGAGGGGTCTGGAGCACAAGTCTTATGAGGAGCAGCTGAGGGAGCTGGGATTGTTCAGTCTGGAGAAGAGGAGGCTCAGGGGAGACCTCATTGCACTCTACAACCTCCTGAAGGGAGGTTGTGGTGCAAAAGGGTCTGGCCTCTTCTTCCAGGCAAATAGTAGGACCCGAGGAAACGGCCAGAAGTTATACCAGAGGAGGTTTAGGTTGGATATTAGGAGAAACTTTTTCTCTCAAAGGGTGGTCAGGCACTGGAATGGCTGCCCAGGGAGGTGGTGGAGTCGCCGTCCCTGGCAGTGTCCAAGAGGCGCCTGGATGAGGAGCTACGAGATATGATTTAGTAGCTTGTGGTACTAATAGGAATGAGAGGATGGTTGGACTAGATGATCTTGCAGGTCATTTCCAACCTTGTGATTCTGTGTAATCTGTGAGTTTAGAGAAAAGAATCTGTGACTTGAAAGTAAAAGGGGTAATTGGGACAGAGCAGACACCCTGGTAAGGGCCATGATGGAGAACAGGAGTAGCCAGCATGCAGTCATCCTAGCTGCTGCAGCAAGGACACTGAAGGGGGCAAGGCTCGTGCTCAGAGTTGTTACCAGCATAGCAGGGCACACCTGACATCCGCCTGTAGTTGATTGATTGAAGGTGCTTCTGTCCTGGGCCACACACCCTCTGTCCAGTCTTCTTCCTACCCGTGCCACTGGAGCAGGGACTTGATGCTAATTTTGGTGTGAATACAGGAGTACATCCAATTGCACCACTGATACACAGGCACTTGTAAAGTGGGTTAGGCTGGAAAGTCTGCCCATTGAGATAGTAAATGCCATTGAGCTCACACCCTACAGCAACCAGATCTGCAAATGGTAAACGAAAGTTACTAACACAGTGGGAGCACTGGATTCTTGCTCACTAAGTGCTTGATGCAATCATCCTTTCCTCCATTCTTAGCTTCAAATTCTTCCCAGCCCATGCACAATTTTGTTTGACCTCAATGATAACTACAGCTGTCCTGCTTTAAATTAGCCTTGTAACATATCAGCAAATAGCAAACTTATGCACAGTGAGCTGGTAGGCAGAAAGCATAAAGACAGTCCCTGCCCCGTTCTCAGATTCCCCAACCAGTGTGCGTTTGTACAAATCACACAGCACAGAGCTGCACGGCTCCATCAAGCCGGGCTCCCACCCTCCTGGATTTGCAGAATAGAACGTGAAAGAACGACTTACATGCACACACGCCTGTTTCATACCTAGGCTCATCCTGCGAGTAGTCGCAGTAGAGACCCTTGTGGGGATCACAGATGTCCACCTCGTTGCAGACTTCTCCAGCCTGCTTGGCGCAGGCCTTGCAGCAGCCACAGCCGTCTTTCAGCAGGCTCACCCCGGGGCTGCAGGTGGGCACTGGTGGGCACTGGCAGGGCCAGTGGCACAGCTCGGTGCGTGGCTGAGCCTCGCTGCTCTCTGGACGTTTTTCACCAGGCCTCGGCTGTGAGCGGTGGGCTTGCGCCCTGCAGAGAAACTTACATACAGTGGGATGGTTTGAGAGCTGCGTGTTCTCTGCATGGCTGGTACAGCATAAAATAAAGCTCCTAAGGTCACAGGATCCAGAAAAGTCAGAAGCTACAAGACTTTGGTACGGGGAACCAGTTCCAACTGAGCATGGCCTACTGCAGGTTTGGAACACCGCTCGTTGGTCATTTCTTCGTTAGGACAAAGCCCATAGCAGACAAAGTAAGGAAAAAGCATTTTAAAACCAAAAGTAGATCTATTTTAATTAGTCCTTCCTACAAGCCTTATATCAAATTAACTACCTTCCGACTCACCCCACTACTCAGCAGCCAACCTTTTGTGACACTTCTGATGGCCAAAGCTTTTGGAAATAGGGAACATTCAGAGGGTTACTTTGGCTCAAAGCAACACTTCAGGTGTTTTGAAAGGACTATTATATTACTTTCAAGTTCTTTTGTGCTAGCTGCAACAACTGCATCCTGTGACTAATTAAGGGAGGCTGGTAATTGTACTGAGCTTAACAGGTAACTTTCTAAACGAATAACTACTTGGATTAATAAGTGTTCCTTAGGCCTAGAGCTTACTCTGCAAAAATGGAGCTCTGAAAGAGGTTTACCTAAGCAGCAGGAAGTCAAGATCTAGTCAGAATTTGCAGTTTCCACATTCTGTCTCAAGAGTTTGCATCTAAAAATGTCCTTGATAGTTCTTGACTTATTTATTTATCTTTCTGAGGCGCTGGGGAAGATTAAGTCTGCACAGTATGAAAGGATGTATTTGAGATAGGTATTCTGTACGTTTTTATGGAGGATTACATCTCAAACATGCCAGTTTAGATCTTAGCAGCAGGTATTTCCATGCTGAGTTTCAGCAGAAATGCAGGCTGTGACACTGCTGTTCAGCAAGGAAGGACATGTGGGGAATGGAGGCATAGGCAGTGCTGGCATGTAAGTGGAGTGTATCCTAGGAGCTGCTCTGGCCTAACAGCTCATGCTACTCAAAAAGCAGGAGAGAAAGATGAGACCTAGGCCCTCATCACCTACCTGTACCACCATCCAACACTGCAGGGGGTTGAAATCAGATGATCTTTAAGGTCCCTTCTAATCTAAGCAATACTATGGTAAAGAAAAGGAGGATGTTTTGTATTTTTCAGGGCACATGCAGTCCCAGCTATCCATTTCTCTCCATCCCTCTAGCTGTAGGGCACCCCTGGCAGAAGGGAGGGGCTGCAGTGCTGGTTGGGCTTTCAGGTCTGCTCTCAACCTCTGCAGAACTCAACATTTCATGTGACATGTCACATGAAAGCTTTTGCAGCATAATTGAGCTGGCCTAATTGCATGGTGCATTAAATGACCTTTTAAAAGGCTCTTCTTTCTACCATTAGTTTCCATTTTTTTATGGTCATTTGAAATTATACTTATGTTATCTTAATCCACACTTACTAATGAAACTCCAAAGTAGTAGTTTTCAAGTCCCTTTGGCTGTCTGATTTTTAAGATACATATTAATTCAGAAATGCAGTTCATGCATTAAATGAATAATGATCTCTCATCTTGCATTCCACTGAGAAGGCAGAAGATAGTTTCATAAATGTAGTATTTTGCTAACCATTAATCATTTGCTGATAAAGGATTTCTTCTAGCCCTTTTTCTCTAAGTGCAGCAATAATACAGAAACAAGTAATTTCAGTTTACTGTTTTTCAAGAACCTAAGCTTTTCTCTAAAGCATAGCATTAATTTGATGAACGCGTGCATAGGAGCATTAAAGGCTGTTAAGGGCTTGTTCTGGGAACGCTACGTGGAAAAAAAGGTGTTCCCATAAATTTCACAGTATTCAGGAAGGTCTGGTTGCTTTAGGAAATTCACTTTCTTGCTGCTCAATGGGTTTTTCTTCTTTTTAAGCAAAGTATTATTATTATGAGTTTGGCCCTGTGCCAACAATATGAGCGTATGTGGTTTAAATCAGGCATCTCATTTCAAAATGGGTACGTGTAGCAGGAAATGACCTGTGTGCTTCATCCAGTAAGTTTAATTTGTACTACAAATTAAAACGTGCTTAACACCTACGGAATTCTATCTAAGCAAGTGTTTTCTCTTTCCCTTTTTAGGAACAGATGTCAGCTGAGAGGTGTAAGACTTCAGAGTTGCCCCATAAGAAATCAGCACTGGATAAGAACCTGTACATTTTAACTTCAGAATTAGAGAATAGCTTGGTCTGCCTGAACAATCTTCAAAAATGTTATGTCATGATGGAAATTCTGCTTATCAAATTTACAGGCCTGATATTTTCTAATTCTTGTATCCCAAAGCTTCTCTACAAAGCTATCCACATCACGTAAGCCCACTGTGTATTTTTACTGATCCTATGCACAGATCAGAAAATGAGACCATTGTATAGCAGCCCTTCATATGCTGTTGCTTGTTTTCGTGTGTTTTAAGGATTGAACAAGGTGTGTATGGCATAAATAAATAGCAAAAGTAGGCAACGTTTTATTACTAATGTTCAGTTATATCAAGCTAGCTTTAAGTATTCTGAAAGTTAGCAGAGTCAGACAGTCTCTTGGAAATTTTCCATTTGGAAGTCATCTTGATCATAGAGGAGAAATACGCTGAGTACAGGTAGCGTGTATTTTCAAAATGAAGTAAATAATGAAATTGGCCCTTGACACAGATCTCTTCAGCAATAGTTATCATTTAATATTTTCTCATAACAGACACAACATAACCCAGCCTAGATGAGTTTCTAAAATGCAGAACTATCTGAAAACAAAACTTACTGGATGTGTATACGTAGATGTATGTGGAACATGAGCATGGACAAGATGTTTACTTCCCTACACTGTATCAAATAACCATTTGTGCTTACATTGTGAAAAAAGAAAAGAAAGGGGGAAAAAAACGCATGGTCACTGAGCTTCCCTAACACTTCGTTTCCTGAAAGATTCATATTAATATACAGGATAGAGAGGAAAAAATACCAAGATCAGGACAGATGCCATAAATAAGCTACACACAAAATTTTTTCAGGAGTAGGGAATGTCTCCTTATTCCTTAGGAGTAATTTGCTTCTCTGAAATTTATTTTGTTGTTAAGCAAATAAAAACTTTAAACTCAGACAGGGTGAGGAATGGAGAAATCTTTTTCTCCTATTTAATGAACTTACCTGCTGGGTGCAGGGGATGATGAAGATAGTGGGAAAAAGGAGCCACCGCATGTTCCCGCACACTCAGAAGTGGAACTGGGAGATAGGGAGCAGGCTGGGCTGTGTCAGAGCGAGCACTGTGCACAAAGCTCTCCTCTGTCTCCCTTGCCAGCCCGGCTTTCCTCAGCACATGCACGAACACATAGACACATTCACACTTGGAATTCTCCACTTCACGCAGATCCAGCTTCACACTAAATCTTCCAACCTATCTTCTTTCCTCCGTCCCATGCTGGGGTCCAGCTTTTCACACCCTGCTTGTTGCCATCCAGCTGCTTCAGCAGATCCTTCCTGACTAAACTGAGGTCGGGTGGGGTGACAGCTGATTCTTGAAACCTTCCTGCTGGAGATGTAGTGTTATTTTTGACTTGTATTCAAGACCATGTTGCAGGAATTTCTGAAATTTGAAGGGCAGAGCCCAAAATACCTGTATTTGTTGAGGTGAAGAAAGCAATGTTTCTCAATGTTTCTCTAGTGTGTTGTGCCTAGCAGAATCATAACATAAAAATTAATACCCTTGATACAAGCTTTCCAAATAGGAAAAGAGAGAGATGCTATGGTGTGTTATAGTGCTGGTACACACTTCACACTGTTTCTTTCCTAATGTTTTCTCCTTGAAGCGCACAACCTGTCCTACTGCCATGGCACCCTGCTGGAATGCCCTGCTAGACCTTCTAGCTCCCCAGCTTTCCTCTCCTCAGTGCTGCTGAATTGATGTGCTTGACTTTTAAGCTAACAGCTCAGTTTGTCGGTTGTGCTTTCCATGCAATGCTTATATATGTAGAACCTAGGTTTCTCTTACTCTCAGAAATCTCTTCTGTATTGTTTTGTAGCATTATCTAGGTTGGAAAAGACCTTCAAGATCAAGTTCAGTCATCAAGCTGACCTACTGAACCTCATCACCAAACCATGTTCCTTAGTGCCACTTAGCATGTCAGAGCACATCTTATTTTATAGGACTGGTGGATAGCTGAGGTGGGAGGGGACCCAGGAGTCATCGGGCATCTTGTCTAGCCTGTGCTCCAGCAGCGTGAGCTCTGAGGACACTCTTCCCACTTTCCAGCTTGGGAGAAGTGGGAAGTGTTGGGTTGTGCGTTATCCTGCCAGGACCACAGGGAGCACAGCATTCATTGGGAATGTGTTGTTCCTTGTTGCATCCTAGGAATGAAACACATGGCCAGTGCTGAGCTGGGAATATCTGCAGGAGCTGGCAAAGAGTGGTCTGTGGTGGTGACAGTTCCTGGTCTTGGTAAGCAAGAGATATATTCATATAGGATTACCCATCTGGGTTTTTTTTTTCTGGTTTATGAGGCTGGAATTCACTTGGAGTGCGGTACCTTTAAGATAAGAGTGAGACTAAGATTGATCTTTTTGAATTTGAGATTCATGTTTTCCTTTATTAGTGTAAGTAAGCTGAGAGAACCTGATGGGTTTGAGGGGTAGGAGGAAAATTCCACACTGGGGAAAGTGGGATGGTATTAAAATGTGACTGTAAGCATCTGGGTGGCTTCCCACTTGTGTGCAAAGCAGCCTGCATGCTGCTTCAGCCCAGGCAGGGCTGGCTGGAAGGGCAGCACTCCTGCTAGCAGCACCAAGCTCTCTGAGGAGCACCATGCCCTCCTTGCCTCTTCCCAGAGCAGCCACATCAATCAGGCTGGGCTGCCCAAGCCTGCAGGATGTGCAGCACGAATTGTGGATGAGAAGGAGCCACACGCAGACAGCAGCACTGACCCCTTTGCATCAAAAACACACCAGCGCTTTGCTTAGCACTGGAGTCTGTGTCTCCCTTAGTCCTGGCTCTGATTTAAATAAATAAGGGGTTTGTGCCCTTTTGCTCTCCTGCAGATCTTCAGCAATCTCCCACAACTTCAGATTTAATGTCCTCAAGGCTGAGTCCAGACCCAGCAGAGGTTTATCTGTATGCATCCTGCTTGCCAAACCTCCCTTGCAGATCTGATTACAGAAAGCATCATTCATTTTCTGAAATAAACCTGCTCTTTTGTCTGGTGCCATTCTAGTACTACCCTGATGGAAAATGTAATTTGATTTTATATTCAGTAATCTCTGCATATAGCACGCGTTGTGAAATATGCCATGTAAATCCATTGTCTTAAGAAGCAGAGATGGAAAAGGAAGGAATTCAAACCCATAAATGATTATAACTGTTTTCTATAGCAAAATGCCGTCTCAGACAAAATGCCATATATGTTCACTGCTGATATTACTATAGGCTGGGATTTTCACTGCTTCTGTGGGGCTCAGTAGAGCCCTTGTGACAGCACCCAGCAAAACCAAGGCTGGGCTTGGCTGTTTCACATAAATGAGTGCCAGTCCTGGAGTCCATTTGTCATGTACCAGTGCTACAAAAAGACTCTTCTGTTTCACTCAGTACAACCTGCTGTGTCTGTTCAAAGACAGATGAGTAAAAAGAAACAAGCACATTGTATGACAGCATATTGCCCTTGGCTCACCTGAAGCATTTTCTTACATGTAGTTCGGAAATGCTGCCTCCTCCAAAACAGCTGTGCAGGCAGTGCCATGCCTCCTGAGAGCTGTCCTTGTGGCAGTGGGGCTGCACTGCACACACCTCCCCCCTGGCAGTGAGACTGTGCCCGTTCTGTGTGCAACACTGGGATCCCCTGCAGAGGAATGGAAATGCTCTACGCAAGGGTAGCTCTGATATGTTCCTTGCTGTGTGCTCCTACTTCAGCTCTCATCCACTTCCAAAATGATTTATTGTGCTTCTCAGAGCCAAAACATGGGACCCAATTGATCAAAATGTTTAGCCATTGATTTAAGATGTCTACAGCCCATTTTCAAAACTGGCTTATGCAGATGGGTGTCTTTATCCTGTTGCCTTCTAATGAGCCTCAGATTAAGAAATGATGTAATAAAGTGTATCTTTTCCTACAGATGCATCTCTGAAAAGTTTTGTCTTTCCAAGGCTATTGACCGTGTGAAAAACAGAAATTCTCTGAACTGCTTAAGTTTAATATCTGTCAGCAAACGCAGGCTTAGCTCTCCCATTAGCTGACCTTTCAAAAATACAGTGCACATTGAGCAAGACTGTCCTGCACTCAGCCCAGCTGTGGGCTGATTCTGCGCAGCCCGTCTGGAGAGCCACAGGCTACAAAACACAGCTCAGGGAGAGCAAATGGAGTAAAAATGAAGATCAACTGGGGACCTACCAGACAAAGCAAAGAAGTGTAACCACACTGCACTAACCCGTTACGTGCTGAAATCGGCTGGTTCTACCTATAAAGTAGTGGCTCTGCTTTCTCTTTTTAATTTGATATTGAATTATCGGTGCCAGAATAAACACGGATGAACTGAAATTGCGTGATCCAGTCCCCAGCACTGTGCAGAGCATTCCCTGCTATGTGCTGGGGGAGAAGTGTTGTCACCATGCATGTTGGGACGTGGTGGCCAACCTCACATACCAGGAGATGCGTGAGCTGTTGCAGAGCCTAGGTAACTCTCAGAGAGTTTCTACTGTCAGATATAGGTGTCTTGCTCCAATTTGTAGGAAGGAGAGGAGGTTGCAATAGGAAGAAAGAGTAAAGCAGCTTCCCAAGCTTCTCTGCTTTGCACACGTAGCTTGTGTGCCAACTAGAAACATTCCTGATGGAAACGAAAACAAGGTCCCAGCCAAAATCCTACTCAAGGCCTCCTTGAGGTGAGAGCATGGAAGAGACACAGGAAAAGGACTGTATTTTCTCCCAAAACACCCACTGGGGATTTTTTTTCTATTTTATTTCCAGTTGGTATTATTATTATTTTGAGAAACATCTCAACTAAATATTGGTGTATTCCACTGCTATCTCCAGATTTACTTTGGCTCCAAATCACCTGAAAGACAAACTCAGCTCATCATTCTGTGGGGAAAGTGTCTGAAAGCCTCTGTAGAGATACCTGTAAATTGTTGGGTTTTTTTCATGCCAAGTGCCTGTCACAGGGGGGAGAATTCCCCACAGTGAATTTCTCAAAAGCAGCAGAAACATGGGAGTTGGCAGCAGGAAGCATGAAGAGCGAGTGCTGGGCAGGCACATCCAATCTGAGCACGGGCTCTCAGAAATGGCAGCAGCCCATCTATCTTCTGGCTTCACATAGACGGTGTAAGAAAGGGCATGAGGAAGTGAGTTCCCACCCCGGTCCTCAGACTGTGTCTCTCGGGCTCTGTAGATCAGTATCCAAGGGAAAAAAATTCCTTTCCTCCTTATTGCAGAAGTATGGAAAATAGTGTGGAATTCCTTTATTTTACCATTTAAGAATCTCACTACAGATTGCGCATATGAAAGAGTGCGAGAAATCATGGGAAACTCTGATTAAACAGCCACATTTGGCTTATTTTCAGTTTCCTTTAGAATATCAAACCAAAAATGTCCAAGCAAAATCCCACACCAGCTCAACATCTCCAGGGGGCTTGCAAGCTTGCTGGGCTTACGAGAAAATGTTGCCACATGGTGCTGGGATGGCCACCTCGGCAATTCAGCCTCATAGTTGCCCTTTCTTCTTCAAGCCTATAGCAGAATTCCATGTAAATTACTCGGGAAATGAAAACCACCACCTCCACCACGCAGCTGTGACCATTCACTTCACCCAGTGCTCCATCCACCCCTCACCACAGAGCCAAGAGAGGAGAAGCAGCAGCGGGGTCAGCTGGGGGCGGCCCTCTGGGAGAGGGAAAAAGGAGGAGGCAGGAATGGTGAAGGCAAAAGGCTCCTCAGTGAGCTCAGATTCAGAAATGCCCACACAAACCAGTGAGTAATGCCTCCAAGACCCATGGCTCTCACTTCTGCTTTGCAGAAAGGACTGTTAAAGAACCACCTTAAATTCACAGAAGTGCTCTATCTTGTATTAGGTACTGTCCTGCCATCTGTCAGACTTCTTAATTAAACCCTTGTTTAGTATAATGGAAAAATTAACAAAAAAATACCAACCAACAAAAAAAAAAAAAAAAAAAAAAAAACAGTGACAGCAGTTGCTTGTTTTTTTGTTTCAGATATTTGTTTACTTTGCTACAGTAGTTCAGCAGTCTGGGTAATCCACAGCCCCATCCAGACATCCTTGAGACATAAATATTTACCAGAGGATGAACTACAGCACAATATAGGGAGGGAGGTGGCAGGTCTCTGCCTTTTGGGTTGAGATTCCCCTGGATGTCCTCCAACACTGGCAGCTCCCAATGAGCTGGAACTCATCCATCTCAGTGGGGGGGCAGCAGGCTTTTCCTCAGTGCAGCTCCTCTGAGCAGTAGGACACTTCTTCCTCAGGAGGAGATGAATCACATCTCAGCATACCTCCATGCCTTTTTCTCTCTGCTGACCATAGAGGCAGCAAAGGATAACATCTGGTCAGAGAAGGGCACCTTTCATTGCCTGGGGTGACAATTGGCCAAACGCTGCACCTGGCCACCTTTGCAGTGGGCAGCCAAGTGCAGTGCACAGCTCAGCAGATTCCTCAGGTGATTTCCCATTCCCATCTGGCCTTGCTTCCTGCACTTCTGTGACATGGGTGGTTGGGGCCGTCCCACCATCTGGGTGTCCTGGCAGATTGCCTTTAGCTCCTAAGTTGGTGTGAGGGTCAATCAAAGGGAATGTTCAGGCCTCAGAAATGTATGGATTATCATTGTTCTGATAAAGCTGGTATATTCAAAGTGGGGAGCTTGTCCTCTTCTTACAGTCTGCTTGTCAGCTTGCAGAGTGCTGCTCTTTTTGCTATGTCAGAACACAGGCAAATCTCCTATCTGAAGCCAACAGGCAGCTAAAGGAAGCCACCACAGGCTGACCATGTGTTCTGTTATCTCTATAAAAATATCAGAATAGCTCACAGCCGGTCTGCACCTGGAAAGGTTGTCTTAGTTTGAGATGTTCATCTCCATGAAGACCTCATGTGAAATGTCGCAGGGAACCTGCTCCTGCCCTACCTGCAGCTGGAGCCTGACAACAGTGATGGAGAAAGCAGGCAAAACTGCTTCCCTGAGCCACATCTGTGATTCAGGGCAAGGTCCAGCATGAAGGGAGACAGCCTGGGGTGCACACACATGGATGAGTGATGCTGGCTGGTGCCCAGCTATGACATTAGCAAGATAGTGACATTAAGTGAAGCACAGAGTGCACTCCAGCCTCTTGCCATGGGCAAGGACACTGCCTTGGACATATCCCAGGAATGTGCACTGGGTGTGGAGCGCTAATACTCAACTACCAACTAAAGTTTCTTTAGATCTAATGGAAACAGATAACATTAAAACATCCAGCTGGGATCCTACAAACAGCAAGGCCATGGCAGCACAGAGCTTGGCCCACTGGAGATGCCCACTTGCTTTTCCAAAGGCAGCAAATGCTTTGGAGCATCTCATGGTCCTTCCTGAACACAGACTCACCCCACTCTCTTTAGGCATCAACTTGAGACCCAAAACCACCTCAGAAAAGGGGTAAAACCATGGTGCAAGAGTTTCACTGGGGTCAGAAACTTGTGCAAGCTTGGTGTGACACATAAGCAAGCCACCACCAAGGGAACACAGCTGCTGTTGGCTAGAGCTATCCCCTCCTACAGATGGCTGTCACAGATGTCGCTGCTGCCATCAAAATGACCTGGTCGTAATTCTCTTTCATTTCTTTCTTTCTGACAGGAGAAATTGCTGCACTTGGAAAGAAAACAGCTTTTATTGCAGTTCTGAATGTCAGTGCTGCTCTGAAACATCTAGGAAAAAAGCACACAGAGTTCAGGAGAATAAACAGCGCTGTGTACCAGTTGTTAGTGTGTTCATCATGCCTTAGGAGCACCTGATGTCTGAATGAAATAAAGAGGACAGCTGGGAGAATTGGCCTCTGGGACCCCTGTCCTTGCTTCTTTATACACTGCAGGACAAGCTTCCACCTACAGAGTGGCTGTGCACAACAGCTGTTGGCTATGCACGTAGTTCCAATCCTAAGTACCTGCAAGGCTGCAGCCTGACCTAGCAAGAACATAAAATTGGAGAAAAGTAGTCAAATAGCAGAGGAATTCAACCTTGATTAGATAAAATTGAATCTGAAGCACGCAGCAGCATCACAATGCATGTATGATCAGTAACTTCTGACCTGGTAAGAGAAACATGGGAGCAGTTGTTAAGCGCTCAGACAGGTTGAGTCCTGTCAGATGTGATGGTGCAGGGAATGTAACTGTTCCCAGCTCCCTCCATATGCATCCAGCTGTGCAGTGATGAACACAGGAAGAATGGGGCAATCCCTCCTGGTCTGTGCCATGAAGCATGAGCCATAACTTAAAACCTTTGATGCTCCTACACGTGAACATAGCCTCTCCCAGACCTTTTTGTTGAGCCAGACAGTCCCAGAGCCATTGACACTGGCATATTAACTTCTCTCTGAAGGTGTCTGAGGCATTTACTTTTTTAGTGGAATTTGTTGCAAAAACATAATAGCAAAAAAGCCTTAGTAACAAAAAGCTCCTTCAGATGTTCCCTGCTTCCCAGCAGTTAATTGCTGAAATATCTCATAGGACAGCCCCACTACCTCTTGTCCCTCTTGTCATCCCCATGAGCCTTGACACCAGCAGCACACCTGCAGAGGAGCCACAACCTGCTTCCCAGGTTTGGATATTTCAGAATTGCAGGGCTACTGTTCTTCAGGTAGACTACCCTTGTTTGAAATTGGAGGATGAAAGAAAAATTGGCGCTTTTTGTCATATCTCTGGGTTTTGTTTGTTTGTTTTTAACTTTTAAAGGTTGAGGGGATCTTTTTTTGCTGGGCTGGGAGATGCCTGTGGTGCACATCTAGCAAAGGAAAAACAAGGAGAGGTACTGAACCAGCCAAAGGGAGGCTGTGTGGTGATAGCTTCCCACTAGCCTTGGCCATTGGTCACCAGGACTGTGGCTTGAGTGTTATTGTCACTGTCTCCTGGCTTTGTGCAGGCTTTTGTGGGTGATGACCTTGGTGAGGCTGGCAGGACACTGCAAGGCCATGGGCATGGTAGCAGCACTGTGAAACAAGAGGGTAATTCGGGCTGAATGTAGCATTAGGAGGCAGAGGCCATGTTTTGCAGTTCCCACTGTGTCCTGCTAAGATCTCACACACCACAGAAACTGTTATTTCTATAGCAAACTGTTATTTTGGCAGAAGGTAGAGATTCTGGTAGGAGACAGCAGAGAATCACTGCCCCACATCCAATCAAGTCCATCACAGCCAACAGTTCTCACTGCTCGACTGGTTAATGCTGGTTGGAAGAGCCAAACAGCACTGCAGATGATACAGGCACTGATTATCATGAGAAAAAAGCTGAGCAAGCACAAAGGTGGCTTTGTTGTGCTCTTCTCAGATGGCTGCAGCTCAGAGGCAGCCCCTGAAGGTTCCTTTTTATAGCATCAATCACTCCAAACAGCAACTACAAATTTGGATCAGAATAAGGGAGATCTTGTGCAAAAAGGACTCTTCCAGAAGTGGCTCTGCTCTGCATTGTGCTGCCAAATGAGAGTCAGCAAGTAGGAGAGGAAAAGGTAGAAGTGACAAAGGGGTACATTGCCCTCCTACCCCAAAGCACTGCAGATTCAGCATCAGGACTCACAGAGGGACATATTTGCACTGTGCCATGAATCCTGATCATTCCTCACACAGGCAGGAAACCCTTTTCTGAACTTTTCAATCCCAGAGATAAGCCATTGAGCTGATGTCTAAGCAGCTGTCAAGTCACACGGTCAAGCATGGAGGGCAAAAATGGTTGCTCTTTCTCTGAGGATTTCAAACCATCACCATACTTCACACACCCCGTGTCAAGAGAGCCCTGAACAGGGGCAGAGCTGGAGGCAGGTCTGGCACAGAATCATAGAGTCATTAAGGTTGGAAGAGACCTTTAAAGTCATCAAGTCTAACCATCATGCTTTGTTCTGTGGTGGGCAGGAAGCTGGCTTCACAGAATTCACACAGACATCTTCAGGAGCTGAGTGAATAAAGAAAAAGTAAGTTCTAAAAGTGTTAGGAAAAATATTAATAATGTATGGATGGTTTTCATCGTGGAAATAGGTTAGTAAAGTGGGCTGTTCATCTGATCAGTGGCAATCTGGGAAAAGAAACAGCAAGGTGCTGATTTTGCTAAGAATAGAAATACATTTAATTTAGCTTCAGCTGTACCATGCCTCTGAAGCTACAGAGGTGTCTCTTCTGTGAGCATCGCTGTGGTTTCAAAAGGAAAAAAAGGAGCTGCAGCAAGAGATTTGAGTCTTACGAAGTATTGCATGGTGTAATAACACCTGTTCATATTCCCTGCCTTTTCTCCCTTGGCCCTTACCCTCATAACAGATCTTACAAATAATGGAAAGCCCCATCAGTACAACCTCTTTTATCTAGTGTATGTTCACACTTGGTGCTGCAGACAGAGTCCATGCTTTGGGTTCTTCACACTTGTACAGGCAATGGTATTGCCCACTCTTGTAGCTGGTAAGAACAGTGCAGCCCCAGCCCAAAGTCCTGATTTCTCCCAAGTTTGTGGTAACTCCAGCATTTCATTGAACTCCTTGTCCCTGCAGGAGTTCAGGGGAGCCCTCGAGCATCCTAGAGCACTGCATAAAAAAGCCAAATTGCAAATTATAGTCTTTTTGTTAAAATAATAATAATAATAATAAATAATTTACACGATAATAGTTTTGGGGCAAGGGGAACCTATCTTCAAAATGAATGCAGCAGCCACTTCAGATGCCCCAGCCCATGTTTTCCTCCAGGGTAAGTGGACAACAGCTCTACTCTACCAAAGGGCAGTGGAACTTTCCAATTTGCCTGGAAAAGTTACAGATTTGAGCTCTGGAGCAGCATCTGAGCCCCAGTCACTTGTCTCCGGCATCATCTTCCCTAACACTATTTGATATTACTAAATTATCATGCTCAGCAATCATGCCACAAACATCAAAACTCATATAAGGTTGCTTTGAAAAGCACATGATAATTAAAAATGAACTTTATTGTTTTCCTGTTTACTTAGTCTCTAGACTGCCATTCTCTGAATTTGGCTCTGCAGCCAAAGGGCTACAGCTTTTTTCCAAAAATGAAAGCCAAGATTGTGTTTAGTCACAGAAACTGAGACTTTAAGAAAAAACACCAAAGATCACAAAACTTCTGATAATTTCCTGCACTCCTCATCATGTAGGATTTGTCATGCAAGCCTGTAGAGAAGAATGGTTTGAAAGTCCTCAAAAGCACTCCCCTGTTGTTATGAAAACTCATAGAGAACTGAGTATTGCATTCTATTTCACCTTTTGTTTGGTTGATGTGTTGAATTTTGGGTTGTTGGGTTTTTGGTTTTTTTTGGTGATCTTAGTTCCTGAAGCACTTTTAGGGTATTTATATACTCAGCATTTCAGATGTCAGCTATGTCAGGGAGCATTCAGAAAGAGGCAGTTCTGTGTTCAGACAGCTGGATTCATCTTGGAAGTTCTGACCCCTGTCTGTATTATTACAGATTCTCAAATAACATGAGAGTGGAATAAATACTAAACTGGCTTCTCCAGTTGTACAGTCATATGCACCAACCACTTGTGCAACTCGACAGACAGAAAACAGAAACAAATGCATAGTATACAAGAAAACTGAATTGTTAAAATAGGCAAGAAGAGATGCAGTTCCTCTTCCACTCACCAGCATGTGCATAAAGACACTCCACTGAAGTGTCTCGCTTTACTAATAACATGAAAATGTTATCATCATATTTCTGCTTCTTGCTCTCTTCCCCTAAAAGAAATGAGAAGTTCCACAATGCCTGTCTTCCCAAAAGCACATGCCACCTTTTCAGGGTTAAATATCTCACGTTGCACTGCTGCCTCAGCTTCTCACATGTCATTATATTTCCCCCGTAAGCCTGCACACCCCTCATCTCACAGCAATTCATAGGGACATACTCTTGTGGCATACTCTTCTGCAAGCCTTTGGAAATTGTCTGTTTTCTGTGAGATTAAGTTCTTCCCTCCTAATTAAATGAATTGCTCAAATTTGGCAAAATTAATTGAATATAATATTAGCTAATTTATTTTTAGTTAGACTTCAGGGAAAATCCAGTTTTAGAGTATAAAGTCCTGCAGCACCTCTCCATCTTCTCCCTTCCCCTCAAGAAATGATTTTGATGAGCCAAAGCCTCCCAGCCTTTCCCCCCTGCAGCATATCACCACCACAGCAGGCTGATGGGGGTAAACACGGGTGGTTGTCCCCACACCAGCCAGGGACCTGAAGCCTGCCTGCAAGTGACTCTGGGTGGCTGCTGCTCCCTCCACCAGCTCAAAAGTGTAGAAGCCACTAGGCTTCCCCTCTGAGCTGCAAAGGAAACCCAGGTCATGATTTGGGGAGATAAGAAATATGCTTCAGTTTGAGAGGTTCCTTCTTTTATGTTCTGAATTTACTTTGTATTATCATCAACTCAGTGTATTCAGAGGGAAGGAGGGAGTTTACAGTGTCACAGCTGAAAACTAGGTGTTAGTAGTAAGTGATGCACTTCTAAAGGATGTTTACTGCACCAGAAATAGAAGCTTTACATGTGTATACATACACACAACCCTACTACAGATGTGCTGCATGGTATTTCTAATGCATATGTAGCTACTGTTCAGGTGGAAAGAAAAAGAGGATAAAGAATACAAAAAAGAAGAAATGAGGATGCTATCACAAATATACACCATAGTTACACTGGCCTGTTGACTACCCTCTACAGCCTTCAGGCCCAATTCAGTGTTTGCTGTCTCTCATCCTGTTGCAGTATCTTAGCCCAACAGTGACCATCACAATCTTACACTCCAAAGGGACAAATGAGTAAATTGTCCAGCTGGCCACTTCCCATTTTCTGAAACCTGCTGACAATCTGTTTTTACAGAGAACCCCAGATTTTCCTAAAGCACTGACATCCAAGGCCTAACTTGTTTTATAGAATCAGAACGAAGCAGGAGGAAGTTAAATGGCTGCACTAGAGATCAGCAAACTGTATCTACCAGCTTCCCATTCACCTCAGGAAGCAAAGATGCCTGCCAAACTGCCCAGCAAGGGGATATCGCACCTTTGATGCTGCAGTTAGACCCACATTTTATAGTGAGACTGATAGATGGTTGATTAGATACATTGACATAAAGATTTACTCCTACCCAATACAAAGAGTCACTTCACTTACGTCAACTCTGTAGGCTTCTTAAGTTGTATTCCCCAAGAAGACTAGAGAATCAAGAGCAGAGACTCTGCATGAATATTGCTACCAATGCAACTTTAAGTTTATGAAGTAGAAGGTGGGAAAATGCACTTGTTTAGATTGCTTATCCAAAGTTCTGTAGCAGAAGCAGGGAAATATGTAGCTAAATATGATCAAGAGCTGGTCTAAATAAGAGAACCCAACAGTCTGGAGACCTTCCTTTATCTGGCTGTAGAAAAGGCTCACTGCACATCAGGAGGCTGAACAATGGATGTATTTCAAGTGACAGAGAAAGTGCAGTTTGCAAGAGGTGAAGCAGAGAGCAGTAGGCACAGTGGTGCCATTGCTCTGTGTTTATGTTTTCTGGCTACCATGGTATAAGTCTCACTCTAAACTCCTGCCAAACTCCTCTCCCAGTCTCATAACCCTTACAAATAAGCAATCTTTCTCCTAAATTATATTTTTTCAGAGTAAACAACTCTGAGGAACAAGCACAGAAATTGTAGGCAAAAATGTCTACTTTTGTGACAAATTTAGTGGATACAGAAGCTACATACATCTACTCCTAACAATTCTTCATCAAATATGATGTCTGCCTGGGTGAGATCTTGTCTCCTCCCTGCTGCAAAAGGGGTGCATCTCTCTCCATCTGAGCTCTCACTTTCCCAGCATGCACAGAAGATCACACATGGCATGGAAAACAGCCAGACATCTGTGCCATGTTCAGGGTATAGCAAGTGTCCTGTTTTCTCCCACAGGAACGATAAGGCTTTCTCTGGATATGTTCAGAAATAACAAACCTTTTGCTCTGCTATCAAATGTTCTTCCTTACGGAAAACGCAAGCCCCAAGAAATAGTTATGGCTCTAAATCATCTCAGACAGAGCCTGGCCACAACCAGATTTCAAAGCGCTGATACAAATATGTTTTCACTCCCCAGTTTCATTTTCTATCCAATTTTCTTTCTGTACTGCACCACACCCACACTGTTTATCCTTAAGCTGAAATGTTTCCCACCACTGCTTCATTTCAACACCCCCCACAAGGCTGTCATTTACTGTACATCTGCATTTTGCAAGTCGCTGCCAGCAACCAAAAAGACCGAGCCCTTCATGTTTTGCTTAGCACCAGAGGGGAAAACAGTAACACATTAAAAGAACACCCCAGCAGCTCACAAACCACCCCAAAATCAGTGCAAGCCTCGAAGGAGGGCCGTAGGAATACTCACACAGCACATCTTCTGCCTGCTATAGTGGCTCCGAAGGACTTAAGCACAAAAGATGCTTGGGTAGTCTGACAAATGGAGGACATGTAGCAATAAGAGCCTTTCCTGAAGCCGGGATTCCTCTGGAATCACAAACATAGGGGACAGCTTTAGTAGTTAAATAAGTGAAAATGATGGGATATATCTTATAAAAGCCTCAAGTTCACCTCTACATGATACTTTCATATGTTATGAAAGTACCATATGGAAATGTATACAGTAGGCATTGTGGAAGATAGAAAATTGAGGAGTGATTTGGAGGGGAGACTAGATAAATTGAAGTAATAGACTGCAGTCAAGCTGAGATTTAAAATGATATTGTGAAATGCTTGCTGTCTATAGGAAACATCAGATGTATACAGATTGTATGATGTTGCTTGCACTGCACATTCCAGCCTAGAATGGATCCTGGGCTGACTAATGGATTCCAGCTTGCATGATGGATCTTGGGCTGCACCATGACACAGGCAGGCAGGTGGATCACAAGCAAAAATACTGCTCAAATGTAGAACAGGTGGAAGCTTTTCCCTAGCTACAGGTTGGTCTTTGTACAGACACAGCATTCACGTGGGGACATCTTTTCAGAACTGACAAGAGAACTTTTGGAAGAAGTTCAAGAAAGAGATGAAAAGACAAAAAGATTTAAACATCTAGGAAAGTTCATAAAACTGAGAATATTCATGCAGGGGTCCAAGGGAGGATCAGGGAGGTGTAGAAGAGTATTTCCTCAACTGCACAGATTACTATGTTTTTATCAAGAACAGAGTAAGAATAGGGCGATACAAGTAGAGAAATTGAAGGTAGAATTACATGTGAAAATGCTGTGAGTTCCCTCTGAGTGGAAATCTAAAGCAGCACACCAACCAGCTCAGAGACATGCCCAGGGACCTTCTTGCCACTGACAGCTTCAGCAGGCCCACTCTGCCCCACATCTGAGCTGAGCATCATCTCTTGTGGAAACAGCAGATTGCTATTTAGAAATGCTGAGGGTCAATTTTTAATCCTTTTCCTAACTACACGGCCTTTTTCTGCACTCAAATGTTGCAATGCAGGCTTTCTGACCGTTTTTTTTAATTATCAGTAGGGAAGCTGATGTAACACAGCAGCCCATTCCTGGGGACCCAACTCAGGCTGGGGAGCAGGGGGCACCAGACCCCACATGCCTCAGCTCCCCGAGCTGCGACAAAGACAGCTCATGCACCAGAAGGCCGAAGATCAGCAGGGAAACATCACACAGGCTTGGTGACGAGGACAGAGGAGGACCTAACTGTGTATGACTTAGCTGCTAAACCTCATGTCTGCTTCTGCATAGAGAAGGTCATGCTGCTCTTGTCTTTCATCAGGCCCTCTGCTGTTTAGTTTTTATATCTAGACAGCACCTTCCACATGAGAAACTGCATGTGTGTACGTATACATATAGGATATCTCACTTGGAGGCAGAGGGCGCTGCAGCAGGGCATGACAGCTATGTCCATACATGCGTATTTAAAACATCTAGCCACACAGTGCACAAAAGACCTTTCGTCTGTACAAAGATAACGAGAGGACTGCAGGTACAGTCTGGCGGCAGGAGGTGTCCCAGAATCCTAGCAGATTGCCTCCAAAATCTGCACAATAATAGATTTTCCTTTTCCTTTTTCAAAATATTGTTCATCTCAAAAAGAAGAAAACAAGCAAAGCTACAGGGCACAATGAACTGCCCAGGAGGACGATGATTTGAGGTTGTGGAAATCATCTCAGCACTGTGCTAGGATGCTGGGAATTCAGAATGTTCAGCAATAAAGAGAGCTTGCATTCAAAGGTGACATTCAAAAGCAATTCAGATGGCATAATAAAGCAGTATGCAATTAGGTACACAGTTTGCATCAAATGTCCTCTTATTAAAGGGCTGCTGTGTGTGCTATGCAAAAGCGTCTCAAATAGACATTTCTGGTTAAACAAAGCCTCATTTCCAGCATATCTTCCTTCTCTACTTGCTCCTGCAGCCAGGGAGGTTATATCATATGGCTAAATTTATGACGACATAACTGTTGCCATGGCAGCAAACTATTGTCATAAACACTGAACTTTATGATTTCACAGCTGGATTAAGAAAAAAAAAAAAGAGAATCAGGCTGGAGAGGGAAGAAGTTTTTTATTCCAATGAGAGTTAGGGGAATACAGAAGATTGCAGGCAAAGAAAATTGCTTTTTGCGTAAATGTTCTCTTTTAAGTTTACCCCAGTGTGAAAGTCCCTTTTAAGGGATGTAATTTGGGTAACGATCTTTCTTCTATTTAAGTGCTCACAAGGCTAATGAGCCAGCTTGTCTATTTTTGGAACACTTCAGCAATAAGACTGGATGTTTTGCAGCAGGAAGCCAACCATACTGAAACGTTTTCTTCCCTTTGCAACCAGCTCTTGACCCTTTCCCCACAGAATTTCTGTAACTTCACCAACTACAGATCAATCTGCTGATGATGTCAGCTTATTTATGTAGCCATCACTCACCTCCTCATTACCTGAAATATGTTTTCTTTTTATCAATTATGCTAAAACATCAGTGACTACTGAATAGAAATAGTTGTCAAGACGGACAAATTGAAACACAATCACATATTTTCAGGAAAAGTTGTTATCCTCCGTTGATCACTGATGTCCCTACAGATAAATTAATATCTGAGATTATCAAGAGCCATTGAACATGAAAATGGAACCAGGTAAACTGGCTCAAGGGTGGTTGGAAGAGCTCCCCTACCAGTCATCTGGTGATCCAGTATAAAATCTCAGACGATGAGATTCTGTGGTAGAGGCAAATCCCAGACCAGCTTTGTAGTCATTAAATTCCCATGTCCAGATGCCCATCCCCATAGCCTGCTTCCCATGTATGGACCTCCCTATTGCTACAAGAGGGGCCTGGATACATCCTTGCTGTCTCAGTGGTCCATGGAAAGTGATACGGGCAACCCAGGGCCACATCTCGGTCCTTCCCAAGCCATCCCACCCATCTGCATTGCACAGATAACCGGCCTGTATGAAAGGCCTCCCTTTGGGCAGCTGCAGTTGGTCAGGACAACTTCCATCCCCACTGACTGGGGAGAAAATGTCAAGAAGCACCACATGATGAAGTGCTTGATTTTCCTGCAGGAATACAAGTGGGGAAACATCCAGTGTTGGCCTCCATCAAAGGCAGAGCTCACAGCTATAGAAAGATTATTACTGTGTCTCTTAGTGATTCCCCTGGAATTTCTACAGCTGAAACAATTTAAGCATAACTCTCTTACAAGTAATTAGCACTTTTCATTTCAAGAAATCCCAGTTGATTTCACCTACTAGACACTAGATTACTGTCCCGCACTGCAGGTAATCTAGATTATCAAAACAGAAAATAACAGCGCAGTCGGTGCTACAGGCTACAAAATTTCCCACAGAGCAACACCTAAAAGAGGATGCTGTAGAGCATGAGGGCTAGGCGATGGCAGACATAACACTGCTGGTACTTTTCTATTAATCATTGAAGTCTCAAGGGACCACTTTTTATTTTCTTGGAGTGGAATCCAAAATAAACAGAAAAGTCACTTTGTACTGCTGCTTTCTTCCCACGAGGAAGAAAATGGCCTTGCTCTGTACGCTGGAAATGCCAGACTTGGATACTGAGAGCTGTACACTAGAGGTCACTGCTATTATAACAGAAAGAGCTAGCTGGCAGGTAAGGCAGGGTTTTGTTCCCCACCTTATTGCAAGGTGACTCATAACAAAAAGCAACAGCTAATTCAGTTATACTGTACTATGTATATATCATATGTAAAGTATCACTGAATATGAATTACTCAGTTATAGAAGAAAACTAAGAGATCTTCAGATGTTTGGGAAAGGGATAAAGACAGAGGAACTGAACAATTTAATTTGAAATATCAGTTTGTTTTCATCAGTTCCACTTGATAAGCAGTGCTAAACAGTGCTGCTAATAAATGGTCATAGGGCACTTTGTTATAAATCACAGATGCAAACCAGTGGGTGATGAGCTGAGGCTTACAGGTGGGATGCTAATGAAATCAATGCCTGTAGAGAGGTTGTCACTGCCAACAGTGTGCCACTTAACTTATCCCAAGGCTTCTTAAATCTCCAGGAATGCTTACATTTTTACATCTTTTTGTTTATGTATGCTCTTAATTAGTGCCTGGGACTGTTTATTTAACAAGGCTTCCCACACTCAGGCAGTGGTAACTTCTCTCTGTCACATGCTGTTGCCAAGCAGACACAACCAGTCTGAATTTTCAGTCTGCCTTTTGGAAGCTTCTGTCATACTGTTAGGATGCTATTTAAATATCTTCTCCCCACCCCCTGGCAGGCTATTAATTTCATTGCAGACTGAGTCCTGTAACCTGTCAAGGGCCTGCTTACTGATGATTCATGACAAGCTTCCTGTTTTGTTTCCTTCATAGGAATTGTGGTTCCTGATGATTTTGCACATCTTCACATGGCACATCCTGTCCAGGGGATTTCTTATCGCAGTGGTAAACAATGTATTTTGTCAGCTGTTTCTCCTTATTCAGTCTCAGTTCCAGTATTTCACATCCCTGGCGTTGTTTCATCCCATTCACTTTATTTTCACAAATGTGTTCTTTCCTTGTGCCAGATGGCACGTGAGGCAGAAACATGAGAGGTGAAGGGATTTTCATGGTAGGCAGCCCTGATACTGGAAGATCGGTTCATCTCACAGTCCCAACCCACCTCCATGCTAACCTCTTGTGTATTCTGTCACATTTCATCTTGGTCAGATGTCACATGCTAAGAGATTAACCTATCACAATAGAAACTAAGATCTGACCACTTCCTGCACAGGTTACCCCAGCCCTACACAGCCAAAGCACTCCCCATGACGCTCAGTTCTATAGATTTCTCTTGTAGCTACCATCTTCTCTATCCCTACGCACCCCTATCTATCTTTTGCTATCCTCTCCCCGAATCTTTCCGACACACTCAGTTTTCCTGTGTGTGTGTCTGTTTTATCCACCTGGAGGTAGCCAAAGAACATTTCAATATTTCTTCATCTCCAGTGGTGACGCTGTTCAGATACTTGCAAATTATTTTCTTCCTTCTGACATTTCATATATTTTTAGGCCTTTTAGGCTTTACATCTGCACCTGAAACTTAATGTTCGGCTTTCTAAAGCTACTTCACATTACAGTTTCAGGTTTAGTTCATTCTTTGCCTGTGTCATTTCTCCTATGTCTTTTTAAAGCACAATCATTTCCTTTCTACCTCTGAATATCCACTTCAAATTAGTATACCCCAGATACAATAAGGCTGGATTGCTTCCAATATCAATCTCATTGTTATGGCTCTCTCCCTATCCAAGCAATAATTAATTCTGGAGGGAAAAAAAAAGAAAAAGAAAAAAACTCTGCATTTTATTTCAGTCTAGCAATTTTCATTTCAAGTAGTATTTTCTACATAAAACATACAGTGTGCTAGAGAAAATGTGGGGAAGGAGCAATCTGGGCCTATGGGTATGAGGAGTGTTTTCTGCATAGCATAATGTTGCTTCCTGCCAAAATGTTTCTGCTCATGACCATTGCCTTCCTGACACCTATTTGTAATTGAAAACAAACCTTGCTATGATACTGTTGGAATGCAGAGAGGCTAAAAAGAAAAGAAAACCAATTATTTTCCAGACCTTGCAAAAAGTAAGAAATCAACTGTAATACATTTGTCACTTGGAGAAGTTCATGTTTAGCACAGCTCTCCTATTATTGCATAGATTTCCTAGCAAATACACGAATGCTTCCTGCGCTGCTATATATGAAGACAAGCCCCATCAACCTCAGTCCTTCTCTTGGAGCCACGAGCTCAGATGCATTAATATCAGTGACACTATCACTTGAGGCCAGAAAAGAACAAGTTCATGAAAAGAATAGTTCTAATATCAGTGTGTTAGGCAATTGTAAATTATTTTTTTAAAGGACTGCTCTCACTGATCTTTCTCACATGCCAAAAGAAGTAGTAGAGGCATTAAGCTTAGGTGTATTTTGATGTTGTTGTGCAAAATAAATCCAGAAGCCTCCTTTCCTAAGCTGGGCTGCTGTGCACACTCTGAATCAGCGCGTGGTCTTTGTTTTTCCCCACAGATCCAAACTTCAATGCACATACAAATTATGTCCCTGCTGCTGTTCTCTGTTTGCAAGCACTTGGGTCCCAAGCTCTAAGCCATGTTTTGCACATGAGCATCACTGTATTTTCCTCTGGAAAGGTTTTTGGTAATGTGCACAAGACATCTGGGGAAAGTATTTATCATCAGATCACAAGAGGTGTACTTCTGAAGTTAGTTATCAAGCAAAAGCAGGCTAAGAGCACAGTAACTTTATTCATTCTTCAACTTCATCCTGCTCAGGAATGGTCTGGAAGACTCTAATAAGGCTGAAAGCCAGATACATTACATTTCAGCTCAATATATTATATAATACTCTGCTGGGCATCCTACTTGCACTAACAATGTCAAAAGAAAAGAAGAAATGAATTACAATGTGCATTGCTCATCAAGAATTAACATGGATAGCATGAAGATACTCAGTTAAAAACGGAAACAATCTAATGTGAGATTTAAAAGTCTCTGAAACAATAGTGGGGTTGGCTTTAGGATGAAGCTGGAATCAGATTCGTGTCACAGCTTCCTGCAAGCACAGGCTCTGACCTTTGCAATTCCTCAGGTCCTTTCTAGGCCAGGGTTTCCACATCTGCCTTATCCCACCTCCCCAGTGTAAGCCTGAACGCTCTGCACTTCTCCCTGAGAGAGGTCATGCTCTCTCATGGTATTTGTATGGATGGAGGTTGTCATTGTTTTCAAGTGATGTTAAAGAGCAGGACTGCAACTGTACGCTCAATTTCATTGTGTCATTTGGCTGAATGTTCCTTAGTGCTGGGATGGAAGCGTATGATGAATTTTTGGATACTAAATGAATCACTGTTAACAGTGTGATGCACTGCTGGGCTGTGGAGACTTCCACGCAAGTGTTTGAATGATTTTGGCTCTTGTTTATTTCCAGTGGACTTTTGAGAATGCTAAAGGCCTGACACCAGCCTACTCATAGGTCTCTACTTGTTTTTTGCAAACATGATTTTGAAAAGTTCATGAAGACACTAATACCGGAATGCATGGGGAGACCCAGGAACCATAGAGCTAATTCTCAGTCAGACAATCCTGCACTAAACTCCTTCTATACCCTCCATAATTTGGGGCCACTGAAGACACCAGTTTGTCTATATTGTATGAAAACAGTGAGGAGGTTAGTATGGCCCCTGATTGCTGCCCATTTGAGCACATGTGCTGGCCTAACATCGTCCTAACTGGACATATCCTTACAAGGCATCTTCCAGGGAAACTGCGGTTATGCTTTCATGGAGCCCTTGGAAAGATCTGAAATAACCAGAGAGATCCTTTGAGCAGTAATTTTTCTTACTTCTACAACCCATTTTATTTTGTGTTCACTGGCTGGTGGTTAGCATAGGCTTAGCCTGTGAACACCCTTGATCTATTCCTGCAGTGGGAGGTTTCCCCATCGTTTGCTAAGGATCTGCTGCATGCAGGCCTGCTGCCCTTTGGCAAAGTGATGGGGGTACCCCAAAGGAAACTGTGTGTATCCTCAGGAAAACTTTGCTTTAGCTCTCACCTGCTATTCTCCTTTTCCTATTCCATCCCTCCCTGATTGAAAGTGTACTGATTATAAGCATATTGCTGTCTTTTGCATGTGGAAAAACATGTCAAAACAATAGCAAGCTGTCTGCAAAGGGTGGTAATAACAAAGCCTCTCTGCCTCAGAGAATGGTGAAGTTCGTTAATTTATTTGCAAGACGTTCTGACTGCAGTAATGATCCTGTAATTATCTTCTACTTCTGCATCACCAACGCCTTCACTCTTAGTAGAATACAAAATATAAGGGAAATGGCACTGAGTTTAAAGAAAACATGCAAGGAAGCCTTCTGTTAATAGGTGATCTGATGCAAACAGAGCTGACTCTTTTTTCTGATGCTTTTGATGCCCAGACGAATGCTCACTTCCTAGTCCAGATGATGAGTTTGATGAACTGTGGCTCTGTGGCCCCAGGGATATAGGATTTATGGAGATGGCACAAAGTGACCACTGCCAGCTTACTTCACATACCCACATTACATGATGTGTGAGAAACAGGGCTGCCAACACTTTCTTGATGGGTGACCACTGGCCACTATTTCAACACAGGCTAGACCTCAGATCATATCTGGGCCTGTGGTCAGATGTGTCCTCCTCCTTCCAATGTTACAGTGCTGCTGGCACCGACAACTAGAGTTAATCTTTAGAAAGAGTGGGGAGGGGAATAATTGGTAAGCAAATCTTTATTGCAGTGCGAAGCAATTAAATGCAAATGCATTTTGAATATACATCCAACTGGAGCTAACACCTGTTGTCACATCAGATATAAAAAGCCACCTCCTGTCAAGAAAGAAGGGCTGTAAGATACAGTGATACATGGCTATATATGGTGATAATGTACATCAGCATGAAGCCTCCACTTGCAGAGGAAAGGGCAGGGGGAGTACAGCCCCCACCTCAACATCTGGAGTAAGCATGAGATGAGCAAGCACAGAGCTTTGGGTGGCCTCCTATTGCCACCAAAATGGAGTGAATGCCTGACACCATGGCCCCTGCCCATGAGGAAATACACAAGAAGAGAGGCAATAAGGAATTGTCAAGTGCTCTAATTAGTGCAGAGGAAACACAATTAGGGTTAATGGTGCACCTGTGTTTCCTAGGATAGTAACTGCTAAGGTCAGGGTGGACCAGGCTCTGAGCACCCTGGTGTAACTGTAGGTGTCCCCGTCCATTGCAGGACAGTTGGACCACGTGACCTTTAAAGGTCCCTTCCAACTTAAACTATTCTATGGTTCTATGGCTCTATGTAGCAGTCAGTATCTAATCTAACTGTATTAGTATCCACTCTTTATTTGATTCATGTCCAACTAGACAACTAATCAAACGTGTTGTTTAAGAGACACACAAAGCAGAAGGTATTATGTTGTGGTGACTAATAAGGTATGTTTCTACCTTAGCTGAGATGTTGAGGGAAAATTGTTCAGAAGTTTGCTAATGAAAATCCGTCCAATAAACCTGCTCTGCGTGAATTCACATTCCTGTGAACTCTAAATCAACAATTTTTCATATCAGAAGAAAAAGAATTATTTCATGCAGAACAGTGCAAGAAATGTTACGTACAGATTTTCCAGGAAAAGCACTGCAGAGAAATGAGCTGAACAGAAGGAGCTAACAGAGCTGATCTTTACAGCATCTGAAGTAGATAGATAGCCTGCAATCTAAAACCAAATTCATTCTCAAAAATGTTCTGGTAAAAAGGCAAAGAAATTCATCACAGACCACAGGTCTCTAGTGACAAGTCCAGAGAAGCACAGAGCTCACAAAGTTTTCCCCAGCAACTGCATTGTATTACTGTACATGCTGCTGCAAGTCAGAGTTGCCAGATGACCATTTTCCAGCTTAGCTTGAAAGACCATCCCAAAAGAACATTCTCCAGAAAAATGTATATACCACAACAGAGGAATAGTCAGATCATCAGCCCTGGTAGTCTAACACTGCCTGAGATGCTGCACTGTGGGAGCAGAGCACTAATCATTCTCCTAGTGGGCCTCACCTCCATGGAGAAAAGCAAGCATAGGGCTGCAGCCAAGAAGCATGCTCCTCAGGAGGAAGAGGCTTCTGCAAGGACGAGTATGTTGCCCAAATTCAGAAAAACGTTTCAAGCTCAGAGGTTAAAATGGTTATCTGGCTTAATGATCTTGCTTGGCAACAGCCTCAGTGATTTCATTCCCAAACTTCCATGTAAAAGAAGGATGAATTTGTGTGTGATTTTTAAAAAGTATTCATTCTCCCTTCAGAGAAAGTGCACAAATCTGCAACCTCATGGCTGCTCTGCAAATGTGTGCTGGGCGGTGGAAACCAAAGTGAGTTAGAGAGCCAGATCAATAAAATGTTATTGGATTTACCCTACCCAGAGAGGAAGAGATGGAGCCAGTTCCCCACTGCTTATGCAACGTTTCCCATTGAACACTATCTCACAGGTCATATACCTCCTTTCCAAATATATTATTGACTCATAATAAAACTTAGAAAAATGCATTGAAACATCAAGATACCAATAACAACTTATGAAGTTCTTTTACTTTCTACTTACTCTACTTAGTCAAGATTTCTACTTCCAATAATCTTTCATTAATCTTCCAAAGCATAAACTTTAGCAAACCTCATTAGGCTGACATTTTGACTTTGGGTGGACAGTGTTAAAGTGCTAATCCTTGCCTGTATTTAAAAACTCAAACCAGGCTACATAACTAAAACATTTGATGTCTGTAGAGCTCTCTCTCTGCTTTCTTAGGAGCAGGTAGTTTCCCCTAACTTGAGAGCCCCTGAGAGAGACTGAGCCAAGCGGAGCGAGTTGTCTCCCCCTGTTCTAACATGAACATGGCCTGGTGGAAATCAGGTCATACAGAGCAAAAAGAGAATTACCAGTGTGCAGGCTGGGCTGGGTTGCTTTTCTGTATCTCACCACCAAACACAACTTTCTCACAAACCAGATTCTACGAATTAATTCACAGATGCTTGTAGAAGCCATTTCAAAGTTTCCAGTGCATTAGTTCTGATAAAAAAATGTGTCTTTAAGCAACTTTACCAAAGTCATATGAGAAGGCTGAAGTAAACCTAGAAATGGGAGTTTGGTCTTCAGAAGACAAGCATAAAAACAACGTTATAGTCATTAGTCAGCACCACATATTTGCATTGACACTCAGAGCAAAGGCACATAGTGGAGTGTAAAGCCAGAAGCAGTGGCTTTAGGTGTTGTCTATCTGCGAGCATACTGTATCTGTTGCATGCAAAATTCTCAGTGCACATTCACATCTCAGTCTGTTTATCACATGAGTGTCCAAGCTTTTGGCTTGCCTGAGCCACACTGAATGAAGAGGAATTATCTTGGGCTGCAAATAAAGTATGAAAGTTGTTCTGAAAATAATGCCTCCTATTTATTTTCATGAAAACTACAACAGATATAAAGAGCATGATAACGCTACATGATAGAGAAGATTCTCAGCTACAAAACTATATTTTTTTCAGCATAATCACTTTCATTAGCTATGCATTTTCACCAGCGATGAACAAGAACCTGCATGCTGTGCAGAAGTGACCCACTGTCGTCACTGTTGAAATGCACTATTGCCTCATCGTGTTCACATTCACTGTCTGGTCTCCATCAACATTCAGCAAGCACTGATGAATGTCAGTAGGTGCCACTGTTTCTGCACGGAGGAATTCAATGACACACATTTCCTTTACACATTTCCACGTCAGAAGCCATTCTGTCAGATTGTCCCTCTACTGACATCCATCACACAGCAACAGAATGTTGTGGAATACTGGTAGGAAGGTTCAACCTTTACTGCCATACCATCAACATCTGCCTCTGATGTTGTCAGCCCACATAGTAAGTAGGAGACATTATTTTTGGAGCAGCATTCATATGTAATATAGTTAATGCATATAAGCAATATATAAAAAAACTTATTTTTTATATTTTGCATTAAAAGATAAAAAGGAGAAAGCAACACAAAACTAGTGGTATATTTGACCTTGTTTTTGTGAAACTAACACATCAGTGTGGTTCGATGGCAGTGGCTGCAATTCTTAGTGAGTTTTCAAGGTGTTCATCAGAGATTTTTCATGAAATATTAGTCCTCTTGTGTTTCATCCTTGACAACAGGTGCTTACAAATGTACATACTGCCAAAAGTGATGACATGAATAAGGCATGACAGTGAAGTGAGGGATGTCTTTCTCTGGTAAGAGAGGGCTTATAAAGGTCTGGTAAAGAGACATGATTGAATGTTTGAGTTGATTGCAAACTTCTATGTTCCATCTGAAAATTTGCTGATATATGTATTTATGCAAGAATACTAGAAAATGGATGGTTTTCTTTTTTTTTTATTTTGGAATCTTGAAACCTATTTTCAGATTCCTGCATCAAAACAAAAAGCACGGCCATGTATTTTTCACTGTTCACAGGACTCTGTTTAGATAATGTATCAAGATGCATACAATCATTTGCCATAACTTGAGTTTGCACAGCACTGCACCCTCCTCATGCCGTGGCCTCAGCCCAGACAGCTGAAGTTAATAGGACACTGATGTTTGGTTGGTGCTGAGCGATGGGTGAGGCAGAGCCGCCGCCATGATGGTGCACGGCAGGGGAAGGCCGCAGGACAGGCTGGGCCGGGCTGCATGTGCCCTGCAGGCTGCAGGTTGGACGCACCTGGTTATCATCTGCTTCCAACATCGTATTACCAGCTCTGTACCTGGCCACTGTAACACAAGTGGAGTGGGGTGTACGTGGGCTCATATCCTTGGGTGCACGGGCTCTGATTAGTTCTGTCCAGCCACTGCTCCATCCCAGGCTTCATCACTGGATCCACGCAGGTCAGGACTGCCTCTAAAGTCCCTGCTTTGATCCAGTTGTACGGCTGACTGCCGCCAACAAAAGTCTGATAAGTCATGCCTGGGGAGAGAATGCAGGTGGGAAGTGGCAGTCAAATATTTTATTTCCATATGGTTTTGCTATGCAAACATATGTGGAGAGGGGAGAAGGTGAAGCCCTCAGACTTGCACAAAAGCAGGGTAAACCTGTTTTGTTAATCCACCCTTGCAGAAGCGTAGTACCTTGTGCTGGGGAAGGCTATAAATACATCAACAGCTGGGCTGATAGGTACACAATTGATTTGCCCCAATGTGATTACATGCTGTCTGTTCCTTCACACCTGAACAATGAGCTGCTTATTTCCTATGGCACCATATGAAATGACAGTGTTTTAATTGAAGCCTAAGAGCTCTGATAGATCCCAAGGTTCCAATGACAATAAAATCAAGCAATGAATCAGTTACGAAGGGGAAAAAAAAATCAAATACTAAAGCTTCAGCCTCTTCCAATCTGATGCAATTTCTTAGCTCTTATCTGAGTTAACACTCTCTAACTCCCGTGAGGAATGCAAAGCCTGGTAGCACTTTTGCTGCAGTCTCCAAATTCATGTGGCTATCGTAAATCAAAAGTGCTGGTAGATAAGAAAAAGAAATGGAAAAAAAAAAAAAAAAGAACAGTAAGAACTGTTCATTTACGCAGCAGCAGTACAGATGATGTGTGTAGGCTGCTCTGAAAGTAATGCCTCCTATTTGTTTTCATGAAAGCGACAACAAAGAGCACAATAACACTGTATGGTAGAGCAAATTCTCAGCTACAAAACTATTTTTTCAACACAGGCAGTCCCACTAGCTATGCATTTTCAACAGCGATGAACAAGAGCCTGCATGCTGCGCTTATCAAAACCGGCACCAGCAGAGGTGACCCACTGTTGTCACTGCTGAAACACACCACCCACCGCCTCACTGTGCTCATATCCACTCTTTGGTCTCCATCAACATTCAGCAGGTGTAGATGAATGTCAGTGTCTGCCATTTTTTCTGCACGGAGGAATTTAATGATGCACTTTTGCTTCATCCACACTCCCATGTCAGATGCCCTTTTATCAGACTGTCGCTCTGCCGCCATCTGTCACGGCTACGACGTGTAACAAAACACAGACTCAACTGCTGCACCCCCAACAGCCACCTCTGACACTGTGGGCCAGCATAATGAAATAGGATGCATTGCTTTTGGAGCAGCCGTCATATGGGGTTATACCTGAGCCAGAGTGACACAGATTCTTTGGATGTGACTCCCGCACTTTCAATAGTTAATTAATTAATTAATTAAGTAATGCTTTCAATGGTGCACATTCAGGAAGCAACCTGAGAAGATTCAGGGTTTTCTTTTTGAATACGCTCAACCGCAGCGTGACGGTTCAACACCTCCGTACAGGGGACGCGGTTCTTATCGATACAAATTAGGCAAGTCATCGTTTCCGTTGCACATCCTTTGCTCTCCACCTGCTCTAATGGCAGGTGCATGAGGCACAGCCCCCTCTCCGTCAGCGCAGGGCCGCGTGACGGCGGCTCTTGCTGCCCAGCAGCAGTAACAGAAAGAAAATGGCCGGCCGAGGCGCGGGCCTGGCGCCGGTGCGGCACCAGGGGGAGCTCGGGGTGCACGGCACGGCGGGCAGGCAGCTCCCCGCGGCGCTGGGGCTGCCGGGCTCGGAACGCTTCCGCCTGCGCCGCGGGGCTGTTGACGCGCTCCGAAGCCGTGTGCTTTGTTCAGAAACCGGCGGGGGCGGAGATGGAGATGGAGCTAACGGGAAGCCCCGGGGACACCCCGCGTCGGCCGAGCCCGGAGCGGGGCGGTCAGAGTGGTGAACGGCGGAAGGGCGCTCCGGAGGCTGGCTGAATCATGTTTTCCGTCTCGGACTGCGGTCCGTCTGCTTGCTTTATCACAGAGCAAAACGCACCACCGGCCAGAGTGCGCTGTGGGCTCCCGGTTGGTTTCCCTCTGCCGCCGCCACTGCCCATGGGAAGGCATGCACTCCCTCCTCGCTGTGCCTCACGCAGCCCTCAGGGTGCCCACAGCTCGGTGGCTGTTCTCTATTGCTCGGCTGCTTTCCTGCAGCAGGTCATGGAGAGAGGAAGCCTCTCCTCTGGGGGTTTTGGTTCCTCCTTCTGGATGTCAGGTTGTGCCAACAGGAAGCGATGCCATGTCATGGGATCAACAGGGTGGCAGAGGTGGGCAAGGACCTCTGGTCCATCTGGTCCAGTGCCTGCGTGGGCAGGGATACCTCGTGGTATCTGATGGCTCTTTAACATCCTGCCCATAGGCGGCTCCCACCTGTTTGGGTTGTGGGAGCAAAAAGTGGCCACGCATCTAAGCTGAAAATCAAATGGCTGCTTCTACATAAGCTGTCTAGGCAAAAGCAGCAGTCTGGTCATCGCTCTCAGCAGGTCCAGTGTAACAGTGCTGTGTACGTCCTCCAGGTAGAGTCACAGGATCACAGAATGGTTTGGATTGGAAGGGACCTCAAGGATCATCAAGCTTCAACCCCCCAGTTACAGTCAGGGCTGCCAAATTCCAGATCCTCACTGCCACATGGACTTTGTTTTATAATTCACAGCCACTGTCTTGTGGCTTTCCCATCGGATAGGGCCTGTACCCTACAGTGCTCTCCCACACAGTGTCCAGGGCAGTCTGGCTCACGTGCTGCACATGGGCACTGTGGATGCAGGCATCCTGAGCTGGACTTGGAACCCCATTCTGCACAGTACAGCCCACACTGTGCCATGGGACAGCAAACAGGCCCCAGCCTGTTCTGTGGAGGGGGATAAGGGCTAGCAAGCCAAGCTCTTCTGTGAATCCTTAGTTATCCCCTCCTTAGCTTTACTGGATGTACACATCCAGTGGGCTTCACCTCACTGAAGGGAGTTTTTGGAACCTAAATTACAATCATTGGTCTCCCTACTTAGTAAAGAGACAGAAACAGGAACTTCTAATGGGCGTCCTGAAATAGATTGGGGTGAGTCACCAGCAGAAGATGTCTGTTACTATCCACTAATTAAAGACAGAGTCCAGAGGACTAAATCAGACATCTAGCTGCACATGGGTGATGTGAATCGTGCCTTATGTGTTTTTGCCTCAGAATTACCTCACTGAGTCCGAGAACAAAAGGCAGTGTGATGAGCATATAGGCAGTCACACCGCTGCAGTACCAGTGCAAACGTACAAATGCAGAGCTTGCTATGCGTTTTAGATCTGATGGTTCCTGACTGCTGATCAATTTTTTTATTTTTTCCAGAATTAATGTTTTTAACATTTCCATTCCATAGGAATACACATCATACTACACTATATACAATGCGCTCGATTCTGGATTCACATCATAAATGACTTTTGGATTAGTTTTTGACTGACATATTTGTTCCCTGACTTATACCACATGGCTGAAGGAGAATATACACATCTCTCCAGTTCGTTACATCCCTCTGAGGTAGCCCTCCCTGCTGCTTAAGCAGAAATGGGTCAGTAGCAGGGACTCCCTCCAGCACCTGCAAGAATGAACGTCAGCAGCAACATAATTTTATACCCACTGATGGCAGCACTGTTGACAGCGTAAAATAAATCAGATGCTCTGCAGTGACTGTACCTATGTCCTGTTCCTTTCCGCTGTTTGTTGTCTTCCACTGTCACAGCAAGGATGAGGAACCAGTGTCAAAAGAATGTGTAATGCCTTCTGCACAGTTCATAAAATAGCTCTGTGACAACTCTTTGAAATACCAATAAGAACTCATTTTCCTCCTGCCTCCGTGTGCTCACGAGTGCATGAGTAAATACAAACTGACATGAGATTTGTATGTGTGCAGCATTGTGAGGCACCGTTCTCCCTCACACTGCCAAGCTGTAGCTGTGACCACATGTCTCATGAGGAGAGGAACAGCTCAGCAGCAGCACAAGTCTCCCTGAAACACAGGGCACAAACCCATGGCATGCTCCAAACCACTGCACAGACTGTCTGTCCTGCTCTCTCTCCCTCTGAGAGTTAGTCTTTGCCTGTCGAATTCCTCTGATTTTTCCTCTTTGAGGCACATTAGTTACTATGGAAACTGATCTGTGGGTACAGAACTCAGTGACATCCACATGGAGGGATGCTTCCTGGGAACCTAAATATGAGCTGGATGGTTATATGTGAGCTCTGCATATGGCTTAGATTTGGTAAAAGATTACAGGAAGCCACTGAGGGAGAAGAGGTAGCAGCTGAGGTTATGGTGAATGAAACCCCAATCCAGCCACTGGCATGACCTTCCTTCCTGTGACTTCCAGGCCCCGGAACTCAGAACATGCAGAGAGGAGCTGTGCCCAACACAGCCCCTGCTCACAGTGCCCTGTATGGGCACTACAGCCTGTGCCAAAATCTTCAGTGCTGCTGACCAGACAAATGGTAGCAAAAGTTAAACTACTTAAAGCAAAAACACTACTCACAGCACACCAAAACTGTACTGGCAGTGAGCTAGCTGGTTTCACAGAAGGGCTTCTCTCACAAGACAGAAATATCCATTGCAAAACTCCACAGGGATGCACTTGGCCAACCTATACCTTTGTCACTGCAGGCACCAGCCCCACCTGGCCACAAGGGATTCCCCCTCAGCCTCTCTGCTCATTAAATATTGTTTTCCTTCCTCCTTAAGTAAACTCCCCATGTTGCCTGCTCCCCGAGGCAGGCAGGCAGGCAGTGGGGGGTGACAGCACATGCAGTGTGGCAGAAAGCAGGGGCGGAGGGACTGAGTGCAGCGCAGTCTCAGGCATCATCTCAGCCTGGATTTGTAGGCTCAACATTCTTGACTAAAGTGGGAATTACTTATTGGAACAGAGGGACATGCTTTGGAGCAGCAATTCTTCACATGGGTTTTTTCCTACTGAGTTTGCACCAGGCAGGGCAAATGCTGCCAGATGGGTTTCCTACTAAAGAGGGCTGAAATCCTCCAATTAGAGATGTTGTTTGAATTGGTTCCATTTGTGTTGGCTTCTAATCTTTAATGCCAAAGACTTGTGGCATTTCAGTTCAGCCACAAACAGGCCAGCTGACTGCCCCGGGGCACCATAATGCTATTCCTTTACCTGGAGGCTGGGCGTGGGACAGGGTGCAGAGTGCACCCCAGCCCTTTGGCAGCTCAACCCTCAGCCCCAGTGGGGCCAGCTAAGGCCCTGCCTCGCCTAGAGCAGCCCTGACAAAAGCAGGCTAGGAAGGATTTAGACTAAGGGCTGAGAATGGAATCTGATCCAGCTGCAGGCTCCTCTAGAAAGTTCTTTTCTTTAAAAAAAGTTAAATCCTTTCTGGAAATTGATCCCATTACACCAGTAGCAGATCCTATTATAGGCAACAGGATAAAGAGGAAGAGACTGAGTTTTTAAAGACAGTAAGTGGGGCTCTCCTCAAAGACAACCAAGTAATTTAACACCTTGCACTGTGCTGCCACATTTTCATTTAGCAACTGCGTGAAAAGTCATCATGTCCCATTTTTAGATGGCCACCTCCCTGTTTGCGCTGATCTTTATGGCAAGCATGCAGAAACCCATCTATATTTAAAGCAGACTCATGGCAGGACCCTGGAAATTTCAGGGAGGCAGAGATCTAGGACTGGGTATTAATGGGCACACAAAGTACTAAACTTCAAGGATCTGCTCCCTGTGATCAGGTTTTTCTCCCTTCCTCTCCTTCCCTGTGTTCGCTGCCCAGCAGGGGGGGTATCTCCAGTGTGTTCCCTGCTCATTTTTTCCCGGTTTGTCACTTGCGGGGACTTTACAGAGTGCCTTTTTAGATCCACCTGTTGTTTATTCAGTGAGCCCCACAGAACTTGTAAACCTGTTTTACTTGCAGAGGGAAAGCAGGCAGCCTCTTTACAGTCAGCTGTCTGCTCTCTGCCAAGGAAAAATGCCAGCTTGAAGGAGCAATTTACCTGACAGACATCTGAAGAGGAGCACAGTGGATCCCCTAAATTAAACCCTCAATGCAGAGTCAGGGCAGAAGTTCTATTCTGTTCCAAATATTTTTCCATTTCCATTCCAAGTCTTTGCAAAGGAGGATGGCTCTGATTTGTTCCTATTTGAAATAAATGGGCTTACCCATAACCAAAATCAGCATTTGCGATGTGACAGGAGAAGCTATCCCAAAATCAACAATGAACCAATGACCCAGATGTAAACTTGTGACTGCCAAAAGCTCAGACTCAAGAATATGTGTATTCAAAGTGAACATTACATGAATATTGCTGGCTACCAATAAAGATACTACAGAAATAGCCTGGAAAATTGTACTGATGGCTTTGTAGAAATCTTACATACTACATACACTAATAAATAAGTAACAAGTAAATGAATAAGTAACTAATGAGGCGATAGCAAAAATAGCACTAGGTGGGAAATTATCAGGCTGCAGTCCACGTTGGTCAGAAAGAGTGGCTGCATTTTATAATGAGCATGTTGTACTGAGTAATAACTGAGTGGAGAAATGGGAAAGAAACTGAGCGGCAATGTCTCCCTGTCTTTCCCAATAAGGAGATATCCCAAAATATAGCAACACTTTTGAGATGGTAAAAAATAGCTTCAAAGCAGTCAGCAGGAGAAGTGGCACCCAGGAGTTACAGAGTCACCAAGTGGAGAAATTGCTGCTGAATGACAGCTAATGCTGTCTGCCTGTACACAGGGGATGCTGCAAGAGGAGACGGCAAGAAGTCCAGAACCAGGGCTTGTAATAGGGTCAGAAATGAAAGTCAAGATGGGAAAAAGATAAACAGAGGGGTAACTCTGTGCTGTCACCTACAATAACTAGGAAGACCTCTCCCTTGATCACACTCATTTTTATGTTCTCATGTGAGATGTAGACTTGGAGACAAGGGATTGTGTTTGCACTTAGGCATAAGATACCAGCTTATAAGTGGCAGCAGCGCTGCAAAGCATGGGTGGGGGGAGGCCTCTGGGAGCAGGAAGAGCTATTTCAGCCAGGAGAGATATTGCAAGTGGAACAGGCAGCAGTGAGATGGCAAGGAAGGCATGGGTGAGGCTGTGGCCTGCAGAAGAGATAGGCTGAGCCACGGTACCCTCCCTGGCCACAGTCCCCATCCTCCTCATCACTAGGAGCACCATACACCTCCCTTCCCTTCCCTTCCCTTCCCTTCCCTTCCCTTCCCTTCCCTTCCCTTCCCTTCCCTTCCCTTCCCTTCCCTTCCCTTCCCTTCCCTTCCCTTCCCTTCCCTTCCCTTCCCTTCCCTTCCCTTCCCTTCCCTTCCCTTCCCTTCCCTTCCCTTCCCTTCCCTTCCCTTCCCTTCCCTTCCCTTCCCTTCCCTTCCCTTCCCTTCCCTTCCCTTCCCTTCCCTTCCCTTCCCTTCCCTTCTCTTTTTCATCTGTGTAATTGAGAGTTAGGCCAGAGTTTATTGGCTTTCCCATGCAATGTCCTAAATACTAAATCAAAGCCTTGTTTCTCTGTCTGTTTCCCAACAAACAGGAGATGTTTCTCCTGAGCACTGGATTCCTACAATTGGTCACTCTGGGATTTCATTTCTAAGAGAAATCACACTGTGAAAGATGTGGCAGAGAGAAAAGATGAATGGCTTGCACTGGGACTGTGAGAAGACACAATGTGGAGGATGCTGCAGAATAAGTATCAGCCTTCCCAGCTCCTGCATGGTAGCACAGGTGTGTGAGCCAGCTGTTGCCCCTGCAGGTGACATCAAGCAAAAGCTGCTCTGAAAAACTGATGTCACCGTCTGCTTCCTGTGCTCCCTGGCCCATCAGGACAGTGATGTTTGTTGTCACAGCCTGTTCTGGCAGCATGCACGGATTTGTTTTCTTTACTTTCAGGCAGAATACTACTGGAGTCCTACTGGGAGCCACAAACATCCTTGTCCATTCACAGGGATCAAAACCCACCAATGACATATTTTCAGAGGGAAAACAATCAGCCTCAGAAGGAGAGGTGGAAGGCCAACAGACTGAGTCCAATCTTTGCCAAAATTGGTGAACAAAGATGCTTGTATATGAGCATGGCAGCTCCAGTCATCTCCTTCTAGCTCTGTGCGGCCACACAAGGGTTGCACTGCCCATCCCTTACCACCAACAAACAGCGTCAATTGCATGCAAACCTATGGAGGGAGCAGCACAGAGGGGAAGTTAGGGAGTGGAAGAGCAAGACGAGCAATGCCAGGGAGAGATGACGCCACTGAGGCCACCTGGGCTTCTGGCTGCTCTCACCAGCTCCTGCTGCCAACCTGGAAGCACCGTGGAGGATCCAGGAAGACACAGAACAGGGTGTGGAAGTGACCTTATCACATCTGCTTCTTTTCTACTTTACATTCGCTGCCTGGCAGCTTTAAGCTACATCCCAGGGGCTGGGTAGGGTGAGGACAAAGCTGCTATGCCAGCTCCCTCTTGCCTCCCTGTGGGGCAATTCCCTCCCAAGTGTTTTGTACCCATCAAGTGCTGCCAAAGGATCACCATGGGGCTTAGCATAGAGCTCACGTCGATGCTATCTTACTGTCAGTTGTGCTGTGTTATTATCTGTGCACTTTTCTCCTTAAGCCACGACTATGGTAACTTCACTGCTGACTCTGAACTGGGATTTTCATGAAGCTGCACACATCTATTTCTGGCCATGTTTTTCTTTTTTTTTTCTTTTTTTTCTTTTTTTGGTGTTAGTGAGCGCTGTTGAGATGTACAGCTCTGACTAGTGAGTAAATCCACTCAGTGTGTTTCCATCAGCTGGCAGATGCACATAGTCTGGGTGTGCAGGAACTCTGGGAGGGATCCCAGCCATGTCTCTGTCCTGCATTCAGATGGAAGAGCCTCACTGCATTCACAGTGACTTTTTGCAGGTTCTCACTGCCACAGTGTTGTTTTTTTTATGTTTAAGGGTGCTGTGAACATTGTCATGCAAATACGTGACTTTCCATACAATTAGTGGGCAAAAACCAACAAAAGCCCAGCTGAGGCACCTCCAGAAGGTGATATGAAACTCTTCTCATGGCAGCACTGCAGGGCTGGAAGCTGCCAGCCTTTGCCCACACGTAGGTGATACTGATGGAAAGCAGCAGGACTGGCACTGGTAGCATTGAGTAGCTCTGCTTTCCTTGAGTGTGATCCAGCTACAGCACAGCCTGTGTTGATTCCCCCTAGGAAACAGGGATCTCCCTGAGGAAGACTTTCCAAAAGAAGCTCAGTTTCTGTAGCCAGATACTACACAAAGCTTGGCAGCTTGCAGCACAAAGTCTTTGAAAGCTTTTATTTTCCCACTCTTTGCCCTGCTGCCACATGCACTTCATACTTAGGACCCCAGAGAGGAATCGGGGAAGGAAAACAGTTTGACTAGGAAATCTTTCCAACGTCAACATCCTCCATCCTGGGGCCTTGCTTTCCGGGAAGAGATATGCTTTGTGTGCACATGTTTGTGTGGACTGAGTTTAAAGGCAAAGACCCCTCTTGTGGGTTAAAAACAAACAAACAAAAAAAATTAAAATGCATTCTTCAGACTAAACAGATAAAGATCCCTCAGTGCTCTAAGGATGTATTTAGCAACAGTTCCTGCTTCCATCACCAGTGTAAAGACTGTTCAAAGATGAGGGCATTTCAGTGCACCAGGAAGCCCTGGAGCCATTGGATCCTGTTCTGTACCAGGATCTGTCTCCATCAACACTGTGGACAGCTGCTCCAGTGCACAGGAAAGCTGTGGTCCATGATTTAGGAACACTTGGGCTATTCCAACTCCAAGGACCTGGGCTAGGACACCCATGGATGTTTATGGCCTCACCTATAATTTCTACTGGAGCAGCAGAAGGTTGGCTTAATCAGCTGCTGTGATTTCTCATATGGCCAGTCCTGCTAGAGAAGTAATAGGAAACTGAACCGATGCCTCAAGGGCTGAGAATCAAACCAGTAGCAGTTGGTCCCAAAGAGCAATCGAGCAGGATTTGCTGAACTGCACAGCTTACTTCCAGCAGTGGTTAGGAATTCCACAGCATTATTGTCTCCACTATGCCTCATCTCTTCTCACTGCCAAGGCAGTGGAATAGTAAGCCTTGAAGCCAAGTTACCTCACCTATTAACCTATCTAATCCTTACAGATCCTTTCGCAGAACAGAATTTATGTGAAAGGGACATTTCTGACTGCCATGTTGAAATATTGCTACTTCTATAGGAATATTATTGATTCTGAAAGGCAGGAAGGCAGGGGCGTTTTGAAAGTATACGTCACCAAGAAGCAGTTTACTTCACAAGACTGAGATGCGTATTCTTATGAAAGAAGCTTTGTCCATGACTAAAAATAAACCTGTGCAGTGTTTCCCTATTTGAACTTCCTGTAGATCTTTAAAGAATACAGAAACCCAAGCAAGTCATTCCCTTTGAAGGAAACATTTGAGATCATTAACAACTTGCCTGCTGGGAGGATCTCAGATCCAGATGTCTTCGTGGTAAATTTGCACAGAGCATTTGGTATCTTATTTATCCCCTCATTTACAATCCATGTGCAACTCATAAAGTCAACACTGCATTAAGAGAGGCATGACTAGTGGTAGCTCTGCTTATAATAGACAGGCACTGGGTTAGAAAGAGACTTCATTGTTAAGTGAAAAGTTAACTTCCAGAGTTCTTAATTTAAAACATCTGAAAAGTTAACATTCTCTTTTGGTCAGATGGTAGCTCCTGAACGTTTTCCGGACAAACTATCTTACCCACAGTAAGTGGATACATATTTAGCCTGCTTCTTTATGTATGTAAGTGAAGAATGATGTTGTTTTTATTAATCACCCCAGAATTAGTTCAGCCTCCCACATGACAAGTTTTTGTTCCGTTGCTGCTGCTCACTTCCTAAAACCAGAGCACTTGTGTCTCACTCTCTGGCACTCCCCACACACTTTGGCAGTTTTGGATGACTTGGATGTCTTCAGTTGCTTTCATCTTGGATAATTTCCTGGCTTCCTTCAGCACTTGCCATATCTGCATCCTAAATGGGCTATCAGCATGTTTGTTTGTTGTTTTTTATTTCTAGGACAAATTAAGATCTCTTTGTTTATGTACCATAAATCCAAACAGACTGAAAACAGAGAGAGAGGAACTGTCGACACCATGCTTGCTATAATAGATTCCCATTCGTTTGGTTTGATTCTCAGGATTTCTGTATTACATCTTCAAATAGAACCTGTGTTTGTAGCCACTGTGGTTGTGAGCAGTCCATCAAAGGAAAGGGATTTGCACCTCAGCCTTTGGAGATTTTGGCTTACAAGATGGATGCAGGTTACACAGGTTCCAATGGACTCCAACAAGCCATGTAGAAGAACTGCTATTAAAACATGTAAAATACATAATCTTTTTGGTGCCAATAATGCCTCTGCTGGAGAGGCATTATTCAACCAGTTCCAGGCACCAGACTTCAAGAAATATGTAGAGGAATTGGACGGAAACAAAAATCTGAGGCTGTAGAAAATAGGACCTTCCAGGAAGACTTGAAGTTGATCAGTTCTTCTAGAAAAATCAAACAAACAAACAAACAATAAAAACAACACCTAAGGAGAGATACTAAAAGCCCTGAAGGGCAAGAGAGATGCAAAAATAGAGAAAATAAATTACTCCTGTTCCTCGGAGATCAGACAAGAGTAATGTATTTTGATTGCACCAAGAAAGACTGAGGGTTGGTGCTAGAGACAAACCTACTGTAGCGAAAAAGGCAGTAAACAGTGGATGAGGTTGCCTAAAGGGTTGAGGAATATCCATCACTCTTGGTTTCTAAGAAAATGTGACAGAAGCATGCTAGGAATCATTCTAGTATAGCTGGACCTGCCTTTAAGCAAGGACTGTGGACAAGTTTATTCCTCAGGGTACATCCAGAGCTGTTTATTTAATACTTGGTGATACTGTGCCTTTTGTATAAGGAGGAGTAAATACATCAAGAAAAGAAGAGTGGAAAAAAGGCCTTTGACTTTGCAAGGTTTGGAGAGAGTTGAGTGTGCCTTGGTCTTCAAAGAGTTCTATGTTCTGTTTTGGTTTTTGCATAAGGTTAATATAAATGATTGTTTTATAGGCAGTATTAGGAAGTTTTGTTGACTTAAGGTTACTTAAGGGAGATAATCTGGGTGGGAGCTGGAGTCATTTCAGTTGCCTCATCAAGTTTCTCATACCTGCCACAGTCATCAGCCTCATCAGAGGAAGTGCGTATATTACCTGGCTGAGAGAAGGCTTGTGCTATAAAATGTTCATAATTCTTTTTGAGGAGATTCAAAGATTGAAGTAGAAGTTAAAACAAACAAACAAAACCATGCACACAAAATCTCAGCTCCAGCAAACTGTCGTGAAGCTGAAGTACCACTTACAAAAAGGGAGAATTAAGCAGGCTATAAATGTTTATGCTAAAAGATATTAGAGAGATGTGGTCCCAGTTTAGTCTCAAGGTGGAGTCTCAATTTATCATGCTGTGTGCTATGCAGAAGGATTTCAGACTGACAGGTCTTGTGAGGAGGTTGCTGGGCTATCACACACCTTCCCATGGAAGAAACAAAACTATCTGTCTTGCAAAGCCAAGAGGACCATCTCAGGATTCCAGATAATTTCCTTCCCTCCTTAAAATCATCCAGTACTTTTTATATAAGCCTCCTAAATCTTCTGCACTTGTACTTCAGTAAAACCCAATACTATATACATCATCCTAAAATGCCTTCCCCAGTAGTAGCTCATTAAAAGATTTTCCCAATTTTGATTTCACTGGCACACAGGACTTAATGAACTGCTGAGATTCAAAGCAAAATTCAGATGATGAGAAAATTGAGGTCTAAAACAGCAAAGACATAAGATGACATATTTCTAAGGGCTTCACAGCCTTTATTTCTTTCAATGTTCTCATCCGTGCTAGTATACTGGGAACAATGACACTAAATATAGCAAGTGCATATCAGTGTAATCCCACAGTGACAGCATAATGAGTCCTGAAAATGCTCTCATCAATTGTCGTTTAGATGCTACCTTTCTTGAAAGCCTCTAGCAATAATTGAGAAAAAGAAAAAAAAGAAACAACAAACCAACTCTAAATAAAGGCACTTTGTGGTTCTAGTCACTGCAGAATGCCATTTTATGAAAAGGGAATATCTATGTGTTTTCACTTAGTAAGCAGATGTGCTTTCCAAATGCATACAGCGAAGCCAAAGTACTTAAAACAATAAAACATTTCCAAGACAAATACTGTCAGTTTGGAGATAATATATGAGTAGAGGGAAAAATGTCATTTGATAGGCTGCAGGTACACCAGAGATAAAGAAGAAAGGCCTGCTTGAATGGTGTACAGGCTGGTGTAACAGCCAAGGTTTTTAAGCCATGGGAAGTGGATTTGTAATAGTAATTAATGTTTCCTTTTCCAATAAGCTCAAATTCACCCAAAACAAAACAAACAGACAAAAACCTTGAAGATACCCACCCATATTTTGTTGTAAACTTTAAACTCAGATCTGATTAGTTGGGATGCCTTGTACTTCAAATGACTTCAGTTTAGGAAACTTTTCATCAGGGCGTAGGGATCACTGAAACCTCTCTCAAATTACGTACACTTTAGCAATATTATCTATTTCCAGCTGAAAAGTTGAACAGATCTGAGTTTCCTGTAGGTATTGTTTCAAGTTCTTGGTGTTTCTTTTTCTTGAAACAGAAAACTAGGTTTTGAGTTCACGCAGTACAGAGCATATCTAATGCACAACCTAAATCTGCCAAGTTGGCATAACAAAAAAAAACACACAAAAAAAGGAAAAAAATAATAGAGTGGCTCTATAGCTGAACGACAGCAGTAGGGCAAGATGAATGAAGAAAAGTGAATGCTATGTGTTTGTATTGTGTTTGTATTGTATGGAATAATTTATGGGGCATGAATGCCTTTGAATGCTCTTGCCATTGATATATGAATGCTTTTGATCGAGGAAAAGAATAGCAAACAGGATTTCAGTACTCCAGAATTGCATATGAAAAACCCATGCTGCATAACAATAAAAGTCACAGATTCTTATAAATGAGTACAATTAGTCATAATTATATAAATATAGGTACACATTCTATTTGTATGCACGTATCAAATACGTTAAAAGAAAAGAAAAAACTTCTTTTCAGAGTAAGGCATAATGTACAGAACAAAATTACAGCACAAATAGGAAACACTTTCTTTCATGGGAGAAAGCCCGAATGCTGTTGCAATAAAGGACACCAGGGCTGTCAGCATGCACTGCATTGGAGCAAGGGTTCACCACAGAGCATATTGCTCCTTCCTGGCCATCAGTGAGGGCGGTAACACCAATGCCATCCAGCAACAGGTCCATTTATCTACAAGGACAGATTGTAATGCCCACTAACTATTGGATTCAAAACACTGTAATTTACTTTTTTAAAACTGCATTTAGCTCAAGGAAGCCATTCCAACAGCACAGTTCATATGCCAGGCTGCCTCACTCAGATGTTTTAACTCTGAACAGAGACTATTCAGGTGAATGGGAAAATTAGAAGTGGTATTTAAAATACAAGGGACTTCCAGATCACCTATTTATTTTGCTAGTTACCTCTCAGGTGACCTGGAGTCCCCTGAACTTGTCCCTGAGTCACATAGCTATATTCTTGGACAAAAGCTGGCCTAGCTCTTCACAACTCTTCATCCCCTTTATTCTTATGTGAATGTTAAAATATAAAAGCTAAATGCTGCAGTTACTAGATACACCATTCATCCTCAGATGGTGTTTACTGGACAATTTTAGCATCTCACCTGGCCTTAGACTAATCAAACACTCCTGAGAAATAATCCTAGCATTTCATTTGTAGCTTCATGCACTACAATTTAGAAAAAATACCCTTGTTACAACACATTCATTTTCCTTGCAAATTTGAAGCTGCACCCTAATTGTTCTAGAATGGATTATATCATGTTAGTAACTGATCCTTAGATTTGGAGACCTGATATAACTCAAAAGCTGGAAAACAGCAGATGTAGATATGCAGCATAATACTTCCTATTGCATTTGATGACTCATTTTTTGTAGTCTGATCGGGCATGGCATCTCCTACAGGCAACCTTCCATCTCAAGCCACAGGCCCATTCATAATCCTTTCCAGTCACTAAAAGGAAGGAGGGATCTTTCATGCCTTCTGTAAGGAGACACGGGAAGAAGTGGCTCTGCCTCTCGTCATTGCCCAAGATGTGTCGGGGTCTGATGTGCTGCATGTACTCCAGTATTTACAAGGTGACCTCCATGAGGAACTCCCATAATCTAGCAAAGCTATCCCAGCACATACATGGTGCTACAGCTACTGATTTCCCAGCTGACATTAAGGAGAACAGAAGTTACATTCTCTTAATTGTATGGACAAAATAACAGTCGTAGGCAAGTTGTAGTTTTTACCCTAGCCTTCAAATATTAGTCATTCCATCAGAGATACAGGAGAGGACTGTGAATGAGTAAAGAACATACCACATGCCATGTGATGTAGAACACCAGTCTTACCAAACTGGGCATCTTTCTTCGTGCCCGTGAAGACATGCTGGTGAAAAAATGGCTTTTTGACCATTTGGTGTGGTGTCTGTCCCATTTGACTCCAAGCATCTGTCAGGTGCTGAAACACAAACCTCTGCAAATCAGATTGCTTTGTCAGAAAATCAGCTTTCACTCAAGATATTTCAAAAACAAGGGATGTCCAGGTAAATTTTGCACGCCTCAAAGCAGAACAAAGTACTGGGCCCCAGAGAGAGCAAGGAGACTCCTGGCTTGATATTTAAATTTGGTTCTCAGCCTCCATTTTATTTCTTTAAATTGAAATAACAAAAATATTTTTGTAAGTGTGAATCTCTTGGGCACTGTCATATTATGTCACCAAATAATTCATTACAAAATGTTAGCTCTGCTGCTTCTGTTTGTAATGTCAGTGCCTGAAACTGCCTCCTATTCCCAAGGATGGGAGGAAGAAGAGAGTTCTCTGTATTTTTTGTTCAGAAACAATGCATTTAAAAACGAAACATAAACACCCTTAATAACAAGCCAACAATGAGAGAATTCATTCTAAAGGATCGTAGCACGTCGCAATAGTGCACTGATATACAGATGAGGGCAAGGCTCTGCTCCCTCCACAGTAAAGCACAAACTGCTTGATTACACTAACTGCCACAGTTTGTTTCCTAATATTCAGCATGATATTTCCTGTTTCTAGCCTTGGGCTTAGGTGGGTTTGATCCAGCCTGACATGAAATTAATGGGAAAAGTTCTATTTACTTCAGTGTCCCCTTTTACCTCTCACTGCTGTTGTTTGCTGCTCCAACAATTTGTCTCACTTGCATTTTGGCTGGCCTTCAAGCACTGCCCAAATACCATGCTCCTCACTCGCAGTCACAGGCAGAAGAAAGGAGATAATAAGCCCTTCGACCCAAATTCCTTCCCTGTGCCCTGGCTGAGAGGCAGGAGCATGCCACAGGCAGCACTGCAGGCACTGGAGCCCGCCCAACCACTGCTCCTTCATGGCTGGTGCCTGACAGCCAGGAGCCCCACTGCAGCTCTGCATTCACCAAGAGCCATACTCTGACGTTTGAGATCCCTGGGTGTGATTCTGCAGCCAGGCATGGTATAAACCCCCCGCATGGGTGACTTGCACTGTAGCATTTCTTTTGGTGCAATCATGTGAGATAGTGCAAACGCTTTTCCTTGTTTGTGTCACAGCACTTAGCCTACTATCTATGGATATGTTCTTTCACTGTCTGGCCGGATTGCCTGGCTGCTTTCCCCTGGGTATGTGAGGTATTGCAAGACGTCAGATGTGCACTTTCCAGGTGCTTAATGCTAAATTACAGACAGGTTTTTCTCCCACCGACAATCAACTGCCTTGCACTTCTGGCCCTGTGATATCTACTCATTATGTGCTGATACATTTTTACCTGGATCTATCAGTTTAATTCACCATTCTCCAGGGTCTGACGCTGGCCCACAGCAGCAGGCTTTAGCCCATAGGTGTTTTCCTTTTGTCCTATTTTTGCTCTCACTGCCACTGCTGTTTGCAGTATCTAAGCAGCAAGGTATATATTCATCTTGACAGCAAGCATTTTCACCAGTCTGCTGTTAATGCTTTCTGCAGGGAAGATTTCTCCTTTCAGCAACTACTTGACATGTTTTCATTTTTAGCAGCTCCCTTTAATAGAACTGTAGCAATTTTAAGCAGCGATTAAGCTTTGTCATTGCAACATGATAGTGACACAGAGCTCCCATCCCAATGGTAAATCATCCAAATAGAATGGCCAAAGGTGGGGCATTATTTAGAGGTACCAGGTATAGGATATCAGGCCTGAAGTGATCCTTCTGTGGTCATTGTAGCAGTGACTGGCAGATATCTGCTCCCAGCAGCCAGATAGTCTTAGATGCATGGGCGGGAGAGATGAACAGCCAAAGCAATGTCAGGGGGCTCTACTAGGTCAGTTCTACATGGTCAGCTCTGGGAAGCGATTATGGTGTGGGCAGGAGAAGGTGAGCATGCTTTGTCTGCATTGTTGAATAAGGGAGTGTCAAGGTATGATTGTATGGCCTATTTCCCCATGGCACAGACACACTCATGTCCTCCAATCTCTGGGACAGTCACAGATAAAGAAGACTGTCCTGAAGAAAGCAAAGTTTGAGTCATCCAAGAAAAGAGGTATCTCCTGGAGTGTAGTAGGTCTAGTATTGCCAGCTGGGCAAGGGGAGGAATTGTCACCATTGCTTTGCACTGGGTGGCCTCACCTCAAGCACTGTGTGCAGGTTTGAGTGTCACAATATAAGAAGGACATAAAATGATTAGAGCCTGTCCAAAGGAGGGCTATGAATATTGTGAAAGGTATGAAGGGCAAGGTGTGTGAGGAGCAGCTGAGGTCCCTTGGTTTGTTTAGCCCAGAGCAGAGAAATCTGAGGGTCCGCAGTCACAGCCCCAAGCTGACAGAGTTCAAGAAGTACTTGGACAATACTTCTGTATGTTACAAAACTGTAACATACAGTTTGAATTTTGGCTCTGTGCATGTAGGAGCTGGACTCAATGATCCTTGTGAGTCCTTTCCAACTCAGAGTATTCTATATGATATGATTTTCTATAATGAAAGGCAAGAGACTTGACTGTTAAACATTGGACAGCATGCTACCAATGCTCAAGTTCATTTCCATGCTGTCCCATTTTTAGAGCACAGAAAAAACAAATGCTATATACATTTCATCTGCTTTGGGTTGTTTTTGCACATTCCAGTATGAACCCCCAACTGTTTACCAGGTCTTTGATATCCCTGCTCACGTCTGCCAAACAGTGACATCTCCAGGTTTTTGGATAGACACTTCACTTTCAGAAAGCGCTCAGAGAAAGCTTCTGGGATCAGAGCACTGCGAGCCAACTGCCTTTAAGTACGGTGCTATCTCGCATGCTCAGACAGCCCTGATAATTCAGGCACTTTGTGGATGGGGGTGGGAATTCTCCTTTGGCATATGCCCAGCTCTACAAAATGATAGATCTGAGTGCTTGTTTCATATGGCTTGTTCTCAGCTGCCTTTCTGGCGTCTCCTTGACAGTGGTTAATAATTGGCTTGGTTGCTTTCTGTGCCTTTCTGCTATCTGTTTTTCTAGCAATTTGAAGATTTCGTATTTTAGTTCATTTGCTGTACTTTTTCAACCATGGTACAAAATCATCTGTGTATATCTAATTCCCTCTTTTTGACGTGTGTCTCAAAACTGTAGCATTGCAGTTTCAGCATCATGGAGAGTCACTAGCAGTAATTACTTAAAAATGCTCCCAAGAGATTTAGTGTCATTTTCTACTTGAGCTGCTTTACATCCTCACAGTGATAAAACGACTCAGCAAACATGATCACTCGACATTTTTACTTGGTTTGGGTGTCTCCTTGTTCCGGTGTGATACTGAACTCAGACTAAAAGCTACCAGCTGTCTCTGCTGCAAGAATTAGTACTCCAAACTGCAACTCACTGACATCACACTGTGTGGTTGCCACTTTCAGTCATAATGCCATGTTTTGGGACAGGATAATTTGTCCCCCAGTTTCTGGTGGTGTGTAATGGTTACCTGCAGTAGCCATTTTCAAGGGTTTTTTGGTGTTTTTTTTTTTTTAATTATTATTTTTAGAAATCAGGCTGTCTGATGGTGGGAAAGCAGTAAAATATTAGCAGCTAATTTAGAAATTAATATTAAAGTCCCTCACAAACTATCAAATTATCTTAAGACATGGCTGTATTGTTTTTACCTATGTGACTCATAATCTTTGGGAGGTCAGACAATGCTTGTGAATGATGTGGCAGAAAAGTATAATTTATTGCATTTCCAGCCAATTTTCAGTCCACTCTGAACTCAAAGCAGATCATAGTCAGTTTCAGCTGTTGCCATGTGTTTCCTTGGTGCAACAGAAAGTCAAGAAATAAATGCTGCTACCAGTAGATCCAATTAATCACATTTCTCTTGTTGATGATAACACCCTTCTGGAAATGGGATCGTAAGTGTCAATCCCAACTTTCTGCACCCACATGAGGCAAGAATGTTGCAGGGGAGCCATCTGACTTACAGCAGTGCTCTTACCAGTAGTGTTCGTCACGAAGCATTGGGACTTGTTGTGCTTCTCCAAAGTAGATAATCCCAAGGCAGGAAAGTATTTAGTCATGAATTCCAGTTGTCTGCAACTTTAATGGCTACAGTTCTTGCCTAGCTTTCCCTGATCCAATCATAGCATGTGTAAAATGGAACCAGGCTCACACAATTGTTTCAAGAACACATGAAAGGCAGTTTTGGGCAAAGGTAGTTTGATTACCAGCCAACTCTTCTAAGCTCTTTAAAGGAGAAAGCAGTGAAGTGAATCAAATCAGAGGCATCTGAAATGAAAGAACATCAGATAGAGTAGGAGAGAGTACAAGAGAAGGGTGCAGCAAAACATTCACGTTCCCATGCAGCCATGACGTGTAAGGAAAGATGCTTATCTTGTATGAGTTGATACAGTCATTCACATGGTGACACCCTACAGCACTCCTGACCTCATCCTCAAAGGACTCAGAATAACGAAGGCAGCTTGCAATTTACAACATCCTACCACCATTACAGTACTCTGGTTGGCTTTGTTTGACTGAGTTCTTCCATCTAGATAATGCTGAGGAAGTCTTTGTAGCTTTACATATTTACTACTGCCCTACTGTTTGTTTGGTATCTGATTTCCTGAGTGTTTTTTTTTTTCTCTTTGTATCACTGGTCTTGATTTTGGGTGGGGTGTTTTTTAGATGCCATCTTGTATTTGCATCATGGGTTGTACAGGAGCATTTCTTTTTCCATACCTTTTTACTGCATTAATATTATAAGCCTGAAAAATCTCTTACACTTAGGATCAGTTCCTGCATCCCTGGTAAGTTATTTCATATTTATTTTTTTATCAGTACATTTTAGCTCAATGACTTCTCTTTCCATGATTATCATATTCAAAGTGCAGAGCACTTTTTATTCCACCTAAGATAATTCAGATTTCCCTTTGAATTTTGTTTGTCTCCTTTTTTTTTTTTTTTTTTTTTCCCTCTATCCATTTGATGCTTTTGCATTCAGATTGGTATATTTTCCTGTTTTCTCTCTGCTACTTAATGGGTTAATAATTCTAGCTCTGCACCATCTTAAACCTTGCATTTACATGGGAAACCACATCTTTTTCCTTTACATATGATTCCAGCTTTTGTAGGTTTGTTGATCATCTTGAAGTCTTACAAATTCTTACACTTTAGTCCTTTAAGATTTGATAATCACATGAATCTTAATTGTTCAGCAAGACAATAATCTGTTCCAGTCTTCCAACTACATGCACCGAGCAGATACTCTTTCTTGTTAGAAGTGGTTTTAGGGAGATTTTTAGATCTTCACCAGAGACTCATCAGCTTGGTGCCAAAACCTTTGCTCAGCATGCAGCTGTGTGACTGCTGCAGGAAGCGCTGTGGCTGTTTGTTTTGCTTCTTCTGCATAGCTTCACTACATCCTGGATCTGTTTTCCATTATAAGTCAGCGGATGACCAAATGATGGGCATGGTCTGTACTGCATAGAGGAAGCTTCGGTGCCATAATGATTGCTTTTTCTTTAGTTGAAAGATCTAGAGTTCATTCTTTATGATGTATTACAGTTTTCAAGCAAAAAACCCACTCAGTTAGAAGTGAAGCCTATAAGAGCACATGTTCATTTTGACATTGGTGACAAAATCTAAAAGCCAAGTCCAAATACAAGAGGTGAGAACTGGGCAAAACCAGCGTGGTGGAAACAAAACTTGCAGCCTTACAGCTTCAACCTACAGTGCTGCAAACATGATGGCTGCCAAGGTGGTGGATGCTTTGTGGGAGATTTGCACTGAGTCACATCCGTTTGCAGCTGCCAACAGTGTGGTGTGGGCAAAGCATACAAGAAGCACTCCGCTGGCTTAGATGTGTTTTCCTCGGAGATAACAGCATTAGGAGTAGCTCCTATCAATAAAATAAAACCAGATGAGTTTTATTAATCCTTACTTGTAATCAAGTAAGGATTTCCGTCATGGAAAATAAGGTTAGAATCAGTAAAGCAATACTTCAAGGACCTAGACATGGGACAGAGACAGGCTGATAGGGCACTGGAGTGAAGATAGCTTGACCGTGAGAAGAACAAAGAGATAGAGGAAAGAAAGTCAAGAAGAGGAACTATGAAAAGATGAACTCTTGCACTAAACTGTGGCACTACCCAGCAGTTGTCCACTGCCAGCAGAGAGTTGGGAAATCACCGGTGAAATGTGCACTTTGTACCTTCGTGATCGCTGCCCTACACAGGCGATGACAGCCCACTGCTGCTGGGTGGCAGCTCTGCAGCATCCAGGGGAAGGAATGCAGGCAGCCTTGCAACTCTCCTATCCCTCTAATAGGCTAATTAGCATATGTCTCTGCTAATGATACATATGGAACCAGAGTATTTCCATATGACAGAATGCCGAGTTATTTTACCATTAAAAAAAAAAAGCAAAAGAAAAAGCTGGGAAATTACATCTGAAAATAAATTAAAAGAACAGTGCCAGAACTTGGACTCCTTACATAACCTTATTTTAACCTCTTTGAGAGAATATAGTCATTAGTCACAAGATAACGGGGCTTTTTTTCCAGGGACTCCTGACTCATTTAGTGATGTAATGGCCAAAAGAATTAAAGAACTAGAAATATTGCTCTTCTCTAACTCAGGATGCGACATGGTGTGATATCTTTTCTGTGCAGAAATCCAGGTCCTCAATGGAAACGAAATGATCATGATGGCTGCTCCAAAAGTAATGCCTCCTCTTTTATGATGTTAGCCCACAGTATCAGAAGCAGATGTTGGTGGTATGGCAGCAGAGGCTAAACTTTCCTGCCAATATCCCGTTGTATTTTGTTACTGTGTGACATACGGCAGCAGGGGGCAGTCTGACAGAATTGCATCTGACATAGAAATGCATACGAAGCCAAGGGACGGCATTGAAATCCTCCATGCAGAAAAAAAAATGGCACCTGTTGACATTCATTGACATTTGCTGAATTTTTATGGAGACTGAGGAGTGGATGTGAGCGCAGTGGTGCAGGGGAGTTTGTGTTTCAGCAGTGGTGACAGCAACAGTGGGTCACCTCTGCTGGTGCAGGTGTCTGTAAGCACGCAGACACGCAGGCTCTTGTTTATTGCTGACAAGAATGTATAGCTAATAGCAGTGAGTATGCTGAAAAATAGATTTTCGTAGCTGAGAATTTGCTCTATCAAGTAGTGCTATTGTGCTCTTTGTTTGTGCTGTAGTTTCCATGGAAATAAATAGATGGCATTACTTTCAGAGTGACCTATATAATTTTCTTCAGGAGCTTCAGCAGAACAGTCTTCCCAAACTATCCTTAATTCTTTACAAAAAGAAATTCATCTTCATACTGTACAGGAAAACAAAAATTATTAGTTCCATTGTATAGATAGGGAACTAAAGCACTAAAATTGGGGTCAAAGTTTTCTCTCACGTAGTGTGTGGCATCCTTATGTTGTGAGCTATTCCTTAGCACACACTTGCATTTTAGATGTGAAGAATGCTGTTTTAGTTTTGTTACACAGTGGGGCTTGGAGAGTAAGCGACTGTCAAGAAAGATTTTACTTTTATTTTTTGGTATCTGAGGACAATTTGTTGGGATGTACATCCTTCTGGGAATCACGAGGACCCACATGTGCTGATTTTGGGGAGACGGAGTATACAAGTTCAGTTTATCTGCTATGGGATTGACCTAAGTAAGTAAGTGAAGAAACAAATACTTAAGTTTAAACTCAAGGTGTTTTCCTCGGATTTACCCTACCATGAAAGGCAGCCTTCCCAGAATTCCTCTGATGCTCAGCACAGGGCTCACATGCATAGCAGAACAGTGATTTGCCTTTAATTGCATTAACTGTTCTTCATTTCCACAAAATGATGTGATGCAATACGTGCAGCCTCTTGTATATTCCAAAAGATACCGTCCCCAAAAAAGAATTAATGTCCTTCTTGGCTGAACTATAAGTGCATGGCTGTTCCCAGTGTTCTTTTCCCACAAGCTCTTAGCTGCGATTAAAAAAGTATTTTTTCTGAAAGTCAATACATTTTGTGAACTTGCACAAGGAGTTTAAAATGTTTATTTGAGCAATTTAAAAAGTGAGATTGTTGATCTGACACTTAATATGTCTGGAAGTTATAAAAAGATGGATTTAATATTTTTAATGTTATTCCTGGATTTTCTTATGTAACTCCATGTGTTGTTTCTTTTTTGCCCAAGTCCACATGTAACCACACAGACTGCAAACATATCCAGAGCTTATAAATGCAGAAATTTAACTTTCACAAACTACACAATCTCTTTGAAGATGTTATTCTGACAGTTTAGCACCTAGTTTGCTGGCTTTGCAAAATGTCCATGAAGTGTCTGAGGAAACACTTCTTCCAACTTGTGCTTGCGAACACAAATATTTCTGATTAGACTCTCTCCTGAAAAGGCCTCTTCTGCTGATTTTTTAAAGATACAGTTGCAATCAAGTCTTCCTTGTCTACCTGCTCTCTCAAATGACCTATATGTATCTTATGCAAAACGCAAAGCGTTCTTTTCCTGCTTCTGCCAATACCCTTCCTTCAGCTTAAGTGCATTACAGCGCTATTAGCATTCACAAGCAGGATGAGAAGCTCAGCTCAGACCTTTCCCTTCCACTTCCAGGCTGTTGTTCCTACATCGGAGACGGTGTCCCTGGGGAGCCAGATCCGCCACCTCAACATCCCTTTGCAGGAATCAGCAGTGAGTCAGCGGGATCCATTTAGCACTCCCCAGCCGAGGCAACTCCTGAAAACACAGTGGGATGTTTCAGGCAAACACTGTCACCGTCTTAAAATACTGTAGGCAAGTTCTGATTATGTTTTTCCCGCTACTCTGTAATTATTATTATTATACGCGATACATGGCAGTGTACAGCTAGTAAAATACACACCACCAAAACCAAAATAAATGGAAGCATTGCTCCCATTCGTACCATTGTTTTAGCACCTGGGATTTAGCACAGTTTTGCATACTCCCTTATGCATAAGAGAGGAAGAGGGAGGAAGCATAAGAGAGAATGTGAAACAGCGGAGCTGTGCGATCAGTGATCTATTAGACTCCATGTGATGAGTGTATTGCTTTGAGTGAAGGGCCTTAAGAAAACACTTGGTAATCCTTCTGAAATGTAATCCCATTAGAAAGTTCATGAGAAAAGTGCACTGTAAAACTAAGCACTGTTTGGATCTTTTCAAAGATTCTTAGGCTATCAATTTTTCAAGTTATGGCTTGCAAGAACCCATAAAGTAATGCTGAGGTGTCCTTTTCTTAGAGGCAGCCTGGCTTTACCAACAGGAGTTTGAAACAATCAAGAGAACTGAACTGATGTCCTGCATTGTTCCACAAAAGCACTACCTTTACATCTCCTTCCTATCATGAAGTTCAGCATGTTTTACTTCTCAGAGCATTGCATTTCAATACAAACTGGAGCTACTGCTACTTATTAAGCATACATTCCTGATTTTTTGTTCACCGAGTTCATCAGGCACTCATGCAATGTGGCTTATTTTGTGACTGTTGCACTGTGTTCCCGGGTGTTATGTCAATAATACAAGTCAATAAGTAAATCTTAAACAGGATCCATAATTTTCATGTTGCTCACTGCAAAAATGGCGTGGGTTTTTGTCACTGTGTAAGACAAAAGGAGCACAGAATGGGAAGGAAAAGGGAAAATCCCGACACATCATTTCACACATGTAACTATTCATGGAATTAAGATCTTGACATTTTGTCATGTTTTCCATACAGGCTGAAGGGGAATAAGCATTTCAGTGACATTATTTCAAGATTTTACTGACAAAGTATTTGAACGTGTCTGGAGAAAGAGGAGAAATTAGTCTGCATTGAAGACAAAGGCCACTAAGATGAAAGTGGGAGAAAGCAGCATTACAGACATTAAGATGCTTAGAAAAAGCTGCTTCTCTTCTTGAGGAAGAGATTTTGTATTCTGTAAGTACATTTAATTTTTTCTTCTGTTTAATTGGGAGTGTGCCTGCCAGATTTTCCTGGTGATTCCTCAAGGCAGACACCAGCATCATCAGAGCATGATGGTGAGGGCCAAACACGGTGCCTTCTGCAAGGAAGAGCTGCTGTGGGCATGAGCAGACTCCACTCACACAGCAGGCATTGCTCCAGCACATTTAACCTCTGCCACAGGTGCACACAAACTCACAACACCTCTCCTAGCCTTTATGATCCTACAGGAACTACAGTTCTCCTGAAGGGAAACCCCAAGGCTTCCTCCCATGCTTCCCTCCGATGCAACTTCCTATGCTTGGTTTCTGACCCCACACCTTGCTCCTCTTCAGCTGTACTAGCTCAGAGAACCAGACTTTCTATGGCATGCTGCCAAGCTAGTTTATGTGCCCAGGTTTATAGCGGCTGTGTGGCTGATGTGTAATATTGTTCTGGTCTGCCTTCATTGATTAGTTGGTTAATTTCTGGTTTGGCTGGGAAAAAAAAAAAAAACCAACAAAAACACAGTAACTGTTCTGTTTGTCTTTTTTTCTTCGTTGTGCCATTCTGGTTGTAATTGGCAGCTCACAAAGAACACTCAAAGTTTTGGGCGAGCATTCTTTTTGCTCTCTTTCTTGAATGTGGAATGAAGTGCATTTCTTTTCTCTATCTCTCGCAGGCAGAACACCTGGTTCTTTGATTCGTTTCCTGGATGCCTAAGATCACAAGAATATAAATCCTTATTGACTTGTGGGGAGTTAAGATTATGCATGGCCCCATACAAAGAAGCAAGCTGAGAGCACACAAAGATGCAGCTTTTTATAAAGTCAGGCACCTTGATGTCTGCGCAGAGGCTCTGTGCTTCCAGCGCTGCTACTGCTGCTGGCCCAGTGGATGAATCCAGAGCTCTTCTGAGCCAAAAGGATGGAGATTCTGCCTCATGTTTCTGGAAAGAGAGAAGAGCCAGTCCACGCCACTGTTCTCCTGCTATCACCCACTAGGATGCAAAGCAAAAACTGTTTTTTCAAATGATCTGTACGTTTCTGCTCATATTCTGCTTATACCTTCTGTATGATAAAACATAAAAATAAGCATGCAGCTTCACATGAAAAAACTAGGAGGGAGACAATAAACAAGCTGCCTAAATAGCTGAAATTGTTGTTTGCTTATACGTCTATGCAGAGGTCCACATCTTTTCCCAGGTAACAGCGACAGGATGAGAAGTAATGGCTTTAAGTCACACCAGGGGAGGTTCACGTTCAATGTTAGGAACAATTTCTTCTCAGAAAGAGTGGTGAGGCAGTGGCACAGGCTGCACAGGGAGGTGGTGGAGTCACCGTCCCTGTAGGTGTTCAGTGACCATATGGCTGTGGCAGTGAGGGATGTGTTTAGTGGGCTGGTGAAGGCAGGTTGGGGTTGGACTAGATGATGTCTGGTCTTTTGTCACCTTAATGATTCTGTGATTCTATAATCAGATTTAAAATGAGAAATGATACAAGTGAAACTTCCCTTTGGAAATCCCATCTTCTCCAAATTTATACGAAGGAGTGGACAAACTCTGAGGGTCCTGAAGTGTTGTGATCAAGAATCACATAAACAGATAACCATAATGGTTATTACAGAGACAGGTGAAACATTTATTGTTGTAATTGCACAGCTGTAAACATACAGATAGAAACAAGATTACATTTGAACACATACAACTGCAATTTTTTCAAGAAATCAGATTAACCAAGATGAAATGATTCTTTGGGTTAATTAGGAGCAGCCGAACGAAAACTGGGGAGCAGATACTCGTAAACCTTTTTATTGGACACGTGTTACAGTTCTCTCTGCTATTTCGACTTGTTTCATTAGACTTCTCACTGTCTGCATCTGCATTTTGTACGTCTCTCCTGCTTTTGCTAAAGCCTAAAATACGACTCCTTCAGTGCTAAAGCAAAGCCGCCTTCCAGACCCCGGGAGATCGGTGGCGTCGAGATGTGCCGGTCTGCCAGACGGGAGCATCCGAGGTGACACGGGGCTGCGTTCCGAGAGCAGCCCGAGGCTGGAGCACCGAGGAATGCCGTTACCGCTGCGGACGGGGGGAACGCAGCGCGGGGCGGCCTTTCCCGCCTCCGGGCAGGGCGTGCCGCCGCTCGGGGACGGCACGGTGCGTTCCTGCTGCTTCCTTATAGCCCGCTAATGCCAATTGCAAGAATTAGGGATATTAAAGAAATGCCGTCTTTCACAAAGGCGTCATCTCCTTATGGCTGTTCTCCCGTTCACGGCGGATTTCAGCCCGAGGAAACGTTCAGCACCCGCTCCCCTCACAGGCTCCGGACACCCCCTCTCAGCACGGGCCGCTTTCCCTCCGCGCCATCTCACGCTTCGCCCCCGGTCTTTCCGCCGGCTCCCACCCGAGGCGGCCACCGTAGCCCCGAACCGGGGGGCGATGGCGGCGCGGCGCTGCCCTCCCCGCCCCACCGAGCGGCAGCAGAGGCGCAGCCCCCTTCGCCCCGCCTCCCTCAGCCGCCATCCAATCAGAGCTGCGGCGGCTGCCGGCCGCGCTTCGCCACAGGCCGACGGCGCTGCCAATCTGGGGCCGCCCCCGCGGTGGGGCGCGGCGGGCGGGAGGGCGGGGGGAGGCAGCGGCGGTGGCGGCGGCTCGGAGCGGTGGCGGCGCTGCGGTTGCGCCATCTGTCAGCAGCCGCGCGGGGAGCGGAGCGCAGCTCAGTCAACGCAGAGCGGGAGGCAGCGCCCGTGGCAGCCCCGCGCCCTGCTGGAGCTGTGCCCGCCGGCGGTGCGCAGCGGAGGGCCACCGGCGAGAGAGACGAGGAGATGTGAGAGCCGGCCCCGCGCTGCGCCGCACAGGTACCGCGGGGCCGAGCCACCGCCCGGGGGAGGCGGGGATGCGGGGGGGGGATGCCGCGGCGCCGTCGCCTCCTTTGTGCAGCCGAGCGGTGGGGTTGCTGTGGGGCTCCCCCCCGATTACCGGGACTGTCCTCCTCCTCCTCCCTCCCCCCCGTACCCCGTGGTGGGGCTCGGTCGGCCACAAAGGGCCCTTTCAGTGCTGTGGAGCGCCGGGGGCGGGGGATGGCGGCTGTCCCCCCCCTCCCCGGCACCGGGAGCGCGGAGATCCGCCGTGCTCCTGCCGCTGCTGGGCCCGGCGCGGGGGGCGGCGGTGAGGCGGTGCCGGAGGAGGACGGCAGCCGCCCCCGTCATCCTCCGCCCGTCGCGCGGCCGCGGTGCGAGTGGCGGGAGCGGAGCGGGCGCGCGGAAGGCATCCCGGTGCCTGCGGGACCGTGCCGTGCTCCTCCGTGCGTGGCTCCCGCATCCCGCCTCGCTGCAGCCCCGCCGCTGCCCTGTAGCGCTTCCCCGCGTCTCCTCCCTACGCGCGCGTCGCAGCCGGGTGTTTTTTTCCCCTGATATCCTTTCCGCCGGTGACCGCAGCTCAGAGAGGGAAGGAACAAAAAAAAAAAAGAAAAAAGGTGAGGATCTGCCTGTTTATACGTCGTAGTGGAAACGTTCTCGCTGTCTCATCTCCCCGAGCAGCCAGGCGTAGGACGTTGCTGGCTCAAGACCCGGCGCAGGGGAGCGGTGAGCGGGAGCCGTGCGTGGCTTCGTGTCCAGCCCTGCGCTCATCCTGCGGCTCCCGCTGGCCTCACCCGGGCCCGGCTGGTGGCTGCGTGCTGCCCGCCACTCCCTCGCCGGGTGACAGGCGTCAGGCAAAGTTCTGGAGTGAACAAAGGGAGCCAAAAGAAAAATATCGGAGCAGGGAGAGAAGGAAACATACCTGATCTTTGGTGATAGCAACTTCAACCATAGCTTGGTCCAGGAGGAAACCGTGTGGGGTGAGAAGCCACTCGTTGGTCACATTTCAGATTGAGTGTTTGGTCTATGTCCCTATAATGGAAGAAGGTTCCCATGCCCCCCCAGTGACAGCAGTCAGCATGCTGCTGTCTGTGCTCAGGTAACTGGCAACATGCAGTGAATGTCAGCAGGTCTGTGGCTTTTTTGCGGTTTCTAAAGAATCTTAAGGAAGTGAGAAGGACTTTGTGATCCTTTTTTTTCTTCACAAAGCTGAAACTGATGAAAGTTATAATAATTCCTTCAAGATCTGTATGCTGCTGGTAGTAGATGGCACACTTCCTTTCCTTTGTTGAAACTTTTGGATCATTCTTATAGGGTTTGCCTGCAGGCCTGCTTCTTTTCTACCTCTAATAGCTGGGCGCCTCATCTGAGTGGCTCATCTTTGGCAAAAGTAAGAATTTCCCAGCTGAGTCTGTCTAATGGTAAGCTGCTGGCTTTGGTGTTTTGTGGTTTGTGCTTCAGGCACATTGTTCCAACTACCTGCTGGCAGAAGGTATAGTGGCATGAAATATCAGTTCAGTGCAAAGCCCTGGGCAGGCTTCTCTCAAAGTTGTTTTGATGAGGGCTAAATACCTGTCTCCAGTGAGTGATAAACAATTTTGGTGTGTGGATGTGGTCCTCAGTGTAAGGCAGAAATGATGAAGGTGGCACAGAAAACTTGCTAACTATTTTTGTTTTAAGTATCTTTAAAAGTTTGGTCCAATTCGCAAATTTCTGTTCTGTGTGAGTAAAGTAAGGCATTGTTGAGGAGCAGTGTTACTTCTGAGGTGCTACAGGATTTGCCTGAATAGCACTATCTAAAAATCCATGGGTACAATTCTGAATAGCTGCTTAACTGAATATACCCACCCGGACATAAGATAGACTGAGGTGGATTTCTGGTGTGGTAAAGTTGTGGTGAGGCTGGTGAAAACTGTCCCCTGACTTCATGACAATGTAACAGCTTGATCTGATGCATCTACAATATCATGTATTTGATTACATTGAATAATACTTGGAGTAGTTTGCCCTTTGATGCCTCCTTCTGCTACTTAGCCAGTAGCACTTACTTTGCTGCCTTCCCATAGTAGAGGGAGAGAAGGTGCTGCGTGCTTGTGTTTTCCCTTATTCACATGCTCTCTCTCAGGTGCACATTAATATTTGATCCAAACTTGTATGGTACAGATCTGCTGGAGTCAGTCTGGGTGATATTTGAATGTATAATGATGGAGTTCATTTCTGACATGGACAATGCTTTGTAATTTACTCTATGGGCAGGTCTGCCTTGACAGCGTGTGTTGGCAAAGTGGCTGTGTTTCAGAGGAAGAAAATAATGACTCTTTACCCCCTTCCTACCCCTGCAGCTCCCACGCAAGTCTCCTCACAAGTAATTTCAACCCATTACTCCCCAGACAGGACTTTAACCAGACAAATCTAATTCACCCGAGCATCTCATTGAAATCTGGCAATTAGGGACTCCTTTGGTGACAGAAGGCCTACAGATCTGTGTAGTGCAAGTCAGCAATTCACTTCGAGTGAAATCCCCAAAAGGATTCATGTGCTTCAGCATGGAGCATCACGAGCTGCGCTGCAAGGGTGTTTGCAAGCCCTAAGTAAAGGACGTAGGTGCTGGCTCTGCAGTGCTGAGCGTTGTGCTCACACCTCTGTGCTGAGGAGGTGCCGTCCAGGCCACCACAAACAGAATGCGAGTTGTTTGAGTGCCTCTGAGAAATGTCCCTGGCTCCTGGAGGGAAGCAGGCCCTCGGTCTGAGGGGGGTAAAGCTGAGTCCATCTGTGGGAGATGTCCCCAGGCTGTGGTGCCAGAGACCAACTTGGCCTCACGGTGATCTGCAGCTGAGGAGAAGTGCCCCGTTGTTCTCCCTACTGCTGGCTGTGGGAAAACAATGACATCTTATACAGAATCTTCAGAACTTTCCTTCACTTGGAGTAGGGACAAAAGCCAACAATATCATTACTTTCACCGAAGGAAACGAAGAAATAAAATGACTTCCAGTCAACCAGAACCATGTCACTGTGTCTTGCTTCCGACTGTTTGGAATTGAAATAAAGGCTTACAACTCCAAGAATGTGGATCTGAAATAAAGGCTTACAACAAGTATGGGGATATACTTGAGGTAAAATAAACCTGTGACAGTTTGGCTTTTTATTGAAGATTCCAATGAAGTATAAAGTGATTAACAGTTACGGGTTGATAGAACATATCATTGCAGAAAATGACCGTCAGACTTTTCCTCACTAGTTCTGCTTTTCATATACCATGCATCTGTGTGAATATTTTTCACCTGAAAAAGCCATCCGAAGGCTAGCCTTGCAGTACTGGCTGAATTCAATCAGATAGCTTGAGTGTAGAAAGCTTTTCAGCAGAAGAGGTGACAAAAAGGGAATCTTACACTCATCGGGCTTCCCAAAACACATCATCCTTTTGATGCCAAAGGCATTCCAACCTGAGTAGCTCTTCTGCGATGTGGTGAGAAGTTACCGCAGGCTTTCTAGCTCAGCCTCTGCCAGTTCCAGGAAGTCTTGTGCATGTGGAGGTTTCTCGTTCTACACTGTAATTTTGTAGAGCATCTGTGAGTAATAAATCCTACTTGAGTAAGCCAGTAGCCTGGATTAGCACAAATGAGTTGGTGTTCTCCACATTTCAACACAGTGTCACATAATGAGCTACAGAAGGCAGCTTGATATGACAGCGATTTGGTGGGAGCACAGGAGGTTGCCCCTCTACGTATGTATTTTGATCACTTTATTTCTGTGGCTTTTTGGTGTAGTATAGGATTGAAAGTGTTATTGCCAGCTAGTGCTCACCCTATTGGGCATTATTTTGGTAGGTACTAAGCAGAGAGGTTAAGCAGGGTATGACTGTGAAAAATAATATTAATACCCTTAAAAAAAGCAAAACCCCCACACACAACTTTTGTGCTTTGTGAGAAGTCTCATGACTGAATGGTAATGACTGTGTCTGGTGGTTCCCAGTATCCTTCTATTATTTTGGTTGTTGGCTTTTTAAAAAAACAACTGTTGAAGCTTCAACATTCAGTCAAAGCCCTTTTAATGTGTTTGTGGAGACCTTGCAACCCCTCTTCCTGCAGAACAGCCTGTGTGTGGAAGAGCACCTTGTGTGACTTTGATCTTTGACTTGCAGCTGTAGAGCTTAGAAAAGAGGCAGCAGGGAAGTCTTCCAGGCGTGACTTTGGACCATCGTGCCATCCCTTATCTTGGCTTCTGGTAGTGGTGAGCAGCCCCCAGCCCGCAGCAGCACTCACGCACCTCTCGTTGCTCTTGTGCAAACTTTCATGTTTGCCTCAGCGAAAGCCATAGCTGTCTCTGTATCAACCAACATCCTGCGACTCTCAGGCCTGCCATAACTGCAAAAAAAAATTACATCAGAAGCTTGTCTGCTACTTTTAAACTGGGTTTGTATCACTTCCTCATATAGGTACTGTATTTTTCTTTCTTCCTCCTCCTAGGATAACTAATTAAGGCTGGATGTGGCTCTGGACAGCCTGGTCTAGTTGATGACCCTGCACTTGGCAAGGTGGTTGAAACTAGATGTTCATTGTGGTCCTTTTCAATCCAGGCCATTCTGTGATTCTATGAACTTCATTCCATACCTTATGCCTCAGAGTAGACCAGATGATAGCCCTGTTTGGAGGTGAATCCTATAACCAGCTGCTTTGCCCCAGGGAGGGAAGCAGGGCTAAAAGAAAGCAGCTCTATCCTCTTTGAAGTGAGGAGTGTTTGTTTGTTACTGTGGCTGGGTTTTTCTTTACAGGGAAGAGGGAAGCCTCTTGCTAGAAAGCAGTGATGCATTTTTTCCAGGAAAAGTGCTGCTGTACATCTTGGAATGAAAACCTGTATTTTCTGAGTTGAAGGTTGGGCTTTTATGTCTTAAACTATATATAAATGATCTGTATTTATTTTTGGTGGTGAGGTTAATGGTGTTTTTGTATGGTTTTAGTGGAGAAGGTAATGACTTCTTGCGTGGTTTTTAGATCTCCCCCAAGTTTGGTAAGACTTTTCTCTACAGGCCAGCAAAAAATGTCACTTCTGTCACCTCTCTGAAAACTCCTACAGTTCTTCCAGGAGTCTGAATGTGAAGTGCGTAATAGATGAAAAATCTGCTCATTGTCATTTTGGGCAGCTCTTGAATTAGTGATTTCTGTAAGAGAGAGCCTGTTGTCAAATTCATTTTGCTGCTTCTACTCCTTAGGCAATCCTTTCAATTGCCCACCCTCTGGTACCATTCATAATTTTCACATAGAGCTTCAGCTGAATATGCAGTCCTTTTATTCCAAGCATTATATTCTCCAGGTGTCTTTGAATGATTGGTGACCTTCTGTTCACGTGGCCTGATACTCTGGGACGGGCAAGGGGAAACTGGGTTTTGATTTTTCTCATCAGCCTGTAATTCACATAAGGTCAGTGTAGTGAAGCTGCAAATTGCAGTTCAACTCTCAGTGTCATAGTCTGTATACTCTCAGAAACACGCATAGCCTTGGCTTTGGCTTCTTGTTGTCCGCCTCCCTGAAAGTTTCTCTTTTGTAGGAAATGCAACGAACCCAAATGTTGCCTGACGATGCAACATTGTGAAGGAAATGTCTTTCACATCCCAAGGTCAAAAATTACATTGTGTTTATTGGGAGTGGTATTGGTGGGAGAGGAGCTCTGACCGTCTTTCTTGCTTAGGGCAGCGTTACTGACACACTTAAAAACTGCAGAACTTGCTGTCCTAATGTTCAAGCAGGGTTGCCAAAATTGAACAAATACGGCTGGGGACAGAGTGCGTAAGGAAGGCTGTGTACCTCTTCCTCCTGCTCAGTCATTGTAGGTGGAACAGCGACAGCATTGATGGGCTTGCGCTGCCTGATGCTTGATATTCAGAGCAATTTGCTGCCACTCCTGGAAAAGGTTAAAAACCATTTTTTCTTCTCCAAGCTTTTTTCAGTTGTGGGCTTCCAGTGTGATTCAGTGATTTCTTCAAGGGTGAGGTGACCTTGTCTTTGCTCTGGCGTGTTTTCAGCAAGTGTTAATTTGGACTGTTGTAAGGTTAGGCTGGTTGGGATTTTGTTGCTGTTTGTCTGTTGGTTTGGGCTCTTTTGTTTTGTTTGTTTTTCTCTCCCATGCAAAAGAATTAATTTTGCTGTATGAAGCTTGCTGTATGACTATCAATGTTAAACAAGCTGGCAAAATCTTGTTTCTGTGGTCAACTCTAATGATTTGCCATCTAAGTGTGTGCCTTGCTAAAACCAGTGGTTGTCCTGATGGAGTCGATGTGGCACAACAGGACGGTGCTGAGAATTATCCTGGAGCTGAATGTGGAGGGTGGATCAGAAAAGCATCGCTTTCTTTGTATGTCCTTGGGTCAGGTTGGATGCACCTCCATAGCACCGTGCAGTGATGAACAGAATTTGTCATTGGGTGAAGTTGGGGTATCCCCAGCAGTCCAGGAGGAGAATCATTCTGACATGCCTGCTTCATATCCAGGGCAGAGATTTATTGGTAAATGCAGTCAGTGTGTCTGCACAGCACGCTCTTGGGCTAGAAAGGCTGCACTTCACTTTTTTGAACATCAGAAAAGTAGAGATATGACCTGGAATAGTGTATTAGTGGATAAATGTGAACTTTCCCAGTACGAAAGACTATCCAAGCTAGCTTTTAAAAAATTACTTCTAACTCTGTTCATTTTTATATGTTATCTGCCTCACTGAAGAAGAGCGGTTATATTCCTAGGGAGCTCCATCTATAACAGCTACCCACAAGCTTTAAAATGACACGGTGCTGCAATTGTAAGCAGTGGTTGTTTTCAGGGAAGATTTCTTTTTGGGTTTTGTTGTATTTTGTGTTGATTGGGTGAGGGTGCTGTTATTTGTTTGTTTGTTTGTTTGTTTTTGTGGGTTTTGTTTTTCTTGTAAGAATGTGTGGACTAGCCATTCCAATCATAGTGCCATCAGAATGGCAGAGTGATGTGTGGATCCTCATCTTATGAATGAGGGCTGACCTGATTTAGAATGCTTGCTGTCCCAGATTTAAAGTGTTGATATATTTCTGTGGATTTCTTAGATGTTAACACCTTCTTCCAAAAGAGAAATATTGCACTAACTGTCTGTTGGAAGGAAGTGTTAACAAAAGAGAAATATCACAGATCTTGAGAGAATTCAGGTAAAAACAACTCTACAAGTGAAATAATACCTGTATTTGCTAATAAGGTAGTGTCCCTAAGCTGCAATAACACTTTTTTCCTTAATTGGCAGCGTGTTGCCACTGAGTTATAACTTCTGAGAAAATATCTTGAACGTGTTAGTCAAACCACACCATGGAGATTTGCTTCATGATTGTTGGTGTGGGAACTTTGCTAACCTGTGTACATCATGACAGGTACGTAGCTTTGTACTCTTATACTCTGAACGTACAAAGACCTGGAATTACATTTTTTGCTATTTTTTTTCTTCTTGCAATCATACTGTAACAATTTCTACTCTGTATCTGAGCTCTCTCTAGAGCTAACAGACTTCTCTTTTAAAACTACTTTTTAATGGTCCTTCTAGCTTATCTGAGAAGAGCTACTCTTCCTTTAGAAATTTAATCACAAAAGAACTGAGGTTTGAGGGGATTTCTGGAAATCATCTCCTTTCACAGAACAGGGCTAACCTCAAAGCTGGAATTTATGTAGAAGCAGGGGTCTCACACGGTTGGGTTTCGGGTGCTTCCAAGGATGGGGATCGCACAACCTGTGGCCAACGTGTTCAAGTATGTGATCCCTCATGATGAATGTCACTTTCCTTACTATCCAGCATCAGCAACCCTTACTGCCATTTGATTCTGCTGCACTTTTCCAGCCACTTCTCCTGTTCCACCCACCAGCTGTCTGCAGGGAGGAGCTTCCCACTCCACAGCCTTCTTTTTTCAAACTGCACATAATTCTCTCCATCTCTTCTTCTTGTACATCAAATGATGCAGGATCCTGGTGGCTATCTGCTGGACTTGCTGCAGTATGTCAACCTTTCTCTTCCCAGCATACTGAAAACAGATTGGGCCCTCCAGATGAGATCTCACAACTGCTGTATACAGGGGAATAACTACTGCTTCCACCTGCTGGTGAACTACATGGCTTATTCTGAGCCAAATTTTCAGCTGCTGTCACATCTCCCTTGCTGGGGAGCCATATCACTAGTGCTTGTAGGCTTCTTTTCACCTCAGAGGAAGCTGGAACCAAGACAGGGCTTTTCTAAAGTGAAATGAAGCAGATAATCCAACCAGTGTTTACATACTCAGGACTGTAATGTTTTCCATTTCCCTGTAGTGAGGTTTTGCACCAGACTTTCACGCTGCATGCAACAGTATAACCTGAAGCAATGAGATGGTATCACAGTGATTGTTTTAGTAAAGCAGCAAGGAAAATGCACTGGAAACAGTACGTGCAAACTGTGTGTATTTGTGGGTTGTTTTTTTTTCCTGGCAGCACCTTACTTATTAGCCAAGCTACCTACTTTAATGTTCATAACAAATATGAGCCCTAGATGAGCAGATGTGCCACCTGAACAAGCCTCATGAGAGCTGGGGCCCAATCACTCCTGCTTAAGATTGTGGTACACCCAGAACGGCTTTTTTCCCACTGGGCTCTTGGGACCTGAGCATTGCTTGTTGCGCTGTTACTGGTGACTGAAGAACCTGACACTAACTAGGCTCTGTACTTTTTGAAGGTTTCATCTTAATGCACTTACATGTGCATTTTCTCAGAGGAAAAATAAAAATAAAAGGTAGAGCAGTTGGAATACCAGTGAAACCCATGACCACTAGCAAACTCGTGTGTGTGGGATTTGTTCTACAGTTGCTCTTTCTTCAAGGTGTGTGTGTGGCTCACATCACTTAGTGCAGTTTTCCTCATACCACAGTGTACAACAACAGATGAAGGCATGAACTTTCCTAAAAGCTGTGGCGACTTCAATTTATGGCCTGCTGATAGAGGAGTGTAGGGACACTGACTGCTACTCCCAGCTGGGGCTGAGTAGTGAGAGAGAGGGTGGGCTGGATGTTTGCTGTGCCTTGTTGCGCTGCCCAGCATCCTGGGGCAACTGGAAATGAAGTCATAAAAACCCAGCAAGTGCAAAAGGAATCAGCAGTAGTGTGAAGTGTGAGCTGGGAAGGTGGACAAGAGAGGGAAATTGTCAGACTTTTTTTTTTTCTTTAATATTTTTCTCCATCGTGGAACTTCTGTCAAGGTCTCCATTTCTATTCTTGCTGTTGCCATTGCTGTGATTTTCCTTTGGGTACTCTTGCTAGCTCCATAGCACTGACTGTGGCAGTTGAGCCCCTGACATAAGACGTGAACTTGTTGGAGCAAGTCCAGAGGAGGGCCACAAAGGTGATCAGAGGGTTGGAGCACCTGTCCCATGAAGACAGGCGGAGGGAGCTGGGCTCATTCAGCCTGGAGAGTAGAAAGCTCTGGGAAGCCCTTACAGTGGCCTTTCAGTACCTAAAGAGGTCTACTGAAAAGGCTTTTTACAAAGGGGCGTGTAGTGATAGGACAAGGGAGAATGGTGGTAAACTAACAGAGGGGAAATTTACATTAGAGATTTTAGGTGGAATTCCTTACTAGCAGTGAGGCATTGGCACAAGCTGCTTGGAGAAGCTGTGGTGCCCCATCCCTGGAGGCGCTCAAAGTCAGGTTGGAGGGGGCCCTGGGCAGCTGAGCTTGGGGGGTGGCAGTTCTGCCACAGCAGGGAATTGGGGCTGGTTGGGCTCTGAGGCCACTTCATACCCAAACTGTTCTGTGATTCTTTTTTGAAGGTCTTTTTGCTCTTTACTTGCTTATAGCAATCTGTTCCTGTGCCTGTTTACCTCAGTCTTCCCCGTCACTCACCTTCCTTTCCTCAGATCACCTGGTCTCCCACACCAATATGCTGGTTATCCTTGAGTTAATAGTTGCTCAGAATGCTCTGATCTTAATGCCACAAAACTGCTTATACTCACAGCAATTAAGAAATAAAAAGGCAGATTATTTTTTTGCCCCGCCTCAGAGAATTAGTTGTATGTTTTCAGCCTGTGCAGTTGTCACTGTAGGTTACACTGAATAGAACTCAGAAGTGACTAAGAAACCCTTTTTGGTACAGAAATGGACTCTACTTGCAATTGCTCGTTCAGGATAACTGGACATCCTTGTGCAGCAGAGTAACAGCATGAGATAGCCATACATCAAAGTGAGGCTCACTACCAAACCGGTCCTTCTGATGTGGTGAAATGCAAAGTTTTGCCTGCTGGCTTTAATAACTGGCTCCTCAGAAACATGGATGTTCCCCAGAATGCATGGGCAGTACCCAAGGATGGCTTTGTGACCTCGGTGGCTGCTCAGGTGGGGCTGGCTCTCTCTGGAAGTTGTCTGCTCCTCCCAGAAATGAAAAGCCATTTGTGTTTATTTGCTCGCTTTCAGTTAGAAATTAGGGCAGCTTTGTGCCATATGTAAAGCTCCCATGGGGGAGATGCTGAGAGTTTAAGGAATTTCAGATTTTTGTTCCAATTTTGACTTAATTCACATGAAAAGCTCAAGAGCTTTCTGGTGTTCAGTGGCAGCTTGAGTAAAATAGTTTCAGTGGGAAGATGAGGGGGACGTATATCAGCTTGTAGCTAATATTTGTTTAAATGGGTTATGCAAAATAATTTAGGATATTGTTAGCAAACTGGAGAAGTCACAAGATGTCCCTCTTTGATGAGTATAAATTATACTATTTTGGTAGAAACTCTCAGAGATAGAGACACAGCACCAAGCATGGGAGGTTAACACCTCCTCTAGATAACTCTAGCACCTTCAGTCTCCTACATCTTGTCCCCAAACGCTCATTTGGGTAATGGTAGGCCTGGAACCTGGTGCTACCAACCCTATTGAATATTTCAGTGGCTTTGGAGAAGAGGGAGGACAGGCCAGAGCTGGGAACTTCCCAAGGCTGTAGCTGGGAATGCTGCAGGGAACATGGCTCAGGGGCAGCTGATGGGTGGGGGGAGCTGCAATCGAGGATCCTTTCCTGTGGAGTAAATATGTTTGTACTTGTGTTAACACCTTGCAATTAAGTCTGAGATATTCAAATCATGTTGGAGCTAGGTTCACCCAGTGTGACTCAGGTATTGTTCATATATGCCTGATATATGCATTTTCACTGCGCTGTCTGCAAGATGAGTTGTTAGAGTTGATCTGCAGCTAATATATGCTGTTGGGAAACTGCTGGTATGCCGACTGGTGTAAAAGAGGCTGATCCTAAAGATATTCCCAGTCTTTTTCTTTTGTTAATGTTGGCAGATGTTTCCAAGCAATACACTGGCTTCTTTGTATACATTTTTTTAATCTCTTAAAAGAGAAATAAGATAAAATAAATAAATAAATCAAAGCAAAGGTCTCTATAAAAGGAGTGGCAAGAGCTGGTGTGTTACTCATATGAGGCACTTGAGGCCATCCCGATGCACTGTTCAGAAGGAATAAGTAATTTAAAACTGCTTTCTCTCCTCTGTTTTGCAATTGTTATAGCGATATCAGCATTGCCCTAGTAGACAAATTCTCCAGACTCCCTCCTTCCCAGTGCCACACCTTTCTCAAGTTGTGCACTTCTTCCAGAACAGCCAACCTTGGGCTGGTCAAGGAACTTGCTGACTGCGTGCAATGCGTATGAACAAAAATGTCAGAAACGTTCCTTTTATGCTATAGATATGAGTCAGAATATTTATTTTTTTTCCATCATCTCAGGACGTTATTCTCTGACAAGCTTGTTGTGGCTTTCTACTTGAAATGAGGCCTCATAGTTTTTGTTTCTAAGTGCATCTTGACTGCTGTTTGAGTTGTCCCTTTGCTTCCTCTGAGTCTTTCTTGTAGTGATTTCCCAGTGTCAGTCTTGTCAAGAATTACTTTTTAGCACCTGGGAACCAATTATCACATCACCTGAAGCTTTTTTGTTGCCTTACATTTGATGAAGAACTCTAACCTGCAGTCTCCCATCACTTCTGCTGTAAAGTGAAACCACGCATTACAGTTGACCTTACACTGCAGAATTGCCATTCAACCCCTTGGAGCAGGTTTTTTGGGCAGCAGCAGGCTGTTTTCACAGGTGGTTGTTTTAGGAGAGGCAGGTAAGCAGAGGAGTTCTCTTGCTCAAGGGGCTGTTGGGTTTGGAGCATTTGAATATCAGGCTATCAAGTGCTGCCATAACAAATCAGTACATGGAATGGCTTGGGTTGGAAGGACCTCAAGGATCACGAATCTCTAACCCCCCTGCCTCATGGAGGGCTATCAACCTCCACATTTAACACTAGACAAGGCTGCTCAGAGCCCCATCCAACCAGGTCCTGAGCACCTCCAGGGACAGAGCATCCACAACCTCTATGGGCATCTGTTCCAGCACCTCACCACTCTCTTGGTAAAGAAAGGTTTTGCTTGATTGGCCATGGCAATTTTCTGTCTTCGTTGGGATGTCAGGAGATGTGGAAGGAAAGAGTAGATGAGAAAGAAGGCTGAGGGATCCCAGAGGGCCAGGTGGTGAGGGCCAGGGGCAGGGAAGGGATGCAACTGTAGGAAGCAAAACTTCATTGGCTCAAACTTGTTTTTTAAATGCGGTGACCCCTATTTCTGAAGAAACACAATTTGTAAAGGCAGAATTTTTGTCACCAGACATCTCTGTCAGTCTTTTATAGAATAGGTGAAGGGTTATATATACTTTTAAACACAAGCAGACAAAACCAGAAGCTGCTTCAGTTGGTGATGCTCGGTGAAGGGTTTCAAAAGCCTATAACCATTTTGCCTTGTAGGCATATCCAGCACCCTCAGCAGCTTGTTCTACCAGCCGGCTGCAGCATTTTAGTGATGGGAATTGAAGGCATCTGTGTCTGAGTAATGTTCCTATTGAAGTCTGTCAGAAAATTGGTCGACTTGTGTGTAACCGGAAATAATGTCTTACTGAGTTTAAATTCATGTGGTTAATAGGCAGAATATGTCAAACTAATTTTCTATCTCTTCTTTGTAGGAAGAGGGATTTTTTTAACATCCTTAGAAGTCAGGTTTCATTTGTCTTTCATTCCTTGCTGGACCCCTGCAGGGCTTGCCTGCCTGATTTCAGTGATAGTTGTGGGTGCTGCTTAGCATAGGAGGGAGCTGGGATGGGACACAGAGGAAAGGCAAAACATTTCCTTTCTGTTTTCAGGCTGAGGTTTCTCTCTCTGTCTCTTAATCTGGCAGTTTTGACCATGGTCAACCCTTTCCTCTGGAGGCATCAGGCTTCTGATCTTTCCTGTTTGTTCTGCATTTTCAGCAGCAGCAAAGGTGCCTCTCATCCAGCCCTGTGAGCATGCTGCTTTTATAATAGAATAAATGCAGCTTCCAAGAAGGAGGAAGGAAGGAGGAGTAGGGGCAAAGGAAGGAAACTATTGCTGCAATTGTGTTTGGGTGGGAAACTTGGTAGTTTTTAGAGTTAAATGTGTGATGATTTGTCAGTTTTGTTACCAACTCTGACTTGTTTTTATCTTTTATAGTGGTAGTTTCATTGAGTAATTCTCATGGAGTAGGGCTGAACAAATGACATCGTGGCTCAGTGTGGTATGCGCTAGAGGTACAGTGAAGGTGGAGGCAGTAGCACTCTTCCCTGCAGAGCTCTGAGTTGGGCCTTTGTAGTTGCATCACACTTCGTGCTGGTTTTACTCTGGTGTTGCACACAGCAGGCTGTGATGGAGAGGAAAGAATGTGTCTGCCCCTCACAGGCTGCTCATGATCTGGAAGCCAGCTCAGAGCAGAGTGCTAGCCCTGCTCTTGATGAAAATGGTAATGGGTTGTCCATCCTCCTGCAGTTCAGTTCCTTGAGCTCCGAGGCTGATGTGGTGGTATGGGCACTCTGACAACTGCAGGTACCTCTGATGTGGATAGGGATAACCTGCCCTCGCGGTTAGGGGGATGATAGCACTCTAAGCAGTGGCTGCTCACAGCTCCCATCTGGCAAAACCTGTTATTTTCTTCCCGGTTGTTTTCACCTGAACACCTAGTAGTCTAGAAGAAGGAAATCTGCATTCAGTCATTTGTTTTTATAATCTCTTCTGTGTTACATGTTTGTGTGGGCTGCTAGTACATGTCCAGAACAGATCATTTCACAGCTATTGCAAAGTCAAGAACCTGTCTCTGCAATTGCTCTACTGCTTTTTAAGAGAGACATGCTGTGCTCACAGCAAAAGTGAGTGAAGAGCCACTCCTAAAAGTACCAATAACCTACTGTTTCTGTAAGAGAAATCATTTTTCCTAAGTACCGGTATGGCAGAGAGGCAAATAATTGTCTTTATTGCCAGCTTACTTACAAACACGTGCAGAGGTTTCTGTCTGTTGTCAGAGCATGTGCATGGGCAGCGTGCAGCAATGGGAGCTCAAGAGGGAGGGGTGCCTGCCCATAATCTCCACCAAGCATCTCACTTGTCTCTTCGCAGTGTCTGTACCCAGTACTGCCATAACATGTGTATTTAAGTCAGCATTGACTCAGGCTGCATCTTAAGCCACAAAGCACACAAGCATGTTGAAATTAGGGCGGGTGGGTACCAAGCAAGCTTTCCTGCATCTTGCTTTACTGAGGATTGCATGTTGGAAACTTAGGATGGGGAAAGGATCTTAACGGATCTTAAGTCGCTGCTGCCTTCATGCTGAATGCAGATCATTGTTGACCCCTCATAGCTTACCCTGTCTCGGAGAGCTCAAGGAATGGGCATCTCCACTGTGTACTCCTGCTCTCTTCTGCATATCAATATTTGGAAAGCTTTTTCTAGCATCCAGTTTTTTGCTTTGTTTGTATAGAGCATCTCTGTTCAGGGAACACAGAGAAATGGGAAGGTCAAAAGAGCGCAGCCCCTGAAAGCTTATCTGTTATTCCTGTCAATGTTGCTTATGCTAGTAGCACACCCTGCTACTTTGTGCAAAGCCTGTATTCTTGTGACAGCTTTTTCTTTCCTTCAAGGCTGCTAACACTCCCCATTCTTTTCCTTCTTTATTAACTTGGCTGATTTCTCTAGGCCATGACATGGAAAAGCCTTCCCTGCAGGTTGTGGGCGAGCAGTGTTAGTTTGTCTGCTGGGATCTCATGGAGGAAGAGGTGACTCTTGTGCTGATTCCTGATGTTGTGCCAGTGAGGAGAGGAGGGGAAGCAAGAGAAAACAAGCTGTGGTGAGATAGGGCAGAGAAACCTTCACCTGCTGAGTTCCTTCTGTTTGTTTGTTGTTTTTTTTCCCCAGGCTCTGCAGGTGATTGAACTGGGGATTTGAGGGCTTCTTTCCCTTTGCTGCTAGGACCAACTCATGAAGTCTGTCAGTAAATGTAGTGCTGTGTTCATAACCATGAGTGCCACTGCCCCTCCATTGTGCCTAGCACAGAGAGATGAAAGCAGCATGACGTTTTCAATTTCTCCCTGAGCTTAAACAGGAGAGATTGTGCATCAGCCTGCTGATTAATCACAGGCGCTCATGTGATGAACAGTCCTCCAGGGATGGAAAAGGTTAGTTTGCTTTTAACAGTCTTAAAATAGCCCCATTTCAAAGAACATTTCCATGATTCTTTTTCTTAAGTCAAGGATGCAGAAGTGCTTGCAGTGTTGTGTGCTTGACAGTGTGTTTGTACGGTGTGACCACAGGCTTTTTTCCTGTCAGGGCCCTTGCTTCCCCCATCAGATTGCTCCAGACCCAGCTTGGATCAGAAGACAGATGAGTTTCTGTAGAAGGGCAGCTGCAGGAACTGGGAGGTGCTGTGTGAAAGAGGTGGGGAGCTCTGTGGGAGGGGAAAGGAGAGGATCTGCTCGACATGTAGGAAACAAAATCTGTTTATGCACATGGTTATGAAAAAATGACTGATTTTCCCTGTGCACCCATGCTGATAGGCTATGGGGTGACTGGAGGAGTGTTGAGCACATGCAAGTGCAAATGGAGTCAATGGGCTCATTGCTCCCAAGTATACTGAATAGTCAGGCCTCATTTGTCTCCAATTGGGCACCTAAATAAAGGGCACTTTTGAATTTATCTTCTCACTGTCAGTTCCTGTCATAAAGTGCCAATAATGCTTCTGGTGTCTTAGGATGCTGTGGAGGGGGGAAAAAAAAAGCATGCTTTGTGAGGAAAAACTCAAGTATTGCAGGGACCCATGAGTAAACTCGTTTTGTGTTCTCAGCGGGCTGAGAATAGCAGTCTGTGAATGCCCCCCCAAAAAGAGTATTAAATGACCACACTGAATAAGCATCAGTCATTTTAGGCACTGAGGGAGACTGTACTCGTGTGGAAACCTCTCAATGTGCTCTGCAGGGAAGAGCTGTCTCAGTGTGACGTGAGGGGCAAGCGGAGGAAAGCCAGGAGCATCTCCAGAGAGCGCTGGGTTTGTGCACCATTTTATTGCCGTGGCATTTCTGTCATGCTAAGAGGTGTAGCTGTTCTTTGGATACAAACCTCTGAGGTGCTGGGGGGAGAGCTGGGGAGCGTGACCTGGTATTGCTCACGTTTGCCCAGGGCCTTGCAGCACAGAGGTCTCTGCTAGCTTGTGCTGCGAGTCTGAGCATGTGAACCGTCCTCATTTGCTGCATTTGTGGCAAAGATGACAAACCAGCCTTTGTGTGAGTGCAAAACCGGGCAGACCAAAGCACAGGATGGAAATTTGGTGCTGTTACGATGGTGGGTGTCTGTGGGCTCCTCACCTCTTTGTTGCTTGTGGTGGGAACAAGAACGGGTCTGAAAGCCGTGTTAGTTTTGTGGGGCACTGGACTGGATTAGAGAAGTTGTATTGTTGAGGGAAGAGGATTTGGGACCCTGCAGGATCTTAAAACTTCTGTATTTTAACCATCTGACTCTCAGCATGTGGGTTTCAGTGCCCAGTAACACTTTTAATTTTATACACTAACTGCTGGGGATCTGGTCTTCGTGTGAAGAACTCTGTAGTTATAAAGAATGTAAAACAGCTCTTTAATTGATATGTATTAGATCTTACTGTCCTTTACAGGTAACACAAAGCAAAGTCAGAACATAAACAAGCAGCCCCACATATGGCAGCACAGTTACTCTGGTTTATTTTAAGCCTAATTATGCTTGAAAGGTGTTGGTGAAATTGAGAACTTGGCTTTTGGCACTTCTCAGCACAATCTTAATTAACCATCGACACCCTTTTTCATGTAATCCTGTGAAGAGCTCCAGCCCTGTGTTCTTATTTCCCTCCTCTCATTGCAGAGTTAATACTCTCTATTTCATAAGCTAGCATATCTTCTCTTTTGCCAGTTATTTTTAAACTTTTCTGAAAACTGTTTGGAGGTGCCCCTGTGTGTCAAAGCACATCTGATTGAGCCGTCATCCCTTTCTGACTTTCAGCAGAAGACTTCAGGGAAATATATAAATATCTGCAGTGCCTGCAGTGGGGGCAATGGAACATTGTGAAGTGCATTTGTGCTGTTAAGCAGGGATTGTAGAATGCACAGAAGACATGCGAGGAAGCAGCTAAATACAGCTTTTATTGGCAAAGTGAAGTGTTTGTAAATGAAGCCTCTTGTAGATGTTGAATTGATTTTGGTGGGTTGAGTTTTTTTTTGGTCATTTGTATTGACAGAGTATAAAGAAATTTAACACATAAAGGTAGTTGCTGAATAGCTCTGGTAATGTTGCAATCAGCCAATTTTTATAAGTAGGAGTAACAAGGAAAAGTTCTCTGCCTTCCTAAAAATTCAGTTTTTGTGTTTCATGATGATTTTTGAACTAGAGATGATGGACTTGATAAATTATTTGATACCATTTTGAAAAGTTACTTTAGTTACTGGAAGGAAGAGTAACTTTTTTTTGTTCTTGTTTTTTGTTTCTACCTCCTTGTTGGAAAGATGAGGATTGTGAGAGGAAGGGAAGAAATGGGGGTGGGAGGAGATCTTGTTTGGTGGTTGACTTTTATTTGAAGGAAAAAATATTTTTAAACCTCCAAAATAGCATTTGATTCATATAATCCCTGGTGTGCTTGTATAATCTGCTTATGATTTATAATACAAAATCAAAAAATCCCCTCAAGTCCTTGGTCAGAAGTATTTTGGCACTTGAAACACTTTAAGGAGTCTAAAGGGGGGGAAAAAAAAAGCCAACCACCACCTCTGTCTTATTAACATTTTTGTATTAACAATAGCTGATTCAATGCCAATATTGCCTGTCCCCAGTGCGATGCTGATGACATCTCGAGAGAGGTGGGTAGATGTCTATATTGTGCTCTGAGAAAATGTTACATAAACTTAGACTTGTAATTCTCTTTTTCCTTCTTTAAACAACAAGAGCAAAAGAAAAAAGAAAAAAAAAAGGTCAGATATCTGTGAGAGGTCATCTTCCTTTGGCTGAATACTGCAAAGTAAACCAGGTCACAAGTGCATACATGCATCTCAAACAGGCTTCACAGTACATCTGCACTTAAATACTTGCATGTTTATTCTCTCTATATATATTTTTATAGTAATGTGTGTTCTCTAAAATTCAAAGCGAGAGATTCTACAGAACGTGGTGCTGCTTGTAGTTGTAGCTTTAACAAAAACCTGATTGTATTTCAGGACACAAGCAAATGGCGCTCACACTTAACTTACTAATTTCAAACAGCCACTTCCTGTGACTGATTTCCTGAGGACTCCCGAGGACAGTGGTCTTTTCCATTGTCATTTTGTTCGTCAGTATAAAGCAGAGATTATCTGCCTTCTGCCATTTCCTCTTCTCTCTGTTTCTTTCTGGGCAGAAGGGAAAATAACTTTTCCCTCTGGCCAATGCAGCTGTTAGCACGTCATGAAACTTCTCTAAGTCCAGCTGCAGGAAACTTTGCCCAAGTGGACCATATGTACTCTGGGTCTCATTCTGTTGTCTTGCTTGTTTTTATTTAATGTAGTTAGTGTGCTGGTTTTGCTTTGAAAAATTTGCTTTATTGTAGCAGAGTTTGCTGCGGAGATGCTGTGATCAATTTGTGGTTCCTTGTGGGGAAACTTTTTAATTGAAGTGCCACATGATAGGAAAAAAAATTTAATAAAAATTTAATGCAAGAGCACTATGTTTCATAAGGTAAGAAAGTTGCTTTTAAGCAATATTACAATAGCACATACGTGACAGAAGCATCTGTGCCATGATAAATGTTATGAAAAGATTATAGTTGCCCATAGAATTTAGGGTCTTTTCTTCTTTAGAACTGTCTTTTTTCTGCCATCTGCTGTTCAATTCAGACCACTTTCATTCTACTTCTGAGTTTGTTGCAGTCACTGTTTCAGTCTCACTGCAAGGAAAATCTCACTTGCGAAACTCCAATGTAATCTATAGGAAAAAATGCTGCATTTGAATTATTTCAAAATACTTTTCAAGGATCAAAATGATAAATTAATAATCATATTAAAAAAAATATCAATCTGTATATGTTTCTCCTTGCCATCTCCCCCACCAACACCCTGGCCTGTTGTATTGGTGTTTCCACTCAGAAAAGACATTTCAACATCTGACAGCTGTGTTGGAGAGGTCAGGGAATGAAGGGACATGAGACCCACAATGACTTGATTTGTGTTGAGAGGAGAAGTCACACTAGAAAAAAAAGACTGGCTATGGAATCTACGTGGGGTGAACTGATTCTATCTGGAAAAGCATTGCTGAAGCCAATCCTCTGTCAAGGGGATACATGGCCCTGCTGGAGCAGTGTTTGGGTGGAGCTGCTGGCCCTCCCTCTGGATTGAGAAAAGGTGGTGAAAAATACAGCCAGGGCAGGAATAAGCCTGCAGAAGGCACACAACTGTTGAAACTAAAACAGAAAATACATACACTTGAAAAGAGCAAAATCCCACAGTGGCATGTAATATGGATGAGAGTGGGTTGAAGCCAAATAATGGAAGTTTTTATCAAAACCAGAGGAGATGCTGCAAGTTCCTTGACAAGGAAGCTGTTTGGTTGTTATAATTAAAAGCAGTAATAAGCATTTTGATGTTTCAGAGTGGGTCTGTTTGGGATGTGGCAGTGCAGAGCACTTGTGTTTAATCTGATCTATTCTCCAGGAGTGGGATAGTGGCTTTGAGTGCAAGGCTGGGGAGGGATCGTTTATGTGTGCAAAGAGAACACATGAAACTTCCAGGACCAGGGTGAAGATGCTGAGATGAGAAAGGCTGAACCAAGCCGAGACTGGAACAGCTCAGCACAAGGGGTGGGGAGGTGTGGTTGTAGGAATCACAGAATCACAGGGTAGCTGATGCGGGAAGGGACCTCTGGAGGCCATCTGGATGCTTTGGTGAAGTGTAAGGGAAGAAATACGGGAGACAGAGGAGTGTCTGAGGAGGAGGCATGCGCAGGCTGCTGTACCAGTCCTTTATGGCTAGACTTGGGAGAGAGGTGGCACCCGGCCCATGGAACATCAGAACCAGAGCAACCCACTTTGTGGTCTCCATCCCTTCTGACTGGGAGAGAGTGTGGGGTTGGGCACAGGGAGGGAGCATGGCATTGTACGTAGTAGGTGCTGTTCTGGGGCTGTACCTGATGTGCTAAGGGTGACCTTCAGTATTTATTATTTTCTGGGCCCTCAGAGTGAGGAACAGCCTTGTTGCCTGCCCGTGCCGTCACAACAAAACATGTGCAGCAAAATGGCAGAACGCTTCTGTGTATTTTTAACTGGCTTAAGTGTGTGAGATGCCAAAGCTTGGAGCTCTCTTATTTGCTCTCAGTTGCTTCATTTTTTTTCTCCTGGATTAGCATTCGGGGGGAGTGTTTTGGTTTTAGGGTGCGTTGGGTTGTTTTGGAAGGAAGCAAATTGCAGTCAAGGGGGCGGGTCGCAGGGAATAGTAGTGGGGAATGGGATACAGTTGGAGAAGAAGCAGTTCTACAAAAACCCACTTGCCCATCACAAAGAAAAGCTAAGAGAGGAAAACACGTTTCTTTCATTTCATTTTTCTAGTCCTTTATCTCCAGGTAAATGTTTAAATTCTAAGTACCAAATGAAGGAGCTATGTGAAGGGCAGCATTTGCTGTGCCTCGCAGCGTGTTGCGTGGTACAATAGAGAATTCTTTAGAGAACCTGGAAATCACGGTGAAGAAATAGGACAAATGTTCAAAACTTTCTTAATTAACTTGCATTATCAGTTGCTGCACTGGGTTGGTTTTTCTCATTTGAATTTTCAATCTAGAGCTCCTTCTGAACGGAGTATTTCATTACTACTGCTACAATTTAGTCCTTGCAATCTGAACATTTCAAAAAATGATGGACTTTCCTATCTAAGAAAAAGCTACACAAAGTTCTGGCTTTTAAAAGCTTAAAACTCATTCTGATATAAATGAGAAAAGTCTAGTCTCACTATGAATCTTTTTTTTCTGAGAAAGTTAGGAGGTTTTCATATTTATTTAGATAGAGATGTTTTAAAATTTGCACGCAGTTCTTTGAAATTGTGTATTTTGTTGCTGAAAATGTCATTTTTAGTTCTAAATAAAAAATGATAAATACTTATCCAGGAGTCTGGAGCTCCAGGATTAATGTGGTTGAACTAGTTAAATGTTAAATCTATTCAAAGAAAAACTGCATAGAGCCTGCAAATGTTCCTGTATTCAAGTAAATCCTTTTTATATTGAGTCTGGTTTGCTAAAGACGTAAGTGCTCTGCCAGCTTGTTCTGTATAGATAAGTTATACCTATGTTACAGGTGTTATCTTAGGGTGTTGTATTTGCTGTCCCAGTAATCCTAAGCTGAGCACACAATTTAATTCTGTTTTGTATTTAAATAGGAATCGGCCTTCTTGAATTGGAGGCAGAGTGCTGTAGAACACAGTAGATTTTATAGAAATGCTTCAAAATCCCTGATGAGTGGAAGCGTAAGTTTCTCAAGAAATGGCATGGGCTGTGTTTTAGTATTTCTCTCTTTTCCTTCAAATATATATCTCTTCAAACTTCATCCAGTAAGAGCTCTCAGTGAACGTTAGTTAAAGTTGTTTTTATCTGTGGGGTGGAAGTATTGCATATCCCAGTGCTGTGGTTTTGTGCTAGTGAGTGCTGCTGGGTCTTGTGCTGATCAAGTGACTGAGAAATCTTAATTCCATGTCTTGACTTAGCAGCCCAGCCACGCATTCCCTTATCCCCCATTTTAAGTGGAAAAGTTTGCAAAAGGGCGATCAGAATGGTGTTTTCATTTCACTTAGCTTACCAGAACCCTTGGATAAAATGCTGCAGATGAAGAGATGCATCCAGATTCCACACTGAGTACTCAGAAGTGGGGTAGTGAAAAGCATTTGCACTGGGACGAGTTTCAGTGCCCTGTGTTCTCCAAATAAAAGATTCTTGTTTTTGCCTAGCTACATTCTTCAAAGTGACCGGGTTGTTTTGGCTGCAGCTCCTCAGAAAACTCAGCCTAGGCTTGATGCATAGATCTTCAGCACAAAAGGTCTAAACAGTTGCAAAGGTTTCCTAAGCAATGAAGAGCAATGTGTTGGAAGGCTACAGATAGCCCCAAATGTAAATTACTGCTTTACACTCCAAAGTTTGGAATTCTAAATTCCCATCTCAGAATTCAGATTGGACTTTTTTTTTTTTTTTTTCCTGCTGGCATCATCCCATCCCAAAAGCTTTCTCTTTTTCCACATGTTAAATAAAAGCCAGAGAATTGTTCCACCTTTACCCATACCCGTGGCACATACCCATCTCTGACTTAACTGGATCATGGAGCTTTAGGAAAGGTTTTTAACACTACAGGGAGGAAAAAAGCACATCTCTTAGCTTCTTTGTAATTAGTCTGTAGTAAAACTGTACACGTGATGTTTGATAGCCCTTCTAACACTTGCCAGCATTACAGCAAAACTGGATGCTGTTCCATGTAACAGAGTGCAGACACTGATTGATGTTCTAGGCCTACGGATTTCTCTCTTGACAGTGAGTTCAACAGGCTAACTGCTCACATGAAAACATATTCCTTCTACTGTGGCCTAATTTCTGTTGTACCTTTTCTTTCTGAATTTGAGATGGATATCATTAATTTCTGATCTCCTGATGTATTTCTCTGTATTTATTTTGCAACTCTCAGTTAATATAATCCTAATCTTCTGTTCCATCCTACAAGGTCATTACTGGTCTTTCCGGAGCCACAGATGTCCACCTTATCCTTAAGCCAGTCCCTCTGTTTGATGGGGTGATTGCAATGGTGCCTGGTGTTCCAGGTGATGCCCAACTCTGTTCTGTTTTTAGAGCTCCATCTCCCTCCCAGCCTGTCCACCCCTTGAGGGGTTGAAATACTCAGAGTCGTGTCCTATGCTCACTTCACCAGCACCTCAGCTACACAGATGGCTCTGTGGGGGACAAATGTTGTCAAGCACCATCCATTCACATGGGCTTTTCTGAAGATGATGCAAGATTACTACTCTGGAACTCACTCATCTATAAATGGAAACCTCTGCAATACTCTTTGTATTCTGGAGGAGTTCTGAGCACTGTAAGAGCTGTACAATTACTGTGATTGAATCAAATGTAAACCCATCCAAGAGGCAAGTGGGTGTTTCCAGAAATGATCCTGGTTGAGGTATAATCAGTTTTAAATCTGTACTGTTATATATAAAATCTGTGGTCAAAAACTTGGTAAAAACTTCAGAAAAATTTTTTCTGCTTCAAAGAGAAGATATATTTAGCTTAAAGTAATCACAAGGCAAACATGGCTGTGGTCTGTAATTTTTATGGATATAGTTAACAAGTATTTTTGGAGGTTTGGGAGCTGTTGATAAAATGACAAACTGCTCTTGCCTCATGAACATTTCCCTCACTCTGGAAACAGTAAATGCACTAGAGAGTAGTGGTGATAAGTTATGCATTTCCATAAATAATACATATTTATATTAATATATTTCATCATTATGTGGTATCTGTACAGGAATTACTCTGTCTGCAACCTAGTGTTACCCTCATTGTTTTCAGTTGTGATAATTTAAGTGCTAAGGAAGGGAGCTTTCTGCTCTGGGGGAAATGGGTGGGGGGACAACGCTTGCCATACCTCTGCTGGGAGTTGCAGGCAGCTCCTCTGAGCAGCTTTGCCTCACAAGTATGATGCAAGGGAAAGGGGACCTGCTGTGGGTTCCCCCTTCAGCATTGTGCTGCCTGAGGATGAAGGAGTCCCGGAACTCAGCTGTCAAGGCAGCATTGCCATCTTTCAGGCAAATGTGTTGTCAGTGGGAAAACATATTGTAAGGAAGCTCCAGCAGGCTGTGCAACCCTTGATTTCATTCCTCAATACCACCTTGACTGTGCCCCCACCCCTCACCAAGACATCATAGCTCCTGTTGAGAACATTTTCTAACAACTGACTCAATAGATTAGGGCAGTGCAGGTGCTCAGCCCACTCCCTCAGCACCCTTTGGGACCACAGAGACCAGGCCCTGGGTAATTTCAGACCTCCAGGAGGCAGGAACAGTTCCTCCTGGTAAGGTCATCTGCCTTACTTTTCTTTCTCTTTAATTTGGTTAGTTCTGTTGTCATCTTTTAGTTTTTCCATAAATAAGCAAGAAACCGCTACTGATAATGAACAGCTAACAGAGTGATTGTAAACTCCATCCCATCAAATAGAGAGCTTCCTTCAGCAAACCACAGAAGTTGTATTCATTTTAGTCAGCCATTATCCCTACCACAATTTTAAAAAACAGAATGACTTTCAGTTCTAGAAGGGCATTGAAACGTAGGATTCTGAAATGGAATGGATCAACTTTGCCCAGATCGCTTACTGGGAATAAAGGATCCCCCGGGGTTATTCTGTCAAATTAACTTTGTAGCTAAGTATATACCATGGAAAAAGATCCGTTGAACAAACTTAAATGTGCAGGTATTGGTTTATAATGGATTTGTGTCCTTTCTGTCACATTTTCCTTTCTTCTGCACTTCCTTTGTTGTATCTTGCCTTTAATTATTTTTGAAATCCTAAGAAGAATCTGTATCTGTGCTGTATTTCATAGGACAGCAACGCAGGGATGCCTTGGCAGTCTCTGAAGTGCTTCAGAATAAGTTCTAAGAAGTAGAAAGGATGGAAAAGGCTTCAGCTGAAATTCCTTTCATCAGACTATTCAGTGTGACAGCTCTAGTGAAATGGCAAAATCAGGTCAAAACTGCCAGACCCCCACTTTCTGAAAGAAAATTATGTATAAACCTAACACTTCAAACCTCCGGAAGAAAGAAGTTTATAAACAAGTATCATTATGGTATGTAAGACAGAAAATAGTATCAAAATAAATGCGTTGCCTCCCATTGCTTATTTCAGAGCTTTTCTTCACTCAGTATCATAGTGTTTGTGGTTTCTGAATAATATCTGTGTTCTGACAATCCCTAACTGCCAGGGAGACTCTGGCGATGTGTTCACTGGTACCATTGGGTCTTGCCTTGGATGAGCCCTTTGGCTCTGATCTGAGTAGGAGGAGGATGTGTTTGTGACAGGCTGGGCTGGGCCGAGGCACAAGGCTAGCAGTGGAGGTCCCTTTCTGTGCCACCTCTGCTGGGCCTGTGATGTGCTTGGAGCTGGGGAGCCTATGGACCTCCATCATCTCCAGCCCTATGTAAAGCTGAGAGTGTATGGGTGAACAAGCCTCATTCTCCCTTGCCCAAGTTTTATGTAAGGCTTTGTTAATCGCCTTCATCCATCAATTGGTGTTCCTGAGATTCTTCAAAACTTGATCAGAGAATCACAGAGTGACTGTGGTAGAAAGGGACTTCCGGAGGTGAACTTGTCCAACCTTCTGCTCAAACCACTTGAACCAGGACTGTGTCCAGATGATCTGTGAAGGAGACCATCCAAGGAGGGAGAATCTACAGCCTCTGTGGGTGAGCTGTGCTTGAGTCCTGAGAAGTAAAACCAAGCGCACAATTTCAGTAGGCATTCATCTCTGACATAACTGGCCTTTTGTATCTGCTGCTTCACACTAGAACATTTGACAGCAAGGCAAAGAGTTCAACTTTTAGTCTTCTTTCCAGCTAGCATCAGCTTCTAGCTTCTCTCTTCCTGTGAATTTATTCAGACCAAGCTTGTGTCATTTTGATAGAAATGAAACTGTTTTCCATCAAACTCAAGTATTTGCTGAAGATAGCTGCTTCCACTACATATGTTGCTGGCAGCCGTAAGAAAGTTGGAATCATCTTGGCTACTGAAGCAATTCAGTAATTTATTGTGCACATTTCAGTAGCACTAATAGGAGCTAGATTTGGCCAAATTAAATTTAAAATCCTGTTTACTTCTTCACTAGTCAATGGTAGCTTTGAAATGTGTTTTGGAAACTTGATGAGATCTCATTGCACAAGCCAGGAGAATTTGTCTTAATTGAATCTGACCTTTAGAAGTTCGTTATTTGGAGCTGTGTTTCTATTCTTCTCTTTAATGCCTGGCAGTGCAATCTTTATCTTCTGCAACCCAAGCTGTGCCCTCTAAACTGCTCACATGCAAAATGCCATAGCTTCAGAGACATTTCCTTTGCCAGAATGACTACTAGATTGGCCCATTTGTGTGCATTTATCAGTTTTTCACATATGAAAGCAGTTGCGTACACCAGTTTCTTAGTAGGTGGATTTGTTTCTTTTTTTGGGGAGAATTGCACTGGAAATTGTCTTTGCTGATAATTAATATTTTAATTTAGCAATATGTTTATTAATGCTGCCATTTGGTTTTCTATTTTATTCTAGGAATTATTTTGAGTGTTTAATGAAAACCATCATGATTTTTTTCATTTGAGTATTTCATTTTTAGGTTTTTGTTTTTTGTTTTTTGGGGTTTTTTTTGTATGAGTCTGAACCTTTTTTTCATCCTTAAAACATTTCTAAATGCTTGGTTCTAGAATGTGAGTTCTAATGAGGCTGTATCATTGTATTTTTTTTAATTAGATGGCAAGATAAAGAACAATCCAAAGTTTTCTGTTGAGCAAGCATGCATGCAGCTTTTGACTATTCCTTTCTTTCTGTGTATCCACAGGAGTACAGTTTCATTCTCTTGGTCGCTTCCAACTGGGAAATTAACTCCTAAGATATTTGCCACTGATAAATAGCTGCAAGAAAACAAAATTGCCTGCAATTTCTTTTAGAGGTGATTTAGCATGAACTTTAGTTTAGTAAGAACTACACTAAATGAGTGCTGTGACTGCTATCCACTTAATATTTTATTTCTCGTAATGGCAAACAAGTCAGCACGGGATAAGTTGCGATCTATGCTTGCAACTGGTAGATTTTTGAGTAGCAACTGTTCTGAGTTTGTGTGTTCTGCCCTTTCATTAAGTTACTTGCTCCTTCCCTTCTGCACATGCCACACAGGGTGAAAATATGCTTGAGAGTTGATACCATCATGTATGCATGTTCTATCAGAAGCTCAAAAGCTACAAGACATGTAGCTGTTAACATCTTGGACCTAGAAGTGGAACTTCTGGCCCAAGTTTCATGAAATTTCAGCTGCACAGATCATATTTCCGTTAGCAAAGATGTCTGTTAAAGATGTTCCTTGCAGCCATGTTAGTGCAGTCTAGGACAGAAGGCTGGTTTGAAAGAGGCCTTGTTCCTCTCATGTTAAATGATTTAACTTGAGTACGGTCTATAGTTATCTTTATATACATGTTAAACTCAATTCTAAATGTCCATGACAGCTGAAACTCCTGAATAAACTTACATCTATTATCATTTTCAACATATGGATTCAGGATCATTGAATTCCCTTGAGTTGTCTTTGTTTGTTGGTGTCTGTGGCCGTGCTGGATCTGTAACTTTGAGTCCACTTCAAATAGCGCAAAAGGAATTAGGTACATGACTTTGTTTATTTTTCACTGCTTCAGAATAGCTGAAAGCAAAACCTGATTTATTTATTTTTTTGATTGCCTTTCTGAATATAAATAGGTAGCATGAGTTTCATTTCTTGGTGACATACCAAGCAGATGTATATCTTGGTGAAATCATAGAGGAACCTCAGCATTGTTGTGGCAAGGATGCCAAAACTTTGGCACCGTTGGAGCTACAGCAAGAAGGACAAAAATAAGAACTAAACTTTTTTTATATATACCTTTTTTTTTTTCCCTGCGGGAGTATCCTGATGCCCTGTTAAATGGTTGTTAATGACAAGTATTATTTTCTAAAACATTCAAAATTGCTTTGTAGATGAGTAATTTTGTAATACATGTAAAAATGTCAATATAGCCGTGGTGGGAAAAGACAACCTGCATGCTGCTGCTGTGTATCAGAGGGACACTGTGCAGGAACTGGGAGCAGAGCAGCACCATTAGTTGACTGTTTTGTACCCAGAACCAGCAGCACCCCCATCACACGTGCAGCCTCCTTCCTGGATCTGGGGGCTGCAAGCCCTGCTGTGTGCAAGTGTTGATGCAGGCAGGGTGACAAACCACCAGCCTTAGCCATAAGCTGAATCTTGATTCTTTGCCATCCTGTTTTAACTGTAGCAACGGAAATGTAGAGATTGATCATGAGCTAACCAAAGTTAATGGGAAGGCCTCTATTTGATATCAGTAGAATTTGACATCAATAGTGCAATTTCTTTGGAGAAAAGGCTCCTCTGTGGTAATCTTTAAGCAAGAGTTTCTGTAAAAGCAGAGAACCTCTGACTGTAATCAATTTCAGTCCCTTTTAATGTGCTGGTTCCCAGTAATCATGAATAGTGAACAGCTCTTTGTGCTTGCTGGGTGCATGGCTGTGTGTGCAGTGATATCATGGCTGCTGAGGAACAGATTTCGATGAAGCTGTTGGGCGTGCACTGTGAGCTCAGCTACAGATGGGAAGTGCCTTTCCTGTGGAATTTAGATGAAAATTGCCATATGTAAAATACCTTCTGCAGTTTGAAAATCTAGATTGAGTTTTAATTGATAAAGCAAGTATTAAAATTTTAAGTATATAATCTTTTCTGATGATGCCTTTCTTTCCCAAGGTCAGTGGTGTCTGTTTATATTTCACGTCATGAAATTTTTATAGGAAAAAAATGAAGCAGTGTTTTGATTATGAGGTGGAAGCCCAGAGTTGAAATATTACTGGCTATTGTTTCCTGCAAATTCTCTGTCTGTGAATGGGTGTGTAGTGCATTTTTTTCAATTGCGGATGTATCTCCTGGTTATCTCATTAATCATACTTAAAGTTAACAGGCTTTTAAAACATACCTATAACATCAGATTGCTTTGTGTTTAATTAAATGTGTGTCTAATCCTACAGTTGTTAATTTGTCAAAGTGCCACTGGAACTTATTGCCATCTGATCAAATACAGGAGAGCTGGATAGAATCGAATAGGTCTTCAGAAAGTGAGTGCATGTCTAAGAGAAATCTTTCTTCTTATTTTTAATGGTATTCTAGTACCATCTAAGCTTTTGGTTATTTAGTGGTTAAAGTGTTTCCTCTCATTTTGACAGCAAATTGCTGTATCTGTTTAATTTTCTTTGGATCATTTCCTGTCCACAAAAGACTCTATCATAATTCTCAGCCTTTCTAGTATACACTCAATAGATAGGAAGTTATAGCTTCCTAATAGACCACATTCATGCAGAAATCTGTAAACATCCTTTTTACATCCCTTTTTTTCAAGATTTACCCATTAGTTATTCCTGCTACACTGCTTTGTGTGACAGATTGGCTAGTCAGTGGTTGTAAAATATGAACCTTTTCACTGTCAGTGTGCCAGATGAAAACAATACTGAGGACACATTACCAGTTTGAATATTAGGATATTGTATGTAGCCTTAAACGCACACCCAATGTGGATTTTTTTAAGTGCCCAAGCAAACATAAATGTTTGTTTAGTTTTGCATAGATAGATAACCTGCTCTGGTTTTGTGGCTATAAAAAAAAAACTGTAAAAATTCATTATTATCACTTTTAAAGAGGTTCAGACTAGCAGTGGAATAAGTTAATGAGCACAGATTAAATGTCTTCACTGGGTAACCAGAAACACAATAGATTTTGTGCTGAGCTGGTAGTACTGCCTATGAGGTGATCAGAGTATTTTCCTTATTTATTGTTTGTTCTTTGCACGCTGAAGAATATCTTGACCAATTAGGTCTCTGATTCATGCAGCTTCATGCATGAGATTCCTATCACAGTGGGAATCCTGCTCTGCTCCATGTCACAGGCTCCAGGAGTCTAGTTCCAGCAGTGTATATCTGGCTTGTGGACCACATGTGAGCCTTATGTGGCTACTGAACGTGGCCTGCAGTGTCCTGGTCCAGAGTGACACCACAACACAACAGGATGGCTTGCGCTTCCCTTCAGCCACAGCTTCTCTTCCATCTTGTGCCTTTACACATTCCAGTTAGGGATACAGGAAATAAATTTCTGTCAAGAGCATCTGTTCAGATCAGTGTGTCTTTTCATTGTTTATGGATCAAGATGAACAGAAATTACTTCAGTCCAGCTGAACTTTTTCAGTACCTTTCAGCATAATTTCTCATCCTTATTTGGTTTAAAAGTTTAGATTAATTTCCAAGGAATTCACTTGCGTGCATGCATGTGTGTGTGTACATAATACATCAGTGATTTCATCATCTGCTTTCTCATCATTACTGACTTCATTATAATGGCTCCTTGGAGAGATGGACAAACAATTCTGCCTGAAGTTGTTTGAATTAAGACTTTAAGGCCTGAGAACCAGAAGGGTCTCAGTTTCTAATTCCAGATAGCTCACAATTGACAGTAGTGTTTTTAATTCCCTTTCTGTCTAGTTTGGCAAAGTGATGGTGAGGCTATTTTCACTAAGAAACCTCTAAGTCTTGTCAGTTTTGTGGGTGAAGGAGGCCCATTTCCTTCTCCCTGTGACTTCTGTACTTAAGAGCCTAAAAATTAGTGGCAACCTCAGAGGCAGCTGATGTAACTTCTCTGGAGCCCAGCATCATTCTCACATCCCCTCCTTTCAGCGCAGAGAGGTCATCTTGAGTGCTGCATTTACATTTCTGCTTTCAGAGCCTGGTCAAAGAGTAGAGGAACATACCGCATTCATCCTGGCTGAATCAAGACTGCAAATTCAAAGTGTCTGCTGAGGCTTTCTTGTAATGAAATATTTTGAGGAGCATTACTTCCCGTAATCTACTGAATTCATCTAAATGGTTTTCTTTCTTTGTTTTCTAATTTTTAATTTCTGCAAGGTGCCTAAGGAAACTGGCAAGGATGTCATTTCAGGCTATGCTTTATTATGCTGCAATACAAACCAGCGTAGAGAACTTCTTTAGTCTGTAAGCCATAAAAATTAGCTTTCTTTGGAAAGCTCCCAAATCTCAGACCTGTCTGCTCTTTTTTTCTGCTCATCCTCTTCATCTCTCATCCTCTGTTTCCTCTTCATGCTTGTACCCAGTACAAAATATCTGTATTTCTGCATGTCTGTTCTATATTATTGGATGTTTGGAGAAATACCAAAATATCCCTTTCCCAAAACTTTTGGACAACTGACAGAAGGAAGGAAGTGCTCTGATTTGCATTACTGACACGGACTCCAAATACCCCAGATTGCCAAATTAGGAAAGTCTTAGCAGTGTACTATTTCAGTAAAACAATACTTCAGAGAGTTAGTTTTTTCAGACAGTTGAACTGTACAGAATTACAACTGTCTACTTCTTTTTGATGGATCTAAAGTTACTGACGAGTTAGGAGCTTGGTCTTTTGGAAGTGAATTCTGACTGTTCTTTTCCAAGGTTTAGTGCAGTGCAGCGGTCATGGCTTTTGTATTTATCAACATTTAGCATTCTCTCATGTTTTGTGCTTTCTGCAGTCCAAGAGAAGCACAGCTGGTTGATTGCAATTTTGTTTTGTTTTCAGATATTGTTCCTTTTTTTTTTTTTTCTGTATGAATTAAAAGGCAAAGGGAATTCTGCAAGTCTCCCATTTTCTAGCCTCATTATGAGCTATAGAAAATGAAGCAAATCTAAAGCTAGCTGGTCTTTCCATCATTCTTTTCTCTGGTATAAACAATCTTTTACATCTTGACTCGTTCTTTCCTTAAAGCAATCAATCATGAATGTCTCTTTCTATTTACCTGAATAGTATTAATAAAAATTGTAAAAAGATTCGAGGTGATCAGTACCCAATCAGAATAACTAAGGAAATCAAACCTGTCTTAGAAGATGATTCTTTGTGTGTTGTCCATAATTAAGATAAATGCCTTTGTAGACGATATTAGTTGATTTATAATGTAGCCAAGTTCTGATGAGTATGAAGTATTGGGGTACTAATCAGTCATGTTAGTACAAACTGGACACGGATCTGTTACCGTAAGCAAAGTCTTGTCCCTATCGGAAACAGTACTGTGTCATCACGTGGTTTAGTAGAAATGGTGATGAAAGTGGTTTTGTCTGTGCCTATATTAACAGTTAAGTCAGCCTCAGTGTGTTCACTCCTGTGAAGCCTGGCTTATTTGCTGTAGATATTCTGAGCTGCAGGATGATAATACGCAGTCCTGCTTACAGATGCCACATTCTGCATCACAGTGTTCATTGCAGCTGTCCCATGATCAGTGGAAGACTGGTCCCCAAGATGTCAGTCTGTCACCGTTACCACATGCAGAACTCTCCTTCCCACGCAATATAGAGCTGCCTCTCAGCTACCCTTTGGCATAACTGTAGAATTATTTCAATGTAAGCATGTGACTTGCTGATTGGAGATGACTTATTTCCTGTAGAAAATGCTGAAGCTGAGTTGTGTTGCAATGTATACCAAAGAAACAGTGAACAGAAGTTCAAAAGAAACCACCTGTATTTGCTTTACTGGAGAAAAAGAGAAGCACTTCAGAGGCAGGTCATCTGTATAGTTGCTGTCCTATACCCAGCTCCACTACTGGCTTGAGCAAGTGATAGTAAGTGCACGTACAGGTGGACTTGGAGGGGCAGAGGTGAAGAGGAAGCACTGGCATATAAAACATCCTATCTCATGGAACACAGCATCTAAATGAACTGTGTGTCTCTGTCTTGTGGTGTGACCACAGAGCAAGAGAGATGATGGAGCTGCAACAGCAAACTTGGAAGATCTTCTAAATGGAAAAAAAGGTTTAATTTCTGAACAGGAAGAAGAGATGGTTTGGGGCAGAAGCGTGTCTGAAGACAAATCTGCATATAGGTGTCAGTGCTGCCTACCGATTTTATAACTGTAAAAGGAAATTGGTGGATAAAAGGCAAAGATTATCTGTTCCTCTGAAACGGTTTTTACTGTGAAGTGCAGAGCAAGTCCTCCTGTGCAGGAGCTTATATCTAATGGTGCAGTAATGTAGCTATCTTGACGTCATGTGGCCTTGAAGAAGGAATAACAGTAGGTCCTGTCTCCAGTTTTTCTACTTTGTAGTGGTGCTTTTTGTGGTGCTGCTCAGGACTCTTCTTGCTCAGGTGTGGAGGAAAGAGATATATTGCCTGGGCAACAAGGATTGCTGTTCTGTGTTTGAGATGCACTTCGCTCACAGCAAGCAAACCTAGGCACTGGGAGGGAAATGTTCAGTTGTGAGCAAATTAGATTCATGCTCTTAGTGTACAAACATGTCTCTCATAAGAAGATCAGATGGGCTCTTAAGATTTCATTCTTCTCCAGTTACCTTTACCTGTGCTGAGCTTTCTAAGAAAATAAGGAATCTGTTTTCATTATTATCATCTGTTTTAATGGGGGCACCCAAAGGTGGTGCTTTCACCAAATGAATAGATGGAAGTGTTTCTTCTCTCTCTTACTTCTCTGCAGAAACAGTGGTCTCTAACAGTTTGTCAAGATATCTATATTTGAAAAGAAGGAAACTTTTTTTCTTTCTAAATTAGAGGTAACTGATGACTGTTCATTTGACTCCAGAACCATGTTCAGGCCGTCCTCTGCAAAGCAGGTGGGGTTATTTAGTGAGCTGCCATTTCCAATTGGTTGCAGAAAGCCTATTCAGGTATTGCCTGAATTTGTTTTGGATGCTCACCTGAGTATGGTAAGGCCGATAGAATGCTCTTTTGGGGCGAGTGGAGGAACTAAAGTAACCACAGAATAAAATGGCATATGCACCCACTGACCCTGCTGCTACCAAATACTCTTCCTCTTCCAAACACCCACAGCTAATCACAACTACTGTTTTGTGAGCTGAGTTGCATGGTCACTCATGTCAGTCATGTTACTAATAATGAAAGCTTCTGTGTTTTATGTGCATGCATAGATCTCATGGCTGCTTACAGTTGTGTTTAGCTGTCTGGATGGTATTTCTAATGCAGGTTACATTCAGAAGTGTTTCTTCTGATTCTGGATCTTTAAAATCTTTCTTTTTTTTTTTTTAATTCACTTGTGCATACCAAAGGCTTTCTCATTTTCTTTTTAAATAAGCATAACGTAGTTATTTTATAACATTCGCTTTCATGAAATAATATGAAGTTGAAAGAACTTTGAAGTTGAAATCAAGTGATTATTCAAAATGTTGGCTTCTCTCTTGATGTTTAAGGGCTAAAGCCAAAGAGGTGTTTAAGAATTTCAATTTACATTGAATAGGATTTAAGAGCCAGTTTTATAAATAAATTTTTTTGGATTTCAATAGTTACCATCTTCATCTTTGCCACTTGTCAGCTGAGAAAGCTCCATACTATTTTTTAGTGTGAGAGCATGCAGATAAGAGTAGAAGAGCACAGATATTAATGAAGCCATGAAATCGTTGGGTTGCTACTTACTACCAAAAGGCTGTGATCTCCTTAGTTGTTGCTCAGAACCCTGGGTGATGGAAGAGGAGGTAAGACCAGAATCTATGCGCTCAGCAACACAGGCTGCCTCTCAAGGACAAGAGCCATTGCCAACACTGGTCACTAGCCCTACAAAAGGGGACATTCACCCCTGCTGCTTTCCTGCAGGTTCCTCTAGTTCAGAGAGGTGTGCCAAATGGTGGTATGCAGCAGATGATATTGTATGTACATCTTTGAGTCACAGCCATACGCCTCTCATTGCTTGTCAAAACACTGGTGATGCAGAAACTACACAGGCTCTGCTGGGAATACCCCTCCCTTCTCATCTGAGTGAAGTCTGGGTATTTCTCATCGGGTGACGTTCTGCTTGGTGATCAGTCAGGGCATGTGCATGGAGAGAAAGAGGAGAATCTTTGTGAAAATCGCAGGACATCTCGCAGAGGAAAGACTGACCAGAACCTGCATGTGTTTCTGACCTGGCTTTCACACATGCTGTCAGCTGCACCCCTATGCCCTAGTAAGCACTCGGGCAGGACTGTGCAGAGCTGGGCCGAGCCCTCACGGAACAGTGACTGCAGACAGCGTTGTGGGTGGAACCATGCGAAGGAGGAGCGTTGGTGGGGAGTTTTGGGTGGCCATATCTCCCACCTACGCCTTGTTCACTGTCCTTGAAGTTCCCCTTCAGTAACTGGGCATCATCACCTGACACTGACTTCAACTGAAATTGCATTTTCTTCGCCTTTTATTAAGAACTTCTTCCTGCCTGCTGGTAGTTTTTCTTTTAACCCCATATCCACTATCAGCCTGCCCTCCTGTGCGTTTCCTCTTCAGTTCCTCTCCCACTCCTTAAGTTTTACAACTAATGCTTCCCTTGACATGCTGGAAGAGCAAACATCAGCCATTCTTTGAACACCACAGAATGCACAGAGGCATTCTCCAACCAGGCACAGACTTGCAGTTATGCTGGGGGCCTGCAGAGCTGGGGAGCAGCACCCCTGCCATAGGAGCAATTGGGGAGGTCACCTGGAGCAGCATCCCTGTCTGCTTTTCTACTGTGTGCCACGGTTTGCTTTTGTTCAGGGTTTTCATTTCATTTTCTTACTGAAGTTTGCTTTGCCTTGGGATTGAGACCGTGATAGTAAAAATGAAAAGTGTCACAGTTCATATCTGATGTTTTCAGATAAAAAAGTTACATGGCTTGTCTCTTCTGCCTCTGAAGGTATGCTATGCATTTTCACCAAGATGTTGTATTTTAGTTTGGAAGAGAACAGTTGTAATTTTTTAAATGTGGATTCGGCAGTTGACTGTTTGTCCTCTGAAAGGAACCTCTTCCATTTTACTGGCAGGATGAAGCAGCTGGCTGTGCTTTCTGTTTTTCTCCTGTCTGTAGGAGCTAGTGCTTATAGAAATTTTCCCACTGATGTTGGTAGGAAGAGTGATCTGACAAATGCATAACTCTGCAAAGCATCCATGCTCAAGATCTCTATGGTTCCTTCGTGGCATTGGTCTTTTTGATGTAGAGCTTCTGGTTTTCCCTAGTGAAGATTTTGCTCTGTAAAATCCTTGGCAATGAGAACCATGATTTCTGGATGCAGGATGACAATAAAAAGTGCAGTTCTACTTAGTGGCAGAAATTTTGAAATTGCTGCCATGGAGAGATTGGTGTTAGAAACTCTGAAAGACAGCGGGTGTAAAAACCTGTGAGAGGGGAAAACCACACATAGCTGACAACTGTTTGCATCATGTGAATATTCACAGTGTGAAATTGTCTTAGTAGAAGCAAAAAACATCAGTAGCACTGAAGGTTGTCTGGAAGAGGGTGTAGCACTGAGAGGTTTAATGCATGGGACTGAACTTGCTCAACTCACCCGAGTCTTGCAGCTTTTTAATGCAGTGTGGAAGATTTTTCCAGGCTGCTGCTTTTTTTTTTTTTCCTTTTTCTTTTTTCCTTTTTTTTTTAAGTATAAAATCTATATATTTTTTCTGCTAGTATTCATTTAATGTCAGTTTACTTTGTGACTGTGGAAGTGTTTAATAAAAATTCTCCATCTGCTCAAGGAAAAAATAGAACTTGTTGAAGTTCATCTCCAAAGACATTTTATTGTGGCTTACTGAACGTAAAGGACTAGGAGATAAATTCAGTCATTTAGAGGCTGAGGAGGGCCAGTATTTCAGTTTGCCCAGAAACCTCTCTTTTAATTCCAAAGCTTCTCAAAAAGTTTGCTCTCTGTATTTTGTGTTTACAAGTGAGTACAGAAGACCTGATAGGACCGTCTGTGCAAGATGTGTCAGCTGGAGCACTGTTGCATTCACCCTCAGCGCCAAGCAACTCCAATTACTCTTTGGTCAGACAAACTTTTTATTCATTGAGGTGCAGTTGTTTGCCAGAGCTATTTGTGATCACGTGGCAGCGGAGGCACAATTAATACATTGTAAAAATAAATTATTTTTTTAATGGCATATGCTGTGGAGATGTAATGGAGCCCTGCTGGCTTTCCTCTCAAGAGCAGTGTGGGGCCAGGGAGAGGATCTGCCAGCTCTCAGCAGAGCTCTAGGAACTCTCCAGCCAGCAGCAATGGAAAAGTGTGCATCAGAGTCCCTTTGGGAACTGGGGTTTGGTTTCAGCACAGTTCACTAATGCTGTCAAACTGCCTGTCTCAAACTGCTAAGGCTGATGAACTGCTAGTAATTATCACTTAGAAAGCCAGCGGCTGCCAAGGCCATCAACACACACCTTACATGTGTTGGTTGAACTAGTTTGAAGTCATTGCATTTAAAAAAAAAAACAAATTACTGAGTACACATTCTGATTCAAGAATGCTGTTGAGTTTTGACAAATCACAGTCAGTGCTGGTGGTAATTATTTTTGTTCAGAGAGGCTGGGGGGCTGCTTCCTTGGAGTGTGTTAATGGTGCTGTTTACTTTGTGTATAAGAGAGCTACTGACACCTCAGGTATTTGCAGCAGGCCAAAATAAAGAACTGAAGCTAGCAAGATCTCATTTTCCTTTCCTATAAACTGGACAGAATTAAAAATAGCCATTGTTAGAAAGAAAAAAATCTTATTTTGGAGTTAATTTCCAGCCTCTGTAAAGAAACAAATTTGAAGTGGAAGGGCTAAACAGGGAAGAAGCTGTCTGCACAACAGCACTGCTCACAGTCCTGTCCAGTAACTTGTATGTAAAACCATGGCTTGGGGCAGAGCAAATGTCATTGATTTCCTTCTGAGGGGATCTGAGTAGCAGCTCTTAGAGAGCTGAGATACAATATGAACGCAAACAGATCACACAGCCACTGCCACAGATGGAGAAAAGGCCATGCAGGAGGTTGGACAGTGCTTTTTCATACAGAAGTTTGTGACTTTATCAGTCGTCAGTGAGTAAGCTGGTGGAAAAAATCTCCGAGTCCCAACCTATCAGGCTTTTGAGTCTGAAAGACTCCAAGCTGGAGCTTTTAGACAGTCCAGGAAAATGTTTTTGAGCGTTCCCTGCTTCTCCTTCAAGCTTAAGACAGATCTTTTGGGTTGTACAGCCAGCCTCTGAAACTCCTACTCCATCGTTCCGTGTTGCTCACCTACTGCTGCTCTCAAACTGAATACAAAATGTTTTGTCTTTGAGTGACTAACTTTAAACTCTGGTTTCCCTGGGATCCAGCAGTCAGTGCAGCAGAACAAATGGGTAAAGTGTGGAGCCAACGTAGTCGGGAAGACCTAAGGAGCGGGAGCAGCTTAGGAGGACTGTTTCCATCAGCAGTCCCAGTTTATATTGGATCTTTACAAAAAGTAATGTCATATATTGGCTTAATCTAAGTCTTTGTGGAATACAGAAGGAGAAATTACTCTTTTCAAATACAATTTGAGGACCCGTGAACCAAGATGCTTGCTTATGGCCTAGAGAACACCAAATGTTATATCATGAAAACAAATAGAAAACATATTGCCTTTCATTATTTCTATGTATGTGAGCACTTTACTGTGTCTAATTCTGTTAATCTGAAATTACAAACAAAATTACTCTGATATAATCTAATTTTCATTATAGACACCAAATGTTGTTACGCTGTTATTGTTGTTACAACAAATTAGCTTAAGATAATTCTGTCTTTAGAAAATATAGTTCTAATCAATGGATTTATAGTTTAATAAAGTCTTGTGATATATCTTCCCTTTATAGCTTATAGAGCTTTATTTTTAGTTCAGCATTCCCATTAGTCTAACTTAGGTTTATTGGTACAATCACTAGATTTAAGATAGGCCCTTTTATTTCTCACCAACAAGAAGTGTCAATGTCAGATACTGGAATGAAGCAGAACCAATTATGAGGGGTTTTACTGCAAAGTTGCTGATGGATGATATCTAGAGGCAAGGGTGAGTTGTAAGATCCTGTGTTTTGTCTAGAATTTGAAAGGGGCATGGGGACAGCGAAAATATGTGTGCTCCCACCTGGAAAATGTGAGGTTATTTTACTATGAAAAAAGACTGCCAAAAAAAAAAAAAAAAGTAAAAACCTTTTATGTAGACCAAAAACCTTATTTTTTCCCATTCCCTCTATCAGGTCCAATCTGAAATCTCTAAATACTGTTTTTGTTTTTGTTTTATGACAAATAGCTCCAGTGTCAGGATATAAAAGCTGAGTCTTATTTCACCAAAAACCAGCAGCAGGGCTCCCGTACGGATGGATGTGGAGAATTAATTGCATCTTCTTGTTTTGCTTTGTTTTTTGTTTTTTTTTTACAAATATATTTAAGCAAAGAAGAAGAGGGAAAGCTAATTAGAAGTCTTTCTTATGTGGTTTGTCTGTTTGCATGTGTGTATTTTAGTTTCTCATGCATTCTTTAAAGAGTGAACCTGTTGTATTTTGCTTTTTTATTTTTTTCAGAACAGCGTGTTGTTATATTAAGGAAAGTCACATGCTTGCAGTTTACACAGCTTCTTTCATGCCTGAATAAAATGGTAGAAATAATTTATTAAGCTTGGATAGGAAAAATAAGCAGTAGGGAAAATCTTAGGACAAACAAAACATGAAAAGCAGCTTGCTTTCGTTATTTCTGTGTAATTTTTCTGCCTTCAAAAAATTTCATGTGGAGGGCATCCGTAGTTAAAACTTTTATTTTCATTTTACATTAAAGGGAGGGGCAAGCACAAGCACATCTTTAACTGTGGCCCACTGTCTTGCATAGGAAAAAACACCTGGAAACCTAAACTATTGTTTTCCATGAAAACAATTTATTTCTGCACAGCATTTCACTATTGCCTCCTTCAGAATAGTCTGTTGTGTGTTTTTTGTTGTTGTTTCTGACCAGTGAATGGCTAAGTGTAACAAAAAGTGCCCCAGTTCTGGGGTTCAGAGCATTGGTGTGTGCCAGCTGTTGGTGCCAGCACTTCTTGAGAATGCTAGAAATGAAGTCTTCACATCAAGGTGTTGATTTTGGAAGGGAGATGATGTATGTCCATGCCCATGCAGGCTTTCATTAGAGGAAATACTGGTGTTTTAACAAAGGCACGTATGGTAAGTGGGCTGTGGATCTGGGTCATTTGCAGCATGTATGCAAGACTTGGTGTGACAATTCTGCAGACTGTTCAACATCCAAAGCAATGTGTGCAAATGGATGTGGCTTTCAAGTTGGCTGTGTGTGACACACAGTGCATATACTTCTATTTCAGAATATGCAGTATATGGGGAAATGGGAACGTGCCCTGGTTTAGAATCTTCTAATGGCAGTTTGTTGTGGTCTGTCCCCATCTCAAAAGACTGCAATCTTCCTTAGGATGGCACGTTTTAATAATGAATAAATATTTGGAAAAAAAAAAAAAAATTGTGGGGCTTAGGAGAGGAGCAATCCATCTCAGTCCCTCTGACATACCTTAGTATGTCCACAGCGGAGTTCTGAAGGATGGAGATGCCATACAGGCAGCTCTTTCACAGAGGCTGCTTTAGCACAGCAGGCCAGGGAAGAATGGTGCAATTCTGTGTTTGGGCCCCAGCCATGAAGGAAGGCTTCTGCTGACAGCACAGGGAGACCTTATCTCTGGTATAATTGGGGTAACGGGTATGGCAGGCAGCAGCTTCCCCTTCCCCTGCCCCCCTGCCTCCCATGCTTTCGGATTAAAGAGAGGGTTTCTCCGCTGAGAATGCTGCATTTTATAGGGACAGGAACCAAGAGACAGTTCATTTTCTATGGAGAGTTACTATAAATAGCTTGCTCTGTTAACATACATTCTTTCACTAAATGAATCCTACAAGCAAGGTTTTGTTCCAAGCCCACAAAATACTTTGTATGTTCTTGTTGCTTTGCACGTGCTCGTTGGGACATCAGCACTTCCCCTCAACACGAGAGGTGGGCCTGTCCCTTGTGTGATGATGGAGTCTCATGGATAAGCCTCTGGTGTTCCTTCTTTTGTCCATTGCTGATAGCAAAGGGACCTTTGGACATGCCTGCAGTGAAGGCAAGTAGGACAGAACTTACTGCAGTCTGTGCTCACTGGTTTGAGACTGCACCGCCATGCTTTGTGCTGCCCTGCTCTCTCCTAATTCCACAGTTGTGGTTGGATGCTGCCAATACTGCAGCCCTGAAGAGCTGCACAGCAGTCTTGGGAAGCTTATAATTGCTCTGCTGTGAATCCCAGAGTGAGGCAGAGCCTGTCCATGAGAAAAATGCCTTCTGGTGCTGCTAGAGCAACATGAATGCTGCTGAGGTAAGCAGTCCCTGCCGTTCGGCATGTTTATAGTATTCAAGAAATGCAGCTTTTTATTTTCTTCCTCTTGTCTATGTGTGATGCTGAAAATCCTCTCTGTTAGAGAAGGCTTTTGACTTCCATTTAAACCTGATTTCTGCGCTAAGCTGTTGGATGCCCTTCCCCACTGTGCATGAGGTAGCTGTTGAAATTCTAACTGAGCTGTGAGGTGTCTGTCTGGAAAAGGGAAGGGTCCGGGAGCTCAGCTGGTTGATAGAACATCTGTCCTTATGAGGAAGCATGCTCTTTCTTACTTTCTGTTCTTTATAAAGGCATCAGTGGAAGCCGTACTGTCTTCACTCCCCATGTGTGCTTCCCCTTCTTGATGCCATATTATGTGTGTGGTGCTTCGAGGCACTTGCTGTGACCCCGCGTCCTTGTGGTGGGTTAAAAGTGATGTGAGCTGTGGGTGAGCATGTGAGACCAGGGGAGGGAAAGGTGACACAGTAAACCGGTTGTTATCAGTGGTGAGTGCTGCGGGGCATGGGGAGCAGGGTATGGGTGTGACAGGTAGTGTGGGCTGCCAGCTGCAGTGCCAGTGGCATTGGGTCTGTGGGAGTCCCAGATTCCGTTGACACTCTGCCATTAGATGTAAGCGTACATGTGTGGGAAGTGAACTTGACATTTTTGGCACATATTCTTTCGTTTTAAAATGTGGTTATTGATATAGTGGCTCCCATAACTGTTGCTGGTAATGTTTACTGCTGAAATCTACACAACTGACCCTTGCAGCTGCTCACAGATTGTGCAAATGGTTTTTGGAGGGGAAATTAATGAGCTTGCTTTCATACTGAAATAAAAATAAATAAATAAAAGTCTTGCCTCTCTGTGGCTCTCAGGCGCATATCCCCTCTTGTTTCCCATGGGCTTGTTATGGATATGTGCTCCCAGGGACCGTACTGCCAGCTGATACCATTCGTACATTTTCCAGAATTTATAACCCAGTGCCTTTGCGGCTGTGGCTGTGCACGTGCTGCTCTGAATGCCCCTTCTCAGATGTCCCCTGCTCCTGGTGGCCCCGTGCCGCAGCTGGAAGCTGGGCACTGCCTGAATGGGCCTTGTGTTTCATGGGGCGGTTTCTGGGGCAAAATCAAACATGACATTTCCGAAATGTAAGAGTCTAAACTAGCTTGAGCATGAAAAAGCGAAGCCTGTGAACGCTTTGTGTGTTGTTTCTTGCCTTATTCTCAATGATTTACAGCCTCTCATCGCGGAGGAGGAGAAAGCTGAATGTGCTTTTATAACCCCAATTACACCTGCGGAACTGTTCCAGGAGAGTGGTCTCTGCTTTTTGGATAATGGCCCAGAGGAGAGCTGCCAGGCCCATTCCTCAGTTTGCTCACTGCTGCTCATCCCCAGGGTGCCTGCAGGCGCAGCAGGAGCCAACAGTGACCCAGATGCGCTGCTTCCAAAACACCACTTGTTTCCAGCACTCGGCGTGTTGGCAGATTTGACACGTGGTTAAGCATGCATCAGTCATTGGGTAAAACGCATGTCCCAGGTACTACATGGGCTGCTGTGTTCATGGGGTGACTGCTGCCATGGGTAATAGCTGCCTGACTGGCCAGGGAGGCGTGCGGCCGCATGGTGCTGCCTGCACCAGGTTTGTTGTGCTGCATGATCTGGAGCTGGCACAGCCCAACCCCTCTGAGAGAGTAAGCACTGTCGTAGAGGCTTTGAAATGTATTGCAAATAGCAGTGTTTTGCTTTGACAGCCATTTTTTTTTATCTCAACAATATTTTTTTATTTTTCTTGACTGCTTAAACTTCCCATGGGGTTAACAGGCAAGCGTTTTGCTCCTGTGGGCTTTGCTACCTGCAGTGATACAAAAAAGGAACAATGGGAGAGGCTTTTTTCCACTGTGTTTGGCAGAGGATGAAGGGCAGTGTTCTTCCCCTTCTCATGTTCTTACCAGAGTTATGTTTCAGGTTCCTTCATCTCTATGTAGAGCTATTACAATTATATATGTATGTAAATATATATATATATATATATATATGATTCCATGAGGACTTTATATATATATATATATATATATATATATAAATGGATATATAGATATTTTATTCTCATGACTGGAACAGAAAGCTAGTCCTCTCTCCCCTTGTCCAAGCAATAGGCTCAGACTTTATTCATGGATGTGGATCCCAAGCTGTGCAGCCTCATTCAGCATGGCAAAACAGATACCCATTGACACAGCTCCACCTGCAGATCTCCCCATTATCTCTTGTCTGTCGTCACGAGCAACACCAGGGTCCCTCAGTGAGGCCAAAATCTGTGAGTGTCCGCCTCGGAGTTCCCCTCATCTTCAGTCAGATCTCAGCATGTTCTTCATGTGTGATGTCTTTTCACACACACTCTGCTCTCCAGACCACACTGTTGAAATTCATATCCAAATCCTCCTTTGATGTCTTGATTTACTGCAACATCATTTTCTCTGTCCCCTTCAAATTACATTTCCATCTGTCCAGAACGTCCTTGCAAAGGAAACTTGTCCAGCTCCCTCATTTCTTAAGAGTGTTGCCTCCTCTGTGTATCCCTCTGCTGACTCCTTTATTAGCACAAGCTGCCTATCTTCAGCACCAAAGCTTTCCTCTCCATCATCCTCCATCCTTCTCCTCCAGCCAGCCCTGCTGCCTGTCTCTCTACTGCATCTCAGAGGTTTCCAAATGACAGCTATGGGTTTCCTTCAGCCCTCATCCGCCCCATTATGTAGCTGGTAAGACAATTACATTGTTGTCCTCCAGGTCTCTCCTTCACAGAACTCTTCTCCTGGGAAAGCCTCCAAAGCCCCTGGGGCTGCCAGCATGCTGGGGCTGGCTGGCTATTCTGCTTGCCCTTCCCTATGTTGTACACTGAGGTTTGTATTCACCAGTTTTTTGGTAGTTTTGAAGCAATGCAGAGTTTCCAACTCAGGTGATTCATCTTCACTTTGAGTGTGGCCCTTCTCTTGCACCAAAGGCAAGCTGAGGAATTTTAGGCCTTGCTGAGATTCAGGCATAACCAACACCCCCTACCACTGCCAGCTTGTGAAAAATAGGCCAGGCGCGCAGCGATGGTGGCAGTGTCACCATGGCAATGTGAGAAAGGCTGGGATAGGGCGGCAGCTCTCTGCAGGCTGACTGGAGTGGCTATGGCATGCAGCAGGGTGGCACACAGCTCTCTGGAGGGCACTTGGGGCCCCAGCAGCCCTGTGCAGGAGGCTTAACAAAATCACCAGCGCTGTTAATGCTGCTGCGAGTGGGGAAGATGGTCACTCCAGCTCCCTTTATGGTGGGATACCGTGGTGGTGTTTTAAAAGGGAGATCTAACTCCTTTTCTGTATTCTGGGCGTTCAGGCATTATGCTGATACAGAAAGAAGGTCTCTGAATATCAAGAAAGCAGAATACCCTCATTAAAGATCTGCTCTGAGGATGTGAGAGTAATGTATTGCTGGTAGAGATGAGGCCGGCTTTGTGCAGCAATAAAACAAGAATATTAAACAGGAAACCAATGACACTTCTGAAACATGCATGAGACAGTAATCCAGATGCTGTTCTGGGATGTAGCACAGCCCTTAAGCCTTACATCTATGCTCCTCTTTTATTTTTTTTTCTATACTGCATCTGCATGGTTGGGGGCAGGGTGGGGGTGCAGCAAGGGGCTATGAGATTTTTTGCCTGGTTTCCTGAGGAAGTGGGAGTGAGTCTGTTAACAGCACATCTGTGGGTCATTCCTCATCCCTGTGGTTGGGTGGGCTGCCTCCGTCTGGCGAGGGAGCTGCTGGTCCCACACCTCCTGTCTGCTCATGCCAATGGGCCCCAAGGCATGGAACCTACGGCTGGCAACATGGAGGGGTGGGCTTGTGCCCAGCTGTGGGGTAAAGCTGGAATTACAATTTTGTTGGGTAGGGAGCTGCTGGTTGGCCCATGCAAGCTGGAAATCCAGGTTCATTAGCTCCCCCACACAGGCTTTTGCTTAATCTTTAAAGACAAGAGACTAGGGGGGAGTTATAAAGAGCGTGACATTTTAAATCCATAGGACATTTTAGCAAAATAAATGCTTTTGTGTGGCTTTTGTATTGCAAAGAGGTTTATATTACTATAGCACGATCCCGGAATTACAAGAGCCCTGCATTTATTCTGGTTCATGCTGGGACACTCGCTTTTGAAGGAGGGACCTGATGGATTTGAGGACAGTGTGAAGGAATAAAGACTTGATCTGCACTCCAGGCTGGAGCATTATGTCACTGCAAAATCTTTTCATTTGTACTTCTGCTGTGTTGGCCTGAGGATTTAATTTCCTGTTATTCATTATGTGGGAGTCTTTTTTGGAAGATGCTAGAGAGCAGGGTTTTTGTTTGGAAAGTAAACTGTCAAAATAGAGTGATTTTTTGGGTTGTTTTTCTCCTTGCTGGATCCAGAATTCACCAACATGAAATCTCATCATGAAAATGAGTAAGTAACTACATCCATGACAGACAGGACTATTCTTATACTCCCTTCCCCCACTCCTCCAACCTTGAGTCCATCAGCTACATTACATAGATTTTGACAGTTACTGATTTTGTAATGTAAAGCTCTTCCTCTCTCCCTGCTTTGTGTTGCATGACAAATGAGGCCCTTGTTTGTTTGCTTTATGCAACTTGGCTGATTATAAAAAATAAAGCAGAACATAACATGGTTTATTCCTCAAGTTATTTTGAAACTTCCAGAGAAATCAGAAGTATTTGTTTGTTTTGAAACTTCCAGAAAGATAAAAAAAGATTAGGCAAAAATGCTCTCAAGAGCAATCCTTTAAAGACCAGCACACTGACACTGCAGATGGGCCCTCACTGCCAGGCTTCCTTTATGGGGAGGGAGGTGGGGAGAGAGGATGTTTTCTTCTTATGTTTGCTCTACTCATCTGATCTTGACCTTGATAAGCTCCACAATTTTAAAACCACAACCTCCTTTTTTCCTCATCCTTGCATCTTAGAAGAGAAATGTGAACAGGGTGAAAAGAAAGCAGTTTGTTTTCAGCATGTTGTAGTTCATAATTAGTTTACTGCAAAGGGCTTTCACTGTGCTTTAATCACATTGCTATATTCTTTTCTTGCACAGCTTACTTTTTGCTGTTTTTTGTTGTTGTTGTTGTTTTTGTTTGAATAAAGAAATAGGTATACAAATAGCTGGCTCTTTCAAAAATTCAGCATCTTCACTCTCCCATTTGCATCAGGCAATGGGACACACATGGGTTGCAGGGCTCCTGCTGAGCACGAGTGCTTTGGCTCAGCCTGCCCCTGCCTGCCTACATGTGGATTGTTTGTGGGCCATGCTCTTCCTTTGTGTCATTCTGGGGCAATATTTAAATTACAGTAGTTAGGAAAACCAAATGTGCAAACTTTTTTTTTTTTTTTTTTCCACTGTCAAGAACACAGCACAGGAAGCCACTATAATCTGTGCACATGAATGGGGCCCTGCCCTGCCTGTGTTCATTTTCCAGCTGTCCCATGGCTTGCTCCATGCTGCTTTCACACCACTAAACTTCTTTGCTTTGCTTTTGCACACGAACAAGAATGAGACCTGACACGTGCTGGCCTGGAGATGGGTCAGTTCTGTAAGGAAACGTCAGGTAGCTTGTTTTGGAGTGACTAATCCGTTACAGCATTACACATCCACAGCTAAAGCCATGGGCTGGCTGAGCTTCAAGAAGTCCTTTGTAATACAGAGGTCCCCTTTCATCCAAGTTTGTCCTAAGACTATAGGATAGATGCCCAGTTTTTTAAAGATGTAAAGCCTTTGAAGTAAATTGGTCGCGATGTGAGACTTTCTCGTTATTGCAACATCAGCATATTTATTCCACATGAAGCGTATGTATGTGTACTCATTTTTGTAGTACATCATAGATGAAACATCCTCGATTTGAACTTCACACACTAATTAAAGAAAAATGTCTACTGCTTAGGTAAGATTCTCTGTCAAGGGGCAGGGGATTCTTTGTAAAAAACAGTCTTTTTTATCTAAAAAGCTGCTCTTACACTGCAATCTATTTACACTTCTAAAAGATTTTTAATTCTGCAAGAAGTTCGTAAATACACTGTTTAGTGAGGTTGTTCTACAGGTACTTGAGGGTCTTTCCTGTTCCTTCGGAAGAAAAGCATTCCCTTCTTCATAAGAGACAAACTACAAGATCTGCTGCTAAAACTTTCAAAAGCTTGTGTTCCACTGGCTATTGCTTTTCTTGCTGTTTTTTATCCTTTGTTCCTGGTGCTAGAAGCAGTGCCCTGGTGTCAGTGGGTGTGAGGTTGGGGTGCAGAAAGGGATGCGCTGCTCTGCCGGCCTCATGCCCTCCAGCTGCATTCTTGAGGGCCAGCTAAGAGGCCAGAGAGTGCCGTCTATTCTTAGGACTGTGAGCTCCATTCATTTCTTTTTGAAAGAAAAAAAATTGTTTGGTGCATAGCACTTCTCATTTTTCTGTAAAGAGAAATGGGAACGCTCTCCCTGCAATTAATGAAGTCATTTTTCTACTGTTTTGAGAATTGAAGTTTGTCACTGCAGTTGCATACTCCTGTGCTGTGAATGGCACTCTCAGTCTCAGTATCTGCTCGCTGTGAAGCCAGCTAGGAGTTCCATGTGGGGTCACATCATCATAGTGGCTGCAGATGCCTGACACAGAGTCTGACCAGTCCAGCGGTGTGGATGAGGTATGCAGCGTGCAGATGAGCTTCCAGCTTAGAAGGCAGCTAAAATACATGCTTGTTTCTCTCTTGAGCAGCGTGGATAGCAAGAATTGCCTAGAGTTATGGGATCTTTTCAAACAGATACTCTAGTGCTCGTTTAGTTGTTTTATTTTCCTTTAAATTTTTTGCTTTCTTTTTTGACCCATAGTTTCGTGTTACAAAGCAAGTGGGCGCCTAGAAAAGCAGCTTAGTGCAAGAAACATTTGCCTTTGTTTATCCTGCTAGAAAGTTGAGAGAGAAAGAGGTAATATTATCATCATTACTGACCTGACAATATTAACTATCAGTAAGGAACGGAAGCTCTCTTTGGTATTTTAACATCCAAAGAGAAAAAGGAAGCCAAGCAGTATGCTTGGCAGGGCTGGCAGTGAAGGACAAGCAGGATATAGGGGCTCACTGACAGCAGCATGTATTGTAAAGTCAAGAGATCTGGTATGCAGGGAGATTTAACTGGTATAGAAAATAAACAGGTCAGCTTATGATCTTTAACAAAGTTTTGTACTTGTTTGTTTCTGTGTTTGTATTGTTGTTTTGTTGAATTTTTTGTTTGTTTATAAAACTAGAAAAAGTTTAAACAAAGCCTCTGTATTCTTGTAAAGCTTTTTTTCTCCTTTTTCCTGCTTCTTAGGTACTGCAAAAGTGACCTTACGTCTGTTTGGTGAGTTCCTACTGCTCCAAACAGAAAGGGCAGCAGTTTGAAAGGTCTGGCGTTCATATAGCTGTGATTTTGGTGATGGGGACAACTGTTTTTGTTCTGAAAGTGCATGTTTTCTTTGGGCCTTTCTTAGGAAAGGGACCTGGTCATCCTTATTTATATCCCCCCATCTGCACGAAGCTATCAGGTAACTGCATGAGGCTTTAGAACCCCAGTGAGTTTTACATGACAGACACAGGATGCCTGCTCTTCTGTATAGCCATCATCTTCTTTCAAATCTTTTCAACTTTGCATGGCAGGAGGAATCACCAGATTTGTAATGTTCAAGCGTAGCAGTCTGGTAACACTGTTATGATTTCTTTTCCTCTGCTGAAACCCAGTGCTGTGCCTGTCCTGGCTGCTTCCTCCCACTCCCCTGATGCCGGCTGGGCTTCTTTGCGTCACACACTGTTCTCTGGGACCCTCCCTGAGTAATAAATAGGCTCAGGGTAACAGTGAGGCTTCTGTCCCCATGTAAGTGCAAGCCTATAAGCTTCCTTTAAACTTTAAACGTTTCATTGTTGGAAAGCTTTCAGATGTTCACAGGATAAGGGGTCTTTATATATAGCTGGCATTGCGTGGTAAAAGATTGCTTTATGTAAGCTAAATTTAAGATGTGCAGTTCCTTTATAAACTCAGCATGCAGGAGATATTTTTTTCTTCTTGTGCTCAACGTTGCTTTCAGAGGGTTTTTAAATGGCTATTCATTTTTTTATATTTATAAGATAAAAAAAGTTTAAGGGAGAATATCAGGAAAATGCACCTCAGATAAAACCAAGCATGCATGATTCCGAGCATTTGTTCAGATGTGTCAGCAACCTCCTGCAGAGCTGAGTCCTCATCCTGCCCGATTAGGGGCACTCCAGGCTTTGCTACAATAGGGCCAGAGGAACTCACTGACTGGAATGATTCATGATCCAAAACCTACTTCGTGTGGTGTGTAGCATAATAAACACAAACTACATTAGAACAAATGAAGAGTATTGCTTGGTGCAGCAATCAAGTATTGCTTGGCGTAGTAACCAACATTTTCTTTACAAAGTGGATCCAGCTCTTTTATGGGTTACACACCCTGATCCAACCATGTCCAATTGTAAACTGCTCTCCAGTGTGAAATCTTATGTCATCTTACCAATTGTTACCAAGTAAAATAGCCCAGCAACTAGAGATGTGTGGTTCTACTTGAGGTTTGAAAAGGCAGGAACAAAGGCATGTTACTAGTAAAAAGCAGTCAGATGCTTATTATCTAGATTTCATTTTGTCTCTGAGTATCCCCAACAGAATTGCATCTACTAGAATCCGTTTGAAAAACACTTAAGACTATTTATGATTTCAGCCAGTTGCTTCCTCCAGCTGGGTCAAGCTTGCGTGCAAGCTGTAACACCTCCAGTATGTACCAGACCAGAATCCTCCTGACTGTGCACTAAATCATGGCTTTATCTGTTTTATTTGACACTAAATTATTTTTGCTTTAATGGAAAGCAGGTTTTTTTTTTGGGCTCGTCTGAATTGTTCACCACAGACTTAATCCAAAGATCCTGGAAGTTGGTGGGTGTTAATAGAGTTTGGCATGTATGCTTGGATTAAAAAAGTGATTACTGTGTCTACTGTCAGTGATTTCTCATTTGCCAGTAAGACTTAACTTTGATCCCAGTCTGAACTGACAAAAACAAATTTGGAAACGGATGAGGATAAACAGAAGTTGGCTCTAAAGCAGGCAAGGTGAGGAAACCAAGTCTGCTGGTGACGTGATTCTCCTTACCACAATGTATTTCACAAAAGACTTTTCTCTGTACAAAAAAGCAACTTTTACACAAAACTGAATAAAAGCAACACTAGTATGTGTGCAACACTGAGGGAGGTGGGGCATGGGTTGTTTTTTATTTTCAATAAAAAAATTCCAATTTGTTGAAGCTGGTGCTGCTTACAGGAAATGGCTGTTCTTGGCAGACAGTAAGTGCGATCATCTCCCAAGACTGTTTTTGTGGTGGTTGTTTGTTGTTGGGTTTTTTTTTTAGATGTTTCAAATAAAGTCTCTTCTTTGAGATTCAGAGCAATTTCTCACATCAATTGGTTTCCAAGTATTTTATGCCGTGCTGTTTAGGAGAAGATGCTTGGGCAGCTTTCATTTGGACAGCATCCTGCCTTGGCAGTGACGTAGGAGTCATAGCTTGGAGTGATCCTGTTGTAAGCATTTTGGGCTGGGATGGATAGCAAGCTGCAGCAACTTGCATATTGCTTAAATCTAATACTATTCCATTCACTGTGCTTTAAAACAGTCTCATTTCGGTTTTGCTTTTAGATGACAAGTGGAAGGGGAGTTCAATTGTGAGTTTCATCAGAAAAGATTTTCATCCTCAACACTTTTCCTTCATCATTTCTTCTTCCTTCCCCACTCTTCCACTGGGGGTGGTAACAAACCTAAACTTTTACTGTATTCCATTCAGTTGGTGCCAGCAGCTTTTTGAATATTAGGTTATACCTCTGTACCCCCTAGCCAACCCTTCATAGTGAAGCAAATCAATGCATTTTATGGTAAATGCTTTCCGTTATAAGAACTGTTTGCAAAAATGGCCTTTTCCAGAAGATGTGTACTGTTCAATGAACAGTCACATGGTTACTTCCAGGTTTTCTTTTTTCCCAAGCAGAGCGGAGAGAAGCTCTCTTCCATTAGTAATTCTGATCAGGCCAAGCTTTCGTTGCCTCTTTTATTTATTGTACTAATTAAAAAAAAGAAAAGAAGAGAAAAAGCAAAATTAGTGCATCTCAAAGCCTGTATTCATTTATTTGCACCTTACGATTATATATATTACATATTATATAATTATATTATATATATTATTATATTATATCATGCTGTATTGTCCAAAGCCAGTAAAGTCAGTCTCACTTTTCTGAGAAGTGATTGTCAAATTTTGGAGATAAGTGATATTATTCAAAGACCTCAAGAAAGAGAACTATTCCTTCTACATAGGCAGAAGGAAAATTTTCTCCGTGGGGAATTATTAAACCAGTCTCTTGGTGCAGAAGGAAATAATGAGCTAATCTGAAGCTGAGGTGCTATCGGTCTGTTTCGAACCCAGCTTGTCTCCTGTTTCCAACTTTTCTGCATGCAGATGCTGTCCAATTAGTTGGAAGGCAGAAGTAGTCTCTTGACTTGATTTTTGCTTTCTAGGCCAAATGCCTGGAAGCTAGGGAGGGAAATGGATGGCACTGGAATAATAACCACCTTCCCCAAGTCTGAGCAAAGCAGTTAAGACCCATCTTTTTTTCAGTGTTTTCATGTATTCTGCCAAGCTGTACAATAGCTCTTGGGGGAGGAGGAGTTGTGTTTTTTCCTTTATTCCTTGGTTTATCCAAGCTATTTGGTTTACGTTTCTTTTTTTCAATCACTAAACTAAGAAAGCAAGCAAGGAAGATGATGTTTTGTTTTGCACTTGTGTGATTAAAAATGTCTACTCCTACAGTCTTGCACAAAAGCCTCTTCTGAAGTTTCTACATTCTTTTATTCCTTTCTTTCCCCACCCTGAACTCTCCACCCAAAATGACATTTCAGCCTTATGAAATTGGAGGTCTGCTTTCTAACCGAGATTTAGAACAGTGTAGCCCAGTTGCCATAATTTAAATAAGACTTCTTGGGTTGTTCCTGAAGCATGACTTTATTTTCCTAGCTGCTTTTCATGCAACAAGGACCAGTAAAAGCAGTGTAAACTGAAGAGCCTCACCTCTTCATTTCCTGCACAATGCTTACAGCATCCTTCAGGAAAGGCACTTCTGCAAAGATCTGCTGCTGCTGCAGCTGAGGCAGGTTTTCTCCATCAATAATGCAAGCCCCTAAGTCATCTGTGTATAGTTGTAAAGTTACTCATTCAGCGTTAATTTTACAGATGCCTCTCTCGTGGAAAATTCAGCTCTGTACTTGGGAGGGAATGGGAGTGTTTCTGAAAGCAGTTCAAGTTCAGTCTGACCTCACCAGTTTGGACATACACTGAAATGTGTGACCTTCTCCATTTGCTGCACGGTTATCATTCCCAGAGCTGAATACCAGCAAAATCACAGCTCCTCCATCTTCTAGGGACTTGCAAAATAAATGTTTTAACATCATTTTCAGGCTGTGCTCCATGAGCTGTTCTTTCAAAGATTTTGCCTCAAGGAAAAATAAGGAGTAGCTGTCATTTGAAATTTACTCAGCGTTGGCTAAATGATGGCATTTGTCACTTCTGCTCTCCTTGTAATGAATAACAAGGAGGACTGGCCCTCACATGTGTCAAACTGGATACTGCGTTTTGTTAGTTCTTCTCCCTCTTTGTTCTCTTAGAGAACAGGAGGCAATTAATATAGTCAAAAATGTAATGTGGCACAGCCCTCATCCCCCTTTTTTTTTTTCCTTTGTGTAGTATTCCAACACAAAGACTGTCGAGAGCATTATGTGCATCACATTTTGAAAACATGTTGGTAAGGCAAACTCACTAGGAGACTGCAGGTTGGCCAATTCTTTGGGACCTGATCTAAAATAATTGGCATGTTTGCTTTACGCTGCAGCTTGTTTGATGTTGTTGACCTTGTATCCTTGGTGTCTGAAAAGCTGTCATGGCAGTGACATGTGTCTGAGCAGTCTGAAGGAATCCAGCAATTATTTTAATATTTTGCATAATACTGGTGGAATGTAATAATTCATTGTGAGAGATCAAATCCAATTACCTCATTCCCTAAAACTGGAAAAACGGTGGAAGTTTGGTGATAAACGCTAGCGGAGTGAGAAAGAAGTGTAACAATTTGTGACATTCTAGTCGCTAATTTTTTCTTTCCCTTTCTCATTTTTTTGCAGGGCATGTTTTCAAGCCATTTTTGAGGAGATGTGGTGAATGTAAACTTGCTCTCTTGGGAGCGAAATTCTGGTAAGTGCTGCAGTCTTGATGAGTTTTGGCTTTCAATGAAAGTTTCAGAAATATTATGTTAGCTTTTATTTTAGTTTAATTTTTTTTACTTGATGGGAAATGCAGCTCACAAAGCTGCAGTTGATTACATGTATTTTTTTTCCTTTGGTATGGAGACACACAGTATGAGAAGCACTGACAGAAAGCAGCATGCTGGGCCTCAAGGCAAGGAATGCAGTTTCATTTGCTCCTGTGGCATCTGCTTATTGTGTTTGTAGTTGTTACATTCAGCTGAGGAGTGGCTGAAAACTAGTAGAAGAAACGCAAAGCCTAATTGTAAAACAAGGGGAACAAAAAGCATGCTAGAGGTAAGAAACATGAGCAGCAACAATGATGCAGAGGGAGCACTGGGGATGTCTAGTCAGTGTGAAATCTTTCCATCCAATCCCACAATATCCACATGGAGCTAGAAGGATTTGCTCATTACTGTGACATAAGGAGGTAGTCAATACTCCTGTGTGATGCACCAGGTTTCCCATTCCTCCTTTCCATTTCTTGTGACAGGCTTTGCTGCTTCTGATTGTTCCATGCACACTTCTAGAGACAACAGCTTCCTACAGGTTGATGTGGGCTGCAGTGGGAGTGTGGCATGTTGTGTACAGCATAGCTGTGTTCCTGAGTTATGCCACTGTGAGAAGAAGGGAGGCATCAAAGAGTGGAAGATAATTAGTGACATGCCCCAACTGGAGGGTAGTAATCCTGAGAAAACTCTTTGTAGCTTTCTCTTTCTCTATCCAGTCAAACATAAAAAAATAATAATAATCCCAGCAACAAGCAAAAACAAAACAAAACAAAGCAGCAGATCTCCAGTGGTTTGTAGACTTACCTTGTTTTCCCTCTCAGAGACTCAGTGTATGCAACTGTTGCTGGTACCTGTTGATCACTGGCAGCCTTGGGAAAAAATTGCCAGCAGAAGGTTGTGTCCCTTTTTTCCCTTGGCCAAGAAGAGTGTTGGACTAGAATTTTTTTTTAGCCAATGTGTGCAGATTGCAGATGAAAACCAGCTTATTCTCCATTGGCAAAGGACTTCAGAGTAAGATAGCCTGCAGGGGTAGAAAACCCAAAATCAAAGACTGGCTCTATGAGAACACTTGTTCCTTTCTTCCATTTAAAAAAGAAATAACAGATGTTGTTACATCATACAGAAGAATCTGGATTAACTAGCAGATGTTTAAATGTAGATCATTTAGCCTTCTGCAGAAAGTATAGTCTTCAAGTGAAGAAAAAATGAAATGATTAAGATCAAAATTTAAAAAAAAAATCTTCCAAATGCTTGAAAAGTCCTCTACAGCTATACCTGAGTAAACCATGCTTCCATTCTTTTAAGTAGTTTTCTCTCTACTTGTATGCCCAAAGATGAGCTATAGACCAGTTGTGTGAACTCACATCACATGAGATTTTGTGCTTTTTCTGTTGCTGCAAGAGAAGAGAAGATCTGTATCTAGTTTGCTTTTTGATGATAGCTACTATACTTGGGTACTGTAAGTTGTCTGATGTCCTTGCATATTGGGTGATCTTTGTGTGACATGTGACAAAGCTGTTGTGCTCATAGATCAATGAGCAGCATCGTAATGCAAAAATAGCGTTGCTATGTAACACAAAGGAAAATAAGGTTGTGGGCAGACATGGTAGTGAGATTGTTATGTTTAAATTTCCCTTCAAAATTGCATCAGTGATCTAGGCCCAGTGAACATAGTTCCAGAGCAGCAAGAGGAAAGAGATTAAGAAACGCATTCATTGGAACGAAAACAATTTTGGTTGGAAGAAACTGCTGTGTGCCGTCCTGCCCCCTTGAAGCAGATCCTATTAGATCAAGTTGGTCAGGGCCTTGATTTTCAAAATTCAGATGGGCTCAAGGATGGAGGCCTCTCTGGGCACCTGTTCCTGTGTCTGACAGTCCTCAGAGTGAAAAGGTTGTTTTCCTTGTTGCTTCTTCTCATTGTTATCACTCACTGTTGATCAATGTGTAGCTTGCATCTTCTCTGCCTGTGAGAGAGGAGTTTTGCTGAAGAATCTTCCAGCCCCAGATCAGGGAAACTGCATCCTGTGGCTCCAAAGAAATAAGGTGTCACATGGATGCAGTAGACTTGTTAGTGGGGGTAAAAATACAGTCTGGTTCATTGAGGATCTACTTGCACAATGTTGTTTAACCTTTAGTTCATGGTCAGACTTGGGGAGCGTGGCTGCTGACTTGTCTGAATCTCAAAACCAAGGAAAGTGGTACTCCTGAAAACTTCTTAACTTCTTGTTCAGAGGTAGAACCCAATAAAAAGACACTGTTCTCACTGCTGGTTTGTATACATTCTAGAATTTCTTTGAGCCAGTTTGGAGCTCACTTTGTGGCACTTCATGCTCCAGGATTTTGCACAATAATTTAATATTGTTTTCCTGGAGCCATTATAATATATAAACAGATTCTGCAAACTTTGCTTGTTTTCACAGCTGTTCCTTCCCCTCTTCCCACTTCAAATTGTTTGCAAAATCTCATTTTGAGGAAGAATAATCAGGTATCAGTTTCTGGTCTGTAAGGATCTCTGAAACATCTCTGTCCTCACTGTTAGTTTGCCTATGGCAAGGAAGGAGTTTTGTCTGGTCTCTGTCCATAACCCACTAAATCCAGGAAGGTCTGGACACTAAGAGAACACTTTGAATTTATCCTGACATAGTAGCTAAGCTCAGAGGCACAGAGGTCACTCACTCATCTTGGATCAAAGTCCTAGAAAGGGTCATACAGCCTCCAGCACAAAACTTCATAATGGATTTAGGAGCTGATCAGAGAAGCACACGAGTGCTTTGAGGGAAATCTTGATTAATTTAAAACTCACTCAGCTAAGCTGATGATATCTTCCTGAGCAGTGTGAGCAGAGACCTCTTTTGATGAGATTTCTGTAAAGCAGCCTTGTGGATGTCTGAGCAAATGCTGCTTGGCACTTAGGCGTTTGACCCATGTGGTATTGAACATGATGTTTGGTGGGAGGTCACTGAATGGCCTTCTCTCCATAATATAAAACACTGACACAACTGCAAGGAGTCCCAAGAAGCACAACTGAAGTACAAAAGAAAACTTTGGAGTGATCTGTGTTTTAGTTTTTTCCCCTATTCTTTGCCAGTCTGAATGCCCTTTGAAACTCAGGCTTTTAGTAAGATTTTCTTGCATGTCTGAGCATGGCTTATTCTGTACCATGTGGTGTTTTGTCCCTGTTCATCTAGGTTCTGTGGTTGGTTATATCATTTAAAAATTTGGATTTTAGTTGCTAAGATCTCCTCTAGTGCTTTGGGTTGCATTTTTTTTTGCCCATTAAGGACAATCAGATTCCTCTTAGCAGACAGTGCTTGCTTTGATTTTTAGAAATAATATTAAAACAAATTCTCAGTAACTTGTTGCATATTAAGTTTGATTACCTTTAGAAAAGAAATGTTGTGTTCCTCTGTAGGTTCCTGTGTCTCTGATCTCCATGGCATGATTATTGACGTCTGTGGTCAAATGTCAAAACTGACATTTTGTCTACCAAAAAGAATATAGAATTTCTCATGGTGATTTTTCTTCCTTGTCAGGTTTCTGACATAAAGTATTATAGATCGACTATGAGTTATTTGCCGAGAGCTTGGAATATGCACTTTGTGCAAAAACAAGCCGCCATAACTTTTTTACCTGACTTCTGTCACAGCCACAAGAGGCCAGAATCATTAGCTGTTCTTTGTTATTATGGGTGACCTGGCATGTTTTGGTACTATTTCCAGTACCTTTTAGTTTTCCAGAGTCATTAATTTGGGCACTGATGCACCTCTTGATGTACTTCTGTTGTAAAACTTCATTATTTCTTCCTGTGGGTTGAAGATTATTATGCATCCTTAGGAAGGAAAGTGTGTGGAAACTCTTGAGCATTAAATTATGTTGGATTTTACTACAATTTGCAATGCTATGCTTGTAATTCCTTCAATTTTAGCCTGTTTCTTATCTTCCAGTCAACCCCATCTGAAAGATGTGCATGTTAGTGCTGGGTGTGCACTGCACCTCTCCAGACCAAATTGGGTTGATTTAGCCTGCTATCATAATACAGGGGAAGTGTTGTCACACTTATGTGCAAGATAACTTCACTCAGGGAAGCTGCAGCTCAGCCTTTGGCAGCAGAGAACTTTGTGTCTCAGCCTCTCTCGTGCGTTCTCCTAAGTGTTTTCCAAAGCTCACTCTCAAGTCTCATGCAGTCACAGAATCATTAAGATTGGAGAAGACCTCTGAGGTCACCTAGTCCTACTGTCAAGTCATCCCCATCATGCCAACGTCCCTCAGTGTCACATCTCCACATTTCTTGAACACCTCCAGGGACGGTGACTCCACCACCTCTCTGGGAGCCTGTGCCACTGCCCCACCACTCTTTCTGAGAAGAAACTGTTCCTAACATTCAACGTGAACCTCCCCCAGTGTAACTTAAGGCCATTCCGTCACATCCTTCAGTTTAGCTGTTGGGTTTTGTTTTGAGCTGAACTTGAGACAGTCCAAATAGGATGGATCTGTGGGCCACTTGTCTGGACGATCCTTCTGCCTTATCCACTGGATAAGAGATAAGGAAGGACTGGTTGGAAAGCAATTGGAGTAGAGTGCTACATTCTGCTGTACTTCCTGGCTTTCTGAGCTGGCTGAGTGACAGAAATCTTTGAATCATAATGTTACAGTATCTTGAAGATTCACGATGGAATTTTGCAAGTGATAAACTGTTTTGTTTGCTTTTTTAAAATTCAAGATAACAAACTCTCCAAATGCTCTGCTGAAAGAAGAGCATTAAATTTGCAAGTTCACATGTTTGCTTTAGGGAATGTTGCTTCAACTTTGCTCTTTTCAGTGCGTGCTTCAGGGTATTTTTGTCACTGTTCACTTGATACAAAAACTCCTGTTCCATCACATTTGCCTGTCCTTATACTTTCTGTTCCCCACCCTGTGGAAAACCAAATAGAATGGCTACGTAATGCACCACAGGGGTCACTGCCATCCAGTCTGTCAGTGTTTGGATCCTATCGGATTCAGATACAGAGCAGACTTGCACCTGTTCTCATATCCAGCTCATACCCGACTCATACCATTACTGAAGTGTAGGTGCAGCTTCCAGCAGAATGGTCACACCGACCTGGTAGCAGGATTATAGAGTTTGTCTCCAGTTGCCAGGAAATGTCACCTCTCCAGTGAGCCCACACAAATGGAGATTTATTTCTTCAAGGGTCAGTAATTCATTAGTTGGTTGTTTTTTTTTTGGGAGTTTGGTCATGCTTAGGAGTTTTTTGCAGAGATCAAAATACAAAGATTTTGCCTTGCCAGCATACAAGTTTTTCGTCCAAATCACAAAACCTCTCAAGCTGTTCATGGGCTGACCAGGGGCTTTTAGCATGGACAAATCACTCCAATTTCCCATGCCTTGTTTCAGGACTAGCTTGAAAAAATTAGGCTGAAGTCATGCCAAAAATCCAAAATGGCAACAAAGAAAGGAAAAAAATCTCACAGCAAACATCCAGCATGGAGAAGACTGCCAAAGCTGGAAGCTGTTTGTTCCAAGTTTATAATCAGGCAGCAACGGGGTCTTAGTAGGTAACGTCACCACCATGCAGCAATCTGTGGGAGAGGCAGGGAGTGGGATCTGCATGGTGTGCAGTGCGGTGCAGTGTGTGGACCGGGCACAGGATTATGGGGACCAGAGAGTGTGATTTCTGGGCAGCAGATACAGCAGTAGCTGTGAGACTGCATGTTGCAGTACTAAATACATCTACAAATAGAGTCCAAGTTGGCTGGATAGGATTAAATTTCCCCTTCCTGACACAAATGTGCTGTTTTACCAACTTATTTTTAGGGTTTATTTTCTGAAATCTAGGAGGAAGGGGGCAGTTGATGTAATTCTCTCGACATTAATTCTGTCTCATCAATACTTCATGGATTTAATAGATTTTAGGGCTAAAATCAATTGAGAGATCATTTTATCAATCAAATATGTTAGTAGCTGCTGAAGCTAAATGGAGGACAGAAAGCATCGGGGTGTAGTGTAGGGTGCTGAAGTATCCAGACGGTATAATTATTATGGGGTTTGTTGCTATGTGCCTTTTGCAAAACTTCACGTTGGGCACTAAATACTTTGCATAGAGGCAATTTACTTCTTCAGTAAGAGGTCCCAAGACATAAGTGTCTTTACCACCTCGCAGCATGAGCACACTGCTGCAGTTCTACATTTCCCTCTTGTTTAAATGCTTCTGTGGTATGAAGGCAATGAAACTGCATGTGAAAGAGCATGAAGAAGCAGTGAGATCTCACTGTAGATTACCAAAGCGGAGTATTTTTGCACATGGAGTTATTTATATTAATCAGTTTGCTGAGCTCAAAGATAAAAGGAAGCCTGGGAAGCAATCCAGGTGCTCAGAGGTGGGGAGTCTCCTGCTCTATGTGTCACACTCTGTCAGCCCCGCGGAAGACGCTGTCAGAGCTCTCTGAGTCATCCTGCAGCATCCCTGCTGCCAGCAGTGAGCAGCACAGGGAGCTCCGGGACTCCAGGAAAGCCAGCTCCTCCCAAGGCACGTTATCAGGGAAACCACTGGTTAGAAAATACCTATTTTTAGACAGTATCCATGAGCTGAAATTCATAAAAAGTTTGTGTTTATGCTGTATCATCCTGAAAACCTTGGAGCTATCAGAGCTTTCTGCCGCCTTCTAATAAAGAATGTTTTGTCCTCGTGACCTTTATACCTATGCTGTGCCCACATACAAGGATCTATCTAATACAGCAAGCCATACTGCTCCTGTTGTTTTTAGGGAAGAGAGAATAATAAAAGATTCAACTGTGTAAATGTCATTCCTACCCAGCTATCTAGTACTATGAGACAGGGAGAAGTCTGCTTTGAAATTTTCCCTCCAGCAAAAGCTTGAAAAGCCTTGAAGATTGTGTGCAGCCTTGATCATGTCATGCAGCAGCTGTAGTGAGAAATAAAAAAGCTATTAGGGTCAGTCTGTGAGGGTTTTGAATAGTGTTCAGAGAGGTGAGAATCCTGCCTTTCTACTATTATGAGGTGGTATCCTGTAATCCTGTAACAACCATACTGATGTAGGCCTTGCATTGTTTTGCTGTTTTTTTTTTTAACTAACTGTATTCTTCACTGAATTTAAGTTGCACAAGAATCATAACAACCCCAACCAGCAAATATAAGTGGCACAAGACTCTTTAGGTTCTTTACAGAACTACTACTTAAAAAGCATATATATGGCTTGGATGTGACCTGAAACTTCAGTTCACTGCTTTGGTCTTTGGTTCATGAATTTTCTCATTCATGCAGTTAAGGTGCTACTTAGAGAGAAGATGGCCTGGAAAGAAACTTTCACTTCCCTTGGTAAACATGAGTCATTTCTCATCCTCTTTTGTCATTTGTTAAAAGTTTTGTCTTTCTTCAGTGGGTGAGCTGTAATTGAACCAAATCATCAGTTTAGGAAAGTTTTCATTTAGCTATGATATTTGTTGTAGAATATGGCATTTAGGAATTGTCCATTTTTGCCCCACAGCTAATTCCACATTATTAAGACACTAGTCTCCCTGTGCACACCATTTACTATCGTAATCCCTTTATCTCCCTTTTCTTCCCATTTATATCACTTGATGAATTAAAACAATTTTGTTTTTTTTTTTCCTCTAAGGTAGAGGCTGAAAGAAGACCCAGTACTGCTCTATCTGTATCTATCTCCAAATATATCTGCAGACATAGAGAAAATATAGAGACTGACAACTGATAGATCCTGTAGTCTTCTCATTGTTTTCTACCATGGTGATCATGCCAAATCTGTCAAAACACAGAGAAACCAATCTGCATATGATGGAAGTGGCTTTTTTTTGTTCTCTGGGAACACCATGCAACATGTACAGCCCTATTTTTAAGGCATCCCCTATAACCATTTTGTTACATGCTACTTATCTTTCCAGGAGCCCAAGATTATTACATTTGCTTTTTAAAAAGTTTTGCTCTTGAGTTTTGCCCTTTGAATTACTGTAATTACATAGGGAGGCTTAGTTTGAGTCTAACCATCAGTTTTCCTGTATGTCATTAGAAGTTGTTAGAGGATCAGCATGCACAGCTGTAAATGACAGGATATATCTTCCTTGTCTTTTCTGAATTAGACTGTCTATAAGGGCAAGTGCTTCAGAAGAGAGTGAGCACTGTTCTAAATTAACATAGCAGAAGGAAAGCTACGGCTCATGGCTTGGAAAGAGCCACTTCATGTGGCTCATGCCTACTGAAAGATGTGACATCCTGCCTGTGATCTCACCTACAGCAACGTCCTGAAGGTCTACATGCAGTTAATATGTGTTAGATGTCCCACCTTGCAGGCATCCCAGCAGGCAAGTGTTGGACAGGGCTCTGGGTCACAGGGACTCAACTTCCCAGGAGGGAGGTCAGAGCCATGCACAGGTAGGTGTGCTTGGGAAGAACTCACACCCAGGGAAATTTCAGTCTTTGCCTTTCCCGTGCAGCTCAGGTCTCCACATTTGCAACTGGGCTTAGGTGTGCTTTTATGCAAGTGAGATTTGGGTGAATTTATGTAAGAATTCAGTTTTAAATTTTAGGGGAAATGGAGATTGTTAATCCTGTGTTACCAGACCACTTTTACAGCACCTTTAAGGTGCCAGCAATCTGAAGAAATGTGTGTTTTCCCTTAAAAGGCATATATTAGAGGCATCACTGAAAGTCCCATGTACCACAGAGGACATAAAAAAAAAGGCACAGTGGTTTCTAGTTGTATTTTAGATTTAAAAAAATAAATTCCTAAGCCATGACTTTTAACCACCTCTTGTTCTCTAGGAAAGCTCCTCACAGACACAATGAGAGACCAATACCGGGCAAGCCTACTGACTTGGTACAGCAAGAGTTGTAAGGGTGCTGCTGTGTAGAGAATTTTTGCATCAAATTATCACTACTGCTTCACTCTACTGCAACCAGCAGTCCTCAATTTATTTTTCCTGGAATATTTATTTTCTTTTAGATTACACCCATGAATATATTCAGTGTCTTGCTCTCCTTTTTGCTTTGTATCTTTTATGTCTGCGATATATTCCAGAAGCTTTATGGTGTAGCTTTAGATTCTTCTGGGTTGCAGATGTTTCTACATGTCACCTAGACACAAACTCTCCTTATTTAAAAATAAATAAAATAAAAAACAACACAAAACTATTTTCAGTTCAGTGGTGGGGGAAGAGGAAGGTGCCCTAGGCACCGCTGGTGATTAGTTGTATTGTTTCTTCAGGTTGATAACTAGCTCTGGTAGAAATCTATTCTTTGATGGACAGTTCTCTAATGATACTGGACAGGGAGAGCAGAAAATGTAATATGCTCTGCAAGTCGGTGTTGGGTGAAGCACCAGAAATCTGAAATTCTGAGATAAATCCCCTTGGAGCTCGCTTTGTCTGCTCATGACTTTCCCTTTCTGGTATTTAACCAGTTTGAATCCAGGTCATCTATCGTAGACTAATCTATGTCAGTAGAGTGGTGAAGTGTGAAGGGAGCTTTTTCCTTCTTTCTTCCTCTCTCACCCAGAACACATAAGCAAAAGCAGGAGAAAAGGAAATTGAAATCATGGCAGTCCACACAACACGTCAAAGCAGCTGCTGGTAACAGTGCTGATAGGAAGCTGTTCTCAGTCAGTTTGGCAAAACATAAGCTAGCAAAGGTTCCATCAGTGTACTTCTATAGTTACTCGGTAGGCAATGCAGTGTATTTGTTGTGCTAATAAGCTTGACTGTAGCTTTAAAAGGTCCAGCAATCTCCAATTAAACTTTCTGTAATTTACAGAAGTAATTCCTTCTGATGTTGTATGCTGTTCCTCCACGAGGATATGGAAAAATCCAAGTCATCACAATTCACTTGTTACACTTTATAGATGTTGCTCATCCTATGCTTAAAAAAATTTTTTTTGAGAAACAGAATTCTTGAATGGAGCGCAGTTAAATCATTTTCAAAGGCTTTTTAAAGTGTCAGCTATGGCTTGCAAGTAGCAGAGACTGGTGCTGCAGATTATTTAAATCTGTGTGACATCATCAGGGGATAATTTAAAAACCCCACTTATTATGTAAATGTATTCAGTCACCAGTAGAAAGCTTATATATGTGAGAAATCTTACTTTTGTGCTCTTTAAGTCATCTCACCGGCATTCTGTTTGTTCTCGGTGAAATACAGCATCTGATTATGACTTGGAGTCTCTCCAGAGAGCTCATCTCCAAATTGCTGCCGTGATTTACAGTAACAGCCTTATGAAGCTTCTTGAACCTTTCAGAGCTTCCTGCTTCTTTGTTGGTCTTTTTAGGCCTAACATAATTTTAAATACTTCTTAGTGATTAGATTAGGCACAAGCAATTTCCTTGTAAAATTGCCTGAGCAGATCCTTTGGTGAGAGGTAATAACCTTGTTGTGGCTCAATAGGGTTTGGCAGGATAATTAAAATTGGCTACGGTGCGGCAAATAGGCATGCAGTAAAACCCTGCAGATCTGCTCAGAGGCTTGGTTGGGTTTCCATATATGTGGGTTTGCTCATGACCATATGTCTTCTAATTATGGTTTCCACTGCAATCTACACATTGCTTTAGAAAATCTTAGCTAATCAGTACACTGAATGATAAAACACTTGTATCACTTACCTCGTAACTGCTCCAGCATTAGATGGATTTGTGTTGATTTGTGCCTTGGGTGTTTATGTTAAAACCTTTCCAATCCCTGAATGTTTAGGACTTTTTTTAAAGATAGAGGAAAGAGAGAAGAGCTTAAGATTTCACACAAATCAAGAATCACCTTGTGAGGATCTTTCCAGATAAGCCTGAGATTTGTACAAAATTGATGACTGCTTTTTCATGCAGGGCCCATATTGATTTTATGCTGCATGACACATCTTGCTAGGTCTCTGTGCAAAACAACCCATGCCAGCCTCCTGACCCTTCCCTGACAACCTCATCACTTTCCAGCTGAATGTGCCCGGTCCCCCTGCAGCTATTGCTGCAAATATGAATGTACCTTCCAAAATTGTTTCTTGAGCTTCATTTCACACAGCACAGGGATAACAGAGTGTCGCTGTCTGCACAAAGGCATACACATACATTTCCAACCAGCAGTCAGATTGATCAAAAATACCTCTGGGTAATTAGCACTGTGTATATAGTTAATCGATTTCAGATTAAATGCCACCAGCACTGGCAAAAGGTCATGCTAGGTTTGTTACTGCTTTGAGAAACCTCCTGTTTTAGTGTGAGCTGTCTCTGGAAACAGGTATTGTCTTTGTGCACTGCCTGGGACAAAAGAGGAGCAGGGGCTGCAGATTTTGCAAATGGATCTGTAATGTTATTATCATATTTTAACATATTTTATCTTGGTTTTACTGTGTTGATTTTAAGTAGGTAGCCCTTCAACATATAAGGAGGCAGGTCAATCTTCTTAAGCACTGGGTAGAAACAGCTCCTCGTCTTTGGTTTCCCAGCTCATCATTCTCATTATTAGACGATTCTGCCTGCTAGGCAGACAGATTACTTCATACTTTCATTCATTAATGATTTATCGGATGGCTCCTCCCCTGAAGGCTCATCCCTCCTCTCTGCACAGCCCACAGGCAGGCAGCCAGCTGTGTGCAGCTGCCAGATGGCACAGGCCCAGCTGGGGCTCGAGCTGCCGTCCTGCCCTCCTCCCCAGCTGCTCCCCCACCTGCATGCTCCTGAGGCCTTCCATTGCACCAAGTCCCTGAAATCCCTGTGTTCTCCTATCCTTTCTCTCCAACCTGTTAGCTTATTGTGCTTTTACTACCTGTAATTTTTTTTTATTATTATTTTTCTTAAGTGAGAGAAATGAGGTGACCTCCTATGTAAAGCAGAGCTACGCTTTTATTATGGAAATTGTTGGTGGCCCCTTCCGGAGCACTGGATGTTTTGGTGGCAGGGTGTGCTCCATGGTGACTTACATTTTAGTCCCAGGTAGAATTAGTCAAGAAGAAGGAGCGCCAGGAAAAAAAAAAGAAAGAACTTTGTGAACAGGAAGGTGTGGGTTGTCTTTAATTTCAGGTTTTGCTATCAGGTTCTTGGCACAACAGCTCTTTTGAAATCCTTTTCCAGTTGTCTGTGTGAGAGAGTGATTTTTATCACATCACTAAAGATGAACTCTCTTCTTGTTCTACTCTCTGCTGTCAGAAACTGGTTGTGCTCTGAGGCCTGGGAAAGGGAGTCCAAATGAAATCTCATGATGAAAGGGAAGAGGTCCAGAATTGCTTACCACTCTCCAGCTTGTCCACCGCAGGCGGGTTGTGAATGAGTACAGCGGGAGAACAAGGGTTGTAGAACAGAAGCAAAATATAACCGAGGAGAGGAAAAGGAATAAATGAAACTCCCTTGAGTCTTTTACACAGGAATGTATACGTCTTAATCTACTCTTGGCAAGTGGTGATTGATAACTAATTTTCTCTTCCCTCTCCCACACCCTCCCAGCATCTGCAGAAAGGACATATGACAGGAATAATAAATCTAATTATTTTAGCTGGCCACAATGGAAATTATGAATTAAAGATGCAATGGACGCCTCAGTAGGCAGAAATGGACTGTTCCAAAGATGCCTAAAATACCCACATTGTTTTCAAGAAATTCCTGAATTGTGTGAGTCCCTCTGTGTATCCCTTTGGAACAACGCTTTGGGTAAATCAGCATAAAGGGTGTCAGACTGAGGAGCCTCATTACTCCTACAGCTTCAGGACAGCCAGAGCCTGCTACTGAGGGAAGCTCAGGCTTTCGGGTGAGTCTGAGTCTAAATCCGACTGGAATTCTCTCTGCTCTGGGTCTCTGAGCCAGAGCTTTACACTGCTGCTGTAAGAAGAGAGCTAGAAGAGGGGAATTCAGGCTACGACACATAATAGGTTAGCTGTTCTGTTGTGTGCTGCAGGACTAATCAATTTGAATGCCTTTGGCTTCGGATGGGAGCGAGGTGGGTGAGAACAGTAGGCGTCTGTGTTTTGAACAGGCAGGTGTCTGAAAACCAGTGTGAGCTCTGAGGGAGAAGAGGCTCTTGCTGCTCCTCAGAGGCTTCCCAGTACCAGCCGAGCAGGCCGTGAGGCTCCAGGGTGCCAAGTGGGAGGCCATGGCATGGCTGTTCACATGCAGGCTGAGAAAAGAGGCCATTGTGTGGTGATTCGGGACAGAACAAGGGAAACCAAGAAAAAACCTACAAGTAACTACTTATTTCAAGGGGTAGCTTGTGAGCAGAGCAGGGATTTGGGACATGGATTCCATGCATCCCCGGGCCAAGGTCATGGCCCATCAGTTGCAGCAAGACTGATTCACTCCAGATTACAGATGAGAACAGCACTTGAGCTGGAGAAGGCACTTCCAAGCATTAGCAGGTGTGTCAGAACTCCTTCAGGCTCTCTCTACAAACTGTCAAATATGCACATCAACAGAATGAAGGGTTTGTTTGTACTGGGAGATTGCCATCAGTAAAGCCAAGTGTATGTTTATAACATCTTGACCACTTCATAACAATTTTCCACACATGCGGTGCATTATTACCTTTCCTGCACAGCATGCATTAAGTGTGCAAGACGTTGGTGCAGCATAAAGAGTTTGCATTGAATTTCCACGTAGTGCTAACTGCCTGTGGTAAACCACTGCTCACCAAGAGGCTCTTCAGTTTTTCTTTACATCTTCGTGGCTTTACCACTCGCATTAGAACATAGAAAAGCAAGAGTTTGAACCATACAGTTTCCCTGCAAAATGTCTACGTTACTTTTGTTACATTACTGAGTTGTTGCATCTGTCTCTAGTTTTCAGAAGGAAGGAGTTACTAATTGTGCAAGGGTTTTTTTTCTTACATTTAAATAATGTTTCCTATATTTTACTTTTTGCCTGTTGATTCTCTCTCGCTGGACACCACTGAGATGGCTTGCCTTGTCTTTGTTGCTGCCTCTCATTGGGCATTTGTACTTACTGATCAAATCCCCCTGAGCTGTCTCTTGTCCAGGCTCACTTGGTCCCAGCTCTCAGCCTTTCTTCATATGATAGATGCTTAAATCTTGTAACTATCTCTGTCACCCACTGTTGGACTCACTCCAGTAAGTCTGTGTGTATTCTGTACTGGGAAGCCCCATATTCGATCCAGCACTCCATAACTGTCTCAGCAGTGCTGAATAAAGCGGAAGGATCGCTTTCCTTGACCTGCTGGATGTTGTTGGCCATCTTTGCCATAAGGATGATTGTTGGCTTACATTCAACATAGTGCCCTCTGGAACACCCAGATTCTCTCCTTCTTTCTAGCTGCTCAGCCCTCAGCATGGGGGCAAGACTTTGTACATCACTTTGCACACTCTACTTCATGAGGTTTCCACTGGCACATTTCTCCAGCCTGTCAAGGCACCCATGAATGGCACAGAGTCATCTCACATATCAAATGCTGCTCCCAAACTTTACGAGGATGTAGTCTCTGCCATTACCTAGGTCTTTAATGAAGAGATTGGAGCCAGTATCAATTTCTGGGGCACACTACTGATGACCTGTTCAGAGGGCCCTAGTCTTCCTTTTGCTGCTGATACACATGTAGGAAATCTTGCTACTTTTCACATCTCTTACCAGATTCAGCTTCTTTGGCTTTCCTAACCCCATCTGACCCTGTTTCCATCTTTCATGCTCCCATTTTTATGTTTGCTTCTTGTCAGGACCATCTTGTGTCCTGGTGTCCTGCTACTACTGCCTGATTTTCTGCATACTGAGATGGACCACTGTGGAGCTTGCAGGAGGTGGTCCTTGAAAACCAATTCACTCTGCTGGACCTCTGTTTTCTCAAGAGCTATATCCCATGTGATTCTCTTAAGCACATTCCTAAAAAGACCAAAGTCAATTCTCCTGAAGTCCAGAATTGTGATCCATCTCGTGATCACTGCAGCCAGTGCTGCTCCTGACCTTTACATCGTCTGGTCTTTGTGGGCATAAGGTCCAGCACAACATTTCCCCTTGTTGGCTCCTCGGTCATCTGTCAGGAAGTTACTTTTAGCGTGCTTCAGGAATCTCTCCTGGATTGCTTGAGCCCTGCTGATTCACCTTGGCATTTTTAGCCTTTTCTCACACTTAATGTGACTGCAGCTGCTATTTCTTTGTGCGAGCTACTCAGTCATTTTACGCAATTAAACTTTCGAACCCCATTAAGCAGTGATCTCCTGTAGCGAGTAGTTCGCAAAAGAAGGCTATGTGAGGCTCCTACCAAAGTGCAACATGTAACCCACCTAACATATTGGGTTTTATTTTCCTCCCTTTTCTCACGCTTAAATGTAAAATAAGCATTATACTGTAGGAACCAGGCAAAGGCTAATTTGCCTCATTTGAATGTGAAAAGGAGCCCACATCCTTCCTGTGCCCTGCAAAGAATGCAAAAAGACTTTACAGAGAAAACAGATGTACTAATATGTATCACTTGTGGGGGGCAGGGGGAACCAGGGTGATGCCACTAAAGCTGTGCTGAGCTTGCAGGGAAACAAAAGCATATAAAATATAGTGCTGGGAAGCTGACAAAGTTGGGACTGTTCTTTTTCAGTTACATTTGTGCTCCTGGCATTGAGAAACTGCTCTGAAAAGTACGTACAAAAGAAAACATGTAGCATCTTTTCTTCACAAGAAAACCTGCAGTGAAGACATTCACAGTGCTCAGATGCAAACAAAAAGCAGAAGCCCCAGCCTATCCTTTGAGAAAACTTCTGGATTTCAAGGACAGTATTGCCTTACCAGAAGAGTACACCACTCCCATCATAAGTGAAAGAAACATAGCTTTCTGAAGTGTCCATTGATTTTATTTACGTATCGAACTCCCTGACCTCTCTAACACACAAGTATGAACGAGGTAGTGCTGTCAGCTCTCCAAAACTACAGGATGGAATGGGAAGGGTTTTAATGGTTCCGAACAGCATAGAAAATATACTACAAATGAAGTCTGGATGTTATTTCTGCAGCTGTACAACCCACTTCAGAACACCATCTTCTCCTGAATTGTCTGTTTATCCCTTTTTAAGTACTTCAGTAAGAAGCAGTCAGCACTGGTCAGCCAGTTTGGGAATCTGCTGATGCTCAAAACTCCCAAAATTCACCAGTCTGCCTGATGCAGATTTGGCCGAGAAGCATTGCGGAGTCTCTTGCCAATTTAGCTTGCAGACAGGAGGCAGTTGCTTACGGTCATTTATAATATTATGTGTGTTGTTGGCTGTAGTAGCAAATGGGATATCTATAGGAGAAAGCCTGAAAATATCTTCTTAAAAGGCTATCTCAGTCGTCCTAAATTAAAAACTGGTTTTGCAAAAGCAATGAATTAAAATGTAACAATTAGTCTTGTTTATTTTTTTCAGCAGTGGTACATGGGGAAAACCCACGGATTGGGTGCAAAGTTTCATGAAGGCATTGTGCGAGTGTCCCCAAATGCAGCATAACTGCCATTGTCCTACAGCATGGAATGCTAGGGCTCAGAACCATGAGAAAGACCCTTCAAAGCTGACACCATCTTCTGGAAGTGTTTTTAATTTATGGGAGCTTAAAAACTATAGCGCTGATGCAAAAATGGATATGAAAGGCTCAGTAACCTTGAAAAGAAAAACCGTAAGCCCACTTACCTAAATCACACTAATGTGAGTGCAATACAACAGCTTGAGATGCTTGAACATGATTTACCTGCGGGCTTGTTTTGTAGGATCAGGGTAAATAAAATCTTGGCCTTGAACTAGTATCAGTGTTTTGGAACAAACACCTCAATGCGGCATGCTGCAGAAGGAAGGAAGCAGAATAGAAATTAGATCTCTTTCCTTTCCTGCATTATTTCTTGTAAGTGCCGTATTCTTACATATGGAATAAACATTTCCTGCTGTAAAAATACTGCAAGAGCCTGCAGCATCCAAATAACTGATAATCCACTGTCACTAAAAAGTGGAAGTCAATTAGACCAGCATGTTTAAGGAAGCATTCAAAGCGTGCAGCTGAGCAGCTCTGCAGTGCTCCAAAAAGATGGTGAGCATGCACTGCCTGATAACTGCTGTGACTGTCAGCAACTGCAGCTTTGCACTATGGGAGGAATTACAAACCTCGACTCGTCGTGCAGCATAATGATACGGGTTCATTTGATTCTTTTTCTTCTTTTTTTTATCATCTGTGTATCTAGACAAAATTGCATGCGTATTTTATCCTCTCTATTCGTTGTGCTTTAATTCTGCAGCGCAGATACTTTATTTATCTCTGCCTAGAATAATGCTGGTTTGTAACACTATTCCTCAAGCTGTCTGACGGTGCTATTAAATCCAAGCTGTGCTAACTGCCCTGTCATTGCACTGCAAGAGCAGCCACAGAGGTGGGAATCCAATTTAATACGAGAAAACTTTTATTTTGATTAAAGTGCTTTTCTCATTCCTGGTTTTAGGAAAATGTTTCAACCATACTTTTGCATCCTATACAAATGCTTTAAAAATTAGCACAACAGCGTGAGAAATTCCAGGAATTCCTAAGGACATTCAGTCTTACTTTTGATCAGCTTTTGTCATCTGACTCTGCTGCAGCCGATCCAAAATTTTCTTTCCTGCACAAGGGGCAGGACACCATAACATTACAGTGACTAAAGTCTCCTGATGATGATGAGCTTAAAATCCTAATTCCCTGGACAGCAAAACACTTACGTAAGTCCCAGCATACCTGAAAAGGCCCTTTAGCCTCCGATGATCAGGCAAGCTGTGGATCATACTTCATGGCCATATTGTGGTGGCAGATCCTACAAAGGGTGAGAGATGAAGGACAGGAGCCTTTTTTTATTTGCACGAGGCCGGTTTTTATGCCCAGGATCAATCAAATAATTTAGTGGCTGTAATACGTGCTCGTTCATCTTTCTAAGACCTTGTTTCTTAGGGATGTTCAAAACTATAATTTTTATCTGTCTCTATCATGGTTGGATGCAGACTTCTATTGTAATAGAGTGACCCACACAAATAACTGCAGAAAAGGGAAGTGGGAATCAATTTTTTCAGAAGACTTTCTCTGCTGGAAGTACTCTGGGTACATAGAAAGGGGAAGCCTTGAGAATCTCATCTGGTTTTATGTGATATAATTACAGGTAATCTGCCTGAACTGACTGATGGGGAGGTGGAGGAATGGGAGAAAAGGAAAACAGAGTAGCAAAGGCAGAAACCTATCTTAGAAAATGAGGTAATAAAAGAGAGAGGGGAAGATCAGCATGGGATTTGCTCCTTTGTGCTGTATTCATTGCATAAATCTGAGGGAAGAACCATGTTCCACCTTGGTGTTTTCACTTATGAGTTCCAAAAACCTACACCATTGCTGTGTGCTCTTTTCTCTTTGTCTGTCACACATAATTTTTTTCAGGAGCATCTGTGACCAGTTAGTTGAGTCTTTTATTCTCAAGCTTCCTTGGTCTACCATAGATAGACCATAATTCATACCGTAATTCATCTTTCCTTTGCAAAAAAATATTCCCAGCTTCTGTTCTTGCAGTCCCTGTGCAAAGAAATAAGCATTGTTCTCCAGCACCAAACTATGCAGCTTCAAAGTTGTGTAAGCTCGGGTGTTTTAATGAGTGGTAGGGCAGAAATGTGTCATCCTGACCATAGTGTTGAAAGCAGGTCCATGCAGCCCCTCAAAGTTTGGAAAAATGAGAGAAAAGGAAGAAAAACAATTTGCTTTAAGGGGAGGGAGCTGTGTTGTGACTCTTTTCAATGTCCTATGATCATAAAGGACTGACTTATTCTGTTCCTGGAATTTAAAATTAACTTAATCCATGGAGCAGATGTGTGTCATGCACAAAGAACAAATTACATATAGAAATCATATAAGTTAAAGCTATAAATCAAATGCTGTGTGTACATATATATACATATGACGCTTTGGAATTGTTTATCCATTTTTTAGTGATATGTGTCAGTTTTGCTGCTGAGAGGTGAGCACGTGCTTGGCTGGGTTTTAGGTAAGGAGAGGAGACCTGGTAAAACCTTTTTCTAGTCTCTGTTTACATCAGCACTTTCGATCTGGCTGTGTCCAAAACAATTATGTCAAAGCAATTGCCTGCATTTGTTTCTTAGCGTGTTCTCTGGCAGCACTGTCGCTTGAGGGTCAAACTGGAATACATTAAACTGGAATTGGGGCAGAAACTGCAGCCAGCTTCAGGTCAGTGATGCCTCTTGAGATTCGTGAAAGTGACACTTCTGGGGTTCATTGCATTAACTTCCATAGCATCGCTGTGTCTGGCCTGGGTGAGTTACAGAGGCAAATCGTTAGTCTCACTTCTTCCATTTAATTCTCTCTCTGTGTGTCTGGAGTAAAAGGACAAGCCCAGCATTTGGCTTATACTTTAATATTTCAAAAAGGTTTTTGTTCAGTCCATATGTTAAAGATACTTGCTTTTATCTAGTCTCTATGCATTTATGTTTAGGAATTAGCCACTTCTACTGTCTTTTGAAGTAAATTTGTGGATTCTAGCTATGTGATGTTTGTAGTCTAAGTGGAAAAATAATACATTTTTCACATAAGCAAGCTTTCAGAAGGCCTAAAAAACACGCTTGCACAACTGCTTAACAGGACATCCTGGTACTGTGGGATGTAGATGGGGATGTGCCAGAGGAAAGGGGGAGAAAAATGCATGTGGGAGGACGGCAAACATTAAGGTATAAAAATGCACTATTCAGACTGTACTTTATCCAGCTTTGATTCATCTTCTGTTAGAAGCTCTGCAATCTTGATCAAGATGAACTTTTCCAAAATTTTTGCTCTTCAGTGAACAAAGAATTGCCAATCACACATTCATTTTTGAGCCTTGAGGTCTGTTGATAGGATTACCAGGTTTAGCAGAGTTGGTTTGGTGGTGGCATGTGTGTGAATGCATGTGCATATAGGTACATAAATATCACATTTGGATGGAACTTTTTTCTCTAACATTTTCACAAGCTTTTTTAGTTTAGTTCACTCCATAGAAGTTCTGTACTTTGGCCAGTTTACATAAGATGGGATGCTCCCTCTGTATTTGTAACCTAGTAGTACAACTTTACTGTGCTGTTTTTGCTGTAGAGTCATGAATAATTAACTGTAATGAAATTTTTATATAATGTAATGCCTTTAAAATCTTCACAGCAGCATATGTGAACTAAGTTTGAGTTCAAGTAACTGAAATTATTTGCAGAATGTACTTTGCAGCATTCGATCATAGATGGGTTCATCCCAGAAGCTTAAAATAAGCTGGCACAAATCAAACATTCCCCAGCCTTTATCCCCCCACACATTGATGGTATTAATATTTTTGGCCAAAGGCCTGGGTAAAGACAGACAGCATGAACAAAGACCTTGTGCTATGTCCTTAAAAACCAAATCTAGATATTGACAAGCTGTACTAGAAGCAAATTGAGTAGCCACTGCCCTCCACAGAGCACAAGGTCCTTAGGAGCCCATCTGCCAGCATCCAGCCTGAGAACGCAGCAGCAGAAGTTTCCTTGGTGGCAGCCAGGTCCCTCAGCAAGTGATAGGAAAGGAGGTGTGCATGTCCTGAAGGGGGTGCCTGCTCAGAGACACTAGCTGGTTTCCTGAAGAAGGTAGCTGGTTCTTAAGTTCATCCTGAAAGGATGAGGCTGGGAGAGGAACTATCTACAGGATAGAGAAGAGTCCTTCCTGAGGTCACCTTCTTTGGCTGTGGAGTAGGATCTATCTGTAAGCAACAGACAGTGGATCAAGTGACTTGCTGAAAGAAGGGCTAGCAGGTTGTATCTACAGAGAGATGTTAGAGAGCTGTAAAACCTTCTTCCATTTCCAGAAAGTCGCTTCCTTGTCATCTCAGTTGTCAGCAACTTTGTGCAGTGAAGTATTGTGTCAAGTGGTGGCAATCCAGAGAGAGCTGTCTGCAGATCCTATAAAGGGATGAGTGCCATCCATACTAAGACAGAACCTCAGCCCCAGAAGACTGAGTTTTCCCTACAGTCATTCAGTGTGCCATGAGCAGGAAGGCTGTCAGGATTCCTAAGAGGAGCGAGCACTTTTTTTACTGAAAACACAGGACACTGATGCTGTGATTGTTCCCCTGACCTCCAATATTTTGTGGGCTATAAATATCTACTAGAGATCCCGCTAACCATAGCTGAGTGGATGTTCATCCTTAAACCAAGCATGAGCATCTTCACAACCTGGCAGAGGTAGACAGTACATCACATGTGATATGAAGGGTTAATTAGTGGTTAACGACCCCTATCATTAGTGATCATTAGTATTAAAAGAAAAGTAAAAAAAAAAAAAAAAAAGCCCCTGCAGTCTGGATTGGATTAGTTGATTAGTTTCCAGTTCCACTGAGTTTTCCACTTTTGCTATAGACTCTACAGTTTATCAAATTTATTTCCCAGATGAATACGCCTATGCTGTGAACAAAATAACACATTTTCCTTTAACCTTTTTTGATTATAATGAAACCTTCTGCTCTTCATTGTTTTCAGTGCTTTAGTCATTTTGTTCTGGACATGCTTCATTTTTTTCAACACTTTATTTGAAAAAATGAAGTGGCAGAACCCACTACGTTATTCAAGTAGAAGAAGAACAAGAGTCAAATACAGAGTTACTATAACCTACATACTCATCTTTTCTTTTTCATTTGTTTCTACAGCTGAGGCTTACATTAGCCCTTTTGGCCACAGCGTTTCATTGGGAATCCATGTTCAGCTGATCACCCACCAGGACGCCTGGTCTCATATTTAGTCTCTGCTTCAGAGGATAGAGTCCTCTCTCTCCCTCTCATCCTGTAAGTATGGCCTCTATTATTTTTTCTAATACAGTGGTTTTACACTTGGCCATATTAACACCTATACTGGTTGCTCACTCCCATCTTTCTGATCCTCCTCTTGCTCTGTCTCAGACTTGTACTTTTGTTTGTTTGTTGTTGTTTTTTTTTTGCTGTCCCCATTCTTGTTATCTAACTGTAATTACTTAACTTTAATCCATGTCGCTGATAAGGCTATTGAATAGCAAATAAATGGTCACTAGTTCCTGTGGGAAGCCAATAGGAATCCATCTCTTAATAGTTTCCCATTTACAGTTACACTTGGACTTCTTTCATTTATCACCTTCTTAATACATCTAATATGACTGTGGATTCAGACATGACTTCATCATAAAATATATTTGACTTTTTTGCATGACCGCACATATTAGTCTCCATATATGGACACCTGCTCTGAATGGATGAATGGATGGAGCAAATTCCACATGAACTACAAAGCATTCAATTTCTTTGATATTCTGCAGATTGAGTCAAATGACTTAGACTTCTAATACTGTCAGCAGCACTGCCTTCATCATGTGAACTTGTAATGTTTGTATGAAATTACATCGGATTAGTTTGACAGGGTCTGTTTTTCTTAAAGCCAAGTTGATTGACTTTAATTATAGACCTTTGTTAAAGCATATATATATATTATTAATCTAGTCCTGTGTTTGCTGTTTTAACCTCTACAAAATACTGGAAACAAGCCAACTGGCCTGTAATTACCTTTTTTCCTTCTTAAACACTGACCCAGCATGAGCCACCTTCTTGCCCCCAGTACTTCCCCAGCAGCCCAGAACTACTTTAGAAGCAGCAGCAGTAGCTCAAAAGCTACCTCTCCAAAAGCTTCTGAGACAATGAATTTGAAACACCCAGAATCTTGTACCACTGCTAGGTGCTACTGTAGTGGGAAGTTTGTCATGATCATGAAAGTAATACTTGGACTTTTACCTGTGTGCTAATCAGAAATATTTACTAAATAACTTCTGCCTCTGACATATTGTTAGAAATTACTCTACCACTTTTATTGTTCGGGAACCATCTTTTATAATCTTCTTATAAAAATGAAAAATCACAAATCTGATTATACCTGTTTTCATTTTTTCCTAGTACCTTCTTGCGTCCTTTATGTAATCTTTATATTATCTTGTTATTATCTTTTCTTCTTTGTGTTTTAATTTTATATATAACATATTTTTTCACTTCCCTGGTAAGACCAGCTGTTGGATTTTTCATTGTATGTTATTTTTATCTAGTATAGTTTTCTTTTCATGGTTGTAACATTTTAGATATTTAGGAAAGGTCTTAAACCATATGCAGACATAAACAATTTTCTTTAAATTCTGTCTCCAGCCTGATTTGACTCTCACTTACTAGAGTTTCTGATAATGCCTCTCAGGAAGCATACATTGTTTTTAATTTATGTATAGATGAGCAGTGTGTGTTCATATACTGTCTAAAATTTTACTGGTCTGGATTTGATTGCAGATTGTGTTAGTTATTTGCAAAGAAAGCATCAGTCCTTTTCAGTGTAAACAAGTAACCTTCTGGTTTGTGATCATTTGTTCTCTACTGAGACAAGATTTACAGTAGGAATTGTCTAGTTCCTCTGTTAACATACATCTAAGTCATATGGCCAGCATGACACTGCACTTGTGCAAACAATGCTGTTCCTGCGTGTTGCTTTCCCTCTCCGGGGCAGAGAGCAAGTCCTGCTGTGCTTGATGTGGTAGGGTGATCAAGGGATTTAGCAATGTGCTGTGTAATTTTGCTGTTGAAGCTGTGGTCACAATTCTGAGTTCTCCATTCCCCTTGGTGCTGCAAGGCCCGTATTGTATATGACTCACTGACAAGGGTCAGCTTACTGGCAAGAGGCACTGAAGAAGGCAGTCGTTCTCTCCTGTTCTGTGATTTCAGCTATCTGCAACATTCCAGGTAATACTTCAACCTGGATGTATCTTGATGCATAAATATCCAAGATTACTTTCAAGTTCTCGGCCACTCAAACAGACGTTGTTTGTGACACATAGGACATGTGACATAAGAGTCAATTCCCCTCTTTCAACTGGACATCTTAAATTCATTGCAACCATTCCTTTTTGAGATTATAATAAGCAAAATTTAGCCATTAGTTTCCAGTCATTAGCAATGCTACTCTGCAGTCAAAGGTTTTATCCATTTTTATAGATGCTTGTAATTAGCACATAAACAGCTGAAAAGGGTCATCTTCTTACAACTTCTGCTTTGGTTGATGTTGTGCTCGATACCATGCTTTTGTGCTGAATGTGCTTTTGGTTGCTTATGTAATCTGGCTTCTCTTACCAGCCTGATCAATGGAGTGTGTATTCTTTTCCTATTGAGAGGTCACTTTCTCTTTACAATGCTCTCTTCCCATGATCTGCAAATCTGACATTCTGCAGTCTTCTGGATTTTGTCTTTTTATGTGAGGTAGGAGAGAAGAGAAGGAAGTCCAGACAGGATCTCCAGATCTCCTGAATGATAAGCAGTTATATAGTCACAAGGCACTCACTTCCATTGAAACCCCTGGAGCCTATCTGCTCCAGATTATGATCCAGTTCTGCTCATCTCTTTTGTATCAAGTACGAAGAACAGAGAAATCTCTGTTGTCTGCCTCTTCCTCTGCAGTGCTATTTTTCATTTTCCTGGTGTGGATGGCTGGAGGTGTTATCAGGGGCTCTTTGGGTCACTCATATTCAGAGAACCAGTTAAACTGGGAAGAGCACGCAGGGATTTGGAGGGGGACCTCAAGCACCATCTGCGAAATACTACCAGTGTCCAGAGGATGTGCATGTGCTTGTTCATGCTTGTGCTATTTGCTTGTGGACCACCTGAGGTTTTTTGGGCCTCTATGCTCCCTTGGATCGCAGGTCAAGGAACACTATTGTAAATAATCCTGCATGCCAGGTTGAACAAATGTCCACTTAGACAAACATCCACACTCTGTTCTGCATGACTAACAGGGTCTTCAGGTGTGTTTTTAGATCTTTGCAAATGTATGTTCCTTCACAGGCCATATTTAAAGCACAGTTTCTTCTCTTAAACATATAAACTTTGAGAATGAAATAGGAAGCAAAATAAATAATGAAAACGCACTTCTTCTGGCTTCAAGGGGGGGGCTATGAAAAATATTCACATCTGATGTTTTTGTCACTCATTGAGTCATAGAAAAATGAGCTGAAAGAGACTAGTCCATCATTTTGAGCAGAGGGAGTGCTATGTCTGATGTCTAGCTTTCACATTGCCTTGGGTTGTTTTATTGTCCTTGCCAATAGAAAGAATTTTCATCCCTGACACATAACCTAAATATCCACAGCTGCCATTCAGTCCGTTATTTCAATACAGCTTTCTGCTTAGGCCATGAAGAATTAAAGTAGGGCCTCCTGCCTGTAGCTGCACTGATGAGACTGCAGTAGCTTTAATCTGAAGTATAGGGCTCTGACCTGTAGCTGAGTCACTGCACATGTGTACCCCTTGCAGATCACGTGAAATCCCTTGCAGTTTGTGAAACAACCTCAGGTTCACGATGAAATCAAAGTCATGCTTCCTTCTTTCTCTTACTTGCCCTCAGACATGGACATAAATCTTTAAATCGGACCTACCATATGCTTAGTGATACTTAAGTATTTTAATCAATGTGAAGGGAGCCTGCAACTGTTTGCTAGCTTCCTTTGGAAAATGCACATCATCACAGCAGAATCTACTTTCATGGCCCTTAGCTGATATCTGATCACTTTTAAGCTTAACCTTCTCTGCCTAGCAGAAGTGACCTGCAGTTTGTAGGGTCCTTGGCAAAATAAAGTTGAGAATCACTGGACTTAATAGAATTGTAGCTGAACAGCAGAGGACTGTATGCACTGGCTCTGCCACTCTTCTGCATGAGACAGTGCCAGTGAGGACCTGTATCCTTCTCTGTCCCATTGTACAGAATGTTCTTCACTGTAGTCTCAGCCTCCTGTACTCTCTCTCCAGATTTCAAAATCTCTCTTCAAAATGGAAGAGATGGTAGTATGTAATCTGGTAATCCAAATTCATCTCCAGGTTGCATCCCAGCTCTTTACCATCAGGTTAATGTGGTTTAGCCTGTATAACTCCGAAGTTATTTTCCAGGCTGGGAACAACCAGACATTCACATTGCTTGCTGTGGTGAACTGACTGGCCAGCAGCTAAGCTTCCACCCAGTCACTCGCTCACTGTGCCCCAGCAGGAAAGGGGAGAGAAACAGAGGGCAAAAGCCAAGCGAGCTCACGGGTCAAGATATAAATGGTTTAATAAGTGAAAGAAATAAAAAGAAAACAAGTGATGCAAAAAGTACTCCCTCAGCACCTCCCACGAGCAGAGCAATACCAGCCAGCCTCAGAGCAACAGCTGTGTTCAGAAAACTCCCCCCCACGCTTATCTCTGAGCATGGTTCCCTTGGGTTGCTTTGTGTCAGCAGTCCCTGTTGTGTCCCCTCTCAGCCTGCTGCCTACCCCCAGCCCACTCACAGGGTAAGAAACAGAGAAAGCCTTGATGCTGTGCTAGCATTTCTCAACAGAGACTAAAACACTGGTGTGTTATTAGCCTGTTTTGGTCAAATCTAAAGCATGGTCACCGACTAGCTGTGAAGAAATTGACTCCATCCCAGTTAGACCTAGTACTCTTACCTAAGGTAACTCAGCTGTTAAGCAGTGAAACCACAGTGGCAACAGCTAGATTTGAGAAAATAGGTCTCATTTGTAGCACCATTTCTTTTTCTGTGTCAGTGTAGGCAGAGTTGTAGTCCATTCCCACTACTGACATACACTGACTTCAACGTTCCAGTTGTTCGATTTGTGGCCTTTTTCACCACATGGTTTCTTTCTTCTCTGGGATCTCCACCTTCAAGTTTTTTTGCTGTTGTAGCTAAAGCCATTTGCAGTTCTGGCTAGAAGACTGGAGATTTCTTGCAACCTGGCCTCAGGCAAATTTTTGCTCCTGTTTAGGAAGGAAGGTCCAGTCAAATAGACAATATAAGGAACATTTCTAAAATAGTAGCAGTAACCTAGTAACCTAGGCAATATGTGAGCCCCTTCAGGAAAGAGCAGTCTTAAATGGTCTCAAAGCATATCCTTTCCTTGTTTGAGACTCAGCTTGCTCACGTTTTGTTTCTATCACAGCTTCTGAGTTCGTCAGTAACAAACCAGCAGTCAGGCAAGGCAGAGATATTTGTGCATAGGCAAAGAGGGGTGAGGAGGCAGCAATGCCTTGTTTTGTTTTTTTTGTTTGTTTGTTTATAAGAGAAAATCTTTCTCTATGCTTCTTATATGTTTCAAAGAAGCAAATAGGCCAAATTTCTTCACCTCCCCCTTTCCCTTCTCTTCCCTGTCCATCCATATTCACATTTTGCATTCCCCTCTGTGCAGCTTCCATGCTGTGAATCAGATGAACACCCATTAATCCTGAGTAGATTCTAAAAATAAGAATTGAGAGGAAAAAAAATCAGAACAGTGTGCATCAACCTGCAATCATCTTTCAGTTCTCTTGGGGTGTGGGGGGAAGAAATAGGAAATCAGTGGAGACACTGTTTCACTTCTTTTCTTTCCAAGATAAAATGCTTCTGACATTTGCAGCAGTTGTTCTTCTAATAGAGGTTTTCTAATTTATATACTTAAAAGGCATTTTAAAATTTAGGCACATTAGCTGAAAATGCTTATGCACGCCATCCACCCACTTCTCTCAGCTGCTGAATAGAGCTACCACAAGCAACTTGATGAAGGAGGAATGTAGCTTGAAATCATGCTACTGAATTTACATTGTCTTCTTAAGTGTTACTCAGAGCCGAGGACAGACCCATCCTTTCTGTGTTTTTCACTGCAGAGTAAGCTGTGTGTTCACTGTGAGTAGTTGCTGCCTTTAGCTGTTAATTTCAAAGCTTCCCTGAACTCATCTTAAGAACAACAAAAAGGAAAGAAATCCTAGCTGAAGGTTTGTGTCTGACTCGCTCTTCAGTGTGAATGCAGAACCTGTGGGCGTTCCTTATCCACTTGGCTGTAAGTAAACTTCTTTCTTTTAGATTGCATCTGAAATTTGGAGATTGGTGGGGAAAGAAAAAACCTGGGAGAGCATTTCCTCACAATTAATCTTCCCGTTCTGCGCTCTTCTAGGGCATCCTTTTCCTTTTTAAAGAAATGAGTACCCTAACATTGTATAAGGCATAACTCAGTTACTGCTACTTTAAGAGATTGCAGGGTGAGACTTTTTTAAAATTACTTTGTATGTTCTGTTCTGGGTTGTTTTTCACTTTCCTGGAAGGAATATATCACAGAGAATGGAAAAGAATTTGCTGTACTTGAAAAAGACAAGGCCATAACATTCACAGACTCAGCTGGCAGAGAAGCTAGGAAACAGGGAGGGTGGCAGAGTGTCTTTTTGATGGCAGCTGGGAGGGTTCATCTCCTGCTCTTTCATCAGTTGCATCGGGGAGCTTTTGATTGTGGCTACATTGTGGTAACGCATTTCCTTTTGGCCTTGCCGTGTGACCGTCCCCAGCCAGCCTCTGGCCAGCCCCAACACAGTGGCCCTCCAGTCAGCAGCACACATGGAGGCAGTTCTTGTTTCCCCTGCCCAACTGGAGCACTGACTTCCCTTTTCCTCTCTGGCCTCTAATAAACATGACCTAGTTCTAGCTATTTCCCTTACTTTGAAGCTACACAGGGGTCGGAGAGGTACTGTACCCACGGAGCGTGACCAGCAGGGTGATCGATCTGTCAGAAAATTCATCACTGGCTTTCAGTGATCCTACCCCATGAATTGTGCTCTCAGCCTCTGACAGAAAGCAAGTCTGGTTGCAGTTCAGTGAAATCCTTCATCTTGCACTGCCTTGTGCTAGTTACGCCCTCTAAGGCTGCCCAAAACTAAACATGCAAGAAGCAGCACAAATCTTCATTGTGTGTGACTTTTATCTTAGCAAGGAGGTAAGGCAAGCACAGAGCAGCTATATTTGCAGACACTGCAACTTAAACATGGCCTGTCATGTCAGGAAGGTGCCATTCCCAAGGCCATGTCCGAGTCATGCTTCTAGTGGGGAGGAATGGCAGGACAGACAGCGGCCTTCCAAAGCTCTCTGCCAGTCCTACTGATCTCATGACCATGGGAGCTGCTGGTTCCCCTGAGGGCTTCTGACACTTATTACAGAAATCTTCCACAGCAACTTTATGCCAAGAAGAAACAATAGCAAGGGCGCTCCAGCACTGTCAAAGGCATTCGCTTTGGGCCAGAGCAGTATGGCAGCAGGAGTTCATCTAAAACCACTCTTCCTGCTGTTCCTGTGATGGAAGTTCTCTGACACTGAGCACTGCCTGCTCCTGTTCCCAGGCATGGGGCTGCTGCAGGCAAATAAGCAATTAAAATGCAGAGATTTTTCTACTCAGCCCACTGAAGGAGAATCTGGTTGTGGAGCTTCAAAAGACTCCCTTCAAAAAACAAATGAAAGCAGCCTAAGCATTTTTCAGTGCTGTTTTCTTGCAAAAATGCTGTTTCAATGAATTCATTGATCCTGCTAATGCTCAACTCAATGTTTTGCCCTGTTGTTTCAGGCCTTTTGTTCAGGAATACCACTGTGTATGTGCATATTATTAATAGTCACAGAAAACCCAGTACTAGGATTGCATCTTCTCTGATTTCCATTGTTTAATGCAGTATGACAGGCATGGAGCACATACACGTAGATTTGCAGGAGGTCTACACAAATACCCAGTCACCTTTTAATGCTGAACCAAATCTATCACATAGCAATAAACCTCCCTTCTTTCTGGATTCAGCTATTAGTAACAGTGGTTCTGATAAGAATTGTGTGTGTATATATATAGTAACCAGCAAGCTACTAGCCTAGAGAAATAACGAATACACAACAGTTCAAATCATTTTACAACATATTTTTGTATCTTTTTGACTCCTGTAAGTTGCTGAATCACTGGTCAAGCTGGGATGGAGGCAGTCCTCTAACAGATCTGCCAGGGTCCAGTACGCTCTGACCAAATTTTTAGTGCTATTCCACATATTGCCCTGAAAACAGATTCTGGCATCCAAAATACTACTATCAGTGTACACCTAATTCAAAGAAAGATCATTGAGCAAGTAGCTTGAAAATTCTCTGTAGGACAAGGTTTAAGTGCCTGTTTGTTGCCCATCTTGGGCAGCCTTCCTAATGACTTATTGTAATACTCAAAGTGAGTGAACAAGACTTTTCTGAAAACTGGATTTTTTAATGTGTCTAAGGCCTGTGTTTGAAAATACTTACTCCCTCAGTTTCTCTCCAGGGATCTACTGATGGTGATGTGAAAAGTAAAACAATTCCAACTTCAGGGTAAATTTCTGTGTTGATTATTCCCTCTCTCTGGCCCACAGGAGACATTCCACAGAAAGCTGAATTCTCTTTCAAAAGTTCTTGTAGTTCTTATTCTTGGAAAGCCTGTTCTTTTTGCATCTTTCCAGAATGTGGCATTTTGAATATTAAATCCTACTGCAACTCATGAAACTTGGCTTATTTGATGTCACAGTCTGATATGCTGTGGTGCTTTCAGCAAAACATGAAACACCAAGAAGATATCCCTTAGGGAATATTTTGTTCAGTGCCATACTGGATGCAAGCCTGGTTTGATTAGCAAGTACCACGGAGACTGAATAAAAGCCAAAGGTTTTATTCTTCTGATTCCTTTTCAACATGACTGTTTTTTAATTCAACTTTCCTGCTGGTGCTTTCCTGTCAAGATTTGTAAGATTTGGTCAGAAAAAGACAGTTGACAGCTACCATTCAACCAGTCTTTCCCTTTTATATCTCTCACTGAAAGAAGTTCTCCTGAAAATAGAGATTTTCTCCACAGAAAGCTGTGGAGAGAAAGAAGAGCGCAGCCCTGCAGGCTCCGCACTCTCCCATCTCTTCATCCCACAGCACATGGGAGCACGCAGAACAGGTAGATGTTCCCCTGCATCTTCCCCTGCCCCACCTCCCCCCCCCAAGCATTTTAAGGACATGCTTTCTCCTGAAGTTCATTTTTTTAGAAAAATATCAGGTTCTGAAACAGGTACTGTAATTCAGTGTTTCAACCACAAGTTACAAAACCTTATGCGAAAGCTTCTGGCGCTGGGAGGCACGGAATTTACACTAGTTATTCTCCCATCCATCTCTTCTTCATGGTTTGCAACTGCAGAAGCTTGAGTAGGCCAAGTCTTATCAGTACTTCTTATTTTTCACATATGTCACATTTTGCTCTTAAAGTACGAGAAATGAGTGTTTCTTCATATTCCTGGACTTTTCCCAGGCTGCACTGAACATGATTAAGGAACAATGAGTATATAAAAACCTAATAACAATAAAATTACCTTTATTTCTTTGTCAAATAATGTTTCCACCATGTGGGAGGAAACTACTCTTCCGGTTAGGCTGATGTTGGATCACTTGCAATGTAAATGTTGAAGTCCAAGAAATGTAAGAGGGACAAGAAGAGAGACAAATATTGTAACGGTTATTTTCATTTGACTCTAAGGAAGTCTCAGAAACCATGTAAATGTTTTATGTTTTTATGAAAACACATGGTTTATGTTACCCATAAAAATGCATCTTGAAAACAAATAAAAGCAATATGTTTGCATAAGAAAAGTTAATTTTAATTAGGCTGGTTACATACCTTTTAACAAAATTGGTGGCAAATTATGATAGCACTGCATGACTCTATAACTCATACATCTGAGAAATGTTGCCTTTCCTAATGGAAATGGAGTAAAATCTCGTTCCTTTACCGTAAGTTGCACAGCATGTTGGATGAACAATATAATGATTGTCTCCTGAGAATTCACTGTAAAACAGCTCCAGATTTGGTTTGGTGATCTCAGTGCTGGCTGAATAACACCAGCCTTCCAGTGCTCCAAGTGCTGACATGCGGGGTGAGCAGACTTTAGGATATGAAATGCCTTCTCTGTGATACTGAAGGAAATTGGTTTTTGGACTCCATTCATTCATGAAAGGACTGATGCTGAATGGAGTTTACATTTATTGTCTATGAAAACCCTGAGTTAGCTGAAATCTCTTCAAGCATGCACTCACACATGTATTCTCTCACATTTAGCAAACTCCCCATGATATAAAGTAGCTGGCTGCAGTCTTTCAGCCAGGAATAGACAACATTAAAGGAGTTGGCTTGAAAAGTTGCATGCACATTAACACCATCTCTTACATTTTACAAGAGACTGCATTCAAGCAGTCTTTATGCTTGGATTGTCTGGACACTGACAAAGTGGAAAGGAGCAGCAGAAAGAAAAAAGCCTTTCTGTCAGTCACTAACTTTGCATCGAATTCTCCCTCCCTGTATGCTGCCCTTGCACAGAAAAGGAGAAGAAAAAAAAAACAGTCAAAAATCAAAGTAGTGATAATTCTTTTTTTATTTATATTATTCCTTATAAAAAAAAACCCAAACCATTTTTTTTTTCTAAGACTACTGGTACACGTGTGCTATCTCCTGGTTTATTCACTTTTTTCTGAATTAATACTTTAAAAGATTTTAACTTTTTCTTCATCAACTGACTAGAATGAGTAAGTGAAGTGTTTACGGTTGTGATAGCTCTTGTGACTTGGTACATGAAATTTTCCCAGATTTCTGTGGGAAATCTTACCTGCTCAGCTGAAAGCTTGCAAATGAGTGATAGTGCTAGTTGAAAAATAATTCTCTCATACATATATTTTCATGTCTGCAAAAGCAGGAGCTACAAGAAAAACTTTTCTTGCACCTACCCTCCCCAGTACTCTCTGAAACTTTATGTTTCTCATATTTTTTTCTTCTTTCATTCTTTTGCTTTCTTTTCTACATTTTTTTCCAGTGAAAGCACATGGGAACAAGTAAGAGGAGAGAGAGAGCTGGAGGGGGAGAGGGAGGAGGTGATAGAGTTTCACAGGGAGGTAAGGTTTCAATCCAACAAAAAGGCTCCTTAGATTCTGCATTAAATAGTAAAGCCTACATTAACACTCCACTGGTTTGTAGTGAATGAATGTATGTGCCAGCACTTGCACCTCTTACTCAGAGTACTTCAATAGCTCGCTCATCTCCATCTGAGTCTCTTGACAGGGGATTTCTCTCACAGCATCACCTTGTGCAGCAGCGTTATGTTCAGCCTCCTGAGTCTTGCTTCTTGTGCTCAGGTCCAAGAAGCATGTCCCTGACTCATCCCTCCAACTCAACACACTGCACTGGGCTACCCTTGTACTGACTGCATTGCAACAACCTCTAATCCTGCAGGTCCACTGCTCTCCTTGTGATTCTGCTGGGCTTCCTTGTATTTCTGAGGATCCAAAAGAACCCAGGAAAGCTTTACCTGTAGGTTGGCAAAAACAGCACAGAGTTATTCACTGATCACACAAAGTATGGACGACACCAAGCTGAGTGGCAAAGTTGGTATACTAGAAGGAGAGAAAGGATGCAATCCAGGGTGACATGAACATGCTTGAGAGTTGGACCTGTGGGCCTGTGCAAACCTCATGATGTTCAAAAAGGCCAAATGATATGTTCTGCATCTGGACTGGAGCAATTCTAAGCACAAGTACAGTCTAGACAGAGAACAGATTGAGGGCAGCTCTAAGAAGGACTTGGGAGTGTTGGTTCATAAGAAGCTCAACATGAGTTGTCAATGTGTGCTTGCAACCCAGAAGGCCAACTGTGGCCTGAGCTGCACCAAAGGAAGTATGGCCAGCAGATCAGTTAGGTGATTGCCCCTTCTGCTCTGCTTATGAGAGACCACTGGCACTATTGCATCCAAGCCTGGGACCCACAGCACAAGATGTGGAGCTGTTGGAGTGAGTCCGGAGGAGGACTACTAAGATACTCAGAGGGCTGGAGCACCTCACTTATGAGGAAAGGCTGAGGGAGCTGGGTTTGTTCAGCTCTGAGAAGGCTCCAGGGAGACCTCATTGTGGCCTACAGGAAAGCTGGAGAGAGACTTTTTACAAGGGCACTCATAGTGATAGGACATGAAATAAGAGAGTAGATTTAGGTTAGATACAAGGAAAAAAATCTTCACTCAGAGGATGGTGAGGCATTGGCACAGGCTGCCCAGAGAAGCTGTGAATGGCCCATCCCTGGGGGCTTTCAAGGCCAGGTTGGGTGGGGCTTTGATCTGCTGGTTAGCAGCTCTGTTCACAGCAGGGGGTTTGGAACTAGAGGATCTTTAAGGTGCTTTCCAACTCAAACTATTCTGTGATACTATGAAAGATGACTTGGACACCTTTTCACCCACTGTGGTCTCTGTGGGATCCCCTGGGGTCACTGCCAGTCCCAGGGATGGACAACCTCAAGCCCCAGCACAAAACTCTGTATCTCCAGCCCCAGCTCTAAAGATTTGGTGAGAACAACTGAGGAGTGATCAGTATGTCTCAGAGAAATGTAGAAAGGTGAAAAGGGCGCCTTCAAATTGAGCTAGGGTTGAAAGGTAGTAGATGTGTGCTAACTGCAAGCAATATAGCTCAGGGAAATATATTAAAATGAAGATTGCTTTTCCTGAAGAGGCTTGCGGAATAACTGACAGTATCTTCAAACTGTGGAAAATACCCTTCAACAGAAGGCAGGTTAGACTTAAGGAGAGGGTATCTAGGTGTCTCTGAAATGTCACAGACAACAGGGAGCTACTGCATAATTTTTCAAGTGTTAGCAGCAGAAGAATATGCTTTTTCTGAATCCCAGGACTTTGTCAAAACTAATTTCCTGTGTTGATGTTGGGGTAAAGCATACAAAATAGCCAGCCTGGCAGCTACCAGAAAAATGAGGATATTTGAAAAAGGATATGCTTTTTATTTACTCTAAGTGACGGATATTGGCTGAAATGTGAAAAGAAATAAGGGGAGAAAAATGTGCTTTGCTATACTTTTTTTTCTCTGTGCTGTGCATTTTCTGCCTGCCTACTTATATATTCTGGAGAAAGTATGCCTAGGAATTCAATTTTTTTTGAAGATTTTTTCTGTTGTCACTGCTTTTTCTTTGCAGTGCTAGTGTCTAGAGCACTGTGCCAAGCTACATGTAAGATTCACTGCACCTGTTCAGATTAAGGGTCCATGCAGATGGGTATCTGATTCCGTAGATCATCATCCTCAACTTCAGAAACCTTGATTTTGTGCCAAGATTCAGCTAGCATCAATAGCAAGGTATTCAGTAGCATGAATATGTGAATTCAACATCACAACTTACATCAGAAAACAAGAAAATTAACACCAGGTAACAGAGCTGACCTCTGAGGGCTGAGTCTAAATGTGGTGGTTCATCCTCTGTTTCCCTCTACCTGCACAGAAGTAGGCTCTTAACTTGTCTGCAATTAACACTACAAGAGATTATTACCCCAGGCCTTGGTAGTGCCCCATGAGGATGCTGAATATGAGATTACAAGAATTAAAAAATGTAGAGCAAATTTTTCCAAAGTGTACATTCTCATTTTCCCCACGTCAAAGACCTGGGCTTTGAGGCTGTCTTCATATACCATGTTAACTCCTCCACAACTTTCTCAGCTTTCTTAGCTCATTTATATTTTCAGCTACCCCAGCATCTGGCATCAAGATGTCTTACCCTTCAGTTCAGTATCGCATAAAAGAGCATTACTTTCGTTTTAAATGCACTATCTGATGAGTTCACTCCTGCTTTCCTGTGCTGTGATAACTATCGGCTCATTGTATCTGCTTTTCTGTCTAGTACATAGAGTTCCAGCAAAGAAAAAAAGGCCACACTGCCTTTACATGAAGGGAGCTCTTGCATGGTTGGCAGTGTCAGAAGTGAACAGTGAGTTAAGTGCCTTGCTCTGGAGGCAGACCTGAACAGCTCTAGCTGTACTTTTTGGCTTGTGTCTTTGTCTTCTGGTTGTTCTGTCCTGATGCAAAGGGCAAGAAAGAGAGCTTGCTTTCTCCTATTGCCTCTGTGCAGGCAGTTGTAACAGCTGGTCAGAGATCTGAGGCTGCTATAGGAAAAGGTAGGGCCTCCTTCTCTGGCCCTGGTAAGGAAGAACGTGTTGTGAGCTTACCCAGAAGATTGCTATTTATTTTCAAGCAGTTCGTTGGGTTTGTTCGTTTTCAAAAATCAGCTTTTGAGTAGTGAACTTAATTTGATCCTCATCATAAGTAATTATGAAGGATACCTGTGCTCATAAGTGTGCTAATACCTCTCTTTCTCCTTCCTCCCATAGGATTTTAGATAATGGGCTGTGTGCAATGTAAGGACAAAGAGGCAACAAAACTGACTGACGAGAGGGATGGGAGTTTAACACAAAGCTCAGGCTACCGCTATGGCACAGATCCCACGCCACAGCACTATCCAAGCTTTGGTGTGACTTCAATTCCAAACTACAACAACTTCCATGCCACAGGAGGCCAAGGACTGACAGTGTTTGGTGGAGTCAATTCCTCCTCTCATACAGGGACGCTGCGTACAAGAGGAGGAACGGGTGAGTTTCAAAGTCTTGCTTTGGTGCACTTGTTAAGTATCAATCACACTATCATGCCAGGGTCACAGCTGTCTTGGCATGCTTTGGGGAAAAGTTACCTCATTAATTACTGCAAAGATTGAACTTGGAGTGGAGCTGGTTCTTCATCACTACCTCACAGGCTTGCAGATGGTAGTTCACTTAGGGGATGAGAAATTATGTATACATGTCCAACTGACTACTTCATCCCTCTATCAGGGAATGGAAAGTGTGGTCTAAGCCACTTCAAGCGGTTAATAAGAAATTTTTCATGTAGAAATGTCTACACTCTCTTCAAAACCCCCTTGCCTATTTGAAATGATTGCATTGTGTGTGGCCACCAAACCAAGAGGACTGCTAACTCTACAAACTGAAGGAGATGGTATGCCCACTGGCTGCATAAAAAACATGAGGATTAGCAAGAGGTGATAGCAAGAGGCTTCAGTTTATTTTGCTCCTCAACACTTGAAATGGCTTACATTTGGCTTAGCTACCTGGCCTCCTGAGGCTCCTTTCCCTTCTGATTTTGGTGATGGAATGTAACTCACTTATCTTCCTCTTCAGGTGTAACTCTTTTTGTGGCGCTTTATGACTATGAAGCAAGGACAGAAGATGACTTAAGTTTTCACAAAGGAGAAAAATTTCAAATTCTTAACAGCTCGTAAGTTTTAGGCTTGGAAATATGCTTTTTAATATTTTGAAATTTACAATGTTGACAATTATTTGTCTTCCTACATTATTTGTAAAATACAATGTTGGATATTCAAGATATGTAAGGATTTTATTCCGCTTATTTACTTGCCTTTGCTTTTAAAGCGTTTTATTTTAGAGAAACAAAAACTCAACCACATGCAGCTTTACTTCAAAAACAAACATTTGTTACACATTCAGAACTGAGAGTACCAGTTCTGAGCTTTACCAGAAGTAACAGAAATTCTACAAGACTTGTACGAGCACTTTCTACAAGCTGATGCAAGTGTCTGCACAGGAACAAGCTAAAAACCAATTCACAAAGGAGAAATTGCACAGACTTGCATGTCAACATAGGTTTAAAAGTCATCGTTCTTTTAAAGTAGGTGATATAATCTGAGCTTGCTAGTAAGTAAAATGAAAATGCATCACGGCACAGTTGCATTTCACATGAAAGCCACATTTTCATCCTGGAAATCATCGACTTAAAATTAATTTTATTAACTGTCCAGAGGAAAAAAAAATCCCAAAGCAATTTAAAAATAACATCTGAAAATTACTGTGCTATTGACCTATATCAGAACATCTTGTAATTTTTGGCTCAGAACTTAAATTTGAAGGCTAAGTATTACATTCAATATTGCTACCATGTATAGGCAGAAATGGGTTAACCACCAGTTTTTAGAGGCTTTTTGATATTTTTCTCATTTTTATTTCTTATACTGTGTGACAGTGAGGCAAGTTCACCCCTGGTGCAGCTCCTGTTCATTTTAATAGAACAACTCCAAGGTTGGAGTTGGTTCAATGTGAATTAAACTTAAAAAAAAATAATTTTAAATCAGGTAATTCTGTGGAATATTTCATGAAGCCACGGAGCTGAAGAGCTTTGATGTAGATGAAAGCACAGAAACTTCAGTTACAACTTGTAGAGAGAGGAGCAGTTTAAAAAGCTCTCTACTTTTAAATTACCTGTTGGAAAAAAATCTTTTTTAACCTATTATCCCTTTTTTTTCATGTTGCCTGCTGCTTTCCCAATGTTATGTGAACTGTGCCTTAACTTGAAATGAGCAGATAATGCATGCATTATAAATTCTTTACACGTACCAGTTGATGAAAGTAGGGGGTGCTCACAGGGACTTGTGATGCAATGACACTTGGAGTCAGTGGGACAGAGAGAATGCAGGTCGTTGCAGTGCAGGCATTTTGATGCAAGTACTTAGTGCCTGGAGGAAGGTTACTTAAGAGAAAAAAAGGAAAAAAGAAAAAAAATCAAGCATCTACTGACTTTCCTGTAGGGATTTAGATGCCCAGCTCAGCCTACTCTGCTTATAACCACTGGACCTAAACACTCCTCTGGAGTACTGACAGCAAGGCTGGGAATCTCCAGAGGACAGCTTTTCTGTGAGAATGCTTCATCTCTTCACTTCTATCAGAAAAAAACATGAAAGCAGCCCATTTCTTTAGAGTCTGCCACTGCTGCTTGCAACCAAGAAGCACAGAAGTGCACTAAACCAGTTTTTCAGGAATTTTTATAGGGGTCGGGTTTTTCGTAAGACTGATCAAATGAAATTTGATTTGTGCTTTGGGTGAAAAGTTCAGGTCAGCAAGACCTGAACAGAGGCATACAGAGGGTACCCCTGCACTTTAGTGTCAGGAATGGTGCATTTCTGGAGTGGTTTGGAGCAGAGGCTGACTTCAGAGCCCAGAAACACCCCACTATCACCATCTCCACTGCCACTCCTGCACGCCGTGCTCTGACTAGCTCCATTGAGTATTCTTATCCTAACCTGGGCTTGTCAGGTAGGTGTCTAAAATTAGAAGCTGTGAAAAAAAAAGATAGTATTCTTCCTCCTTTCTGGCAGTGTTTTGAGAGATTTTAGGTTTCCCTGCCAAAGCAGAGAGGGGTGTTCTTGTTCTGATGTAGGGCATGTCTTTTTCCCTCCCTAGATACGATGAGATACCTCCATCTAGTGGACTGTCTGTGCAGTAAGGAAAAGAAGCGTGAGCTGGTGATAATGGTACAGTTCTGCCGGCTGTTTCTAACTGCTGTGAAGGAGCTGGACTGTTTATCAACCATCATATGGCATAATCTCTCAGAAATCATCTACAGCAGCATATGGTAGTAGTGTTAGCACTTCAGCTGGAAAAGCTAGGAACATAAACAGGGCCATTTGTCTGACAAGCTAATGCACATAATATGTATCAAAATGGTGACAGCTGCCAGCATCTAGAAGTTAGTTCTTATTCACTTCCTGAGCTGTAGAAATGGAACCATTATTTTTTGATCCATCACAACTGTTTTCTTGTTGTTTTCCATATTCTTTCAAGCTGTTAGAGAAAGTGGAGTTGAAAATGTAAAGTAAGAGCCCACCTTCACACAGCCTTTCCCGCCTACTTCTAATAGCTCAGTCAGTGTGATTTCTGTGACTGCTTGCTTACTGAAGAGGCTGAATTTTCTGTCCAAGTTTGATAAATTCTGATTATGTTTCAATTAGTGACAGAGAGAGAAACTGAGAATTAGTTTCTAAGCAGTCCAAAAATAGAAAAGAGAATGTTTGTTTCTAGCAGTGAGAGTTAGATATTAGTGAATCTAGTGCTGAGAACTAAATAATAAGTGCTAAATTCCTAATCATTGCATCCTGTAAAATGCTAAGCAATAAACATCTGTTAAAGCTGTGAGTTCTACAACAATGTGCAGTGTCTGAAGGACAGTTCTGTATCTGACTGTACACACAGTTTGTTTTAAGATATCTCCACTAAGTGACCAAGAGAAGGAACCTAAAGGATGAAGCGTTATCTCTAAGGACAGTCTAAAATTCCATGCTGATAGACGTTTTTGGATGTCTTGGAGTTTCAGATGGATTATGCTTGTGGAAGTTTGAATGCCATGTTAGAATCAGCAGTGGATATGACAGAGTTCTATTTGGCAGTTTTCCTATAAGCTCTCTCAAGGGTCTGTATTAGAATAATTGCTATGGAGACAGTTTTCAATACTCTAGTCCAAATTCAACCATAACCAAACCTGCCATTATGCTCTATTCAGAAGGCTGCATTACTAATCACTGCTGAAATAATAATAGGTGCAAAGAAATATGTAGATTTTTGTGGTTGATATGCACGCAGCTCTCTCCAAAGTACACCCTGACACTGAGGAGCTGCTAAGAGTTCTACCACCTGCCAGTTCTGTTAGCAGTCAGATCACTGACCCTACAGCTCTGTCTCTCCCTCACTTTTCCTCACCTTTCTTTCTGCAGGGAAGGAGACTGGTGGGAGGCTCGGTCCCTGACAACAGGCGAAACTGGTTACATTCCCAGTAATTATGTGGCTCCGGTCGATTCCATCCAAGCAGAGGAGTATGTTTTCTTTTCACCATAAAGACCCATTAGTGCTGTTTTAGAAGGGGATTTGAGCTTGTTTTGATGGATTGCAGTGATTTTTCAAATGCCTTACATTATTTTTATTTCAGTTCTTGACTGCACTGATAAGTAATTAGGTAATTAGTAACAAAAGAAGCACAAGCTCAGTGTTTTTTCAATGTCAAAACAAAGAAAGAAAACCTTAAGGAATGCTGGTCTGTTTCCTTTATTCAAGTGTCGACTAATTTCAAGAGAAATATGCCCTCACTTTTCCTGAAACAATTTGCAAAAAATGTTTGAAGTCAATTAGTGTGCAGACTATCTCTTAAACATTTTATCAACAAATACCTTCCAAAATGTTGAAAGCCTACTAAGCATACAGTAGGCAGCATAATGAGACATTTATATGCAAAAAATAGAGTGATGTGTGTATCCATATTATTTCCAGTGTCAAAGGTATGTTCGAGTATCTCATGAGTCTGCATATGGCAGTGGCACAAAGCATGGTTTGTGGGCATTTATATGTCATCTGAATCAGTTCTGCAGAAGGCCATAGATTCTACTGTTGTGCTACTGCAGTCTGTACCCTTGGTTACTTTTTCTGTAGCCCACTGACATTTTTCTGATAACTGAGTTATAAGGATACCAAGTATCATCATCTGGAACAGCTTTGTCTTAATTGTTTGTGAAACTCCAACCAACCAACCTACCAACCAAAAAAAAGAAAAAAAAAAAACAAACCACCAAAGAACAAATAAACAAACAAACAAACAAAAAAACCAGAAAAACTACCAATTAATTGTGGCAGGAAGGAAAAAGGTATTGAAACTGTGAAAGTCTTATAGAACCACAGTAAAATGGTTACAATTGGTCCTTCTGCTGAGGTTTTATAGCTGCACTGTGCAAAAAATATTGAATGCTGAACTGTCACTTTGTAAGTCAAATATGTAGTTTATAGAAATATCTATAAAAATACAGTTCTTCAGCAGCAGTGCATTTTTCTGATTTCTTCCTTGCCCATTCCTTCCCCACACCAAGTCTTACTGTTTATCCAAATCTGGCCTTTGTCATAAGACACTGAACAAGTATTCTCAGCATGTGCTCATTATAGGCTTAATGCTATTGCACAACATATGCAGCACCTCCTCCACAGATCTGTCTCTTTACTGCCCCACCACAATGAAAGTACGACGCATTACGACTATGGTGGTTGAATGCTCTTGAGTAATTATGGTATCCACAAATAATCTACCGTGTCTGAGCTCTGTGACACTAACTAGTAACCCTATGTAGCATTTCTCTTACTATTTCCAATCTTTCCATAAGGTGGTACTTTGGCAAACTTGGCCGAAAAGATGCTGAGAGGCAGCTGTTGTCATTTGGAAACCCAAGAGGTACCTTCCTGATCCGGGAAAGTGAAACTACCAAAGGTAAGCTGGCCAAAGTTTTTCTGACTATGAATGTGAAGACATCTGAGGGGAAAAAAATCATGCTGAGTTTGTCAAATACTGTGTCCGGTGCTAAAAGAAAATGTCATGTTGCAAGTATGTATGCTAGGGAATTAGATGTCTGGAAAATTCCCAAGTTATGGAGTGAGTGCTTGAAGCAGAGAGCAACCCAAGAACATCTCATGCCAAGTTAAACCCATGGCACCTGCAGTTTAAGTCATGCTCAGGCAGGTGCTCTGCTGCTGCACTCTGAATGTCGTGCTGCCTCTCTGGCCCCCTCCACAATGATGTTGGGTGGACACAGGTCCCTCAGAACATTGCTGTGGGACTTCAGGAAAAAGGGCTCCTGGTGTCCAAAGTCAGGTCCAGACAGAGCCAGGGAACAGACAGACTAGGAATAGATGATGGGATTCAGCAGTGTAGTCTGGGGAAAATTATTGCTTCCTTCAAAACAAGCAGAATGTCTGCATCTTCTTGGCCACAAGATGTAAGGCACAGTGCATGAGGGAGGAAGGTACTGATTATTATTTTGGGAAGATCAGGATTTGTTGTAATCATTCTCCCATTAAATTGCTGAACCCCTGGGAGGGGAGGAAAAGAAGAAAGAAAGAAGATGCAGCAGTATTAAATCTATAGATAAACAGCAGGAATACCTGAATATTTCTAATTTAATAATACCTGATAATTTAATAATACCTTCTAGCCTTCTAATACCTTCTAACTTTTAATAATACCTTCTAATTTAAATAATACCCGAATATTTCTAATTAATACATTCAGAAAGTAATGAACTGTATGCATTCTGATGAATTCAAGTGGAAGGATGTGCTCTCCTCCTCTCCTCTAAAAATACTAGAGGTGTTCCTGTTTTCTTGGTGGGTGTTATCATTGTTTTTACATTTCGTTTGTGAGGCCCGTCAACATCTTCAAAATTTCCAATGTATGGAAAGATCTCTCTAACTCATACAACCATTGAGGAGAAAACATGCGACTAACTGAAAAAAAAACTTGGCCATTTCTCAATTAACCAGCAGCTGTGGAAAGCATAAGTCACTAGAATTAAGTTCTGAAGTCTAACAATGGCTCATGTAATTAAAACACTGAGTTGTCAGTGCTTTGATCTGAGCACAGTTCATCAGCTAGTGTTAGCATGCAAGGCAGTTGGAGTCACAGCTGGAAAAGGACTTGAGGAAGCACCACTTCGCCCTCTTCTCTGTCTGACCTAGCTTCAGGTGCTGCATTCTGTCACCTAAAGGTGTCAGTTTTAGCATTTTGCCTCCTGCAGTCACTGAACTCCTTCATAATACCTAATGCTGAGGACTGTTAATGATACAAAACAGGCTGTTGTTTCAGGCGGCTGATGTCCCATCCTGCCACTCCACAGCTTCACCATTCCTTATGCAGCAGGGAGGCACTAGAACCAAAACATGATCTAAGTTGCTCTTTTTCTGCAAATAACCTCCACCTGTCTGTTTTCAACAGCAGTTGTTGTTGTGTATGTGAGGAGCAGGGCTTCATTCCACTCTGTGCTGAGTTGAAGACTTCTCTAATACAGGCATGGATCCTAAAAACACACACAGCATTGCTTCTCTAAACCATGTTATCAGTTTAGTCTGTTTTGACTTTATTTACACAGTGATAGGGGATACGTTTTGCGAAACTGCTTACGTATCTAAGTCAGGATTTTTCCTAGAGCTTTTAGTGAGGCACAAAAGCACTGAGTAAATGAAGTAATCCATCCATCATGGCTGGGCTTATAGCAGAATATCAGCTTATACCTGAATTTCTCTGCATTAAGGCTTAAGGCTTTCTACATCTTCAGCTACTGGAAGAAACACAGCATGGATATTTATTGTCATGCCTGTTTCCCTTCTCATCTTTGTGGAGCATATGTTCTTAAAAGAGAAAAAAGAAAGCTTATTGTTAACGGGAGAAAAAAAATCAGCTGGGAGGAGTGCATGGCACATTCTCCAGTAAGTCTTCTCAAAGTGCCATGCCCCAGCTAGTCATCATGGGCTTCAGACAGGAATTGTTTGGTGACCTAGACTTGTCCCTTCTGCTTTAAATTATAACAAAATAAAATTAATCAGAATCATGTTAAAAGTATCATCATGGTTGACTTCAGCATAAATTTAACCTCCCTTCATCATGATCGCCTTCTCTCCTTACTTCCAAAATAAATCAGAGTTGACTTTCTGTCTCCCTCAGTGCCTCACTACCCAGATAATTCATCAGCTCTTGTCCGTATAATCCTTCACCTGGTTTCAATCTCTACCCTTGAATACTGTCTGGCTTTAGGTTCGTTTTTTTTTAAAAGTTAATTAGTGTGATATATTGTAACGTATTTCTAGCCATATTTTTACTATGCATATCATTTATACTTTAATCTATCAGCTGATAATAATAGTCTAAATAATCAATAGTCTAAATAAGTGAATAATAAACTCCACCTTGGTTCTTGGTTTTGTCCAAATTTGAATTAAATCACCAGTCATGCAATTTGATCTGAGGTCAGCGGAGGTCCGCAGAGGGCCACCCACGCAGATCTAGTTGCAGACCTGGAGCCAAAGATTGTTTACTTTTTCCTAAAGAATCTAAAAGAGCAGCCAGATAGACAGAGAGTGTGACTAAGAAAATACAGCTGCTGCTGTATTTGTGGATGAAAACTCACAAATGCAGAAGTGGAGAACACTGCCTGTAAGATTTTGACAGTAGGCTGACAGTGCATAAGTAGCAGTGTTGGTGCAAAGCATGCACAAAATAAGCTTGCAAATCTCCCAAAAGCTTTGAACTCCTAGCTTGGAGTAATGTACTTACTCAGTGGGAGAATCTCTTCAGAAAAATAACCTAAACAGAAGGTATTTTTCTACACTTAGAAATAAGATTCCTGCCACTTCTCTTAGGATTTCCCATTCACATAGAACAGAATCATCTCTGTAAGTGCTGTCTCTTTCCTCCTGTTTAGAGGATAAACAGCAGAGAATTTGAGACGTCTTTGGAGTCAGAGTGGAGTTTTGTTCCCTACTGCAGCTGCATTCACTGGTGAGCCATTTACCAGTGTGACTTCTTGCAGTTTAATGTGGTGAGAATGATTTTAGAATCCCATAAAACTTCCTCTTGGGGAGACATCCAAGGAAGATATTTTTTTATTAGGAATCTCATCCATGTAATTACAGGAACTTTTAAAAACTATTTCTCTGGAGGTGATTCTAGAGAATGTGAATCTGTCATATGCATTGAGAAGTACTGTGATTTGGATAAGCAGCAGTCAGTGCCATCGGACCTGCAGGAAATCATTCTATCTTTCAGGGTATCCAGAATTGTCTACTGATGATTTTCCTTCCCTGCCCTCAGCTGCAATGATGACCTGTACAAGCAGCCCAAGCTTCAGAAGGACTTTCCTAAGACCTCTGCAGCTGCCATCTACCTCTATATTTTTATTCTGATCCCTGATTTACCTTTGAGTAAACACAGTATCCATCTGAGCGCTGAGTAGGAGATGTTGCTTCTTCACTATATTTGAAATAGCGTTGTTTTTGCCTAATACAGAAAACTGTATTAGGCTGTAAAGTGTGGCTTTGTCTTTGGAACTGTTGAGAAACAACATATGGGTGTCACTGTTACCCAGAATAGGACAGTCCATGGACCAAAGTCTATTAAAACACTGGAACATGCAGATACCCATGCTGCTGGCCCAGCTCCCCTTACAGTAAGTGGGAGCTGGGGTTCAGTTCAGTTGCCCGTAACTGCAGGCACTTCTTGTTCAAACCTGCCTCAATATCTACAGAGCTGTAGCAGTCATGGAAACTGGGCTGGGATTCAGCTGCCTGAATAGCACCTTTGCTGGGAGTATGTAAATCAAGCCCAGAGCACACCTGCAAACAGCTCCTGCTACGCCTAAAAGCAAATCCAGCCCCTAAACTGAGGTTCCTTTCCCTGGCTATGAGCACTTAGAGCCTTTTGAAGTGCCTGCAGGGTGTCTGTATGGAATGGACAAACGTGGATAAACTGCTACCAAGTGCGATGTTCTGGGGCATTTCACATGGCACTTCCCCTGTCTTTGGGCATCTGGATTTGGGAAGTGAAATGTGCAATTCTTGAAGATCTTTTAGTGCACAGTGTTAGTGTAGTGCAACCTTCTTAAGGCTGTGATGTGCAAAGTATTGTTATGCAGTGTTTGAGATCCACCTGGGTAACAACACTTCCTGTATATAAAGTCACTGTCAGTGCTTCCTATGAAAATCTTGACATTTACCACCTACTGGCATTTACCTAAAGGACGGTATTTGCAGTGTAACCTGGCACTTAAATGGGAAAAGTCAATATAACAACCTAAATGTTAAAATATGAGTTTTCATTTGCATGGAAGGCCTGACTTCTTTCTAGAAGAGCACAAAAGGGACACTGTGTGAAGGCTGGAATTTCTTTTTCAGTTCTTTTTCAGAGTACAAGAGGCATTTTTGATCCTTTTATAAAAGATGATCAGCAATCCAAAATTTGTGTCTAAAAGCTACTTATTTTTTTCTCCTTTCCTTGCAACAGGTGCCTATTCCCTGTCTATTCGTGACTGGGATGATATGAAAGGAGATCATGTCAAACATTACAAGATTCGTAAACTTGACAATGGTGGATATTATATCACAACTCGGGCACAATTTGAAACTCTTCAACAGCTGGTTCAGCATTATTCAGGTAACTTTCCAGATAACACATAGCACTCTTAGTTACTTTAAAACAAGTGTTTGCTGCTGAGCTGAGGGATGTGTGAGATGCCCTGTAGAGTCGTTTGAGCTATGTCTTCTGCTTGTAATGCATCTTCCATTATCCCTTTCCCATTACAGTTATAAGTGGTTTTGAGCACTGTTCACAGCCTACTGAAAAGTGGCTGAACTTTCAAAAGCTAGCACTCTGCTGAGGTAAAGGTTTTGTCCATTCTCCTTTTTCTGAGCAAACAGAATTAGTGAATTTGACTTGCATATCTCAAAGCATGAATTCCCTGTGGACAGGCAAGAGCTATATGGACCTTTTTGCAACGCAGCACTCATAATAAATAAATGGGAAATTGCATTGTGGAATTCAGTCACTTAATGTAATGACTGAAAGTTTTGTGTGTACTACCTGACTGAAATTTTCCCATTGAATTTCTGTTCAATGTGCCGAGTGTCACCATTTAAATCTTAATTGGTCTACTTTTAAAAATAAATATGGCAAGTTGAGTGTCTCTTTATTCATACTCTTTGTGTCCACCCACCAGTCTCTTTCTTTTTTCTTTTTTTTTTTTTCCAGTTCCTTTGACTAAAATGTCATATAAACTGTTCAATCCAAATGTGCATCCTGCTGTCATTGGGAATTGGTGTACAATAGCTACAACTTAAAAATCCCCAAACTTCTTTATAAGCGCACTGATTCTTACATAGAAGGTTGTCATGTTTCTTAGCTTGGTCATTTTTGAAGCAGAAGTTTTTTATTTAAAATTATTTTTGTATTTCCTTACTTTAGCTTTTCATAATAATGAAAGGTGACCCCCAATGCTCACTGCTCAAAAGCTTCTCATAAATTTTACTTGGGAAATCAACTTCTTTGTGGGATGTTTTTTTTTCTGTATTCTTTGTATTCTGTCTGCTGTATTCTTATGCTATTTATGCTAGACATCTGGCTGTCTTCTCCACCCAGTTTCTGATGGGTGTATGCTGCCTGGGAGAATTTCTACTTGTTTCTGGTGACTCTACATTAAACTAAGCTTAACAATATATAGAAATACAAATTAAAACTGACACTTCTCAACCACCCCATACAAACTCTAGTATATGTCAACTTTTAGTTGTCTGTGTTCAAATTATTTGGATCGTGTATTTCCCACACACAGATGCACGGGCTGCAGAGATCTGGAAGCGGTTATTTCTGTGCAGCACAGATACATGATCAGTGTGATCCATGCAGGGTAGCTCACAGGGGTGTAGTACAGATACACCTCCCAGAGGTTTCACTTGCTGCCCCCATGTAACCCATGCGCAGCCCCAGCTCACTTGAAACATAAACGCTGCCTCTAACTGCCTGCTCAGCACTCTGGGTTCAGCAAGGTAGACTTGTGAGTGCCTAGATTTATTTTGAGGGAGCATTCAACATTGCCCAAGTGACTCTGTAAAGATAATCCTGGTTCCTGAAGAACCACTGCTGAGGCTATACATCAGTGCCTCCACAGTAGGACTGGTATACTCTGCGCTCTCCCCTTCAGCCTTCATCCTATCACCACTGGACAACCCCTGCCGTCTAGACAGACTATCCAGATGGACAGTGTGCAGCCTGGCCTTGTGCAGGCTGTTCTTTGTCAGGAGCTGGAAGTACCAATTGTAGCTTTGCCCAGACACAGCCCAACTGTCTCCACATTGCACTCCCATTACGTTGCCAAGTAGCCTCATTATCCAGACTTAATCCCAGCCTCTTCTTACCTGGATGGTATAATTACCTGCAGTGTCTGGGCTTTCAAAGATCAGATTTCCAGGCCAAAAAATATTGAGACCACCAGGGTGTCCTGACGTCAGGCTGAAGTCTAGTAACAGCACACTTGTACTTGGAGCATTCCCTAACTGTAAGCCTTTCAAAGATAAGTATTGTTCTTGTTCATGCAGTCCAGGCTTACAGGTTGGCCAACATGCCAAGTTTGTTGTTGGTTTGGGATTTTTTTTCAATTAAAGAAAAAGGGGGTCTTGAAAACCTCTAATTCCTTTCTGCATCTACCCAAACTCAGAAAAAAGCCTTCTAGATAGATACTGTCTGTATTTTTGAGTCACCTCTACCTTAATATTCTATTGGAATTGTCTTGGAATAAGACATTCCAGTTGATCAGTTCATCTTCCCTGTTACGTGGTCATTGCCATCTGGATACAGATCAGGGTGTCTGTAGGAACTTACGCACTATCCCACAACATCCAGGCTGAGGTAGAGCTTGGTGTTTTGGTGATTGCCCAACCTACGGTGCTGAAACAAGCTTTCCACCTGCCCAGAAAGAAATACTGTACAGGAGAATAAAGATTAGATTTGTGTGTGAAATACAATATCAGTAACCCCTACTGTCCTGCTCTGCTGTACATGTTTTAATATACATGCTGCTCTGCCAGCTTTGTATCATAGTCTATTTTGTGCCACATAGTATACTACACAACAATATGGCCTTACATATGTATATACATACATATATATACACAAACATATATATATAAATGTTTTTTCTCCGGCAAAAATATTTTTTTACTTTTGTCATAGTTCAGTCTTCCATGAAGCTTTGCAAGAAATAAGTATAATGAATCTGCTCCAAACAATGCAGGACTGGTCACACACACAAATAAAAGTCTGCTTAACAAAGAATGAGAGGAAGAGAGTTCCGGAGAATACCTAGAAAAGTATCTTCACACAGAACAGGATGTAGGAAATACTTTTTCAGAAGATACACTTAAAAATACTGCAAAAAATATGGCAAATTTTCATTGATATGATTCTCAGAAAAAAAATGAATATTTTCTGTATTTCTTTTCCTCAGTTCAGGAACAAGCCAGTTTGTGAATTATTGATTTTTTAAGAAGTGATACTGTTCTATACTATACTAGTTACTCTACAAAGCTATCTTAAATCAGCACTGTGGGAAAAGGGAAGTCCTGAATCCGCAAGAGAAACCATTGATGGTCACCTTCAAAGGCAGGCCGTGGAAGCAGAAACTAAAATATTTCCTGTTCTGTCTCAAATGAATATGTTTCAGTGTTCAATTTCTAATCTTCCAGGATGCTTTGTGGTATGCAACTAACAGCTGTTGTGAGTAGCATTGTTTTTATGCTTACTGTTTTTGTTTCATGTCACACTTTTTTTTCTTTCCTCTTCTTTGCTGTTGGCTTCACTTCTGGCTCCATCAGAGAGAGCTGCAGGTCTTTGCTGCCGCTTAGTAGTCCCCTGTCATAAAGGAATGCCAAGGCTTACTGATCTGTCTGTCAAAACCAAAGATGTCTGGGAAATTCCACGAGAATCCCTACAGTTGATCAAGAGACTGGGAAATGGGCAGTTTGGGGAAGTATGGATGGGTATGGAGCAAAATAATTATTCTAAAATAGCTCTTTGTGTGGGGATTGCAAGATGGAAGGTGAAGTGTAGGACATACAAAGCTCAAATTGTTAGGAGAGATGCCTTTGGAATAGTGTCTTTAGCTTTGAAATTCTTCAATCTTGAACTCTCACTTCAATTGATGGCGAAAGAAAACTGAAATTTTGTGTTTCTTTGGAAGGCTTCAATTTTGACAAATTACCAGCCTCTTACTAATAGATCATGGTCCACATAGCAATCTACTAATTATATCAATGAGCCTTTTTCTGCAAGCTAACAAGAAATTTTTTGCCTTCAGTATCCAAAAATCAGTGTTTGCAAATGAACTTTAATGCGGCACTGAAAGTCACCTTCCATCTTTCTCAATGCATGCATAATTTTGGATTATAAGTGTGTTTTTTTTATTAATTTCCTCTCCTATAGAGAAAGCTGATGGTTTGTGTTTTAACTTAACTGTGATTGCTACGAATAATACCCCACAAACTGTTGGATTGGCTAAAGATGCATGGGAAGTTGCACGTGATTCATTATTTCTGGAACAGAAGCTTGGTCAGGGCTGTTTCGCTGAAGTGTGGCGTGGTAAGGCAGAGAATATATTTTGCTTTGGATGGATCTTTTAAGGCCCTCTTGGCTGAAATAAGCATTTCAAGTAGAAATCTTAAAGCTGAAAGATCAGAGTAGCATGAAATATTGGTTTATGTCACTCAGACCTAAATGCAGTAATCTTTGTGGAAATTCCTTTCATTTACACACACACTGATATGAGACTTTAGGGCTTTAAATTTTGTTACTTGCACTGATTTTATTTTACTGGCTCTACAGGTGTCAGGTTTTAAAACAGAAGTGATGGTAAACTTGTGAAGCAGAATGGCTAACCAGAAATTAATCTCACACGTTGATGTTTTTCTTTCCTCGTATGTTCTAGCATTGATGGGGTCAAGCCCTGCAAATGCTTCCATCCCCTCTTCCAATTTTAAAGCAAAGTATCAGCAAGCTAATACTTTCAAGCTAGCTTTCCCATGCATCCACTTCATTAATTGTTTTGAAATTTGTGTCTGCATCACAGAAGCCTGTAACTCGATATAGAGACCAGGGACAATAGTGTCAAGACTTGCCCAGCCCAGCTGAACCCACACTTTGAAGTCCAGAAATACTGACATTTTCCAAATCCACTGACATTGTTTTCTGCCCATTTGCCAGCTTTACTTAATACTCCCCTCTCCGTGGGCCGCATTCTTTTAGGGACTACAAAACAATAGTAATTAAAAAAATATATAAATCTTATTATAGCCGTAGCATTGAAACACAATATAGTGGCCGTTTAATGAGAGGTGGGCTCAATTTTTGTGCCAAATTGCACTCTGTGTAGCATCTTAGAATATTTCATTCAAATGAAGAATCACCATTTGTTGCTTCTTTACTTCACAGTCACACTAGTGGAGGAGTGTGGTCATTCTTTTTGTTGCAGTGACACAAAGAATGTAAAACCAAAATAACCAGTGGGCTCTCCTGGGCTCTTGCAGCTGTTTTCCGTTTCAAGACTACAGCAAAGAGCGTGGCAGCAAGTCTCTGAAATTTATAGAATGCAGTTGACCTATTGAAAAAAAAAAAAAACAAAAAGAAAAAAAAACACAGCCAACTACATTTTATATTAGCATCCCCAGATAACTGCAGTTTCAGTTTCTTGTTTTCCATCTTAAATACCTGTTAGACTTTCAAGTTGATGTCAATACTTAGTGGTCACCTTTTATGTGCCATAGATCTTAAACTGTTAAAATAAGCTAAAGCAGCAAATGCAATTTAGAAAAAATCAACGATGAGAAATAAAGTGCCAAGTACCAATACCAAATATCTGTCAGAAATGGGAAAAATGTTATGACAGTTGTGACATTATTTTTCTTAATGTATAGTAAAAATATGTTAACAGCCATGAAGTATTACTGAATTGGAACATAATAACACCGTAAAAATGGATTAAAAAATGCATTAAGTAATAGCTAACCACTTGCAGGAGGAGTTCAGATGAAGGTCTCTGCTAATGAAAGTTAGCTAATTTTTTATGAAAATATCAAAACAAAACAAGAAAATGTAACAATTCAAATTGAAATCTGGATGGGAGAATAAGTTAACCCCTTTTATTTAATTTTCTTTTTTTAACAACTGAATACGTTTGGAAAAATATTTAAAATACAACTACTGAAAGCATTTCGTGGTAATAGAATGAAGCTCAGGGGTTTTTTTTCAAGACAAAACAAACAAATACAGTTAATCTCGTGAACACACCAGGTAAAATCCTAGTTTTTAATGTCAGTAATGAAAACCCTTGTTTCCATGAGGCTCGGTTTCCACCACAGTTTGTATAACTGGTGGCACTTCTGCAAGTGACAGAGACTGCTCTGCAGGTCTGTGTCTCAGTGTTTCCCTACAGGACATGCTTCATCTCACTGGAAAAGATTTTGGCAGCTCTGCTTGAAATCAGAAGGTAAAGCTGCATCCTTCCTAGCTTGCGCATTAGCGCTACTGAAGCAACCCCTTGCTTCAGCTGTGCTTTGAAGGACTGGGTGAAACCAGGAGCTCCGGAGCCTGCCTGCGGTGCTCAGGGCTTTACTCTGGCATTAGTAGTGGTCACAGCGCTTGGCAGTGGGCTGGCAGAAGTAAAAAACCAAACTTGCACTGCACTCTTTTGGCTAATACACATCTCAAACCCTCCTCAAGCAACACAGTGTGTTGCTGCATGAGTGGTCGAGAAAATGAAAAGCAGCATTCAGAGCAGCTCCCCCACCTCTTCTCCCCTGCCTTGACTAGGTGAGACAGCAGCTGAGAGCTAACTGCACAGAAAGCAGCCTAGCTCATTTATGCCCTGGCAGGCTGCAAAAGCTCAATCGAGGTGTTTTGTATTAGTCTGCTCCTGTACAGAGGCTGAGCCAGTAACTGTTGGTGTGCTTTTAACAAACACACATTAACTATATTTTAGCCCAAATATTCAAAGTACTGTGTACATCTTCTGCTATTTTCATGCTCGTGTGGAGAGGAGTAGATTTTACCCAGTGCTATTAATATCTGAAGTCACATAGTGTTGTTCTCCTGCCTCGTGAAACAGCAGCTCCCCATCACCAGATCACATTCTATATGGAATCTTTGAGATCCAGACTGAAAGATGCACTGTCGTAGTGCTGTGTAGAGAACTGATGAGGAAAGTCTGGCCTGCTTGTAGCTGCATTAAAAAAGAAATATTTTTAATGATATTTTTAAATTAGCATTTACCATTCTTAAGAAGCATTTACCATTGCTTCTATTCCATTTGGCTCCTGTTACTATAGGACTGTGTTAGTGAATTTATCAGCAAAGAGAGCCAAGAATTTTTCTGAACAGGCATAGTTCTGTGCATGTCTGTCAGCTCCAAAAGACTGCATGAAAACACATAGCTGACACACCTGGACTTCTGCCAGCTGACAGAGCAAGCTGCTGGGGATCCTGCACCTCTGGGGCTGGTGGCTGCAGCCCTCTTGGCAGGCTCCTGGTAGTTCAGATCCTGGTCAGCCTTGCCTCTGAAGCAAGCTTCTGGGAAGCATGGCCCAGAAACTACCAGATCTACTTTTCTTTGCTATCTGTCCTGCCCTCCAAGGAGATCCCGGCTCTATTCAGGGCCTTGTGCAGGCTTCTGGGGTCCAGAGCCAGGTGCTTGCCCTTCCATGCCCCCACACCATGGCACTGCACCCCAGCACTTCTGGCCTATACATCTTTTTGGCTCTCCCTGTCCCAGGGCTGGTGTGAGGCTCAAGGAGCACCCAGCCCCTGGGAGCAGCTCTGGCGTGTCTGCAGCCCTGCTGCCTGCTGTGAGATGCTGCAGAGGATCTGGGAGGTGGGGTGAAGGGAGCAGGAGCTTCTGCGTTTTCAGTCAGCAGCTGCTGGGCTTCCAGGAGTTAGGTGGAGAAGAACAAAGACTCATTTTGGTTTGGAAACAGGCCCGTGTTTCTGAAATGAAATCGATTCAGAATTTGTTGCTTGGGAATTTTTCTTATATATATTTTTTTCCTGTAATTCAGAAAAAAAAAAAAAAGTTAAAATGTCTTGCAAATGGAAAGTTCTGTCTTTGGCCAGTTCTGTTATCCAAATCTGTGAGTGGAACCGTGTTGTTGTCTGGAGTCATTGCTTGGTAGGAGGGAAATGCATGGAGATAGATTTCAGCAATCCCGAGTTTCTTACTCAGAGGAGGTTTCAGTGGACACCACTGAAGGCATTGTCTGAGTAAGGCATGAGAGATCATGCCCCAGTGCCAATGGGAGTATTATTTTTTTTTTTATAACCAGAAAAGACTTGAGGGAGGCATGGGAGGAAAACAAATGCAAAGGCAAAATATGAAACCACACTTGCAAAAGTAATATTGTGTCCTTGCCAGCTTACTCCTCTGTTACATTAGGTATCGGTCAGAAAAATGAATAGAAGCTGTTCAATCTTACTATGTGTCTGTGCTTTTAGGTACGTGGAATGGAAATACTAAAGTGGCTATCAAGACTCTGAAGCCTGGCACTATGTCTCCAGAATCATTCTTGGAGGAAGCCCAAATCATGAAGAAGCTAAAACATGACAAACTGGTCCAGCTTTATGCTGTGGTGTCTGAAGAACCCATCTATATTGTCACAGAGTACATGAGCAAAGGTGAAGCTAGAGCTGCTGCCATTGATTGCAATACATTTTGTTTATGAAGCTCAGAGGGAGGTGCAGTGTGATGCCTGAACAGTGTGTGAGGAAGGAAAGGGTGAACACAAAGCTGAATTCACTTCTGGCTTCAGGAGAGCTGTCATTCAACTGCATAGCAAGAAACACTTTAAGAAAATATGTGCTAGATTCTTTTCACTTTCCTGTTCTCCTTCCACTTCTCCTTCCCCTTCCCTTCCACCTCCTCTCTTCTCTTTTTCTTTAGGCTACTTAACTGGTAACAATGTAGTAAAATGAGAAAAAGAAAACGTTTAGCTCCATCAGATCTCCAGCAGGGGTGCTGAGAGCAGAGCAAAAAATCTGCTTGTTTTGGAAAAGCAAAGAAACCAAATAGGAAACCTAAGTTCTCACAGGGAAGTTTCATTGTACATTGGAGAATACACTGAAATTTTCAGTACATTTTTTCAGTCTGTTTGGAGTTGATTTTTATTTTCCTGGCAGGTGCCTGCCCACCTCCCTCCTCAGGGGCATCCAAGCACTGACTAACTCACATTTTAATCATATGTCTCAATGACAAGCATGTGCTTTTTCCTTTTAAAAAAACAACTTTGCAAAGTCTTCTGAAATACATGGTTTATTTTGGCTTAGTTTACTAGTTTTTACTGTGCCATTTTATGTTTGGTTCTGAGCTTGAAGCTCAGGATTTATCAGGGGAAAAGGCCTAATCATCTTTCCTTTCCCCTTATTTGTTAAACCAGTTCACTGAGCTTGTTTAAAGGAGACTGCCACACTTCTCTGTTTAAGTAAAAGATTGTGAAGCTGCAGATTTTTAAAAGCTACAGGGAGCCTCCTTGCTTTCCTTCTCACGTGGAAGTTATGTGCATATTGCTTTTGCTAAAATCACTTCCATTTGACCTGTTTGGTCTTCTCTAGTTTTGCATAGTGGTCTTCTAAAATTCATAGTTTGTGCCACAGCTAGTTGTTTGTTGCCTAGAGAAGGGTGGCTACAAATAGTGTGGTTACTAATTTTCTAAGGAAAATTAGTCTCTTAATGCTAGCACATTTAGACTTACCAGGCTTCAAGCTGACCTTTCTTTTGGAGAAGGTTGAGCCAGGATCTGACTTTTTCCATAGCTTGTGAGGCTTGGAACCAGGCTGACACTTTTTAGTGAGCTGAGGCCTTTAGAGAGCTGCAAGTATGCAGTTTCAAAGAGCACTGGAAATGTGAGGAAAAATCAGCTTTCTTAGTAACAATCAGGAAAATTAAAAACAACTTTCTTTTCCCTACAGTTTTCTTTAGATAGTGACATAGACTTCTGCAAGCCAATCTTACAGCCGGCTGAAACAAGTACAGTAGGAGAATTTTAAAATACCAGTTTTTTTGTTTGCTTGTTTTGTGTTCTTTTGTTTTTTTTTCTGAGACTGTCCACTTGAACTCAAAGCACCGTTGTATTTAATATTGCACATATCGTTGCACCTCCAGCCTGATGAATAGCCATTGTTTCCCTAACATTTCTGTATTGTGTCATCTCTGCATTTACAGGGAGCTTGCTAGATTTCTTAAAAGATGGAGAAGGAAGAGCTTTGAAGCTACCAAACTTAGTGGACATGGCAGCTCAGGTCTGTGTTCAGAGTGTTGAGCACTTACGTGTGCATGTTTCAAAGCTCACAGATGTTTGAGTTCCTTTTAAAATGCACCTGATTGTGTTTTACATAGGTGGCTGCAGGAATGGCATATATTGAACGAATGAATTACATACACAGAGATCTGCGGTCTGCAAACATTCTGGTGGGGAATGGACTAATATGCAAGATTGCTGACTTTGGATTAGCAAGGCTGATCGAAGACAATGAGTATACAGCAAGACAAGGTAGGTGCAACAACAGGAATAGCACTGAGCGTTGTTTTTCTGACTGGAGAACATCATTTTAAAAAACTCTCTTTCCTGTGCTTTGGAGTTGCTTTCATAAATCCTGAAGTCATATTATGTGCTAGTCCAGAAAACTCCACTGCTGAAGGCACATCCTGCGGAGGATATCTGAACAGTTGTCTTTGTTTTATTTTGGTCAGTTTTTAAGGGAAAAATAATGAATGGGAGCACTGGTGGGTGAAGTGACAGTAATGATGAGGTCCTAGTGGTGCCACAACAAGGCTGATACTTTACTTACCACGCTAGAAAGCCTGAATAGAATAACCCAACATTGCTGTGCTATTCTTATTTTCTTTATTTTGACTGGTCAAAGAAATCTGAGAATCATGTTTTCATGCAGTAGATCTGTCTCTCTGAGAACTTAAAAAGTTACTTTAACAGGAAAGCCATTTTTCAGCTCTACATAGAATGCTGGGCACCGCTGATAACTGATAGGCTATAAAAACAAATCAAATAGTGTTGTAGCTTTTTAAAAAAGCATGTGTGCGTGTGTTCAGACTGAACCATGACACAGCCTCTTTGTAGTTAGTTGTTCTTTACAAGTCATGCTTGGTTGTCAGATGTGGATCCAAGTTTGCAGAACTACAGTTTTGTTCTCTTTCTGCTGGCAGAACACTGGTAATGCTTGCTTAATATGTGTCAGTAAATACCACTCTGTCCATTCTCAGTTCTGAAGCCAGAGACTGCCTCATTAGACTGTGTTTCATGTCATCAGAAAGCGAAGGTTAGCTAAATGCACCTTCATAACCTACATGTACTCCTTCCTATTGCAAGATTTTTCTCTTAACTGAAGTCCCTTTTATTAGCAGATTAACTATTAGGAAAGAGCTAACCTCTTCCTGTAACTCTCAAGTGCTGACAGAATGAGACAGTTTCCAGAGAGCAGGCGTGCTCCCATTGATCACAACCCTCTTAATTGCTCTCAGCAGCACCTAGCCACAGGGATGGGGGAGTGCAAGCTGCATCCACGCTAACAGTTGCTGGCTTCATTCAGGAGGCAAGCCCTGATTATTTTGTGGAGGTCCTTAAGGAACATGTTGTAGGTACTAATGCAGAGTTAACTGCTACTGAGTGGAACCTGAGGGTGAGAATTGCTCCTTGCTTGCAAAAATAGCTTCATGTCGCTCCCGCTAGAGTAATAACAGTGCAAGCTCTGCTGGACAGAAAACTGCCTCCTGGCCCCTCCCCTCTGCAAAACAAGAAGGGTTTATCTCGAAAAAGGCAGCCAGATCCAGTCTGTAAAATGGCTTTGAAATTGTTTTCTATAGTATCTCCATTTTTGTCTGTTTTACCGCCATGCCTTTTGTTCCCTTTGGAAACGGCCCAGTGTATAGTTTGACATGACTAATTATTTGTTTGAATAGACAAGTATGTAACCTACTTCTGGCCAAATCTCTTCAAGCCCATGATCCCTAGGAAATCCTCTGATGACCTGTTTGCTTCCTGGTTTAAATCTCTCAAATAGTTTTGCTCTCTTTACGTGTTAGAAATCCTTGAAAACCTGCATGAGCGACGGTGAGGAAAAGCTCAGATTGTTTAATACAATAAGTTATTGGATTTTTGATGGGAAATCTTCGAACTGCAGAAAGTAAAATGGCAGGAGTAGCAGGGAGAGGGACCATAGTGGTAGACATGTCTTACCCTTCTTTCACTGTGAAATCTCTTATGTCATGGAAAATGTAGCTAGGAAAGGCCTGGCATTCAACCTGTGTCACTGACACTGAGGAGACCTGACTCCAGTGTGCATGGTACTATCTTGTGGTGCACGTGGGGAGAAGTCACTCAAATTTGTTCATACTTCAAGGCAATGGACCGTACTTCTTCCCTGTACTGAGGTCAGGCTGAACTCCTTCGGAGCCACCGAGGACTTTGGAATGGGGACCCAAAGAGTTGCAATCACAGACATCTTGTAGAAATGTTTCCCTCCATTCAGTAACAATTTTTTCACCCTTTCTTAATTGGTAACTTGTTTTTGAGAGAAGTGCACTGCTGGCCATGCAACCTATTCTCAATTTACTTTTCATTGCAGTTCATCTGGCTTCCAAGGCAGGCGGGCAGCCAGGGTTGAGCCTAGGACCTTTAATTTATCGAGGAAGAAACATAGCTTCTAAAATGCCACTGGAATTTTTCTCTTAAGTGAAATTCAATCCTGTTTGTTCAGTTCGGCTTCGGTTTTGAGCACTGCTTGGTGGCGACCACAGTATCAGAAGGAAACGGTTGTCTTTGCTTGTTTCCCATGACCTATTACTTCAGCCTCTGAGGGGATGCATCTGGGGACCATTCTGTTTATCTGGCTGACCGCTGCTTCACTGGGAATTCTGACATGGGAGGAGAACCTGGCTGGCGGAGGGAAGGGGGTGGGGAGTGCTGTAGACTGGCAGCTCCTGTGGGAGAGAGGAAATGTCTTGCCTTATGAAATCTGAAGATTAAAGCCTTTGGTCACTCTCTCTGCAGCAGTCTTCCTCCTCATGGCTTGTAAGTGAGTTAGCAGGGAGCTTGTTGTCAGTCTGGGGAAGGGCTGGCTTTCTCCGGTCTCACTTGATCTCCGGCTCCCTTCCCCCAATGTCACTTCTGCCTCCGATTAAATATTTTGAAAGGAAACAGATGGGGATGCTTTGAGCTCCAGAGGGTTAGAGTGCAGGATTCCTGAACCTGTGTGGTTATTACTCAGCCTGGTGGTAATGTTTTACCGACCGGTTTATTTTCTTTTTGGTTTGAACAAAAGAGGTCTGACTGCTCCTGATTTAAGAGAGGTAAATAAAAAGCAGTTTGTTGTCTGCACTGCCATTCTCAGCAATTGGCAGGAAGGAAAGAGACAGTCACACCGCTAATGATTTAAAGTGTGTGACCAGCAGCTATATGCTGCCATTAAATAATACACACCAAAAAAAGTTCTTGGCTTGTAATGAACATTTGGCTCCTCTTACTCTTAGAGGAAGTGAGTAATCAAAGGGAAAAAAACATGCTATTAAAGTGACGCCCATTTTAAAGGCTATGGCAGTGAACTTACTGCAGTCCACCCCATCAGGGTTTGGTCCTTCTGGCTGTTGCTGTTGCAACATCTTTTTCCCCCACACTGTGTTGGGCATATTCTGTATTGTATGCTTCCGAAGAGATTATGCCTGTGTTAGCCTTGCAGAGCAACCCCTGGCATTCTTGGTGCTCTGTGGTTTGGAGAGAAACTTCTCCTCACCCGCATGCACAGGATTCACCATGCAGCTCTGCTACCCTGCTCTGATCTGGTTTGCAGCTCTGCAGGGTCTGGGCCAAGCACATGGCTTTGTTGTGCTGAGTGCTCCATGGAGCTGCTGGGGAAGAGCTGTTACTATTCAAAGCTGTAGCAACTGATACAAATTTAAATTGCTTTAATACAAGAAGAGCATTTATTTTCCAGGCAATGTTTCTACTGCATTCACTGGCAGGGCTTGCAGTAATGCTGCTCCAAGCACACATGAAACATTAAGAATCTTTCTGATGCCTTCCAGACAAGTCAGGTCTATTCTGGGAGCTCTCGTACATGTTTGTAAACTTTTGGATCACTTTTGCCTCCTCAGTGGTTAGAAATATCTCCTTCCTGCCTTGCTCAGAAACCAGTGATGCTTCTTATTTTTGTTTCCTAGAAAACAGCAAGCACTGTTTCCCTCTGCCACTCTCTCCCTGGGCTTACCACTTGTCAATTGATCGGGTGCTGGTGTTGGCAATTGGTTGCACTAACAGCTGCAGCTCCGGGAGCTTTGTCCTCATTCAGTGCCGAAGAGCAGGCAGGAGGGGACAGCTCCTGCTTCTCAGCAGCAATCCCAGATCCTGGAGGGGTAGCAGAGGTGCCTTCTGCCCCCCCAGCAAGGAGCTTCGCAGGGTCGGGGGAGGGCTAGGGCTGTGTTTGGGCCCACCCGCAGTTGTACCTCTCGTTCCCCGATTCCTGGGGAGGGTCAGCCTGGGGAACCTGCCTCTGGCTCCTGATGTTTTGCCATGCTTGTAATTTCACGTTAGTTCTCACAGCACAAAAAATGCAATTGCGCGCTTCCTCCCACACAGCACACCCCATCGCCTACCAAGGCTGACTCGTTTCCTGTTACATGCTTACTTCAGCATTTCAGTTTTACCCTTTGTAGCCTTCTCTTTTCAGCTTTGGGAGCAATGTGGTGCTGAGTTGTGCTCCCCAGATGCTCAGTCAGGAGTTCCCATACTCATAGATTCTGGCACTGGGTGTGCTGGGCTTGATTTGCAGCTTCATATCATTTCTAGGAAATGCAGCAGTGACTCTGGGGCATTAATTGCAGAGCTTTCTGGTTTGTCGAGATTGAGATCTGAACACCTGAGCTGCGAGGGATTTTCTCAGGCATCAGAAGAAACCATGCTAGGAGCTGCATTTGGTGTTGCTCAGTTATCTCGGCCCCCTCTGCTCCTCATCACAAAGCCTTACTTGGGGCTGAGGAGAACCTAAAGCAGCAGCAGAGGCTGCTTCCTTTAGCTCACAAGCCCCCAGGTATGAGTACTGGGCAGAGCAGCTCTTGGGCTCACAGAAGTGCCCTTGGGCAGGGCCAGCACCTGACCTTGCATCGTGCCTGAAGTCTTGGTGTGCTGCACGTCCATGCAGAACAGAAATCCAAAAAAAGACTTTTCCCTTGCTGAAATGTTTCAAAAAGGCATGGAGATAAAAGCCACAGAAGAAGATCTTGCTCTGGGGCAAAGACAGGCTATCCTGACCTAGGAATGTGGTGTGAGAGCAATTTGTACAGACAGAGTTACTGACCTGCTAGTAATACAATGTGTTCCAGCAAAAAATAAAGAGAGAGATCCCTCCCAGCAATGTAAAATCTGCCTTGGAAGTGGCAGATAGGCTGCACTGTCAGCTGGGGTAATTTGGCTTATCAGATTTATTAGCATGCTTGTCACTAATATGCATTTTATCTGGTGATCTGATGCTGTAATTTGCATGACATATGGAGTCAGCATATTCAATAAGCTGGGCTGGGGCTGCTTTTCCTAACCACCATGCTGGGGACCAGGGCAAGTGCAGGGGCTGTGTGCCTGCCAGGAGCCATGCTGAGCAAGGGGAGCAGCAATTTGGCTTCAGAGTGGTGCTCAACACATTTTGTGGTTTTTGTGTTTTCAAAGAAGTGCCCTGTGTTTCCAAGGCAAGGGGTCCATTTACTCAAAGTGTTGGTGTGATGGGCTCCTGCTCGCTGCATCAGGCAGTGCTGCCAGCTGTTTGAGCTCCTGTGCAAGCACGTGTATCTTGTGGTGGTGCTCAGAGGGTTCCTTACCCTTTGCTGTTGCCTCTCCTTGTTCTAAGCAAGCTGTGTGTGATCTTTTAGGTTTATGGCAGTGTGTGCATTAAAACCACAGTTGCGAGAACTGGCACATCCTACCTGGTTTCCTCTCTCCCTTAATTAGGGCTCTATTATACAAGTTTGCTATGGGATGCTCTTGGACCATCTGGTCTCCAGCATGCCTTGCAGGGCTAGAAAACCAAGAGTCAGTTGGCCTTTCTGCCAACCTCTCCTTCCTCTCCTCCCCATCTATATCTTCAAACTGAGGTTCAGGAAACACTGCAAAGAATACAGACTGTGATTTATGTATAAATTGGTCTAGATAGGACCCCTGATGTAGAGGCAACATAGCAATGTAACAAGTAGTCACCCTGCCACCAGAAAAATCAAAAGCATAAATTGTTTGTCTTCTCCAGCAGTGGGGCTTACACTGCTCTAGCTCTCAGTAAAAATGATATGCTGGAATTGTGCCTTCCCTTCTCACCTATTTTCCTATCTTCCCATGACCCCTCAATATACCATAGAGTCACCTCCTCATGCCACAACAGCAGCAGGGTGAAAACACTGGGGCAGTTGGCCTCAAAGGAGACTAAAGAGATTTCTTTACTCCAAAGATGAGTTTTTTAATGCTGTCTTTCTGAGTGGCAAGAACAGGGTCACAGAATAGCTGAAGTTGGACCTCTGAATGAAGGTCATCTGGTTCAGCTGGAAAGCAAAAGGTCTCAGCCTTTCAGGGAAACACAGCTGATCAAAAACAAAAAGCAAAAAGGAGAAAAAGAAGAAAGAAGGAAAGAAATTGTTGAATAAATTATGTGCAACAAGTGAACAAGCAAGCCTTCAGGCTTGGTCATCTCACATGTGATCAGACCCTGTCCAGGCTTTCAGGCTTCATTCAGTTAGAATAGTATTTGTGTGCTATCCCAGCTGCAACGTGTGTGAGGACAGAGGGACATTAGTCCTCATGTTCATGACATGCCTGCAGATTTAAGGAACTTGACCCACAGTTACATGCAGCCTGCAAGTTTTCTGGGGATTGGAAAGTGTTGTGTAGCCCCAGGATATGCCAGTCCCAGCTCATCCACTACCATAGGGCTACCAGTGCTGTCAGGCCACGGTCAAGGACAGAGTTCCAGAGATGGCAAGCTGCTGCAGAGACCTCAGACATCACGGCCCAGATGGACTTTAAGAGAAGAGGTTCTGTAAATGTTGAGTCTTGTATACCAAGATTATTCCCATGAAGTTTTAGCTGGGGAAACTGAGGACAAAGCTGAGCACAAGAATAGTAGCTCCAGCAGATCAGCTAACATAAAGGCTACATATGAGGCAGGCTGTTTGAAAGTGAAGAGACACCCACAAATCCTTCAGCACCTTGGCAAATTCAACCACTGATGTGCTGATGCTTAACTAGCCTTATGTCCCTAACTTCAGGCATTAGGGATTTGAAGCTTTCTTTATCTTACATCTTTTTATATAGAAGGACTTACTTGAGCATCAGCAGTTTTCACTAGAAAAAAAGGTATTTGTTCCTGCGTAATATTGTCTCTTAGGATCAATTATATGTAGTGTAGGAAAAAAAGTTATCACATTTAATGTTTTACTAAGTAAGGGAATGAGAATTGCCATGTCTGCTTTGTACTCTTGGTCCAACCCAGATTGCAGCATAGAGTAGAAGTACAGAGCATCAAGCACTGGATGTGGTAGAGGAATGGTGTCAGCAGGGAACTGTAAACAGTGCCATAACTTAATTCCCTGAGAGCCATTTGTCCACGTTACAATTTCCACACTCATCCTGAAAGCTAAAGGAGCTTTTATGAGGGGGTGGTGAGAAGTCAAAGTCAGTATGCTTCAAAATTTGAGAGTGTCGCTAGGGATCCGCAGTAAGCAATGCAACTCTTCTGCCTTTATGTTAATACAAGGCATCAGGGAAATGATTGCGTATTTTTTCTTACATGCTACAACTTAATTATTACCACAAGACTTTTCTTTAAAGTCACACTGAAAATATTTTCCCTAAGAAAACAGTAAATGATCGGAAAAGCAAATAAATCAGAGTTTAAAGGCTTGTTATCTTACCATCCTTACCACAATTGGATCCTGCAAGCCCTGATGATGGATGAGCACATTAGGCTGCACGTATTTAAGGCACTACAGTCTTCAGTGCCAGGAGTTGAAAGTACACTGTCAAGTTATAAATCACAGGCCACAGTTGTGCCTTGACATCATTGCACTCCAAGCATCTCGAGTAGCAATCTTATATTTTAATCCTTGCATGTTTCTAATGAAATATTATGTTTGTCTTTAATTTATGTTTTTACTGTGTTTGTTTGTTTTGCATTTTGCTGAGCTTGAGCAGGGAAACCGGGACGTACATTTCTAATAAATCTCACTTCTATTCAACATGCTGTGACATGCAAATATCACAGGGAAATGTTGATTTGAAACATTTGGGAGAACGAATTTCTATTTTATTGAGCTTATTGGATTTTGTGCCATTTTTCTTATATAAAACTTCAAATCTGAATTAAAATCTTAGCCCTCTCTTGGGACAAACCCATCCTTGCCTGCTAAGATTTTCTTTTTGCCCTACACATTCCACCCAACTGTCCTCTGGGAGCATACTCCATGGAGCTGTTTGTTAATACTTGCTTCTTCACCCTGCAAGTGTTGCAGAACAAAGCAGTCGCCTGCATACTGGTGCTTTGTTTCCATCACTATTCTATTTAAGACTCATTTCTTCTTTCACTAGGTGCAAAGTTTCCCATTAAATGGACTGCACCAGAAGCAGCATTGTATGGAAGGTTCACAATCAAGTCGGATGTGTGGTCTTTTGGGATCCTACTGACAGAGCTGGTAACAAAAGGGAGAGTGCCATACCCAGGTAAGAAAACCATCCGAGCCCTGCATCACTGGGGGAGAAGAGTGGGAATGAGCCATATGGCTAAAGTGGAATGTGTGCTTATTGTCATTGGGCTCAAAGGAGGATGGTTATCATGCAGAAGTTCTGTGTATGCTTGGAAGGAAGTGGTCGTGACTGAAAGCCAGTGAGTGTTGGTCATGAACAAGAGGACAGGAAATCCAGCGTACTTGTTTCTATGTTTTTAATTGTTTTCAATTAATTTACTTTCTATCAAAATAATGGAAGCAAGGTAAAACAACTGAGTACCAGAAAAGCATTCTCCACATTTGCGTTCCCTTTAAAATACCAACTAATTCCCAGAATAGCATTACTGTATTTCTTCTGTCAGTCTGGTTCTGTACAAGGTCTGGTGACTGTCTGAATGTCTGGCATTACCAAATCTCCTTTTTACATACTCTTAAATTTCAATCCTTTTGTTAGACATGGGTGGAAAGGAAAGAAAAAATAGTGTGCAGGCCAGAGCTCACGGCAGGGTCAGAGAGGGGCCAGGTTCTCTGCATGGGGGAACCAGAGGCCCCATGACTCTTTGTTGAAAGACTGCCAAGTATCCCATGGATTAAGATTTGTAGCCAGGGTGATTGGATCTGCCTGTGCAGAACGAGCTTTGCCTTCTGCTGCCTCCTCTGAAAACTATGGACATTCAGGTGAAGAGGAAGGAGGTAAGGAGAAAGCAGTGTGTTACATGGAAAATAATTTAATCCCTTCATTTGCTTGATAGTAATAACAGCATCTAGCTGCATTTTTACTTCTTAGAAACCTTGGCTGTGTGCACTGCAGCTGATTTAGTGGAAAATGTCCTAGAGTATTTTCAGTTTGCCAGTCTTGCCGCTATCAAGCAGTCAGGCCTATACATCAAATACAGCAGGAAAAGCATCAAGGTGGAGTTCAATTTATCCTTTTGTATTTCATGCCACTTCAGAAATCTGAGCTCAGCAAATTTGAACTCCCAGAGTTTTTAGAGAAATTTCATCTTTACTAGCTCCTAGGAGCCAGCAGCTGATAATTGAGAAGGAAATATGGGAACTGGAAGGCTGTTCATGATCAGCAGTGAATTTTACAATGACTGGCAGAGAGCAGCTTAGCAAAGCTGTGACTGTGCCAAGAGAATGAAGGAACAGAAAGAGAGGTTATGTGTTTCTGTGGGGTAGATGAATCCCTTTGCCCCACAGTTCCCTGAATGGTTGAAAAACAGTGTTGCCTCTGCACAGTGTCAGTGTCTGGGACAAAGGTCTTCTTGCTATGTGGATTATCAGCAGTGGCTTGGGGAACAGTGATTTTCAGGGGGTTACTGAGGGTTAAATGAGCAGTTGAGGACTGAATGCAAAGGTCAAAGATAGAAAGAAGATGTGTAAGGCTTTGCTGCTAAGGCGTTGCTTCTCTAGGGTGACCCATCCTGGGTGGATGCAGGAAGAGGATGCTTCTGGTCAGTACTAGCAGAATGGATGTCAAAGGGCGCTCACCAGGTAGGGCAGAGTTAAGGCTAGTTTGGGGCTTTTTTTGTGGAGTTCTACATTTATGGGGCAGCAGTGCATAGTGACTTGTCTGTTATCACATGCATGAGTGTAGATACAAACACAAACAGGAAATAATACTATTGTAGGCAAAAGTGACTTTCTGAGCCCTGTGTTAGCTCACAGGTCCATAATTGAACACTGTGTTAGCCAGGTCAGTAGAGGATAGATACATTTCCCAAGTGCTCATTTTTCTCCCTGTGGGAGAAGGAGGCCACTGGATGTGCACTTAAGTGCTTGTAATATATGACTTCTTGTTGGATCCATGACAGAACTCTCAGGCCTGGTCTGTGTCCTGAAAATGCGGACAGTTTTATTACATGGCAGCCTGAACACTTCAAAGACAACTAGCAGTGTTTCTCCTCTTCTAGCACTGTCCTGCCCCTTCATCCCACACTGCATAAAGCCCTCACACACTGAAAATCCTTCCGATTCATTCTCCCCCAGACACGCTAGAATGGCATCAAGTAGCTAAATCAACTTTTTGTGACTTACGTGGCACAGAGTTGATAATTCATAGAATCACAGAATCACAGAATCCTTGGAGTTGGAAGGGATCTCTGAAAGCCATCTAGTCCAACTGCAGTGAACAGGGACACTGCAGCTAGATCAGGTTGTCAAGGGACTGATCCAGCCTCACCTTAGAAGTCTCCAGGGATGGAGCATCAACTACATCCCTAGGCAACCTGTTCCAGTGCCTCACCACCCTCACTGTAAGAGATTTTTTTTTCACCAGCTGGTCATATGGTCATGTACTTCCTAGGTTACACCTTGCCTGAGCTCTACTCTAGGCTTCTTCCCCCTTACCACAGCTTCTGCCTCTGCTCAGCCAGGCCATAAGCATTCTGGTGATCACCAGCACTCCCTCCCTGTCAGCTTCCCCGAAGGTTTTTCCTGCCTTCACGTCAAGGCTTGCATAAGAAGGAAGAGATGGGTGTTCAACCACCCCAAGAGGCAGGACTGAGCCCTATTGTGACCACCAGTAGGATCTGAGGGAATGGCTGTGTCGGGAGAAGAGATGAGGAAAAGATTCTTCAGAGGGTGATCACGGCCCCAAGCTGCCAGAATTCAAGCAGCATTTAGACAGCACTCTCAGACACAGCGCTTGAATTTTGGGTGGTCCTATGTGGAGCCAGGTGCTGGACTTGAAGGATCTCGTGAGCCCTTTCCAACTCAGGATATTTTGTAATTCTGTGCTTCTGTTGTGCACCCCAATTCTGAGATGGTAACTGTGCCTCCAGGGCACGGTACCTCATACCTTGAAGTATGTAAAACAATGAAGGCATTGTTTTAAGCTTATGTAGGAGGGAGAAGGACATCAAGGAGGACACAGGGAGAAGGCAGGCAGTTTCTAGGAGGGGAACAGGACTAGTGAGTGGAGCGGGACTTGGCATTCATTCTCCTCCAGGTTTCAGCCAGATGAATGACCTCTTTTTGGAAGAGAGGCCAGAGCAGAGGTAGGACACATGAACAATAAAGATTTTACTGGCAGAGGTGAACATCAGGCTGGAGTTCATGATCCAGCATTGCTCGCTGACCTTATAGCTCCCACTGGCAAGACTGACCAGGCCTGTTTCTCTATCAGTGGACATAATGATAATGGACTGCTGTAATAACACTGCTTTCTCATTCTTCTCACAAGACAGCACAGTTGTTCTGCGTGTTGAGGTTCTATTTTCACTACCATAGTAGGGAAGTAAAAGCTGGATATGTGCAGAAGAGGAGCCAACTTTAAAAAGTGATCTGCTTAGTAAACCTTTTTCATTCTGTTTCTTTCTCTTTCCACAGATTTCTCTCGGATTTTAGTATCTTTTTAATGGAGTTTAAGACTAGGAGGCTGCATTTCTCAAGCAGTAGTCAGAATTTGATTTTATTTTTATTTGATGTTATCTTTTGCATAGGCAACATTTTCAGCTGCACTAAACAAGCATCTTTGAACTCACCCCTTGTTTTTTGCTGCGCTTGTCACAGCAAAAGCATTTATGTTTTATGTCCAGTGTGACAGCAACCACGATAGTATACGTATTGCTGTCTCCAGCCAGTTGGTCTTTGAGTTTGGACTCCAAGCAAGGCTGCAGGTCATGGGGAGCTGCATTCAGCCTCCTCATCACTGCAGAAGTTTGGGGCCAGAAGGGTTGGGCCAAGCACACATCACTGACCCGGTGTGATGGGTGCCATCGTCATGAGTGGTAGATAAGAACTCGAGGGAGGTGTGTACTCAGCACATCACACAGATAAGCTTTGGTGGGTTTCTGTGTAAGCAGGAAAGCTCAACTCACAAATGCTGCAGCTCAAAGTTGCAATTCTTATTGCAAGCAAGTAATACTTTATTTAAAACAATGATAAAAAAAAGATTTTGATAGCCTTGATTTGTGGGCGTTTTGAACGTGAGAAGTATTTGGGGAATTTCAGGCCTTAATTTTTAGATGCTGTCCAGGGAAGTGGTGGAGTCACCATCCCTGGAGGTTTTCAAAAAAAAGATGGACGTGGCACTTAGGGACATGGGTTAGTGGGTGTGATGGTGTTGGGTCTGTGGTTGGACTAATGGTTCTCAGTGGTCTTTTCCAGTCTAAATGATTCTATGAATTACAGATGTTTAAAAACTGTAACTATTTTTGCACAGTCATAACTAAGTTTGTATTAATCTGTAAAAAGACAAGCATTTATGCTTCAAAGTTTGTTTTCCTTAGGGAGCAGCTTTCCCATTTCCTTCAGTACCCTATCATTTGTGGGTATGGAATGGTACCCCTTTGTGAGCCCCACACGTTTCACCTAGCTCTTGTATGGGGCTGCTAACAGAATTCAGGAATTCTGATTCTAACTCAAATTAAACAAAACCTGCAGATTAACCTGTCTCTGTATTACCTTGCTCTGAGAGCACCAATGTGATCCAGCCCCTATGGAGGATGGCACAGTTTTCCCTTCTCGACTGTACTAGAGATGTCCAAACCCTTCTGAGACTGAGGAACCTCTGAACACGAGTAGAGGCACAACTTTGGATTAGGAGAATCTGAAACACCACATATCAGAGAATGGACAGCAGCTAAGCTGTTGTTTTAACAATCCGACGTTCAGCATTTGTATCTGTTTGAGCTTGCTTATTGGACTGAAATCATACAGTGGGTGTTGAAAAAGGGTAATTCTCAACCCAAAAGAAAAAAACAAGAATAAGGTGGCTTAAAATCATCTCTGGCCTCAGTGGACTTAATGTTGACCAAAGTAATCTATATAACATAAACTTTGGATGTGGGGATGCTCCCAAGTTCCGGTAATTTGTTTCCTGTCCTCTGCAACAGCAGCATTGCCTAAGTTTGTGTTATTTGCTTTGTTCCATCCAACCAAGTTCTAAGTTTTTTTAGCCACAACTGGAAACTTTACATTCCCTTTTATATCATTGTAACTCTTACTATTGTAGCTTTTCTAGGAGGATTCATGCTGCATTGCATTTCTACCCCCGGTCTGTACAGGCTGTAGATTTTTATTGTACTGAGCTTTAAAGTGGCCATATCCCGCAGTGTCTTACAACTATTGGAAGGTTCAATAATAAAGCTGGATGGTGGGAGGTTATTTCATTTTTCATTTTCCCAAGGACTAAGAAACTTATGGAAAACCCATCTTTTGGAAATGGGATGCTTCCTTTTTGGCCCAGATACTAGCTCTAGGAACATTATGAGCACAGACTGATTTTAAAGGAGATGAAATAGCTGGAGTCAGTAGAAGAACATTGCTGAGTAGTTTATTCCACAGACATAAGGTGTTTTTTAAATAAACTTTTAAGGCATCTAGAAGCCCATTGCAATCAGAATTTCATCTATTATTAACGAGAAGAGTTGAAACTCTCGGGTATTCATTAGGAGAGAAGAGTTGTACAGGCTGCTCAAATATTCTCTCTGTGGTGTTAGAAGTGCAGATACAACAGGCTCCTGCTATCAAAACAGAAACACTGCAACTTTCAGGATAAGATAAACGAATCCAGATAATAGGTTGATAAATATAAATAGGCCTTTTAAGAAGTAAAAAGCATACCTAAAACACTGCTCTTCGTCTAAATGTGACTAATAATGTAAGCAAGATTTTGAAGAAAAAAAAAAAAGCAGCATTTGAAACTCCTTGTTTAAATTAGTAGCACATGTGAAAGCCAACGGATTTTTTTTGGCAGAAGGATTCTGCAGCCCTTGCTGGACACGTGAATTCCAACAGGGAACACGAAGATTGCTTGATTTAGTTTCATATCTGGGTTTTACTGGGAGGGAGGGGAAAGAAGAAAGGAAGAGAAGGGCGTTTTCCTGGATAATACCACGATGAGCAAAACCTGGCTTTGTTGTCTTTCCAAGGACACCAATGACTGTGGCTCCAGGCAACAATGTCTCTTTTCTTCCCATCTTTTTTAAAAGAAAAGGGAAGTGAAGAGCTGTTTGTGTTTTCACTCCCCTCCACCCCTTCCTCAGGGTTTTTCTTCCAGCGTATATTTTGTTATCGAGTTTCAGAGTGTGCTTGCAGCACTGAGTAATACACTGGATAAAGTACCAAACATTTGATATCTTAGAATAACAAATCAGTTGGGAAGGAGCTTTCCTGCTGATGTTGCTTCCATCCATGTTGTACTTACAGGAGAACTGCCAAAATTAAAACAAAGAATTCAGTTTCTTTGGGGCTTAGGTATATACAGTAGATAAGTTACTTGGTAACACTAGTTTTCATAGTCTTTTATGTTTAAGGGAAGCAGTGCTTGGGCTAAGCTCTTAGCTCAAGTTATGAAGCAATTAATACATAAAAACAGTGCTGGTTTTGGTTCAAAACACAAATTTTAAAAAGCTATCTGTGAGAACATAATGTGAGCAAAATGCCCATTTTTCTTACAGCATCTCTCAAACAGCAAGGCCAGAAGGTTTGGGCTGATGCTTCTTTTGGGTTGGTGGTGACTCACAGAGCACTAGTGTTCTTTTGCAATTTAATGAAAAAGTAGAATATGTTTGAAAATGTTCTAGTTAGATCATAGAATCACAGAATGGCTTGAGTTGGGAGGCACCTCAAAGATCATCCAGTTCCATCCTCCTTCTGTGAGCAGAGTTGCCAATAACGAGGAGCATCCAAAAGTTTGTTCTGTTTGTGGCAGGCTTTTCTGGTTTGTTGTGAGCAGCAGTTTGGACTTGACAATACAGGAGAACACCATCTTATGTCTGCAGAGGATTCTAAGGAACAGACCATGTTACACGTAGCACCATGAATATAGTAAGTGAATGCAGGGGATAAATCTAACAGAACAAACCAGTGCTAACATGCAGCAGGGTAGGGAATACTATAAACCAGTAATCTCACTCTTCCTTTTGCAGTCATCATTGCTGAAGGAGACAGTAAAGCAAGGTCTGTAGGAGGATGAGGCAGATTTCTGTGAGGTTCCTCCATGTGCAGTAGCAGTGTGAAACAGCCCATCGGTGCTTGCTTGGAAAGCTTCGGTGATGCAGTGTTCTAATCAGAACTGGAAAGCAACAAGGACTTGACCAAATGAGACACTCGTGGGGCTGCCTGTGAGAGGCTATGAAAGTGAAAATAAGCCACTGTGTTTGACATAGTGGGCAAGAAGAAGCAAAAGGCAAGAGCATGGAAGGGACGGTTACAGCCAGAGGCTGGGAAAATGATCATTACAGAGACATTGCAAATGGATTATCAACAGGAGGAAATTGCCCTGTCAAGATAAGAGGAAATGGTATTTTGTAATCGTAACATGAGATGAGAATCTAGATGTGGGTGGCCAGGAAATGCTCTATCTTACAGATGCTCATTTCAAAGCACCTCTTAGAATTAAACGCAGCTAGAATATGAGGACACAGAGTAATGCCCAGATTCAAGGATACTGCTGAGTTACCAGCCTAAATGCCACTCAGAGTAAGGATACTTCTCTCACCAGCCAACGTGTAGGGTAGGCAAATGAATCTGTGCTGAAGAAGGTTGTAAAATTATTTCTGGCAAATACGTGGAGTGAAAGGAAGAGATCCTCTGAGTCCTGAACATGAGGCCAGAAGGATCTTCAGGAGAGCACCCTGAAAGAACAAGGCGTGATGATGGAGTCTTGGATGCGGGGGGAGAATCAGCTAGCAAAAAGAGTAATGTGAATGAATGTATTTCTAAATTTGTTGTGTAGGAACTTCAGTGTCCCTCCTGGTTTTCCTGCAGGGCTGCTTAGCAGGATACACTTAGGCAGGGCAATGAAGTCAGCTGTTGCTTTTCAGCAGAGGGCTGGGGCAGGAGTTGCCAAGAGACAAGCATAAGGCATGCAGTCAAAATGCTTTCCCTGGAATATGTCTGCATGCCTGGGGTGTCAGTCTTACCTTTGATATTGTAAAAAAGCCAACGGTGTAACTGGAAGAGATATTTAAAACCAAAGCTAAGGTTCACTACAATTAAGATATGGCGCAGAACACTTGTATGGTGAATTGTAACGTGTGTAAATGTAAAAACAGCAGAGAAATCAAGAGCTGAAGGGGTTACATAGAAAATATAAGGTAGTAAAGAGCCTGGATCACCTCTTAAACAGCAAACACGATGATAGAATAATTTCTTTGCTTATTGGAGAGAAATCTACAGTTCTTCCACAAGACTGTTTTGTTGGACCACTGAGTTGTCTTCTGAGTGCTCTGTACTCTTCTGGGTTGGGATGGAACAACACGATGTGGTAGAAGCAATATTGTCCAGCACAGACCATTAGCAGAGTGAGCTTTTGACCTGATATGAAAGTAATGCTGCTGGACGTGCCCAGCAGCCTCAAGAGTTTGTCATCTTGCAGCCTCTGCAGCACAACCTCACAAAGTCCTTAAAGAAAGGCTCATGCTCAGAGTGTTCTAAAAATTAACCTGTTTTTAGGATTTAGAATCTTATTTGTTGTAATGCAACTATTTTCTTATTTCATGTAACATGGCCACTGTTACTGGGGAAGGAAAGTGCCAAATCCTACCCATTCTGAGTAAGCCAAGAGAGTAACTGTGGGAGCAGCATGTTAGTTGTCACTGAATGTTGTAACTCTCTATGGAAAAAGCAAATAGTCCAGGTAGTCTTGCAGGAGATGAAGAGCTGAAACCAGATATCAGGGTGGTTTGGTTTTTTTTTTTCCTCTTAACCAAAAGAAATGAGTATGGTTGGGAATATCGTACGTGTTGTAGGTACGGTTATACCCGAGGTAGTTTTCCCATGATTCAGCAGTGTGGGTTTGTCTGTCCTTCCAGGCATGAATAACCGTGAAGTCCTGGAGCAAGTGGAACGCGGTTACCGGATGCCATGTCCTCAGGACTGTCCCATCTCCTTGCACGAGCTTATGATCCACTGCTGGAAAAAAGACCCAGAGGAGCGTCCAACTTTTGAATATTTGCAGGGTTTTCTCGAAGACTACTTTACTGCAACAGAACCCCAGTACCAGCCCGGTGACAACCTGTAACTCCCTGGTCTCCACACACTGTCACAAATTGCCAGGTGTCCCTCAGCCCTGTCTCACCTGCCCTTCAGCGTCCAGCTCCATGATTGGCTTCCAGGAGTGCAGCAGCATCTCTCAGCACTGCTGGGCAAAGAGGGGCTGGAGCTGGGAACTCGAGCAGCCCTCGCCTATGACCACTTGTCCTAATAATCTGAATGTCCTGGATGAAAAGGAGAAAAACACTTGTTTTTTCTTAATCAAAGACTCCTAAACTGCATTATATTGATGTTATGTAAACTGCAAAACCTCCGTTCATTGTAAATAGTAACTCAGTGCCAATAACTGATCCTAGTGCTTTCCTTTTTTTAAAACGCGAAACCTATGTGATTTTAACTAGTCTTCTCCTGACCCGACTAAAAGTATTATTTTCCAGAAGTGGCCTCTTTGTCTAAAACATTTTTTTTCATGTTTTAACAAAAAAAAAAAAAAAAAAAAAAAAAAAAAATCAGGACAGGTGTTTGGTTTTTTGCTTTTTTATATATAAAATATATATAATATATATACATACGTGTACATACCGTATATGGGTGCTGCTGCAGAGGAAGCTCATTTTGAACTGAATGAATCCTGCTGCAGCAGTACCCAGAAAATGATAATTTTACTGCAGACATGAAAACACTGGTGAGATTGTGGAAGCCAGTGGTCTAATTTTTGGCTTTTGCCAAGCATGATTTTTTTAAATTGGATTGCACTTTTTGTTTATGATTATGTACCTGTAGATGGTTGTAACTTTGCTCTTTCAGGAATCATGTGCTGTATTTACAGTAATGTTTCCGATGTTTAACAAGTGTGTGATGATTTGTTCTTGAAACTAAAATGAACATATTTAAAGCGAGAAAACTACAGCATCACCGTTGGAACTGGAAAATGGAAACTGCGAGGACTTCTTGTATCAGAACGTGTATACTGAAACGTTTCAAAAAGATTTATTAAACCGTGTAACCACATTCAGATGGTCTTAAAATCATAGCATCTTAGCCATGTCCAATGCTAAACTGTTGGTCACGCAACTAGGATTCTTCTGTTTTACGTGTAACATTTTTTCATTGTAAAATAAGTGTGTTCAGTGTCCTGTACTGCTAATGAAAGTACTTTCTCTGTGTCTGCAAGTTCTCCAGTGGAATTACTATGCACTTCTTTACATTTCATGGGAGATGCACAGAACAAAGTATTACCTTTTCAGTTGTCTGTACCAGCCTTCAATTACTTACGTTTAACCAAAAAAAAAAAAAAAAAAAAAAATTCCTTTCTATTTCTATTGAGTTTTTAATACTGAGTTGCAAATTTTAAAGTCTTAATTACATTTTGTTATGATTTATTTGCAAGTTTACATTTTAAAACTGTTTAACTTTCTTAATTTAGTAATTAAAAAAAAAAAAGAGCATTTTACATTTGGACAGTTGTTCATTTGTTTAAACTGTGGAGATGACGGTGGAGAGGAGATGAGAACGTTTCAAGAAGGGCAGTCGTGCTCTTTGGGGCTTCGCATTTGCTAGGAGTGTGCAGGTCTATGGGGCATCGTTTTCAGAATTCTGAAGTCAGTATGTTTGTAAGCAGCTGGAGTTCAACTGTAAGGAAGGTGGTTGAGTGCACAGCTGGTCTCTCCTCTGTTCTGCAGAAGAATTTCTTCTTCGATAATTCCTTTGCTTTTAGTATGAATACATTTGCCAGTGTTGCAGGAAAAAGAAATCTACGCCTTGTATTGTCGTTGCTCTAAAATATTGCAGCCGAGTAAGACTTCATGACAGTTTAAGCATTTTTTTAATTATTTAATAATTAGGTTGTGGATTTGTAGCCTGAATCGCCACACGTTTTCTAAAAAGAACTTTTTTTTTTTGGTTCCTAACACGATGATGAATTGAGATTTGGAGAAAACACTGTCATCGCTGTTTTCCTATTTTCTATACAAAGCAGTGATTGCAAATCCTCTTGCAAAGAGAGTTCTGCACTCAGCCTTTCTCCAAGTGTGACTTTACATGGCAATGTTGCTTGTTACCAGACTTCCATGATAAACTGGTTACCGTTTTACGTGTAGAGTCTATAAGTACCGTTATGTACACGCTATATTCAATGTTTCTGTACCTGTAGCTGTGGAACACTGAAGAGGCCATAATTCTTGTTGGACTTTTTAAAATCAGTCTCCTCTTAATACTTACAAGGTGAGTTGTGGTCCTTTTTCCCACAGCTAGCCCCTGCCTTAAAGCATCACCCACTGCGCTAAGCTCTCTGCAGCAGCTCAGCTGGCTGGTGAAGCCAAAACGTCATGAGCCCAGACAAGGGTGGCAAAGCACGGTCATTCTTCCAAGCTCTATAGCAGATGGGATGAGGCTAAAACACTTGGAATTTTGCCTGTGTTTCTCGTTGGAAGTAAGACTGAGATGGGGAGTCATTGGGATTTTATGGCCTTTATTTCTGATTCTCGAGTTTGCGGTTCCTCATGTCACATTCAGTCTGTGAGTACCTGCCTGCAGCCGTGTGCAGACTGCTGCTGCTATTGGGTGGCAGATCCAGACCATTTCTCATCGGTAGCTCTTCTGCTTCTTTTTCTTAATGTTGGGAGTTTTGTTGTTTGGGTTTTTTAATCTCTCAAATAAAAACATTAGTAAAATTTACACGAGGTTGTTAGCATTTTTGCTATAAATTAATAAGATCGTTTCCTTAGCCACTGTGTATACACCACACACAGCTGTGTGGTGACTGTAGAAGTAAAAATTATCTAGAAGTATCCTCTTCTCTCCAATAATTGTGTTTAACATAAGGCTAAATAAATCACAGCCAGGTGAAGACGGTTGGCCAAAAGCTCCTCGCAGCCTGACTCCAAACCTCCACGAAGAGGTGACCCACCGACAGCTGGGAGGACTCTGGGGGTGATCCCTATCTCCGGGTGGATTCATCTCATGCCAGTCCCATGTGAAATGACAAGCAGAGATGCTACAATGCCACAAAAGGGACAATTGGTACAATTAATGCTTGTTAACGTATTTCTGTGGGAAGGAAATAATGGGAGACTTTGGTGGATCCTCCGAAAGATCCAAAGTTTGTCAAAGGCACTGACATGATCTTTGGCTTCTGCAAAAGGTATTCAACTTAGTTCTATGTGACGCTCTGACTTTGGTTTAATTACCACTGTAGAAAATAAATACAAAGTAAATACAAAACGGAAAACTGATTAACTGCTAACATCACAAAAGTAATCCCATGTGGAAAATCCGTCTACAGTGCAAGCACTCCTCATGAAGTCTGTGTGATGGAAAGAACTCATGCTCACCACAAGGGCAGAGTGCTGCTTGTCTTTGACCTTGCCACAGAACTTGGAGGTGAGTGGGAAGTTGGTCAGATTTATTTGGATGAGGACCATCCATTTCTCAGATGCTCAAATAAAGAATGCAGCATGCTAGTGATTGCTACCATATTGCACCCTGAGGGTCTAAGGGCCTCATGTGAGGCTGAGCCCAATATGCAAGAGCTATTAGTGTATATACAGTAGCTCCTCTTCTAATGCGAGACAATATTCATCCATCAAAGGCGGCTTTTCCTGTCTAATGGGAAATCACCACCAGCAGTGCAGACAAAAGCATATTTATTTTCTCAAATCATGTCAGTTTGAGGGTCTGTCAGTCTTTCAAGAATAATTGAAGTCTGTTTGCAGCTCAGAAATCTCATTGTGTTCTGCCATCTCAGTAGCAGTGTGATTATAATTTCCTGTGACTCACACACTGAAGGGGCTTCTGTGAGTCAGGACAGTCAGTGTTCCCTGCCACCTTCACTGAAGGAGGGGAAGCTTTAAGTTTGGATTTTCCTGCACAGTCCAAAAGAGAACCCACATTCTATCAGCAGAAAATGAAAAGGGCCCCTGGCCAGGCTGCCACCCACACAGAACATGAAGCTCTGCCTCCCAGGCCATTGACTTGCCAGGAGCAGCTCTGATAGCTGAAACCAAGGTGCGGTCTGAACATGAGGGAAGTGCCAGCTTCACCTCTGTCTGTGAGATGTTTTCTGTTAATGTTTTCTGTTAATGTTTAATACAAGGTGTTCTTGTGTGTATACATCAAAATGCAATTCACACGCAACATCCGTACCTACACAAACACCAGTTCATCTCCTTGTATTCTCCCCCCGTAGCAGCGCACTTAACAAAAACGCATTTGTAAAACAGGGTGTGAGTGCATTAGAGGACAGAATGGTGTTAATAACGAAAGAGCTTCTCTTGTTGGCTTTCTTTTTTCTTCTTTGCTGTCTCCTACTCCTTGCACAGGCCAGGAGAGGGGCGGTGAGCACAGCCCTGCAGTGTTTGGGGCCTGCAGTCATGGCACAGAGGCTCTGCGGCTGATTCCCAAGTCAGGGAGGAAAAACCTTTCTCCCAAGGGCACGGCTGCAATGTGGGGCCTGCAGAAGGCCGATAGGGACAGGAGTGCCCTGCTGGGATGCACAGCATTCCATGTGGGCTGTACCTCGTGTGGTTAATGGGGAGAGCCAGAGGTCTCGGCACCGACTGTGCTGGTGGCACCTGTGTTCCATTGTGGGCCATCAGGTGACAGCAGAGCAGTGAGCTCAGGCTGCAGGTGCTTTTACACAACGTAAACAACTGATGAAGGGAGAGGGAGTAGCCTGTATCTAAGATAGTGGGCAAAATGCCCCAGGAGCTGTGTGTCTGTGTCTGAAGGGAAGGCATTATGCCTACCCACCTCAGGCAGGTGGGAGCCGGATTGTTCTGCTCATTGTTGGGAATAACTCAGCATTAAGCTCCATAAATGGCTACAAGGGCAAAGAGCACAGATAGGAGATTCTCCTCCTTCCTCCCTGGCTGGGCTGCAGCTTGCCGAAGGCTCTGGGCCGCTCTTCCGTACATCAGCATTTGTTGCTGAGCCCCTGCACTCAGAGCACTGTAAAATGTGTGGGGCTGCTGGTGGTCCCATCTTCACACCAACCCCTGAGGCTGGAGGGGGTGGATTTTCTTTCAAGGAAGAAAAAAAAAAAAAAAAGAAAAAAAAAAGCAGGGAAGGTTTTTGATCGTGCTGTAGCTTTATCTGCTTATTCTAGGGTTCACCCTGCCCAAAACCTTGGCACCGCTGACTCAGTATTCACACTCGCAATGCTCTGGGGTGCCTTCCAGCCCCATCACACCTCAGGATTTCTCAGAAGTTGTCCAGGAAGGCTCCCTCCTGCTGGAAAACGGATGCAGCAGTGCCCTTTTGACTCACGCAACATCTGCACTCCTTGCTGATGGCCGTGGCCTGGGCACAATCAGGTGGAGCCAAAAATAGGTGCTCAGCCAGAAGACAGCGGGTGCTAACTCCTGGTCTGCTAAAAAACGTAAAAAGCCACACTGGGATTTGATTTATATTCTAAAGGCAGAGGCTGAGGTACGTTTGATCATCTGAGAACTAAAGTATGCCCTCAATTCCCATGCCTCCCATGTGCAGCCAGGCCTCCAGTGAGCTTTGTACATGACCTCACATACATCCCATGTATCAAACACACACCGCATCCTGAACATTTGCATATGGCACATGTCTTCTGTTCCACTTGGGTGGCCGTACCCTCCTGCCTCTAACTCCATCGCTCACCCCACAGCTCCTCATGCACTACTCTGGGTGTGTGTTGCTGAAGAAGAACGTCCTCTGGTCTTGCAGAGAGTGGGAGCTCTGTTAATTGTCAAATGCCGAGTGGGTAATAATCAATGGATGCCTAATTGGAAGCAACAGGGAATAAAATAGGTATTACTTAGCTCCTGCTCTTAATTAAGGGGATACGGAATGCTGTGGGGAAAATCTTAACAAATGGCAGGAGGGTTTTGTCATTATGCAAGGTTTAATTAGAAGCAGTGCATAAGCTGACGTGGAGGTGCTTATTTCTCCCCTTTCAGGTGTCTCTCCAGGGCGTGACTAGAAGATGCCAAAGCAAAAGCCTAAAAAAAATGTTTGTGCAGGCGCATGGACACTGCTACACAGCAGGAAATGGAAGCAAACCCCTTCGCAGTGCAACAGCAGTGAGGATCTGGCCAACTGAGGTTGCAGTGTGCCTTACACCGCGGCAGGTGGAATGAAAGGCTCATTATGATGTCTCCAGATTAACTCACATCACTAATGTGAAAAGCTGAGCAATGTGGAGTGCTTTACTCCAAACAGTGAATCGTTTGGGAACAAAATCATTTATGATGAAATTAATTCTATGGCTATGTAATTGCAGTAGAAGACGCAAGAAGCAGCACCAGACATTGGCGTTGTCTTCCTGATCAAAAATAGCAATACTACTCCTAAAGGACAAGCAACTGCTTTTTATAAACAACAGCTCAGGGTGCTGTTGCCAATGAAAACAATCCAACCTGCATTTGAATATTAATCTGTACCCAATACGACACAGCACATTCTGCTCTTAAACAGTGTGCAGATGAGATACTAACTCTAAAGCATTCCGAGTTTGAGCCAGTGCTCTGTGAAGACAGTAGGCAGACTTCAGAACTACAAAACAGCCTTCAGAATACAATTATGATGGCCTGGGTTTGGGGAGTGGGACAGGCTTCTCTGAGATAAATTCTGAGATAAACTTAGACAAGTTTTCTAAGTTTCCTAACCCAAAAGTAGTCAATTGCTTCTACAGCTCTGTGGAAGAGTGTTTAGGTGGACCTCTGCTTTGCTCTTAAACCTGCTCAGCAGTATTGTTATCATTTAGCAGTCTTCCATGCGTTTTGTGGTTTTTTTTTCTCTTTTTTTCAGACTTCTAAGAAAGTACCTGAAGCACAAGTGAAAGGAAGTACTTCATGTGAAAAAAGGAGGGTGAGAAGAGACCTCATCGCTTTTCCACAACTATGCAAAAGGAAGTGAAAGCAAGGTGGGAGTCAGTGTCTTTCTCAGATGACAAGTTATAGGATGCAAGAAACAAATTCCAGTTGCACCAGAGGAGGTTTACATTGGATATCAGGAATGACTTCTGCACAGGAGGGGTGGTTAGGCATTGGAATGGGTTGCCCAGGGAAGTGGTGGGGTCACCATCCCTGAAGGTGCTTAAGAGACACGAGGATGTGGTGCTGAGGGATATGGTGACTGAACTTGATCTTTGAGGTCTTTTCCAACCAAAATGATTCTTTGATTGTAGGTACCTGCTGATTTCTGGGGGTTAGTAAATTAAAGAAGGAGCAGAGCTGGTCCTTTGGTTGCTGCTGCTGGCACTGTGAGGTCTGTAGGTCTGATTTCTGGACTCACATGTCTGTACACACATGAGGACCAGATTTCACAGCCTATCCCCCAGGCATCACATCCAGAGGAACAAGGCTGCTCTTGCTCCCTTCTTTGGGCCACAAATACCACTTCAAATAAAGATACATAGATGGCAATTTTCATGGGGAAATAACCTTAGGAGAATGCTGATTCAGATAGCACTAAATCCTAGGGGCATTTCTAGGTGGCCAAATGCATATGGAGCACATAAAGCTACTGGTGAGAGTTTAATGAAAGGCCACCAAGATACTGAAAAGACTGGAGAGATCTAGGACTGTTCAGCATGGAGGAGAGGAGGCTCAGGGGGATCTCATCAATGTACAAATATCTGAGGGGACAGTGCAAAGAAGACATAGCTAAGCCTTTTCATAGGTGCCCAGTGCCATGGCAAGGGGCAATGGAACTGGAACACAGGAGGTTCTCTCTGAACAGCAGGCAGCCCTGTGCTGTATGGGTGATGGAGCACTGGCACAGGCTTCTCAGAGGCTGCAGTCTCCTCCTCAGGGATCTCCAAAAGCTGGACGTGGGCTGCAGCACCCTGCTCTAGGTGTTCCTGCTTGGACAGAGGTTGGAGCAGATGGACCCAGGGGTCTCAGTCAGCCTCAATCAGTCTGTGTTTCTGTAGCATGGTATCCAGGATATAAACAATGCAGAATGAGAGAGGCTTGTCCATAGCTGTTGCCAGAATAGGAGGTAGAAGTGTTTGATGGTATTGTGTGTGAAGGTAGAGATGTTTGATGGCAGCACAACACAGTCCTTTACAAACAGATCCTGCCAGCAATACAGGGAAGACCCCTGTTCAAAGCCCTGCTTTTATCACTGGTGCAGCCACAGGGTGCAAGCTGCAGTGCAGTTGCCATGAGGCTGATGGGAAGCCAAATTTGGTGCGACTCAGGGCTGGGCCATTCCTCCTTAGGCCCTGAGCCCCCCTCGGGCAGTGCTCCCCACCAGGGTCCAGTTCTGTGGGCAGCAAAGGATGCATATCCCTGGTTGTGTTAAAGCAGGAGCGCTGACACCCATCTGTGGGATGATGCTGTTAACTGAGTGTTTTCTGGCTCCAGCCCAGAAGCATACTGTTGGATGACCCCAAAGGAAAGGTGGGTATCCTCAGCAGAGGAGGAAGGAAAGGAGTCAGACAGAGGGCCGGGCTGAGATCCTGAGGTCTCTGAGAAGAAGGTAAGCCCCGGGGAGCACCACTGCATATATAACCATGCTTAGCATTCAGCATGGGCCTGCTCCCAGCCATCTAAACGTTCCCAAAGAAATCTCTCATGAGGAAATAAGTGTATGGGCTTCAGCCTGCAGCCATGAGCAGGGCTTGAGGGCGGTGTGTCTCCATAGGGGGGATCCTCGTGCCATGGAATGGGTGCAGGAGCAAGAAGCACTGCCTGGACTCAAGGAATGTGATTTAGATGTGTGCAGGCCAGCCGGTCAAGCGCAAAGCCAGCAGCCGCCTGAAGCTGCACAGCTGCAGCCAAGACAGACTCCTCCTAGGGCTACACTAAGATGTAGGGTAAAGATCAGGAGCAGCTCCGGGCAGAGAGGGCAGTGGAGCGGGTAGGTCAGCGAGGCGGTGCAGGTGGACACACAGCTGCATCCTGCGGCAGCAGCCGAGGAATGGCCGCCAGCTGCCTCACCCAGCGCTTGGAGCAGCGGGGAGGCATCAGGAGGAAAGCTTGGAAGTGACTAAAAGTCAAACTTTAGGAAAAAAAAAAAAAAGACACTAAATTTTTCGTTGTTGTTGTTCTTTATGTAGTTCGTTATCGTCACGGTGTGATTTTCTTTGGTAGGCTGAATCACCGTTGTTGTAATGCTTGGGTCTGACGGTAAGTAACAGAGGATTAATAAAAAACAAAACACACAAAAAACACGGCGGCTTTTCCAGTGAGGCACACTGCTTAGGACTCACAGCGGGTTTCCCCTACAGCTGTTTCTCTGCTCCCGCAGAGCAGCCCGGCCTCCCACGGCAGGGAGACGCGCGCGGGCATTCGGAGAGCGTGAAGCCCAGCGCGTGGCTCCTCCACGCCGCTCCACTCCCCCGCGGCGGCTGCCGACGAAGCTCCCCATTCCGCGTTGTGATTTGCATGCCTCCTCCACTTCCTGCTGCAGAGCCAGTTCTGCAGCCTACCTGGGAGAGGAAGGGAGGCTGTCGTAAAAGGAGGAAAAAAAAAACGGCCGAGGAGGGAGAGCCGGGTGTACGCAGAGCCCGCAGGATTCGCTCCAGCCCTGTCCCCTTCCCGCTGAGCTCAGGGCGAGCGTCCCTCAGCCCAAGGTAAGGAGTGCTGAAGACGCTGCGCTTCTCGGTCCCTGCCCGCAATGAGCTGCTGACCCACTTTTGGCTCTCGGTGAATGTTCCCCCCCCCCACCCTCAAATGTCTCTCTCCCTCCCTTTTTCCCCCTTCTCTCTCGTTCTAACGATAGGCTGACTTTCACAGATGGTCACAACATGTTTCAGCCATTTCACTGCAGTCTGTTTTTTTTGTTGTTTGTTTTTTTTTTTGTTTTCTGATCAGGAGAGTTTTGGGGTAAGCGCTGGAAAGGGACACGCCTGGTGTCGAAATGCTGTCCTGCCTATTTGCATAGCTGCCTGGCAGCGCCTGTAGCCAGGTCCCATCCCGCTCCCTCCCTACACGGCTGTGTGAGCCCAGCGCAGCTTATGCCCTCTGGCACAGAGCTGGGGGTGGCCATGGGGACCTGGGCCTCACAGTGCCAGGGCAGCTCCCAGCAGTGCCAGACAGGCCCTCAGACCCACTGAGAGCAGGAAAAAAGCAGGTTTCTGGGCCCAGCTTGCTCAGCCCTCCACGGTGTTGGTATGGAAACGGTGGGAGCGAGCCGGTGTGGCATTGCTTTTTAATTACAGTACAATCAGCTGTGTAAAAATGACTCTAATTTCAAACAGTAGCCGTTTGTTTCAGGATGTGGGTTTTGTGGGGCTGAGTAGTGAGAACCGTAGGTTTGGGCTTACTGATCCTCAGCCACCACCGAGACACCAGAACTGCCCCGTCCTGCACACTCCACGCAGGCTCGAGGCCCAGCCTGGATGCTGCTGTCGACTGCACGTGTGTGTCCATCTCTGCAGCCCCACTGCCTTGAGACAGAAAGCCTGTTGTTCTGTGGGTAGATCCCAGGTGTGCCCCCACAGCCCCCTGCATGCCCAACCGCTTACTGTTGGGCACAGCTGTGACCTCATTGCTGGGCAGATCGCTGGGAAATGGCCTGAGGCTGTGTCAGGTCAAGGAGATGAAGCAGTTTAGCACTGCAGCGGGCAGAGTGAAGGTGAGTGTTGGGTCAGGACCCATGCCCACAGGGACGCCTGATCCTTCACTGAGGACAGTTTTTAAATGCTTGTTTCTCTTTAGCAAACCACTTCAGGAATGTCCTCTTCCATTTCAGACAGGCTCTGAGTTTCCCTTTGCTGCCCTTGGCCGCAGGCTGCGTACACTGTGAGGGCCATGTGTAGCAGGGTCAGCTGTTGGGCAGCTTCTGCTGCCTGTGCTGCTGCCTGTGATACCCTCACACTCTGAGGTCCTGCTGAGTACCAGCTATGTTTTGAAGCATACAGTACTTCAAAAAAAAAAAAAAAAAAAGTGTTTTGTTTTGTTTTTCACTAATCTTTTTAAGGAAGGAAACAAATGTGTGCAATTATGTGTGTCAGTCAGTGCCCCTCACCACCAGCAGTGGCTTTTGAAGTTTGGCAGAGGGTGCATGTCTGTGAGATGTACACATTTCTGCACGTTTCACAGAGCAAATGAGTGAGCGTGTGAAAGGCTGTTATCACAGCAGCTGAGGGAGACGTGTCAGGTCCCTGAGTGTTCTCCACGCACCCGGCAGCCCACGCTGCAGAGGGCAGAGTGGTTGGGGCAAGCACGTCAGCCTTCAAGATGCTGGAGATGTTCCCTTGTTAGGAACCAGATGCTCCTAAAAAAGTGCAAAGCTATAGGAAAATAGGCTTTCGTGGCCCCCAGGGAGGTTGGCTCCTCTCGGGTGGTCCTCCCATGCAACTCCACTCAGCTGTCCCCAGTTTTTGCCTAATGGTTTTGTGCTTTGCAGATGTAGTGGGGCTGTGGGATATCCCAGTTTGGGGGTTATTTGGTGCCTGTGGAAAATTAATGAGCATCAGAAATAGGTGGAAAATAATCTCTGGGAAGCAAACGCATTTTTAAAATGCCTGTGAGTAGACGTCTAAGATCATTGCAGCCATTTTCATATTTCATAAGTACTGGAAAACTAGCAGGGAATTCTGCCTATAGTTGAGGTTCCTGCTTGCATGCTTTTTAAGGGTGTTGCACTTTTAGTTTGTTAATTCTTGTTGTCTAGGGTTCCTTTTATTCACATTTCAGAGTGTATATCCAGAGAGGTGTAGAGATGCTAGAGCTGCGAAACAGAATATTATATTTGCCAGGCAGGGAGGTGTGGAAGCATGTTGTCTTGTTTTCCTGGTATAGGCAGCCTTTTATGCCATGGCTGCAACCATAGTCAGAATGGAACAGAAATGTTGTTTCCAGATCACTTTTCTTCTCTCAGAAGTTGTGAAAATAAACCTTACCTGCCCTAGGGAGTTTAAAATGTGGGCTAAGAATGTGACATGTTGCTTTGGTCTTAACTGTGGAAGGTACCCCCACGGAGAGGGTAAGCATCCATGATGACAACAGCTCAAATTCTTTGTGGTGAAGTGCAGCTACTAAGCTTGGTTTCCCTTGGCTATGTTTGTTTAGGTTGTTAGACTCAAAACAGCTCCCACATTTGCACTTAGAATGACTTGGGTGGGAAGGAACCTCAAAGCCCACGCAGTCCCACCCCCTGCTGTGGGCAGGGCTGCCCCCCCAAGTTCAGCTGCCCAGGGCCCATCCTACCTGGCCTTGAGCACCTCCAGGAACCGGGCATCCACAGCTTCTCTGGGCAGCCTGTGCCGGTGCCTCACCGCCCTCTGAGTGAAGAAGTCCCTTCTAATGTAAACATAACGCTTGCTCTTCCTAAAAGGATTTGTCTCTGTTTTTCTGAGGAAAGTTGAGTCTGATATCTCTGTAGAGAAAGCTGTGCTTAACATGATCTGCTTACGCACTTAGACTTATGTGACCCCATCTCAGCATTGGTTGCAATCTCGATGATGCGTGTATCCTCATGACAGCTTGCAAGTTCTGCATCCAATTACTCCCATCTTACAGATGGATATTTGCAGCACCAGAGAGCTTGAATGATTCAGACAAAGTACATAGGAATTGTTTGGAAGTGAAAAAGTTCCCATCAACCCCCAGCCCTTGTGATCACAACTTTGCCTTAATCTAAATCCATGTTATTTCAGAAATAGTATGGTTGGTGAATAAAAGAACCTTCCCTTGCTTGCTGTGCACCAAGAAAGGTGAGGTTCCTTTCTCATCCAAATGTTTTCTTTTTCACTGGTATATGCAAATAGATGTTTGATCAAAAGATTAGAGATGACTTTCCCCCTCTCTGAAAGTGGCAGGAGTGCAGATACACTGTGTTGCAGATTTCCTCTTCTGTTTATTCACTGTCAGAACTTTTCTAATTAGAAGCAGATCGATGGTTAATGTATGCATTGGGATGGTGCATCCTGACAAGTCTGGGGAATAAATGGGATGCCTGATGGATTTCGCAACCAGACAGAAGTGAACATCAGAGATGGGCCCAGACCCAACACTCTTCGTCTCTTTGGGCAGCCCCTTGCTTCTTTCAGATGTCTCTTAGGGGAGTTTGGCCCTTGCTTCCAACTTGGATTGTTCTTAGGTCTGTCCACACTGAAGAGTCTGTTCCCCTCCCATTTATGCAGCTGTCCAGAGGTGGCAGTCACCAGCCTCATGCATGTCCAGGCATTTGGTGGAATGTCACCAGCAGCTCCCTCTCTGAGAAATGGAAGAACGCAGGGTCTGGGAAACCTCACAGGAGAACTAGGACAGCATTTCTGCCCACAAACCTGGGTCACTGTCTGGTGGGTCGCTGAGCACCCACCCAGGAAGTTTTTTGCTTATTTGATGCACGCTGAAGAGCTGCATGCATGAGGAGAGGAAGGAAGAGAAAGAAAATGGGTATTTAAGGAGTTCCCTTAGCATTTCTGAGAGCAGCCCAGGCTTGGCCACTATATCCCTTTAGGAAGGGCCTCTTCTTTTTATTACAAACAGGAATATAAGCAAAAGCTCCAGCTGGTTATCAGTAATCTCCTGCATAGTCATCGGTGCAGGGGGTATATTAAATTCTTGAAGCTTCCTGGCAATATCATGATCTGACTTGAAGCTGCAGTGTTGTTGGAAATGAGGTTGCACATGATCTACATTCTTCAGTGCTCTTGGTGCCAGAAAAGGGATCAGGCTACAGGTTTCTTAGGATATTTTAGTATGTTTACCCTAATTCTTCAACGCTAGGGACTTAAGCAAGTTATTTTTCTGTCCACTGCTTGACTGTACTTGCAAGATAAGCCCTACAAAAAAAGTCAGAGGAGACCTAATGAAGTTGCAGTGCATGAGGCTACATAAAATACTGAGATAATGGGCTCAGTGTTGGGTCTTTTTCCAGAAGCCAAAGATCTTCAGCAGTGCAAAACCAATGTCCTGAAGCACTGTTGTTAGAGGAGGAATGTTTCTTCTCTATCATTTCCAGCAGTGAGGGGATTTCTCCTGGGAATTCCCATCCAAATACTACTACCAGCATTGCTCAAGGCATACAGCATGTCCCAGGGTAAACTTGCCCTTGGGGCTGTCTCTACAGACAGAACTCTGCTATTCTGACAGCCTTCCTTGCCAAGCAGAGCTATTGAGAGAGGAGGAGATTTGTGAAGTCACTGCTCCTCCTTTGCACTGATCAGTCTCTTCTAACACCAAAGGCCCCTCAGTGCTTTCTGCCTCAAGCCCACAGGAGTAGGACTGCAGAGGTGTCAAAGCTCAGCCTTTGCTGCTCGGCTGCACTGTGGCAGGAGCTAAGCAAAACAATATTTAAAAAGCTAAAAGCTTTTCCAGGGAAATATATAGCAGGTGGAATCAAGTCTCGTTTCTGTCTGACCAAATTATTTTTGCTCAGGTATTTGGGGTAGTTTTCATAATGTTCAGTGCATGTTACATAGGAAGGAGATAAGGCAGTCATTTAAGTATTGCATTGATTTAAGTGATAAAGAGGTATGAGTCCTTTTAGAGGGCCAAACTAATAGGAAAAACATCTTGAACTGTTCTGAAGTGAGCCATTTGAAGTGCTTGGTAGCTCAGTAATTGTGGAATATCTTAGTATCTTAGGTCTTAATCTCCCTCTTCCGAAAGGAATAGTCAATACACCCTATGAAAACTTGAAAATAATTTTGCATTTTTCCTGCCCCTGTTGTGCCTTGCATTAGGTTCACATAGTCTGCGCATAATCCGTTTTGCAGATACCCATTGATAATGGGTAGGAAGGTTGGAAGGTTGTATCCTCCAGAAGAATTCAGTAACTCTTAAATCCTGTCGCCTGCTGAAGTCAAGAAAGAGACCCCTGTTTACTTCCCCATGCTTTGGACTGAGTTCTTGGTTTCTCTGTAGAAAATCCGTTCTTCTTTTCATGGAACTAAACCAACAGCTGTTAGGTAGAGTGGATGTGGATTCAATGGGTTTTCTAGCATTTTGATCTAGCTGTTTCAGACAACATTGAAGAAATGCCATTGTGTATCAGACCTTGCAGATCTGTTCTTGAAGTGCCATGTTTGGGTGTTTGCAAAGAATTCTACCTGCTGGTAAAGTGCTCAGACAACACGTGTTGCTGAAGGGGAGCAGCCATGCCCAGGTGCCTGCAGCTGAGCTTGCCCTTTCTGAAGAGGAACCAGCTCATTGGAGCTGCTCAATGAGGGATTAAGAGTATGCAGTATGATTTGTGCCAGCTGAGCACAAGACCCTGCCTTCTGTAAGAGCAGAGCATGAGAGCTAATGGCTGCTCAGAGGGCTAGTCTACATGGGAAAATTTGCCAACATCATTATGCTGCTATAATTATCTCAGGAAAACTCTCCCTGTGGATGTTCTTCTTACAGCGTAGGTTGTGTATCTGGAATCTGTGGTAGATCTGCATAGGTGGGTTTTATGTTACACAGAGGAAGAGTATTTACATTGCAGCCCAGCAGCAGGAAAGCACAATTTTTATCCTACTTCCAGTAAATGTTACACTGAGAGTTTGCTATACCAGAGGTACTTTGAGGGGGGAACGCACATCACTTGATCTGATCAGCACAAACAAAAAGCCTTGCTCTTGCCCTGTGGGACTGGGCACGTTCTTTGCTTTTGTAGGATATAGCTGTAGGAATCAGGATAAAGGCTGGGACGCTGCCTTATACCTCTCTGTGACCCCTGTTCAATGCTGTGACTGTCTGAATATGTTCTTCATTTGAACTTTCTGTTCAAGCTACTGTGTGACTGAAGCTGAATCCTTGAATCACTAAGATCTCCTCAAACGTGCTGTGATTTTGACTTGCCTTACCAGGCTTTTGAGTCAGATTCTCTTGTCAAACACTGTCATTTCCATTGCTTAGACCGTTCTTCAGTAATGCTCCTTCTTGGGATTTTGGCTTTTTCCATGTGGTAGAAGGAAAACAGCTGGAGTAATGAGTCTCAGACTTGTTTCTCCGTACCCCATGTCAGGGAATAGCATCTGGTGGGAGCAAGTTAATCTCACCCCAATACCAGAGGATGAAGATGGCTGCAGAAATCAGCATGTTGATATCAAACGTGCTGATCTATTTCTGTGCCAAAGTCTGGGAATTAAGGGCTTGAGTATGGGAAGCAGAACAGCTGCATCAGCACATTTCTCTGCTGTGCTTTGGCCTTGGTTGCCTCCAGCTCAGGGTGAAGGACCAGGGGTGTTTTCCACTTCCTGCTTGAGTTCAGTGACTATCTGCTTGAGCTTCTTTCCTCTGTGATACCCTGTGGCACACAGATATGGAAACTGATAGTGAATGAATGTTGTACCGTAAGCTTCTGCTGGTTCACCTGTGAACTTCAAGAGTGTCACAGAATCACCCAGGTTGGAAGGGACCTCAAGGATCATGTAGTTCCAACCCCCCTGCCTAGCAGGGCCACCAAACGTACACATTCAGATCAGGTTGCCCAGGACCCCGTCCAACCTGGCCTTGAACACGTCCAAGGACGGGGCATCCACAACCTCCCTGGGCAGCCCGTTCCAGGGCCTAACCACTCTCCTTGTGAAGAACTTCCCCCTAACATCCAACCGAAATCATCCCTCCTTCAACTTGGATCCATTTCCCCTAGTCCTGCTATTGTCAGCCCTTTTGAAGAGTTTACTCCCCTCCTGGATGTATTTCCAGCATTCCAGCAGGCTGGGTAGGACAGAGAACACTGAAGAGAACTGAAACCATGCTTGCGTTTTCCAAAGGTTTTTTAAGTCCAGCAGTGTTCTGTTTCAACATAAATGGGATGCTGTGTGTAAGCCTGCAGTAAGGCTTGTACTTCTCGTTCCAGTGGGTGAGTACAACAAGAGCACATCACTCACCTGTCATTGCTGCTGTCATTCTAAGAGAAGGTGGAGTAGAGGCATCTGTCATTAGGGACTGTTTGGCTGGGCCAAACTTACTGGCAGTATCCCCAAAGGGAAGGGAGGATTTTGATGTCTGGAGCCCAAAGTAATTCTGAAGAATGGGAAAAAAATAATCCCAACAGTAACCAAAGTCTCTAAATTGTCTTATAATTCTCAATAATTTGAAATAATAACCATGTTATAATAGAATGGATTAACTGGTTTGATAAAATAAATAGCAACGCTTGGAAGCCAGCTGTAGATTTGAAATTGCTCAGCTCAGCTAGGTGTGCAGTGAAGTTCAGATCCAAGGGATCGGTACAAAGCTATTATTAGAAGGTCTGAAGTAAAATATGGCACGTGATTGAATTCCTTGGAATATGCCTGAGCCAAATCTCCATACTCACACAGCCTTCTCTTTTTTCAGGTGCAGAAATTACCTACAAGAGACAGTTCATGTGCTTTTTTTTCCCCCGTTGTCTCAGCAGGAACAATAAGATTCAGAAATCCCATAAAAGTGTCTGTTTTACAAAATGTAATTTCCAGAAATCTAAGCAGTATTTCTTTTCCAGTCTCTGAGATAGAGTTATTTTGGGATGATTGCCTTTGTGAAGCTGTACCATGTTCACGAGAGTACTTTCTCTTGTTTTCCAGTTTGCTGGAAAATTCTGACCTTGCAGCACGGCAGTTGACTCCCATTTCTTGTGTGACTACAGAACTGGGAAATGGCCTCCGTATCAGGTTAGTCCAAATTATAACACTGTGCTACCTGCACTCCAGCTAACCCTCCGCTTTACTCCTTTGCCAAAATTTCTACCCATTCTTCTAAGGAAAACTTAATGTGAATGCAAAGAATGCATACTGTTCTTCAGTATTCCAACTGACAGTCATTGAGCAGTGACTGATAATAGGCATTTGTCTTTCTGGAGGTCAATCTGTAGTGTTTCTTCTCTGTTTTTTTCAGGCACTTTTGTGAGCCGTAGCATACCAGTGGAAGTGGATGAATCCATGTTGTATTCCCCATTTCCTGAACCTGCCCTGGAAGAGGCTTCACAGCCTTCTGTAGAGAACGTGGAGGACGAGGAGTGCCAGAGACCACGTGCCAATCCAGCACATCTCTGCAGAGCACTGGCACATCACCAGCTGGCCGTGGAGCCGGGCAGCAGGCCGTGGTCGGAATATACCAATCCCGATGAATGTGGGCGTTTCTGTTCCCCCAGTGAATCAATACTGGAAGTAGTTCATTCCAAGATGCATCTTTTAACTGTGGACAAATCAGGCATGCAGCCAGGACCGCTGCTTTCAGCCGATACCAACTCCAGTAAGTCAGAGCAGAGCTTGAGTGATACTCCTGAGGACTCACTGGAGGAGAACAACAGAGGGAGTTCGTGGTCACAGCAGTCTTCAGGAAACAAACTCCCAGCAGAGCTGGCAACTGAGGACACAGGTTACAACTCCCAGTCCCAGGACATCATGGGTGTCAGGCACCTGGAGCTCCCCTTACCACTTGTGTCCATGGTGAACCCCCAGGACCTCCCAGGACCACTGATCTCCAGAGAGTTTTTTGGACCTGAGCCTCAGCAGCACCCCAGGTGCCAGCACTTGCCCCATCCCAACCCCTCTGCACAAGCCTATGGCTTCTGTGGGCACCACTATCTGGCAGAGCAGCACCTGCATGGCCCACGTAAGTAGCACCGCTCACCCTGAAGGAGGTTTTCTGGAGGTGCTGCAGCCATCATTCACTGATCTGGCATATTCCTACTGTACTTCCTTTGCAGCATGCAATTATTAGCATGTGTAAAAAACGATTTGCAGTCCATTTCATATTTCCAGGTTTTAGGGTTATTCAGCCAGACTGTCTGATGCAAAATCTCTGAGCCAGATAGAAAATTAAAGAGCTCGCAGTACTCATCAAATAGAGGCTAATGATTTTGCCTAGAAACTAGCCGTTGTCAGTCATGCTGAGCACACACAGCCTTCTGCCTGCTGTTATTTCATATTCTAGTCATTTTCTTCCTCCTTGCATCAGTCATTCTGCAACCTCCTTTATTGACTTAATTCCTGTTGTTTCCCTGGATCTCCTTGCTCCAGCTTGGATCCCCAAGATTGAGATTTCCTGCCAGAACCAGGATGGGTAGTTACCCTTGATCTCTTTAAACAGTATCTACCAGCTCTATGACCAAACTAATGCATGTGTTTTATTTCTGTATGAAAAGAGCATGACATTCATCAACCTCATTTTTTCTGCTGTCAGCTGAAATGAAAACCCATTACTTAAAATGGACCCCGCTCAGCTGCTGGTGATCGTATCGCTGAGCACTGATGTGACTCAGTCAATATGGGTGTTTTGGCTCTTGGAGGCTACGGCGCAGTTTGTAGCCTGCTATTAATTAGTATTCCTTTTTGGTCTCCGAGATTTTTATCTGTTATGAAGTGAGCTTTGAACGTCCAACAGCAATATCATTGTTTTCATACAATTTATATTACATTAGGCTTCGGAGACCTCAACCAGTTTGGGGCTCGCTTTGTAATAAAAAGCTGTAGGCCTGTGGCTGATAACTCTTCTTTCTTAACCTTCTGTTGACTCCACAGCATTTATATTACATCTTTTTAAAGAGTTTTCTCATTCCAGTAATGCACTGTAATTAGGTACACGAGACTTGGAGTATCAGAGCTGCAGTTTTCACCTCTGGTCTCGGCACTTTGCAGTGGGGAAGGGGCTATAGATGGACTTTTATCAGCAACTACAGCTGAACATTTGCAGAAGAGCCTCTGTTTTTCTGCCTGTACCTTCTAACTTCAGTTTAGCTTTGAGCAGAAGAGGAGCTGGTTGCACAATACCTCTCACTGTTTACCTCCTCCACATGTGGGCATCGTGAGAAACAGGACATTTACTGAATGAGGTCATTTGTTTCAAAGCAGGAGCTCTGAAGGGCTTTCTTTAGAAAAATCACTGGTGTTTCAACCATATCCAGAGGGCAAAAAGAATAAAATAAACTCAGATGGCTGGAGCAGATTTGGTCAGGACCAAGAAGCTGGCAACTGCACGCCTGTTTCTCACTTGCCTGGTACGGCATAAATCACCTCCTGACAGCTCCTTGTGTTGCAGATAATTGCTGGGCAGGGGCAGCCCACAACAAAGCCGCGCAGTTTGTGTGTTGCAACACGCCTCTCCCAGGCTGCATCAATAGCATGGATTGTGCCTGTAGGCTCTGAACTGGTTCTGGACACCTGCTATTGGGGATGCAGCAGCAAAACTACCTCTGAAGGCAAAGAAATCCTCGCAGCAATGCTGTGTAGCCAGGGACCATTTGTTCAGTTATTCGTATATGAAAGCTGTGTGTGCCTGACCGTGCTGTGCCTCTGAACAGCAGTGCTGGCAGCCAGTACAGCACTACAGTGTCAAACATGTCCAAAGGGCACTGGTGAAACTTGCACCAACCTAAAAACCTATAAACCACACTGAAACTCCACGAGCCCTGCCAGCTTCCCTGGAACTGCTCAGGAGGAATCTTTGAGCAGATCCTACTTACTTTCATTTTATGTTCTTCCAGCCTCTTTTGCCCTGTCCTGTTAGAATGTAAAGAAAGGGACAGGAAAATCTCCTGAAAGAATCCAACAAATAAGATGTTGCCGACTCACAGTTTCATCAGAAATCTCTTTGTAATTGGGGGGTTGGTTAGTTGGTTTTAAAGTGCTGGCTTCTGGAGCTGTGTGGTTTCATTAAAGCTTTGTTTTCTTTTTTCCTCTTCATTTTTTAAAAAAATTAGTCCTCATGGCTGCTAGGAAAAGAAAAGCATGACACCAAAATAGCTAAAGGGATTAAAAAAAAAACAATCTAAAGGAGAAAAAAAATAGCGTTTGAGCATTGCAGCTTTCAGAGCCAACTCATAACACCATAATCATGCAGTGCTAATAAGCCCTGCCAGGCTGGACTTTGATCTGTGCACAGCAGCTTGAAAGTGTGCAGAGCTGCTGCCTAATGAAAACTGCAAGCAGAAAGACTGAAAAAAGTAGTTTTCCCCATTTGGGAAACAAACAGCTTACATTGCTTTCTCTTTCCATTTATGCCAACGGTTCCACTGGATGCTAGTTATTAAAAGCATTACGTGTACATGGCCAGCAACAGTGAGATTTGTCAGAATTACTTGAGCAAAAGTGTTACTTTGGGTTTCCCTGCAGCCTCCTAGATGGCAACCGGACCAACAGCAGGACCTTAAAAGGTCAGCGAGGCAGAACATTCATACCAAGTGGAATAACAAACGCAGAGATTATTTTTTCTCTTTTCATTTACAATAATCACAGTCTGTTTAGCCTTACTGTTACAAACTGATTTGTTCCAGGATTTTGCATCTGCTTCCATGAGAGTGTTCGGATGATTCATTTTCTCCAGTCATTGCCAGAGAGAAATTAAAAAAAAAAAAAACAAACCACCAAAACCACTGAGCCATTTTACGTGCAGGGATGCAGCAGCCCTCAATGTTTAACTGTCGGTTGTCCCAATAGCACAACCCGCAGCCGGGACCTGGACTGTGTCAGGTGGGGTAACTTCAGACTGTAAGTGACCTCTTTCAGTCTGAGATTCCTACAAATGCCTCCAACCTGCTCCATTTCCCTAGAAATGAAGGAGGATGTGCCTGGAAAGGACTAAACGCAAACTGAAGCAAAAATGTGTTGGCTGAAATGATAGTTGCTGCCTTTATTTTCTCACCAGATGGCAGAGCTCCTTACCAGCATTTTGCCCACACATCGCAACCGCTCCCTCCTGTTCCTGGACCCTGCATGAGAGTTATCCGCCCAGCCCAGCAAGTCATCCCCAATTACTCCAACCTTCGTGCTCCCAAGGGCACCGCCGAGCGACCTCTCCAGAGGCTGTGCTCCTCCCCTGGTCCTCCTCGATTCCCGTGAGTATGCCTTGGGGGCTGTGCGCATTCAGAGCTCCTCTAATCTGATTCTGTGGGCTTTGTACTGTAATTCTGAAGCCTTGTAACTTTAGCGTGCCAGGGCTGAGGGGTGCATGCGAGATGCTGGATAGTTTCCTTTATTTGCTACTTTACACGCGGCAGGGGCCTGACCTTACCCTGGAGGACTTCAAAGGCAGTTACCTGATATGTTGTCACAGCGCACCCAGAAACACACAGTAAGGGAAGATAAATGCTTGAAGGTTAAGAGATGAGGGGCTGAAAATACTTCAATTGAAACTTTAGAGCTCTCCTGCTTGAAAGCAAAGGTCAGTTTGGAGGCTCGCTGCAGACTTCAGCTCTATGGTGTGCCAGCCTGGGAGCCTCAGTCACTGGCTGCCAGCAGTTTCCTTCTTATCGCTTCTGTAGTGTAGAGAAAAATGGAGAAAATCTTGTCTGACACTGATGTATCTCCATTGCATTTTGCAGCATTTTCCACGATTTCTCATGCAGTAATAAAACACATCATATCTAGCACTTCTCAGCTGGGACTTTCTGACTATTTTTCAAATATTAATTTCCCATGCTTCTATTCTCCCTCCCATTTTAAGTGCACCTTTAACAAGCATTACCTGTGAAGGGTTTTCTCCAAATTCAGCTGCTGAATTAAAACTGATATTGGCACATCTGAAAGCAGACCATTTTTATGTAAATGCCAAAGTACTTTAAAGGTGTTAAACTTGCAGGCGTCCATGTTTGAAAATCGTAGAACAATAAAACCATTAAGGTTAAAAAAGACTTCTAAAGTCATCTAGTCCAACCACCACATGTACCTTTTTCTTGAACACCTCCAGGGACGGTGACTCCACCACCTCCCTGCCAGCCTGTGCCACTACCTCACCACTCTTTCTGAGAAGAAATTGTTCCTAATATCCAACCTGAACCTCCCCTGGTGCAACCTAAGGCCATTACCTCTTATCCTTTCACTGTTACCTGGGAAAAGAGGAAGAGGCAGAAAACCTCTACCTCGCCACAACCTTCTTTCAGACAGTTGTAAAGAGCAAATGTCCACATACATGGTTTTCTCTTCATAGAAAAGTGAGAGAATGGGAAAAAATAAACAAAGACAGACAGCTGAAATACTGCACTGCTCTGGGCTGTGAAAAGCAGGGGGCTGCAGCAACATTAGAGATAATTGCTATAAAGTGTTTGAATGAAAACATAGCAACTCTGAGGTACAGCAGATATCCTTTGCATTAGTGAAATTTATAATCAGACTCTTAGTTTTTGGCATAGTTGTTAGGTAAGGAGAAGTTTGGGGAGGATCTGGAAATCAGCCACGGGGTAGTTTTTGTGGCTTATGATGAGGTACGTGTTGCTTTTCTTGGTGCTTCTGCAAAAAGAAATCCAGAATACCTGGGGCCTATCTTGTGTCTGTGCTGCTGGTGTTTGCATGCTGGTTCCAGGAACAGCAGTTATGTGATGGTAATATTTGCCTATAGAGCATTTTGTAACAGAAAACATCTGTACCAAAATGAGTAAACCAGATCTTAATGTGACAACAGAAAACATGCTGTGACCAGACTGTCATCATTCATTTAAGGAAGGCAAGGAAATAAAAGAGAGTGGGCTTGATTGACTAAATATCACTGCTCTGTGGGGAAAAGCCCTCAGAGAAACCTAACACTCATCCAACAGATGCAGTCCAGCAGATTCAAACTACACCTCATGTAAAAATAGGCGTGAATTCTCCTTTCTGTTGACTTGACCTGTGAACCCAAAGTGTAGTGATACAAGAACTGCTAAGCTTCCTAAAATCGTTTTCTTTCTGTGTATTTGTTCAAGTAGAGCAGAAATTAGGCAAGATTGCTATGGTTCCAGAACACAAATTCCCAACATGAGAAACCTTTGTTGGGCCTGCTGTTGCTGGTCAAGAAGTTGAACTTTTTCCCTTTAGCAAAACTTTTGAGTTTTGTCCAAAACTGGAACAGCTCCTTGCTGTACCACAGCTGGAACTGGAGTGCCCTGTGTGTCTATTTTCCTGCTCCTTGTGCCATACCTCATGTGCAGCACAGGACATTCAGATAGCAGCTGTGCCGTAAGCAGCTGAGTTGCCCTTTAGACAATGGGAAGAGCGTTTCCACGTGCCGTTCTGCTCCAGTATGTGTGTAACATGTGTAGCACTATTTCTAGCTCAGAAATATTCTTTGCTTCTGTTAGTTGCATGCTGAGCAGTACTAAACTATGAGGTAAATTTATTCCTGTGAATAGTGTTGCTTCTGCATGTCACAGAGCTATCTAGATCAATGCCCATGTCAGGCGGGCAGTAGGCCCGTGGGCCCCCTAGTCCCAAAAATGGAAAGGGAAAAAGGGAAGGGCAGGGAGATGGGAGCTGGGCTCAAAAGAAAAACAGAGGCAATGAACTGTGTCTCATGGTAGACTGTCACCAAGGTATTGAGGGCTCATGTAAAAAAAATGCTATAATAACTAAGTAGAAGTGCCAAGCATGTTTTCAAGAACATTACTGAGCTAATACACAAAGTTCTTAGTGTGCTAAAAAAAAAAAATACCTGAAAAGAAGTAATTTATACCCTTGCTTGCTTTTCTTTGCAGAAACCAGTTGTACAACCAGCTACCCAACGGCCAGCTGCCCCAAAAGGCATGTGGCCCAGATGAAGCATATTGTTGTCCTTCTGACAATTTTCCGTCTCCAGCTGCTGTCCCAAGACCTCTCAGTAACCCTGCAGCCAAGGGAACTCTGAGAACCAGCAATTTGCCGGAAGAGTTGCGTAAGTGGTTAGCAAATTTGTGCTGTGTGAGATCTTACAGAGCAGCCTGACAACTTTAGGTGGGAAAACTCAGGGGGTTGAGGTGGGGGTAACAACGTTAAGGCACAAAGAGAGCGAGAAAAGAAAATACTGGATGTCATCACATCCGTAGGGTGTGAGTGTTTATGTCTGGTGGAATGGAATTATTCCCTTGAATCCTGAAAACTTAATTGTCATTAATTGCTTGTTATTTTGTTTACAAAAAATAAATACTGTTTAGATTATTCTCATGACTTCTTGCTAAACAGAATGTCCCTTTGAGGCAGGAGGCACTGAAACTTACAGTAAAAGATTAATAACAAACAAAGCCCCAGGGATGAAGTGTTTCTGCCTGTCCCAAACCAGACAAAAATGCCAAGTCTTGACCTCAGTTTCTCCCTGACCTGGTTAGAGGAGAGGGCTTTGGATCAGGAGCGCACAGCAGTGTCTGCACAAGCTCCTGCTGAGGTGCCTTCTCTGCTTCCAGCCCTCCAAACCCTTCTGCTCTCCAACTCTTGTAGGAAAGCCAGATCTCAGAAGAGCTGGCTTCCTTAATGCTGTGCTGGATGACAAGTGAGATATACCATAACTAACATCCCCTCATAGCCCTGCAGAGACCTCTATTTTTCCTTTATTCAATTTCTTTTTTTCCTCAATAAACTATGCAAAAAAGCCCCTTTCAAAGACCCACACTGCATCTTTCTGGCCTGAAGGAGTGAGTTGTGACAAGTTTCCAGTCATGTGTAAGTTGCAGTTTATAAGTCAGAGTCCCCAGGTAAAGGCATTACTCGACAAAATGGCATCATTAGCTGGCTGGTGTACCTCGACCAGGGAGTACATGGCTCTTGAATTAGTAAGAAAACTCCTTCACTGTTGGCAAAGGTAGTTGAAGACATTGCTGTCCTCGGCTTTCTGGCCTGTCCTACACGGGAGCTGATGCTGCTGTGAGGAGATGCTGGGCAACACGTGGGGGGCTCCTCCAGCTCTCAGCTGTAGGTCGCAGCTGGATTGCACGAGCTGTGAGATAGAGCTCAACTTCACGAATGTGAAAGAGCTGGGGAAAAAAACACTTGGTTTGTGCATTTGTTTTGTAAATAATCTGCAGGCACATATGTAGGCAGAACCCACAGCACAGTGGGAAAGAAAGGCTGTGAAAGTCTCACTCTTTCCATGGTGTATTTTAACGCCTGCATGTTCGTATGGATTCTCTCTTAGGCAAGGTCTTTATAACCTATTCCGTGGACACAGCGGTGGAGGTCATGAAATTTGTGAACTTCCTGCTTGTAAATGGATTTCAAACTGCTGTAAGTATACCCTCCAGAGAAAATGACAGTCGACCAGGGAAGAAAAGAGGCATTTTTTAAAAAAGCAGAGGGCACACATGTTCCATTTAAATGCTTTTCTGTTTATCATTGTATTTTGCAGATTAAGGAGGCCGCAAATGGAAGGAGCTGGCCATAAGTTGTAACAATGATTTGCCATTTCATTTGCTCGTGTTTTAACTGAATTCTATACTTTGAAATGTCTTTTAATAATGACCCTGGAAAATTCCATTTAGTGACACCAGATGGGCAATAACAGGAGGTCTTTTTGTGAGCTATTTCATTAACATTGTCTCATATTTGATCTGAAATACCAATATTAAAAAAGGTCAGTTTTCACGTTCATCCCATCCTGGTGTCTTTTCTGAGATGCTATTACATCATTGGTTCTTCAGATGTGAATACCTTTCCTCTGAAAACAGGTGTTAAATTGGTGTATTTCACACGGCTTAATGAAACAGTCCATCTCGTGGTTTCTTCGCTTTGTTATACTTCTAAAAGGGATTCAAAAATCACTGCCTGAAAAGATCTGTGTCCTACTGTCTGATCCCATAAACGGTCCAGATTTTCATTTAACCTCTCATGAGTTTGCTTCTTCATAACTACCCCCTCAAAGGAGAGATCCCGTAGAGGCTCTCGTATTCGGCATTCATCAAAATGTTGATTCATATTTTCCTATTTCAAGCACATATGCTATCTGACCCCTCAACCTTCACTCTGGCTTCAATTCAGGAAAGCGTTTAAGCAAGTGGCTATCATTAAACTGAATGAAACTCAGTGGGGGTTTTGCCCATGCTTATTTATTTTTGTGAATCAAAGAATTTTTCCGGAGACTGAAATTGTATTTCTCTCCAGCAGTTTTGTACTACAGCCAATTCATAAGAAAACTCTGGGCATCATGGAGGTATGGGGCAGAAGGCTCATTAATAGCACCCCTATTGGACAGGCAGTTCTTGGTGCATGCTACAGAAAAATAAATACAGCAAAATGGCCCCAAAGCCAGGAAACAAATATGTCGGGAAGAAAAACCCACCCTTGAAGTGGAACATAATTCTTTTGTCACAAGCTTGGAGAAGTTAATAATTACTCCATTGGTCACAGTCATTGACTTCCAGTTTCTGGGCTGAGTGTTCAGGGAAGAGAGCAGTGATGGTCATATTCAGTGCTAGGAAGTCCTCCATCTCTCTGCTCAGCCTAAAGCCTGGATTCCTGCATTCAGTGTCAGTGACCTGGCTGACTTCCTTCCACACATTCTGAAAATGTAATGCAGTATGAAGTTAAACCTTGACAGTATATATCCTTGCAGCCAAAAAATAGTGGAGCTTTGCAACTATGCAGATAAGAGAAGGTGGGAAGCTGTCCACTTTCATAAGATATTTATATAGAGAAAAAAAGATCTAGTTCATACATTTTCAATATCTAATGTATACCAACCGAGGTTATTGCTTGTTCCAGTATGCAAAAGTGTTGAGAGTGAGGGGGCTTGCACAGTTCTGGACTGCACAGAAAAGGGGAGATGTTGTACATGCATGTGTGTGTGTGTGCATTTGTATGCATGTGATGTTTCTTTCCTAAGGAAAGTAGGCATGGCTTTTGGAAACTAGGGGAAGAAACAGGCACCTGGGAACTTTTTCAGTGCCACCAAATGGGGAGGAAAAGCAAAAGAATGCTCACCACAGACTTTCATTCTCTTGCAGATCGATATATTTGAGGACACAGTACGAGGTATTGACATCATAAAGTGGATGGAACGCTACCTAGGTGATGTATGTAACAGCAATTCAACCTTGTTGACAGCTGAGATGACCTGAGGAACATGGTTGAATTATTGTAATAGTAGCAGGAGCTGAATTAAAATGCAAAATCCCACTCTGCCCTTCCCTGCTCTTACTGAAATGATGGAGGCCTGTGATTGAGGGCATAAGCAGATCTCACTCACTTCTGCTTCTCATGGTCCCAAAGCTTTGTCTTTAAGAAATTAAGTGCTAATCCTGGCATTCCTATCAAATTCCAGTGCTGGCTGTTATACTGAAGCTGCTATTGGATAAATTGTTCCTCTGTCTCATATTTAAATAGTGTTTCACCCATGCATGGTTAAAATCGTTTCTGTATTTCATCCCAGGCTGCACAGTATGGCTAATGTTCATGCCGCTTCTCACCTGTAGCTTCTGTTATCTAAAACATGGGAGGGTTCTTCTGAATCAACCATCTTATATGTAAACTGGACATTGGTATTCTGTTAGTCAAATGATAGTTTTGCTCTCATCATTTCGTGTCAATGTAAGCAATAAAATTTACATTGTTGCCAGCACAGTCCCTCACAGCAGCTTTGGAAGTTCAGAGGTGCAGCAAGTGCACATCTCCTTTAGGATCAAGCCAGGTAGGCCCACTACACCAGCACAGCTGAATCACACAGAATCACAGAATGGCCAGGGTTGGAAGGGACCTCAAGGATCACGAATCTCCAACCCCCCTGCCACATGCAGGGCCACCAACCTCCCCATTTAATGCTAGACCAGGCTGCCCAGGGCCCCATCCAATCTGCCCTTGAACACCTCAAGGGACGGGGCATCCACAACCTCTCTGGGCAGCCTGTTCCAGCACCTCACCACTCTCATAGTAAAGAACATCCTGACATCCAACCTAAATCTTCCCTCTCTCAACTTAAAACCATTTCCCCTTGTCCTGCTGTTATCAACCCTTTCAAAGAGTTGATTCCCCTCCTGTTTGTAGGCTCCCTTTAGGTACTGAAAGGCTGCAATGAGGTCACCCCACAGCCTTCTTTTCTCCAGGCTGAACAAGCCCAGCTCCTCAGCCTGTCTTCATAGGAGAGGTGCTCCAGTTCTCTGATCATCTTTGTGTCTCTCCTCTGGACCCTCTCCAACAGTTCCCTGTCTTTCTTGTACTGGAGGCTCCAGACCTGGACACAGTACTCCAGAAACACAAAAAAGCTGGACACAAATCACTTGTTTTGTGACTTGATGTCACAATATATGCGGCTTCCTTTCGTTCATCCATTGCTGGGAAGCCACCAGGCCTCTAACTCACTCCAGGCAGTTCTCCATGGCCTGGGAACAAGACGACAAAGTGCTAGGTTCTCCCCAGCCTGAGCAGAGACACTCAATCTTCCCAGCCCAGTGCTGTTTCTCTTTAGGAGTTCCATCAGAACACCTTAGCTCAAATACATTACCATGCAGGCATGGTGCCTACTGCGTGCACAGCCAGCCTGGGGCCTCTGCTGTGGCAATGCAGCCATGCATTTTGGGATCATTGCCAGGACAGATTAGGCATGAACTCACCATGTATAATTGAGGTATTGAAACTAGACACCACAGTGAATTTGGTTTTGCCAAGAACATCGTTAACACTTAAAAAACAAACTGGCAGAATTCCCATGGGACTCCTGCACAGTCAGTAGGAGAAACTGGGATGCACAGAGAGCAATTCCCCCTGCCATGTATGGTTCCTCCTCCTCTGGCTGCCTCCCTCAACCCCTTCCCACCCCCCCCCCCCCAACCCAGAGATGTCTGTTTTCCTGCTCTGACTGTAGAGGCAGTTTCCAGCTTCTAAACCTTCACACACACAAGCAAGGAAGGACTGTTAGGGCACAAGCAGGGGGTGTGTGCACCCGGGAATGTCTCTGCAAACCCTCAACATCTGTAAGTGCTTACATGCACGTCAGGCAGAAGCAAAAGTAATTCTGGAGTACGTTAAGTCAGTATGAGGGATAATGGCTCTTTACTGTTTTTGACCCTGTGGTGGGGCAAATTCCCTTGATATTGCACAGAAGGAAAGAGTTAATTAGGTGCCAGGCTGACTGGGAGCTGCATACTTGGAAACCTTACAAAGCCTGATGTGGCTGGGATAAAAGACAGGCCCTAGGTAAACAAAAGTAGGAGGCTTTCATCTGCTGAACCTCTTCACTGGCCCACCATTAGGGAGGAGAGAGATTTCCCAGATAGGAAGGACAGACCCTCAGTGGAAACTTGAGATCGGTGGGGGCCTGGGACTGAACAGGTCGCAGCATAGGCGTGGAGCACTGCTTTCGGCTCACAGCATGGAGGGATGGTGCTGCCAGGTACCCCTAAGCCTGTGCAGGCCACAGCCCAGCTCTGCACACCTCACCTCTGAGGGACAGGCAAGAAGAGTTCCTGTTCCTCTTACTGAAGGCCCCAGGTGCAGTTTCCACAGACAGCTGCCTTCAGTGTCTTTATGTACAGAAAGCCATGGTTAAAAAGATGCACTTTTACATGAGCTGTTGGAAAACATTAGAAGATAACTTTCCTGTGTATGTACATACGCACTCTGCGCTGATAAAAAGGAGCTTTTTATTACAGGATTCCAACTGGAAGCTGGAAGCTGCTAATATATCTCCTGCCATTTGGTTTTTCTATATTATGCGGTCTCAAGAAATAAAGAGGAGAACGAGTGTCTGAGTTCTCCTGCATTTCCTGCCAGAATGAATGAGATCCTCTCACGTTCGCCAAGAACATAAAGATCACTTAAAACACAAACTGGCAGATTTCCGATCTGCCTCCACCAAACACACTACATTTCCCAATTTCATAAAAGTGCTTTTCTCCCTAACAGAAGACGGTGATGATAATCATAGCAATCAGTCCAAAATACAAACAGGATGTGGAAGGGGCTGAGTCCCAGCTGGACAGGGATGAACACGGCTTACATACTAAATACATCCACAGGATGGTAAGCAAGGACATGCATTTGCTGCTTTACAAAGACTCCCTCTCTTCTTCTGAAAAGACAAATCTGTCTCCAAATGGCAGGTTCTTTGCTTTGTTTTCACTAATCCCCATAGTTAAACACCCCCCTTTGGAATTCATTAATCCTCCCTCTCATCAGCTCCGTATGCTCATTAACATCTGCTAAGAGGTTCAAGAAAGAAAAATCCTATTAAACACGCACATCTCATTCTTCCATATTCTTTTTTGTTCCACGTTTTTTTCTTCTTTCGCCTTCTCGAACCGCACTGCCCTGCCATACAGCCCTGGGCACAACCTTATCTAATGCTGCCTGGCCTTCCCCCCTGTGAACCTGTCCCTATCACTTCATATCACTCCAGCCATCCTGTAACTGGGGTCTTCTCTGGGGCAGCACTAATGCTGGCTGAAACAGGGGATTGCAAGGCAAAGGAAGGTCAGAGCTGCAAAGGGAAAGCCCTGGTGACACAGGGTGGTAGGGGACAGCTGCAGGACATGGGACCTATCATCTCAGCAATCTGAATTGGGATAGAGCTCAGAATTGAGCCAAGCAATTCATCCTTTCTCCTTGGGTCTGCAGTTTCCCTCCTTTCTCACTCCAGGCCCATCTCCCAGTTTAATCCTGCAGTTCAGCATCTCAGAAACTGGCACCAACAGATGTATTTGCAGCAGAATTGTGCTCTTCTCACTGCTCCTGGGAGTCTGTGCCTCATTTTGCCAGTGTCCTGGGGATCTGGGGACAGGCCAAGCCCCAGCTCAGACAGGGAACTGGGACACAGGGGACAGGCTGGGGCCTAGCTTGAACACAGACAGTGAACAGCGAAGCTGAAGGCTTTAATAATAAAGCTAAGCTTTATTGGTTCTAGAGGGATTTCATGGGACTGAAACTGCAGCTAAAACCACAATTATTTCATACCACAGAAGTAAATGCTCAAATGTTGACAGATCTTTCCTGTATTCTTTCCTTTCCTGTATCCTGTAGTAAAGAAGAATCAGATTAAGTGGCCAAAAAAAACCTGATACCAGAATCCACCAGCATTAGATCAGATCACGTAAGAGCAGTTTAAGTAAGCAATGAATGTTTTTGCGCATAGGATTCAGCTGCATGCAAAGACAGTGCAACACAACCTTCATCACAGTAAATCTAGCAATTTGTTCTGTTGTAGATGCAGATTGAGTTCATACAACAAGGGAGCATGAACTTCAGATTCATCCCTGTGCTTTTCCCAAATGCCAAAAAGGTAACATACATGCATATATATATATATATTTTCTTTTTTTCAGATCATTAGACACATGTTATTTTGATCTCAGTGCACCAGAAGGAACCCTAAAAGCAAACAAAAAAAAAACTTCTTTTCTTGATTCGTAATATCCCACTGGTAATATTCCAGCTGTATTTTACATGAGAAGTTTACAGTTTTATGTACACATGAATAAAAGCATTTCATTTGCAATATAAATCAGTACATAAAATGTATTTCTGATGATGAATGTGTAACTAAAACTCAAATTGTCTCGAGCATTGAAAGAATTTCAATGGAGAGAGACCATCTATCCAGCAAGCATGCTTTTTGTATTAACCCTTTTATAATTTTGTCCAGATGTAATGCTGATGAGTGGGATGGGGGGAGATTTATGGCTGATGTGAAGTGAGGATCTGGAAAAGGGTGGGTTGAGAATATAAAAATAAAGAGGATCATAAATATTAAAGTGCTAGGCCATTGCTTGAACTTTGATGGGCCCATCAAAGGCAAACAATATGGTTTTTTAGGACTTGAAATTTTGTTGGCCTTCTTACTGATACATTTGAGAGGAAGAAGTTCATAAAGCAGTAGGTTCCCTTATCCTTTTTCCTCATGCTGAGAGAACCTGCTGGATTTTTACAGGGCCAGAAAAGCTAAATGGCTTCAGTTATGGTTGAGAAATGGCATTCTTCCTCGGACTTGTAATGGATATTCTTGCTCACTTTTCATCACTAAATACTGTGTGCATTGTTAGGTAGCTGTCACGTTACCCCTAGGTAGAGCTGCATTTTGGAGGAGGGAATTCAGATTCTCTTTAATCATTTGGGTGCCCAGAGTTTGTATCCTAACATTTCTGCAGTATTATCATTGAGTGAGCGTAGGGCTGTGAAATCCCACAGCACTTGTGGATTTCAGTGTAATATAAGCTCAGAAGTTTGAAAACGTGTCCAAGAGTTTGTGAGATTCTTTGTAATGAGCCCCTGGTATTTTATGTCATTCCACTTCCTTCACAAACATTGCTGGTCTGTTACTTGCATTAACTGTGCAAAGCTCAGCAATGGAACAGGTGGGAACTGAGCAGACCAAAGGCAGTGGCTGGTTTGGTATTTTCAGTCAGCCTGGGGGCAAAGGGCAGGCCTGCTCCTGGCCTCAGGAGCTCCTGGAGTGCCTGCTGTGTGAGCAGACCCTGCAGCCTGCAGCAACTTGGCACAGTAACATTGGAGCCACAGAGACAATTGGCACACAGGGTGCTAGAGCCTTCTTTGGGCCTCAAGGCAGACACAAGAACAATAAACTTTGTTAGTTTTGGTTGAACTTTATGTGTCAAAAAACTATTTAGCATATAGCAGCAGCTCTCAGATAGTGAACAAGGAATTCCAAGGCTGGTTGATTCAGCTGCTGCTATCAAAGTAGCAGTTCCCAGGCAGCCTTCCTGCCTATCACTCCACAGCTTTTCCACATCACCCTTCAGCTTTTCCAGGGCTGCCTGTCTCAGCTGAATTATGTAGAGCAGCATTTTCTGTTGCTGTTCAGGCTTGGTCTCCTTGCTCATGCTCGTCTTTGGTGAACCTCTGCCTCCCATCTCACTGGTTAGTGGAAACATGACTGAGAACAGCAAGGTGGTGGGCACAGCAGCCCCCAGGGCTTGGACACACTGCAGTAACACAGGCATCCAGAGGTTAGGTACCAAATGTTTGTAAAACCTGCACCATTCCAGGGGTGAAAAATACCACACATATATATAGAATCAGATGATTCATTTTGTCTTTTCTGCCCTCCCTTTTTCTCTTTGTGTTCAAGTACCACTGTAGCTGGCAGTGGGAAAGAGCAGAGAAGCAGTTTGGGAGGTTTCATTTGGGGACGTGGATACTAGCTGAGTTAATCTCATCTGAAGTACATCATAAAGCACTGATGGTATGTGAAGGCTAGCCGACCTCCAACGGGAAAGGATCTGTGTGAGCCAAAGAATGTTCATCAGGAAATTGAATAATGAGGGGAAAAAACGTGACACACAGTTAAGGTGGAACTGGCATTTCCAGCTTCCCGTCACACACTGATAGAGGAAACCTGGTCTTGCATCAAGCCAATCAACACAAATGTCCCTTCCTGGTTTTCTCAGCACTGCCTGTTGCACTCAGCTGCAAGTGCCCAGGATGACTGCTGCTGGCAGAGCTGTGAGCAGAGCTGTGAGCAGAGCTGTGAGCAGAGCTGTCTGAGGCATGGCTCAAAGCAGGCTCCACAACACAGCCCTGAATTGGACGACCCTACCCTTGGCACTGACACGCTCTATCCTGTTCCTGTTACACTGATCCATAAAGTTATCAAACACTCTTTCTGCAGTGTTCAGAATTTCCTCTCTGCTAACAGATACAGATCTGAATTTAAAGCAAGGCAATAACCCTTTTCCCATTACTCTCTGATCTGGTACAACAGCTGCTGTCACATGCTGAGGGAAGAGCCACAGCTTGACAGAGTCCCCTTCTAATTTTCTACACTCTTTCTGGACCCAAATAACACACCTCCCCTGCACACCTCCTACATGTTAAAATTACTGCCTGGGTTGATGAGTGCCAGTGCTTATTGCACCAACTCCACTATGGAAGACACTCAATGCAATTGGCTGCAGGACCAGCTCTGGCAGACAGCCTGCAGCCCGTCTCTGGGCATAGAGTGCCTCTGTTGTTATGTCCCCACTTGCCAGCTTCTTACTTACCATCCATTTCTCACACTAATTTCCATCTTTCCAAGCTTAACTAATGATTTCCCATGTGGACTTACATCACATGCTTTGCTGAAGTCCAGATGGACTGGGTCATTTCCTTCCTCCAAAAAATGTAGTTTCGCATCAAAGGCAGGTAGAGGTCTCATTCGGTAAACCTGTGCTGTATTTTATCACAGCTTGGGAGCATGCTGTCCTGCTAAATAGTGGGTCCCGAGAGCAAGTGCTAGATGCCTTCACTGCTAGTCGCTTACCTTGGAATCACAGAATGATAGAATCCTTACAATTGGTAGGGACCTTTAAAGGTCACCTGGTCCAACTCTCCTGCAGTGAACCAACCTTACCTGCTTGCTTGCTCTGGCTTCCTGCTGGTGCCTCCAGCAAGGGCTCTCCTAAAAGAAATGTTTATCACCACAGTGGGCATGAGCTGGTTTTGGTAAAGGGTCAGCGCGTGACCCTCTTTTAATTAGGGATAAGAATACAGCCCTCCTCACCTCCACACCCACATGTATGTATGGAAACCTCCCAGGCTATGAAGACACAAGAACGTGGAGGCTGAGCTTGCCACTCTCCCTCAGCTCGCCACCACCATGTGGGGCCATGGTGATCCCAGCTCCATGATGCTAACAGGCCCTGGCCAGCCCATGTGACATGCTGGGAATGGGGAGGTTGGCCCTGCTCATGTGGAGGTGTGTTAGCCTCCCCTCGCACTCAGCACTGGACTCAAGAAGTGGCCAGAGGACACGCAGCTTGGCAAAGCAGCACAAGGGGACAGCACTCAAGAAAACCACTGGGATGAGAGGAGCTTTCCTGTGGATTCTTAGGGTTGAACAGAGTGTGGATCCTCGGCAGCTAAGGGAGAAACATGGGCTGCAGCCTGGTAGGGGCACCTAAATGTGCCCTTCTCTCCTCAGTGTTTATTTTCAGAAGCCCTTTGAAGCCTGTCATTGAGATCAGAATCCCTTTGAAATATGGTGAAATCAGCCAACGTGATGGCAGTAAGGAAAGAGAGACAGGCAAGCTGTGAGATCGTACGGAGTTCATTTATTTAGGAACCCAAATACAATTCTGAAGCCAAATTAAAATTTCTTGTTGTTACAGAAAGTGTCTAGAACAGACAGAATGAAATCTTGCTTGGCAGAGTGTAATGGAATCTGCAAAATTCTGGTACAGATTCAGGAGGGCTTATGGGATTTCACTTTTTTCTTGTTTTTCAGGAGCACGTGCCTACCTGGTTGCAGAACACTCACATTTACACCTGGCCAAAGAACAAGAAGAACATCCTCCTGCGGCTACTGAGAGAGGAGGAATATGTTGCTCCTCCAATAGGACCTTTACCAACGCTCCAGGTTGTGCCATTATGAACACTGTCTCTTAAAGTGCACGAGAAGCAGTTGTTAAAGAGTTGCTTTTGGCAGGGAGCCAGCACTCTTCCAGATGGCTCTTTCTGATGACAGAAGACACTGCTTCTGCTTAAGGAGTTGGTTATCTTGGGTAGCTCAGGCTCAGCTTGTTCTCCACCACGTTAAACATCTATTTCTGAAACTGATGGGGCAGAACTCTTCTCTCCTAGGTTTTTAAAAAAGCTGCAAATGGAACGAATGCCCAACTTCATCTTAACATCTGTTTTTAACATGTCCCTTTACTAGTCGATACAGCAAACAAATACTAGAAATAATGTTGCAATAATGTAAAATAAAAATCACATCCTCCTTTTTGCTCAGGTACTCTTTATAGATGTCCCTGCCTTGTACAGCATTATCGGACAGTTAATTTGTAAATGCACTATTAAATATATTTGCCTTTTGTAAGGCTATTTTACAGGTTGCGTCAAGTTTTTACTATTGCTGGGAACGACAAGGAATGGTAACTGTTTGAGAAATGCACGTTTTACGTAGACTGTCTTGCACAGAGACACAGTCTTCAATTAGAGGACTCTTGGATCTGAAGCCTCTGGAGTTCCATTTCCTCACAGCACAGTCCCTAACACCTTCAGCATGTTACAGCAACAGTCCACAAAAGGACAGCTAAATGTATTACTGCGTGTGCAGTCAGTACCATGGAATGCTGAAGTACTTTTATAGTGGGCCTTTAGCTTCATTACTGCTCTTCATCCCTTATTTGAAACAGAGCATGTCAAAGAACAATTGCCATTTGGAAACCAGCGGTTGTTAAGAGAAATAACATTGACTCCTACAACTTGTATGCAGTACGGAACAATAAAATAATCAAAGATGTTGGAGAGCTGTGGGGTGCTGGCAACCGAGAAGGCTCAGCAACTTCACATCTGCTAAAGTCTGAGCGTGTTTTCGCAGAGAACATAAGCACTGCTTTGGTGAGGGTTCTTCTCTTAACTGCTTTCACCTTGCTGAGATAACAGTGGACCCTGTTGGCTTGAAATCCCGCAGCCGTTATTGTTAGAATAGGCATACAAGAACCTCCTGCTCTGGTGCAGAGCACTCCATGCCTGTGCAATACAGGCTCTTTCCAAGATCCACTTTATTGTTTGTTACAGAGTGGCCCAAATACAGCTTCATGACAAAGTAAATGTGTTTAGTTCTCCAAAAAGTAAATTAACCAGAAGCTGATACTCCTGTTACATTGCCCAAAATATTTAATTAGCTTTCCATGAAGATCGTGCTAGTGTGGTATGTCAATACAGGATGTGCTTCATGGTGCTCATGAGGAACAATTACAGCACTGTTGCAGATACCCTCATGGATTTTCCTTTTGCATAAAGAGTTACAGCTGCCTAAGAGAACTAGGAGAAGGGTGGATCCAGTGTTGTCAGATCTTATTATTTTCATTGTGGTATTTGCTGTGCTTCTCCTCAGTTTCTAGAGAGAAATCCCATAGCCCAGCAACTGAAAGACACTCATACCTAGCATGCTGGCAGTTTCCTGACAAGGCACAATGAACTTCTATTATGCAGCAGCACTTCTTGCTATCTACATATGGGAGAGTGGGGTGTCCCATTTTTTCCATGTGATAAAATGAAAAGCTAAGTTTCCAATTAAGAAAATAACTTTCTAAAACTATGACAGAAATCCTTCTTAAAAGGTCAACAAAGTGAATACAGAGGGAGGGGGAAGAGGGGGACTTGGTTATCTAAACATTGGCATTTAGGGTCACTCAGAGTGCTGCACAATTTTATGCTCAGATTCCAAGTGCTGTTCTAGACAATGCAACATTCTTGAAGTGCTGCTGCTTATCTGCCACTACTGTATGGCTGTCTCAGGTACTTTAACATCTAAAGTATTTTAACACTCAAAAATAATTTCGGGACTCAAAACATACATTTTGTAGGAACGTGTTTGGGGGAGGACAGGGTAAAGGACTAGAGATTGGAAATGCAGGATGTCATTTGGCAACAAGACTATGGCAGAAGAAGTTGAACCAACTGGGCCAGGGAAGCTCTAGCAGGAAATAAACTCAAGGGCACGCACGTTCAATATGGAACGACGATGAGTCTTGCTACCCTCTGCAAATATAAACTAGATCTAATAGCTAGAAGCTGAAAGGACAAAAATACATACTTTGTATTCCCATTTCTAGTTTGGTAGAAAGCTAATCCATAGAAAGCATCTATGGATTAGCTTGTCTCGAACAGCTTCTGATCTCAAAATCCAATTCCTTCCACGTTGGCCCCCACGATGTACTTTGTGCCTACAGGTTTCAAGGACATAGCAAGTACTGGAGATCCCCAAGTCTGGCCTGGAGGAGAGGCAATGTGTGATGTGGGCCTCCTCCTAGTCCTGAAGGTGCTGTGCTGGCCTGCCAGAGCCAGCAGGAATGCAAGCTCAGCCCTGCGCCCCCCTCACCAGCCAGCCCCAGCCACAGCTCGGAGGGGGCTTTCAGAGTGCGCAGTGTGGGTAAGGCCAGAGGGGAGAAAGCTGCAGGAAATGAGGCTGTGTTTGTTTTGCTGCATACAAAGCCGCATATTAGGGAGAGCAGTTAAGCATTCAGAATGATTAGCAAGGCTGGGTAGTAAATTCCTTTCATCATTCTGGCTGTCATCCTAAAATATGTGCTCTAGATTTACCACAGATTTGCTTGGTTTGGGCCAGGGAATTTCATTAAGTAATTCCTGCATCATGTGATACACAAGGTTGCACTAAATGCTCCAGCGACCATTTCCATTCTTCTGTTTCAATGATCCCCGTCTGAAAAACAATGATAGCAGAATGAGGGAGAAAAATAAAGAGTCGGTGTTGAGGAAGTACAAAGAGCTCCATATATTTAACTGCTGGGGCATTTTTTTTTTTTAATTGAATAACAGTTCCCAGGATCCATTGATCTTTACATTAGTTAGAGCGTCCTACAAGGACAGAAACCATGATGGGGAGAGAGTGAGTAATGAGCTCGCAGCCGAGTGAATCATTTCCCCTACAGCTTTGTGTTTGTAGAGAGACAGATGGTGGGAGCTGTGAAGAGGGAGAGGGAGGGGACAGGCAGGTTTTTGCAAACGACACAAGTAGGGAGAGGACGGTGAAAAAGAAATAATCACCAGGTAAAGGAGGAGAGGCTGGAAACATGCAGGCTGCTTCACAACTAACATGCTCATGTTAAAAGAGATTAGGGTTACAGGGAAGTTTAGAAAGGAAATTACAGAAAACAAGAGCCTTGAGGCCAAGAGCGAAAAATATAACAGGAACAGCCCAAGAAATGCATCTGTAGATCTCTTAAGTCAGTTATTAAGCTCATGTGCAAATAGTGGGGCAGTAGCTTTCAGAATGCGAGCATGCCTCCCATGGGTGGGCACTGCTGCCAGCCCGAGCTGCTGAGCTGTGGGCATGAAGGCATCGCCTGGAGCACTGCAGAGGTACTGGGGGCTGTTCCACCGGTGCATGCACACCTTCGGGGTGTGGGAAGGAAATGCACTGCCCAAACTGAGAGCAAACACTGGGATGAAGGCAGCATGAAGGGAGAGACAGAACTCACTGAGAAACAGCCTGTCTTGCAGGCTTGCCAGAACTGCGATGACATGAATGCGTGTGAAGATTTTTTATGCCAGCCACCTGTGTGATAGAAATATGGTGGTAATGTTTTCATCCCACAGATAAGCTACGTTGGCCTCTCCAGCGAGGGAACCGTATGGTGAGTCTGGTACAAAGGTAATCCTATAAAACCCTGTGTGCAAGACACAAAATGCTGCCTCCAGAGCTGATTTTCTCCTGGAGAGCCCTTCAGCTGCCATCACTTGGTACCACTTAACAGAGCCATGAGGCAGACATCCTCAGGACTGGTGTCAGGACAGACACAAGGCGGCCTGTGAAGTGGACTCACTGCAGGGACTGGTTGGGATCCCTCCCCAGCCTGCAGCCCAACTCAGGGCCTGGCTGGCTGCAAGGCAAGGCTGAGTGAAATGCCTGGGCCTGGCAGAGAACAGGGAGCTGCACGGCCTTTCATGAAGGCCAGCTGTGGTAAGGAAGGAGAGCAGGCCTCAGAGAGTGCTCAGCACGCAGAACAGGTGCGCGCTATCTCACAAAGCAAACATCTCCCTCGTTACTCTTTGGCTTTAATTTAACAGCTTCTCCCCTGCTGTCGCTTCTGTTTAATCTGTGCCAGTGGCAGATGACAGAGGTCCCCGCAGGCTGAGCTGAACACACTGGTGTGCGGTGACACCAGGGGCTCCCAGCAGCAGCCTCGCACCTGCTCTGAGCCGTGGTGGCAGAAGGCAGCCATTTTGTGACACCTGCTCATGGCGGGGAGGCCTCGGGACCTTCTCCAGGCTAACAGGAGGGTCCAGGGAACCTCTGGCAAAACACGGGTGCTCGCTGTGAACCCCAGCAGGCTGGCTGCTGGGAAAGCGGTGGCTCGAGTCCTAGCAGGGGCAAAAGACTTCCAGCACCCCATCCGCAGGTCAGGCTGATAAAGTTCTCTCTGCTGTGTAACGCCAGCCTCCTGAGGTGGAAAAAGTGGTGTGGGACACCAGGGACATAGAAGTGTGGGGGGCTGAAGGAAAAGGTATCTTAATGCTAGGACAAAAAAAATAATGATTAGAGCAGTTGATAATTAAAATTGATCTTTAAAAAATCATGACCACCACCACCTGCAGTGAGCTCGTTCTGACTGTATTTCATCCTTTGGTTTTCCACTTCTTCTAAAGGACTGTATTCTGGAAATACTATCTTTGAGGCTTTCTTCAAAGCTATCTTCTTCTGCTTGGCCTGGCAGCTCTTACAACATGTCCATTCTATTTTTCGTCAGCTACCTCCAGTTAAAACCCACTAAAGGTGATGTTTTGTGACTGGCATGTTTGGCAGCGCAATGCCCTGGTGTGCTGGCCTCAGGATTTTCAGCAAGCAGCGGGTGCCGCAGTGTGCTGTTAAAAAGCCTGCAGTCTTCAAAGGAAGCAATTTAGTCAGAAAAACTTCTAAAAAGATAACACTGGTGGGGATTGAGCTGAACAGTGCAGGAGTAGCTAATGCATTAAAGATTCTTTCATCCCTATGCTGACAGAGAGAACTCAGCCTGGCTTGGTACTGACCAAAACCACCTGGGTTTGTATTTTGTAGCATCACTTAAATGCTCAACTGTGTGATCTGTGTGCACCTCATTGACATGAGGGAATGTATACATGTATACAGCTACATGCAAATAACACCCATTGCAGTCTTCCTCCCAAATTTTTCCTATGAACTGGACATACAGAAACACTGAGATCCAGCCTCAGTATCAATACAGAAGCCAATTTTTCTTTGATGCCTAATTAACAGCACTCTGAGGACAACGAACCGTTTCTCTTTTAAGAAGATTAAAGATATCCCTGCCAATAATGATTCCAGATGCTTAAAAGTGTCTTTCCCTATGTACAGGGCAATGGATAAGGCACTAAGAAATCATTTGGAAAAAGAAGATTTATCTCCACTTTACCACTGAATTGCTGCAGTCAGCAGAATGTTATCAACTCACTCTGCTCCGGGTTCCTTACATAAGAAGTGGAGATGAAGGCAAACTGGCCACTTAAGTAAAGTTATTATTTGAAACTTACTGAATAAAATACCATGTGCATACAAATAATTTTTATGCGTCCATTTTCCTTCCAGTCTTATAACAGAGATGATTTTCCTCAAGCAGGGACTGTAAAGAAGCTGAAACAGCAGAAACCCAGTAGTAAGAATGTCCCAAAAGAGAGATGAGATGAAGACTTTAAATAGGAATAATAGAAACTGGGAAGACTGACTGGAAGTATGATAAAGAAGAAAGCAATTATAAAGTAGTCACATTGAAGGAAATGGCAAAACCAACCAGCTAGCACAGATTTGTCTTCTTTTTGCTACATTATATTTTATTTTAAATGAGGTAAAATAATTTAGCATTTTTAAAACAAAGAGGAAAAAGACAGCCAAATGGTATTTTCCTTCAGGCTTGTGTGGAAACCAAACTACTGAAGCAGCAGTGTCCCTGGGATATAGCCGTGGCAGTGCCAGCTTGGTGCACTGCTACCTCAGCAGTCATGACACTGATGGTTGTGTCAAGACAAGGCAGCCAGGTTTAAAGTACCTGGAGAACACAGACAAGGGGTCATCAGCTAACTTGTCCAGCAGCACACTGAGTGAAAGCTGTCCATCTCAAGCCTTTATGTCTGTTGGTGGATGCTGGCCAGACTCCTTGCTGACTCCAAGCTGGGCCTAGGAGTAATGTACAGGTTGCATTTTAGAGCTCTGTGTTGGTTGGATCATGGACAAATAGGTTTCACCATTTTCTCAAAGCAATGCCTGACAACAGCATGGATTCTGTGACCTGCATCGCTGGAGCTACCTGAGGTAAAAAAGGATAATTTGTATCAAACCAGCTTGCTGTCTTGTTTCTCTTGCCTGTGTTTCTCACTCCTGCACGCTCCCCTGTTTTTAATGTCTTATTGAGTAGCTTGTCTCAAAACCATCTGACGCTTCTTGTTCCAGTGGCAATTTCCAGTATGAGAAGGCTCAGCCTGTGCAACCCCACCTAAAAGCAACATTCAGACCCAATACTGCTCTCACATAAGCTTGAGGGGTGAAAGAAAAGGTGTATACCTCACATACGGAGTGCTGCCTGAGAAAATTATCAGGGCATTCTTATATGAAGGCTGGTCCAGACTGTAACAGAAACGCTAAGCCATGGCCTGGAACAGTGATTGAGCACCTGGTGGAAGGCAGGGCCAACCCAGGGGGGCTCAGGTGCATGCAGTGCACCTGAGTGACTGGAAAGGATGAAGTCAGGATCCACCCCTCCCTAGACCTCATTTAAGGGTTGGCAGTGGATGCAAAGGTATCTTTCTGGAGATCCCTGCCTGGTGGAGGCCTTCTGAAGGTGAGCAGTTTTCTTTCATTTCTGTGTCTATGCTGCTGCAGCCTTGGATTGTGGCACTCTGCTGCTGTTGCTGTACGTTTCATCACATTATAGTATTATAGCATTATGTAGGCCAGTATAGTTGATAGCAGAAAAGCAAGCATCTCCATGTCCTTGTGAGATACTGCCTGTGGATCTGACAGTGCAGTAACATCAGTAAGTGCCAGAAACTTGTGACGGGCCTAAGCAAAGTGAATCTTTCAGGGAATACAGAGCACCTCTAAGCCTAGTGGTTTCCTACGTCCAGAACAGTTTCTAGGTATGTTCTAGGAAAAGTCATTTATCTGATGAGCTCTACGGCATACAGACACAAGCTGCAGCTAGGATATGTGCAAGCTCCTGGCTTGTCACGAGAGTCTGAGCATTCTGACCTCCAGTACACAATGGGAGTTAGCAGGCTTTCAAGGTAATTTGCATGAGCTCAGATACTGATCAGCTCAGCTACTATTTGCATTACACGTGCTATTGCCTAGCAAAAAGCATGGTTTCTGTTCCGATTTCATGTTTTTCATTCATTAACCTCTAATCAACAGAAGCAAATAACTTCTTCTGTGTCAGCTCTATTCTACAATGCTAAAACCAGCCATTTATGTAGCTGCCCTGTGTGTAACTCTATAGACCAGAATGCCCTTCTTATGAAGGGCTTATGGTCCAACTGCAATGTGGGATTTGAGTGGCTAACTAGAACTCTGCAAATTATCTGTCGCTTCTTTGTAAGCCCTGCTTCCTTTCTTTACGTCTGCATTTGGACTGGGGATAATGAACTTCCTGTATCATGCACTGCAACACAAGGAAACCCATTGTATGCGAACCAAGGAAGAGTGTATCAGTGAGTGGTTTGTAAGGCAGCTCTGATGGGTCTAGTTAGAATGACTTATTCTCAGAGTTTCAGTGGTTTGATTAAGTGGATCATGTGATAAGCACTTATAATGAACTTCTTCACATGCTGCCAGGGGAAGCCCAGCAGATAAAGTGCTTAATCCCACGGCGTTGCTCTGTGCATAACAAGCTGATTGCAAAGACAGAAGAGTCATGCAATTCATTGGCTTCTCCTACTCAGGATAGCACAACAGTGTTACACAATTTTCTTTCTGCTGCCCAAGTCAAAATATTCTTGCTACTAAATCCAGTTCAAACTAGCATGCTTTCCCTCCCTCACCTCACCAAGCTCTCAACCAGGCAGGTTACAGCTGAATGTAACCACCTGCAACAAGCCTAGGCATGCTTCTGAGTGATTTCTTTCCTATTAAAGAAAACAACAGAAACAACAACAACAAATAAGAACGGAGCATAAACTTCTGAGCAACCCCAGCTGGTTTGTTTTTAAAAATAAAAATCTAGGTCAGCCTGAATCACCAAGGGGTAATCTTCATTTTACTACCAACAGCAGCAGAGGTCAACAAGCCAGCCTCACAAGGGGCATCTCTTGCAGTTTTGGCTGAAACCTGTGGGATCAATGACCAGGGTAAGACAACATCAGATGTGCTCTCTCTTCCTCTCCCCAGCTGGTGGCCTGCACTCTGCAGTGCCTTTGCAGAAAGCATTCTGGCTGAGCGATGAAGTGGGATGTGCTCGTTCCAGCCCTGTCTATTGGAACAAATTGTGCTGCTTCTCCAAGGCCAGTGCCATATCTCTCACTCAGCTGTAGCAAGGGTATGACAGAAGGGATACCTTCAGGAAAGTCGTCTGTAGGTCCTGGGTCTGAGATGAGTGACAGACCCCAAAGAGATCTGCTCCCTGGCCAGGAGGACCTGCATGTTCCCATTTCCAAGCCCAACAACAACGTGCATCAGGACCTGCCTGTTGCTCTGGTATGCCTGATGAAAATGCTTGTTAAAACTCTGCTACCCAGAAAAGTAGGAGCTCTACTTGCACACTCAGGTGTCAGGATGGAGAGGGTGACCATTTCAGTAATGTATGGTATTGAAGGAGCATGGGGAGATGCATGGGTGTGAGCTTTCAGCGAGGTAACTGGTTTTGCTTGGGATCCTTACATCAGAAAAACAGTGTGCAGCCATGGATAATACTTCCCTTTAGGTATTCACTGACACCAGAGCTGGGACTCTACCAAGTGGTAGCTGATGAGGCAGCGTCTGAAAAGCTAGCTGCAGGAATGCCTGTCCTCAGGCTACCTCACTCTTGGTAATTCCACTGAGTAATTAGTTCTTCAGGGTCACTTAGTGAATCATTTCTAAAGTGATCATTTTGAGAGTCCAGGTGTCAGGAGAAACAACAGGCAGAAGCAGCATGTCATGTCACCTTACCAGGAAAAGGGTTAATGTTGTTTGATGCAAGGTTGAATCAACCTGGTGGTGGTAACTGTTATGTCACATAGAGCCCTTACATCTCTCTCCTGCTCTGCAGTTGCAGTGAGAATGAAGGAGGGCTTAGCCTCCTTGCACAGAAGTACAGTCACTTGTGCATCATGACTAGAAAGCCTGTATGGCCACAAAGCTGCTTCTGCAGAGCACTCAGAACAATCTTGGTTCTGTCTGGCTTCATGCTTTGCTCCCCACTGTGCTTATTCTCACATATTCTGGCAGCCCCACACCACCCATGTGCTGTGCTGAGCACCTCACTGAATGCCAGTTCACATAGACAGGCATGTAGACAGCCCTGTGAGCGAGATCCTGTGCTTACAGCTTGCAAGTTTAAGAGCACTGCTGAAATGTATCGACGTGTTAACGAGCTAGGTTGGATGGCACACTCATCACATCTAGTGCAGTGGTTAGAAAGAGACCCAGCAGTGGAACATTTGCCAGGTGAAGAATGCAAGCGTGAATATCAGATTGACTTCTTAAATGAATCAGAACATCAGACAGGTAGAGGTGATGCCCTGCTTTCTGGCCTGACCTTTTTGTGACACTCATCTGTATGATAGGGAAAAGTGTAGGCCTGCGGCATCTCACAGTAAGCCTAGGGGATGGTAAGAAGTATTTGTTTGTTCAGGCTGTCAGCCTATAAATACAACTGCAGTTCAAAATGTACATCAAACTTTGTATATCAGTTTTCCTATACAGTGTTACTAGCCATTGAATTTCCTTAGGTCATATTATTCCACAATTAATGAGATTGCACAGCTGTAATCAAAGGGATAATATGATACTGATCAGATTTCAACAGCAAAATGCTGTTTCCAGCTGTGATGGCATGGGAGAAAGAAGGCCTTATCTTGATGTATTTTCCAGATAATAGCAATTCATGTACCTAACAGTGAGAAAAACCTTTAAAAATGCACTTTCTATGTGATCAGTAAGAACCCAGAACTGCAAAATTATGGTGCTGCTATTAGATTCAGTCATCAGAGAGTAACTTAATTGTAATTCTGTAAGCCAGGTTGAAATTTGCTCTTCAAATTGTTTCCACTTGACAGGGATATCTCCTGGAAATGTTGGCTCATTGTCCTTAATCGAAATTTTGATATTCTGAACTGAACATACACCCCCACAGCATTTAGCTCACAAGTTTGATATTTCAGATTATGTATGGATGTTGAACATGGAAGGATTTTACTCCACGCTTAAAACAATTCAGGTATAACATTTCCTCTTAATTTTATTAAGCAACTAGCAAATTTTAAAAGCTGGTATTTATTTATTGCTATGTTAAAATCAGTGTCTCCCCAAGCTCTGTGTGCCCAGTTTGAGAAACTGAATCCACCAAATTCCACAAGAACTGACAGATTTTTGTAAATGTGAAGCTTACTGAGGCTAAGTATTCCAAATAGAGAACCAGACTACAGTGTTTCATTCTCACTCCTCTAGCACTACATAACTCTGCTACAAAGGTGCATTGTGAGATTTCAGCTTTTACATTTTTAGCAGCTGAAGAGCATCAGTGAGCATTAAGTAGAATTTCTTTCAGACTCTGTAATCTTTACCACATCTTTTCCTTCTATGCGACAAAACAGATAAAAGTGCTTGTGGTTTAAAACAGGGACACTAAGCTACCCGTGATCTAGGTGAGATTGTGAATATTGTGAATTAGATCCTTTGGAGTATTACCGTGCTTTTTTGCTACTCTCCTACTTTTATGTATTAAATATCGTTTACAGATTTCCTGTGTAGGCCTGTCCCCAGGGACTGACAACCCGGTGTAGACAACTCATAAATAAAACGAGTGAGACATGAGCAAGAAAAAGCATACCATACTGCTGGGAATCACTCCAGGAAAATAAATGTGCAAGATGGCACATCACCCTACACAAAACTGGCAAAGGTAAAATAACATTTGGATTTGATCATTACAGAAAATAAAAGAATTTTGTGTTCATATGTACGTGCTGGTCTTTCCCTGAAATGAAAGGGCAAAGGTAAGAGTCCAAAGTCTGAAAGTGGAGTTCTGACTTACAGGAAAACAAACCTGCCAGTGACTGCTGCAGCTTATTTAACTGAAGTAGAGGATGAAGCCTGGATTTGATCCCTAGTTTTCAGAACGTCTGTGGACTCTCTAGGAACGGCCACCATCATCTATTTCCCATCTCTGCTGCTCACTAGTTCTGCAGCATATGCTTGCTTTTAAAGGACTGTTTAAATTCTAGGCCTACCTTTTCCTCACTAATGACAATGCATGACTTTATATAGAAGCGGCGTAAAAACACTGCAAAGAACACAAAAGAAACAATCAGCTTGCTTTCTTATAATGGGTTTGGATGAATATACCCTCCCGTTTCCATCTGTGCTTTATTCCCTTTTGCTCAAGAGTAGGATATTACATTTACTGGCACTGACGTTCCTCAGAGCTTATTCTTTTTCTCCCCTTCTGCTCTGCTCTCATTTTGCCACTTTTTTTTTTGACTATTTTTTAGTCTCCTGCATCCTCATTTTCCTAAGCGCTATCTAGTCTCCAGTTTACCATATTTATGAGCCACACTGCAAGTCCAAGCAACTGCACATAAGGTATGACAATAGGACAACTACAAGGAAATTATTACTATTTAAGAGATGAGTTGGCAGAAAAGACATCCTGCAACTGTGCAGATTGCAGACAGATGCTTACCTATGTTTTGCTTGGCTGTAATCTGGAAATGCACAGAATTCTTTGAGAGCAAAAGTATTCTTGCCAATTGTTATTTCTATGATGCTCTTATTTTTTGCTTTTAGGGATGAGGGTTTACCTTCATCATAAAAACTGTCTGCCTGGCAAGCAGTTGAAAATTTTGCTTGGGTTTTTAAATATCAATACATCCCTGTGCAGGCATTTAAAACAAGTTGTTTATGATTGAACATTCTCACACTATCATTGCTTGTGTTTCACTGCACAACAAATCTGCAGAAAAGCTTTTTATGCATCAAAATGAATGAAAACTTGCTTATGACACAGCAACAGGAGTTCTAGGAGAGGTGTATCTGAGTATCTGCCAGAATTGACATATGCTTATGTGACTTTGAAGCCTCGTACACCCATTGAGCAGATACAAGCCTTGACGCTCCTCAAAATTTTTGCTCTTCTCACAGTGACAGCCTTCAGGTCATCTTATCTGACAAAAGTAAACAAGAACATAAAACTCTTGTCAAGGATAGGGACTCCTGAAAGTTGATGAGTCCAGACTGAGGAGCATGAACTGATGTGTTTACCTTGGCTAGACCTTTCAAGAACCATAGTTGGGTGACGTGGAAGAAGCAATTTAGTGTAGACTTTTACAAGCTCAACTTCTTCCAACCTTTCAGGATTGGTGACTTCTCTTAAGCCAGAAGATAGTTTAAAACGTTATGTGGTGATTCCTCAAATGTATTCAAGACATTCTGTAAGAATTTTCTGCTCTAGGAAGAAAATTTCATTTGTTTTGCCACTTAAAGTCGCCTTTTTACCACTGATGAAGACTGAGAGAAAAGCAAGGCTTCTTATTCTTGATGGCCACTCAGCACGCAGGCCAGGAGAGGAAACAACCTTGAGTCCAGGTATCAAACCATTCCTTTGTTCTCTGGCTCCAAATGCAGAGAAGTCCTGAAGTTTCATGAATATCCCATTCAGGAAATCAGAACTCTTTTGGCAAGTGAAGATCAAAAGGAATTATCCTTTTGCTTATGCTGCGTTCTACTTGATTTTGCCACGTAATTTGGTAATTAGAAGGATTGGCAGGTAAGTAAAACAGGAAACCGTGATTCCTGAAATGCAGAAATCATCGTCTTGTTGACCTGTGCTGTATCCACTCAGGATCATTTCATTTTGAGAAGATGCCTTCAAATGTTTTTGATTTCCTGTCCATGTTTTGAATAGGAATGTCTACTGAAACCTCTTACCAAGCTACTCTGAAGACCAAGTACACAAGAAAAGACTTTATGCAAGTGCTATAATTTAATTAGTTCCTGGCACAGACACAGCCAGCACCAACTCAAGCCATATAAGACAGCTAACACTCACAGTGGCGTTTCTGTTATAGGTGCTTGGCCACTGAACAGTTCAAGGATCTGACCTAGCTGTAAAGAGGCCATTCTCATCTTTCAGTTGTGACTCGCACAGTGTCAAGTTCTAACCCGTATCCTGTGAATTACTCATTTCCTACAGGAAGTTCATCTTTGCTACTATCATTTAACAGAATCACAACCACCTATTCTGCTTTCAAGTACTTGCTTTCTAGTTTCAGTCTACCATAGTCTAAGTGTAAGTGTCTACAGTAGTCTAAGTGTATTTCCCCCGAATTGGCAGAATTTTTAGAGTGAAACGAGGGGTAAGGGTTCTGTGGTTTGAGAAAGTCAAATGTAAGTTCAATGTCTGATGCAAGAGCAAATCTCCTTGTGACAACTAATGTGCAAACGAATGGGTTTCTGTAGCTGTCTCCATCATGGGGGGAAAAAAAAAAAAAGGATGAATTTTTTAGTACTTGTGAAATATTCAGCTAATCTTCCCACTTGACTTGCAAGAGACTCAGTGACATGCTTTGTGTTTGCTTTTTAATATTCAGCATTTGGAAACTCCATCTCCCTGAGTAAATAAGAGCACTACAACTATTGTCTACACTGTGGCAGAACAAAAAGTCCTTTGGCCAGATGTGAGCATGCTATATCCTGCAGCTCCTCTCCCCAAGCCCTATCCACTCCAGATACAACATGGCAGCATGGACTGCCAGCAGGCTGCTTGTGAGCCTTTCTGTGCTAGTGTGCTAAACTACCAAGCTCGAAAGAAAAAGTCTTTGTGCCTACATCTGCAGTCACTCCTGTATGCTTGCCGTTTGAAATAGGAATAAGCGTGATTTTTCAGCAGGGTTCAGGTCTACTTTTAATGGAGTGCACGTGAAGGTCTTCAGTGATTATGTAAATGTACTAATTATGTAAATCTAGGAGACTTATGACAATTAGAATTAAGGGTGAGAATGTAAACATGGACCTTGTTATCTTGCACTTGGAGAAAGTGTTATTTTTCTGAACAATGTAACACGTTAAGACCTCAATTGCAACACAAATCTTTATTAACAAATCAGGTTGATGGGCGGAAAGATAAAGGTTAAAGACAATTTGTTATTTACAATTTTCAAATTTATATACAAATCCCAATGTTCTGAGTGCTGAACTCTTATGCCCCATACATATGTTGTTTGTTTTACCAGATCACGTGTGAATGAAAAGAACAGCTGTGACCTCTCTTGCATTTTGAAAGGGCTCTGATAAACACAGATTCAACTTAACAAAAAAAGTCTTGCATTCATTCCTTTTGTGTGCGTAAGGAACTGCAGAATTAACCTTAATAATTAAATTCAAGATTAATCATGAAAAAGCATCTAAGGTAAAACTGCATACCTGCTCATATTCAATTAGGTGGTTATCTGTTAACAGTTCAGTTCTGTCACTGTGGTTTCCTAACCTATAATCCACCCCATCTTAAGCAACACTTTTAAAAGTCCCTGAAATTGTGTGTTCAAGTAATACTTTTCCTCTTTCTACAACATGAAGTTACTTAAAGCATGTTACTAAAATTATTTTTTTTTCTTTGCATACATAATTTTAACAATTCTTTGGATTGGGTGTGATTTTTTTTTAAATTAATTTCTTATTTTTTTTTTAGCATAATCACTAACTTATTTCCACGAAGTCACTGATAAAACCACATCTGCACTATGGGGCTACACTGCTTTTTATTATACCAAATGATTGGTTCCAAAGAGTAACAGCTAAAGGTATACAGAAACTGGACATGAATGGCCCTCAGTTAACTGAGAGTAAAGCCCCATGTAGTCTTATAAAGATTTAGCTAAAGTTGGTAAATGAAACAGTCTAAGATTTGCATGCAACCAAAATACAGTGATAGATATTTCAGCACTTGCTGCCATTTCTGATCATCATCCCTTTTCTATGCCTTCTTTGACTGCATGCATTCCTTTTTTTTTTTTCCCAGAAAATACAGCTTTTCAAATATAAGCATAAGTAATGGTAATACAACAACAGTAACAACAGCCTTCTGAACTCAGCTGGAGATGAAGGCTGCCTCTTCCTCGCCAGCAACATTGTGCTGATCATGTCCTTCTGCAGGGCAACTGCTCTCAGCTTCTGCTAAACTGTGTGCTCAATACGGAATGTGGAAGAGATGAAACTATGGGTGCTGGGAGAAGAGTCTGGACATGAGAAATAGCATAGTTGATATTCTGGTGGGGAGGCAGATAAGAAAGGAAAATGAAGTAATTAATTCATAATTTACAAACATATACATTACTTGGCCTGTGAAAGTTTAATGATCTCTGTTTTTTTGGCCTTCTTCCACATACTCTTTCTGCTGTCTAGGCTTTCCCATGTCTCAAATGACCAAAACACTTCAACGCTTCCTGAACTGCGCTCCCAGTGAAAGACAGGATAAGGCAGGACAGGAGAGGATGCAGCAGAGGGCCTACTGTGTTCTGTACTTTGTTCTTGAAATGACCAGAGTAACCTCCCTCCCTCAAAGCACCTACTGTGAATGCCTGCAGTCCATGACAGGGTTCCAAGGCCTGGAAAGATACCTGAGTCAGCAGAGCGTGCCCACCTGGAGTCTATAATATCAGCAGGCGCATCATCTTAATGCTCAAAAGAATAGTATTAATGCATTTCTCCAGCCATGAGAAAGTGCATTACATCTATGCAGTTTGCCCCTATGTTCTCCAAACAGTTATGTGAAACCAGCCCGTACTTCCCTCTTACGGTGGGGTGAATATAATTCTCTCTGGAAAAATTCTGCATCTGAAAGAAGATGTTAATTTGCAGGAATGATTAATAGTTCTGCTGACTGCTAAAAATCCAGTTAGAGCAGTTAGGGTATGATGGCTTTACAGGAGCGGGATGAAGTTTATTTGATTTTCTGTAACTGAGTGTCCTCAGCTGAACCTACCAACCCTTTGCTGTGCAAGGATTGTAACTCCCACTGCAGTTGGCTCAGCCTCCATTTCTATTTTTAGTGCAGATCTTGCTCCTTTTTTAGACCTGATTGCACAGCCAGAACTGCGTTCTCAGCAGCTCAGTGAAAAGCCTGCCTGTTCCATTTTATAACTTTTCCAGACAAAAAGATGGGAAGCCTGCAGCTTTCCAAACACTCTTATTTTTAAGAGCTTGCAATACGATACAGCCCAAAACCCAAGGGCTGAATGAATCCCTGCTGAAATACTATTGAATTTTCTGGGGTTTTATTCAGCATTAATTTGGCTGCTAATAAGATACTTGGGATATTAAAACATTAAAAAAACAAATAACCTCCCCCCCCCCCACACACACACACACAAACAACAACAAAAAGCAAAAAACAAAAAACCCTTCTTCACTGTAAGTACTTAAAAAGATATTTATCAAAAAGGTAATAATGTACATCTGGATCAAATCCTCCAGAGAACATATCTTCTTTAGATTCATAGTTTATAAATCCAATTGATGGAAGCAACTACTAGCCAAGAAAGAAAGAAACAAGGAAAAATGGAAAACACTGAGTTTGAGGATTCTCTAAGCAGGAACAACCACACAGAAGCAATTTTCTGGCACTCAATTAAAACCACTCAATTAACATTTTTGAACAAAGTTTCCCACTGCAGATAGAACAGACAGAGTTGCTGTAGTTCTGTCTGTGTTAGCGACAGTGCTTCACCTCTGCTTAAAGTGTTTGCTTCTGCAATATCTTCTTAGTGATGTATACTGAGGAAGTTATATTTCAAAGTGTTGTACATATTAAAAAAAAAAACAAGATGAAGATGATTACAGCTGTTGTTAGGCTGTAAACACACAACCTACATTGCTAATACAAGTAAAACACGTCCTTATATACATGTACTGAAATATGTTGCCAATAGTGTGATAACAGTTTGCATCTTACTATACACCTAAATCAAGCATACCTGCAAATATCATTTTATTCTTAACCCAAAGTATAATAAATATCCTCATATGCACAGGTCTCTTCTTAGAAGAAATCTTAAACCCTTCCCTCCTGCAACAAATCTCTAAGGAATTGTTATGCTACTCAGGCAGTAATCAGTGAATTCAGCCATCTTTATTGGACACGTAATGACATCCAACACCCCTCTTGCAATGGGGGAGACTGACTGCAGATGGAGATTTCCCTCAGCTTCCCCTGCATTCAGGCAGTTCACTAATTCTTTTATGTCCCACTGAGAACACAAAGGCAGATTCAAAAGAAAATTAACTGGAAGAGTAAAGGAATTAAAATCAGTGAAGGAATTGATAGACTAAAATATTCTTATTGTAAATTCAGGAATTTAATTAGCCCCTGGTCAAACACTGAACAAATCAAAGCCAATAACAAACGGAAAGATCATTAAAAGTAGATATTCAGCAGATCTGAATTTACATATTTTGTGTGCCTCAAACACCCAATTCATTCTGTGAAAACGGAGGGTGTCCCAAACAGATGAAGTCAGGTTCATTATCTCGATTTAAATAACACAAAGCTCGAAAGAGAGAAGCTGAGTGCCACAGGAAGTAAGTACTCAAGATCACTATCTCAAAGGCACAAGGTTAAAAACTGAAAGGACTGGAAGTTATCAACCGAAAATAAAAAAAACCCAAGTACTTGAAAGCCTGTTTATCCTAGCTGGCATCAGGAATATTGTACCCTTGTACCCTAAATAGAGACCGTGGAAATCTGCCTAATGAGGGTATGCACTGTCTTGGCTGTGGTTTTTAGCACTACATGCAGAGCTGAAACTCTAACAAATTTAGGAGAAAAAAAAAAAGAGGGAAAAAATATACTGTCACTGCTAAATGTCAAAGCTAAAACCAGGCCAATGGAGTCACAACTGTAGTGCAAAATGTATCAATTTTCCTCCAATTTATATTCTGGACATAGTTTTTAATAATAAAAATGGCTGCTGAATCCATTTGGAAGTAAATCTTGTCAAAGACTGTATTGCTTTGTTTGTAATTCAACGCTACGAAGTGGACCCTAACAAATGATTTGTGTCTGATGAGCAACTATTTCTGTATTTTGTTTGGAATGACCACGTCTGTGTTTTGAGTTAGGAAATGTGCACAACATTAAAATGAAATTATTCAAGTGCCATTTTACCTCAAAATGAAGTAGGTCACTTTGAAGTCAGCTTTGATGGCCAGTTCTGTTGCTCCTTTTGTTGTTGTTGTTGTTGTTTTTTGTTGGTGTTTTAAGAGCATCAGCCTCTACTTAATCACTGGTAACTTTCATGGAGAGCAAACAAAAGGCTCTTTTATTTATCCATTATGTTACTAAGAGGTGAGAACAGCTTGATGCAAATGAAAATCATTAAAGCATTCTGTGCTACCATTAACTGTCTGAATATCTGCCTATGCAAATACAGCACACAACCCAGTGAAACTGCAGCCTCATGACCTACCGCATTGAAAATCTATGCCTTATGACTCTTTTAACCCAACAGTTAAAATACTCCGTGTGATGTGCCTCTGTAAGCACTTAGTTTAAATGAGCATGGAAACGGAGTGTAAGCCATTACACAGAAACATTCTCCATTTCAGAAACCCCTTCACCGTGACTGGCCAAGGGTAACATCAGAGCTATCTGATTCATTACAGTGCTGCAGTATGGAGCTAAAATGTGATTGCCCAGATGTGAACCTGCATGCAATTACACCCAGAACCTCACTTAAGTAAGCAGTCCCATTTAAGACAACATAAACATATCATAATGCAAAACCACGAACGGTCTGCAGGATTAGAGGCCTAATTAGATATAAAATCTACTGACTTCCTTCTTTAGAACTCTGTCCTTTGCACAGCCACTTATCCCCATGCAACTGAGCACAGAACAGCGCTCTCACTAAGTAGCACCCTACCCAACAATAAAGATGAGTAAGTGTATGAAGCTGGAGAGCTCAGCTGAAGTAGTACCTAGCAACCAGAGTGCGCGAGAACCTTCGTATTCCTAAGAATTCTAACCAAAGACTTACATATGGCAGTTTAGAAAGCACCTTAGAGGAGGACACTTTTTGCTGCTCTCCTTGGTGAAATTTAGGTTAGCCATCAGGCAACAATTTACTTCGAATGCCTGAGAGCTTTTCTAGACTAAGTTTTGGCAGAAGTAAGGGATATCTCACCCTCCTTTGGGACACATACCTTTGTTACCTACTCTTACACCACAGAACAGAGGTTAGGACAATGTGTTATTCAACAGCAGCTGGAAATGAAGTGGTTGATTGGATTCTGTGCCTTTACTGCTTGAAGGACTTAGATCAGCCTCTCCTGTTTGCTAGGAGAGTACTCCCATCAGCAGAGGTCTGTGTACAAAGCACCTCTGACATCCAACTTGAGATTTTGACAATCTGTGCTGGGGAATGGAAGACACTCAGGCCAGAAAGAATAAGGATACTTTAGTCTCCTAGGCTGCTTACGTATTTTCATTAAGCAGTAATTATACAGCTTGAATGCACAGTACTGAGTGCAGGGACTAAGGACTCCTAGGCAAGTGCTCTTATTACTTATTTATTTGGATATCATGAAATTAATGTATTTGAGGCACTTAGAAAAGAAAGAAATTCAGTGGGACTGAAAACCCCCCTAGAAGTCTTCTTCTGAGTTTGGCACAGCGGAACACTTAAAATACTTTATTTGAGTCACTGCTGCTTCACCTGTCCTGTTTAATACAGTGGTACCATGGAATAAACTGAACATCAGACTGCTCATCACCTGCACTGCCAAGCTGGTAGCATGCTGCGTGGCAGCTTTGGCCCATAGCAACCATCTGGAGTGATGCTCCCAAGCAGCTCAGGGGACAGCACTTGGACACAGCGAGACTCAGCCAACTCTCCGGCCTTCATTATTTCATAATATTGCATAAATGTAATGTATGGTAAGGAACATTATGAAGAACCCAATAAGAAAATTATAAATTCTTCTGTCACAGTATAATTAATGCCAAGTAATTTGGATTTTTATTTTACCTCTAAAGTAACAACGTTCCCATTTTATTGATGACTGAATTAAAATTAGCTAGAAATACTTCGTTTTTATTAAGACATAGATAAAAGATAAAGCTACTCTGAAGGAGCTTGAAAAATATAAACACTACTAATTTCTTTTGTTTAAAATAACCAATTTTTGCATTACTGCAAGCAAAAAGCAATTTTGTACCTGCTAGGTGAAGAAGAAATTAGGGAACTGACTAGTGATCTAATGCTGGAGCAATGGAGACAAACTCAGGTTACTGGCAGTGAAACCTTCATCACAAAACTGGTTTACAAAGTTGCAGCAAGAACATGCAGTCTTTCAACAGTTGTATGGGTTTTATTTTGCCAACAAGAAGTAAATGAAGGTGGAGGTTTTGGGGTAAGAAATCCAATTTCCTTCTCTAAACAAGCACATTAAAAAAAAACCAAAACAATACAACATCCTTATTCACTGCAGTAGAAAAGTACAGTCTGTTTTCTAATAGATAGTAACCATAACTGCTATCTTCACACAATGAAGAAAAACCATCAAGAGCTGCAAGAAAGATATTATCTAACCAAAGATGTATGCACTTTTCTCAGAGCACAAGAGGTCTGGGCACTGGCAGTTCTTGTTCACCTAATGCCTTATTTCAGAATGATACAGTTTTGCAGACTAGACCTCGATTACATTTGATTTACTGACTGATTCTCTTCTGCTTCCTTTTAAAGATAAAGAATGTGCTTAAAGCAGAGCGTGAGAATGCGATCACTTCTTGGAAGGCTGTTCCCTCTCTGAACAATCTGAGACATTTTCACAGTTATTTTTACAGTATAACCATTTCCTATTTTCCCCATGTTAACAGTTTCAATCTACGATCACTTTCTTTTGCAAAAAGCACGGTCCTAGTGAGAACACATCACTTAAGTATTAGAATGATACAGAAGCCTATATTCTGTCCTGAGAAAAACAGCTACTCAAAATACTATCTCCACAAAATATCTTTTAAAGTAGCATATGAAAAGGAAGAAAAGGTGCTGTGGGCAGGGAGACTGAAGAAGACACTGCGTTTATATTTTATGAATTTGGGGGCTCGTGTTGTTTGATATTATTAGCCAAGCCATCAAGTTACCACTTTTGAAAGAAAATAGCTATCACTGAATTTCTAACTAACGCAGCTGCAAGACTACTCAAGAGACACCACATTACAGCAGAATCAAGTCGCAGTCATTTAACTGCACAGCTTCCAGAGTAAAAGTACCTGATCTCTGTACCTGACTAGAAATTCATAACCACCACACAAGATTTTCCCCCTAGAAACTGGAAACAGAATTATGGTGTCTCTCCTTCCTAACTACCACTTACATATCACATCAGAATAACAGGTAACACTTTATAAATTTGTGTTCTACCTAACTTTGTATCTCCAACTGTATCTATCTCATGCTTTAAGATATACAATGATCAATATACTGGCAAGAAAATATATTTTATTTGCAAGTCTCCAAAATTGTTGAGGTAGATCTGTGTGCTGATTAGGCTTGTACTTATAGTGTCAGCCTTTATTAGATATTACTGTAATTGGTGGTCTACATTAATAATTATATTTTTATACATCAAGCACACACAGTAGTATTTATATAGGGAATACATATTTAGGAAGACCATATTCTGCATGAACTTCAGCTCCAGTAATAACTCTCTGGGATCACCTTTTGTAGCAGAAATGCTAAGTCATGGCATGAAACAGTGAGCACCTGGTGGAAGGCAGGGCCAACCCAGGGGAGCTCAGGTGTATGCAGTGCACCTGAGTGACTGGAAGGGGTGGAGCCAGGATCCACCCCTTCCCAGACCTCATTTAAGGGTTGGTAGTGAAGGTGAGGGTAGCTTGCTGGAGAGCTCTGCATCCCTGATGTCTTCTGAAGGTAAGCAGCTTCTTTCCTCTATTTCTGTGCCCATGGCTGTTGCAGTTGAGCAAATTCCCTTGCTGCAGCCTAGGACCACGCTACTTTGCTGTTGTTGCTATGCTTTTCATTCTGTTACACCTTTACACCACTCTGTTTGCATTGCCTTTTTCCCAGATGTGCCACCTGCCTACCAGTGTCTAAAAATACTTACAGTATTATTAATTAGCAGCTAGCGTTTGCATCTTCAAATGGAAATGAGCTTTGATTTTTTTAGAAAGAGTTAGGAAGTGCAACTGTGTTAACTGATGAATGTCACATCAAAATAAAACACTAATAATTGCTGGCTAAATATTAAATCTCTAGCAAATAGTTCTATGGCATTCTGTAGCTTTCTGCATCTTAAGAGGATGCATTTAAATGTATCTACACCATTCATTTATCCCCCTCCTGATTATTTATGCCCATTAAGATCTGCACTAGAGGAAGAAAACTCCTGAAAAAACCCATCAGTACTGAAAAAAAGAACAGCACTAAGAAGTATTAAGTGAATGCTGTTTAAACTAGGCTTCTGTAGTCATGAAAATCATTTAGTTGTGAACATATATTAGAACACTACCTTTAGAACTTCAAGCTATGCTAGACTTAACCTTAGGATAAGCATGTCTGAAAAATCTTAGCCATAAAGACCAGCAGACTCCTAGGCAGTGTCTAGTTTACAAGAAAAACAGCACTCTTCCCAATAGCCGTAACAAAATAGAAGGTGTGAAGGAAGTCTTTAGGTGTTAGGTATTCCAATTTCAGGAAAGCATCTGTTACTCTTGTGAAACTCCCAAGTCACTCAGAATACACTGGATGGATTATGCTGAGTGAGAGATGATTAGATAAATAAGGACTGTGTAAAAACTCTGAAGCTTAAGGAAAACAGTGAATACTGTAGGGCTCAAGATGAACCTGAAAACTGATAGCCAATAGAAGACTTATGTGAAAAAGGACATGCAACAATGTATCTGTGTGTGTGTAGTGGCAAAGGAACTGTTATGAGATGCAGTTTTCTTTAACATCTTCATTAATCTTTGAGAGGCCATGATGTGGACAATTGCAAGGATATGGAGGTATATCGAAGTAATTATAAGGGCTACAATTCAGTCAGAAAACAGCAAGATGAAGGTAAGTACAGGAGAAAAAAGCAAGTTATTGCTGTGGAAAATACTGAGGGAAATATTCTGGAACATATTCAATGGGATGGAAATAACCCTATGGCATAATATTTGTAGAGAATCTAAGGATAACAAGTAAGCAGAAACTGCAAATGAATCTGTAACAGAATACCAACAAAAAGACTAATTTAGATTTGACTTGCATACTTGGAAGTACTGTATCCTAGAGCAGGAAGGTAACGGTTTCTCCCATGTAGCTTTAGGGCAGATTGCAGAACGTTTTCTCTGTGAACAATCAGCTAAGCCACTGGAGCCTCTTGGCGTACCAAATGTTAACGTCATCTGGCAATTCATTCTGTCTTACACACAGAGGTCATATGGGTACCTGAAACATCGTAAATGGCTCTACCTAGACAATAAATCATAAATTCTTCATCTGTGCTCTTTGTAACTACACCTGGAATTCGCCAATGAGTCCCAGGCATATTACTAAAATGATCTCTGCAAATTGGATGGAATTCACATAAAAATAACAGAAATCCTTTGGGGGCTGGAAAGATTCAAAAGAAAATATTGCAAACATAAGCAAGTGTAGCTTAAGGTAAGCAAATGAGAAGTTCAAAATCTTTCTTAACTTTCATCTTGTTCTGGAAAATTCTTCAAAAGGAAGAAACCAAGAAGGGGGGGGGGGGGGAGGGTAGAAGGGGAAAGAGGTGATAAAAAGGAAGACAGACAATACAGGAAATCTTAAACTGTGTTCTGAACTACAGGTAGTTGACTTAATGGGGGGAGGGGGAATAGTTGGTGTCCGGAACAGCAGCATAAAGTATGCATTCATATATTACAGAAACCAATACTGACAGAGATGGAGAAAGCATTTAATAGGCCTCTGCCATCTTTAATTTAATCTTAAAGCACTTTAAGTTTACTCTGCTGGTGACTCTCCTATCTCTTCCTGGATAACAGATGGCTGTTTGTGATCAACATACCAGACAGAAGCTTCTTTCACTTTAATGCATGAATGGGGAATGCTGCTTGTAAGTCAGACTATGTGGCAGAACAGGTGATTTTGCCACTTACCATCCAGCCCCATTTTTGTGATTCATTCATTAAAAACACATTTCACATTTTGAAACAAGTAAAGTTCAAATAATGATCACATGTGTACATACAATTGGCTGCATAAATTATTATGATAAGAGACTGATAGGACATTCTGCAGTTACACTACTTGGAAACCTTACATTATGGAATCTTTTAAATTACTTATTTGAATCATTTGGGTGAACTGTTTGCATCAGATAATGGGTTTTTTTGTTTGTTTTGTTTTGTTTTCCAGTGGAGAGTTTCAGCTAAATGGTTTGGCTACCCATAAGAACAAGTATATGAAAAATTTGTTGCTGATTTAAAAATAGTTCTTACAGCCGTTTACCTCAGCTCCATTGTATGGAATAGAAACTTCAGAGTTTGGTAGGATGATGTATGTGTACATAGAAACAATACATTTTTTGTAAACCCCACCAAGTCGCACATAATTTCTCTTGGGAAGAGATAATGTATGTAAGATGTAAAAATAAAAGCAATTATTTTCATAACAAAAGCTATTCAAATGCTCAACCACTTTTGCCTTCCTACTGCATAACTTGCCAGCAACTCTGACAGACATACCATTCACACAAACACTACTAATGTTTAAATGTTAGATGTCATTTACACATAGTTTTATCTCTTATGGCCATATCCAACTCTTACAGGCATCTAGTTTTTTAATAGCTTTGATTCAGCAACACTGCTCAAACAGCGGCTCTACCAATACTCCTTGATTATCTAAGACTTAATTAGATCATCTTAATTAAATCTCAACTACTAACTTCTTTTTGTCATACATCCAGCCACTAAACTTCACTTGCTACTACACTGTTAGCTGCTCTCTAACAGCATGTGATACACTAAACTCATTACAGAACCATATAAATATTGTTCTTGACAACATGCTGCTCTCTTAACATAGGAGGAAAGTCCAACCCCTTTTTGACATACAGAATTCCATTAGCAGAGAGTAGATCAATACTGCTTCATCTCTGGATACAACATAATGCATTTACTGTCAGTTTTCTTGTATTATGTGTATGCTGTTAATATGATTTTTAAATAAAAGTAGTATAGTTCTGCTTTGTTACATACGTGAAAATCTTTATTCATTTTTACATTTCAGATGATATCGTTTCCTTGAGTACTTATGTGTTCTCTTGTACGCACATTCACTGGTAGGTTCTTCTGATGTTAGGCCAAGGTAAAACCTGAAAATGTTGGGGGGAAAAAGAGTTATGGTCAAATAACTTCCAATTAAAACTTCTGTTTGAAATGTACATTGCTAAAAACAAATGCAACCCAGGAAGCAAAATGGTTTAAAAGTAGTTTTGTATCTTCATATAAGCATTATGTATAAGAATTTGTATATGTAACTTATTTGCACGCACATGGAATGTGGCAGTATAACCTGCTGCACTGTATTTCATACAGCTAAGGTTTTCTGAAATGAAAACATGGCATAGAATGTGTTTTGTGCAATGATGATGAAAGCTCTTTCTCCTAATGGCTAAATCATCTGTATCAATTAGAGGAACCCATAATTGAAATGTTCAGTGAACTACATGCAATTCTTCTAAAATTTTGATCATCAGATTCAGTCGTGTGATAAACAGCAAAGAACATCACAGAACCTCCTTTGGTAATCTAATCAACTTCCATAATAAAACTTGTTACAAAGCTCTGCTCTCCTACTTCCACACAGAGAAGAAACTCTTTCCTCCATTGGTGAGAAATCTTTCATGTCCAGTTGATCTCCAGCTTAAATTTATTATGACCAGTTTGAAGCTAATCATTCTATATCAGTACTGTTCTTCTGCTTAAATATTTTTCCTTCCTGCTTATGCCAAAGTTAGTGATATACTTACAAACTTCACTTGTGTTCTCTTTCATTGTCCGTTTTCCTAGATGGAGTCAAATGAATCTTATATTCTCTTGATGACTTAAAAAAAAAAAAAATAGCCCAAATAAGCTAGGACCTTGATCCTAGGACCTAAGATCTTGTACAATAGCTCTTGTACAATCACACTGATGTATCACTTGCTTTCATGGAAATAACCTCATGCATTTTAGGCCTCACTTCCAGAACTTTTCTTCTGCCACTTCTGGTTAAGGAGTTTCTAGTTCAGAGCGGAAGATTCTTAGCTACTTTCAAGTTCAAAACCTTGCACTTGATATGCAAGACAAGATATTATAACACTTCTATTTAAATGCAAGCCAGACAACTCTTCCTATGTGTATCTGTTTTCCAGAATTAAGGTTATCAGCCATTCTTATTTATGCACTAAATAAAACACTCCTATAGATGTTAAATGGCAGATTTTGCTTATAGACAGCTTCTAGTTTTATAGCCCTCCTTTCCCATTAGAAATTCTTTATGCACCCAACTTAATTTCTCATATGGCACTAAACTGAATCTTTTTCTTGGAGCGCAAATTAACCCTAATTCATTTCCTTTGTCAGTAAAATAAATTATATTGAAAGGAAAAATAAATGAACAGAACCCAAAACAATCCCTCCCACAAAAATACCTCTAATACAGGAAAGAATTTTCTTTCATGTTCTTTTTTATTCTGTGTTTTATTTTTTTTCCTAGGCCCCACATACTGCAATGGTTGCCCATAATGCTTTCTTGGGTTCTCTTTCAAATGTATTTCACTTTCAATCATGTGGCACCATTCTTGCTCTGACAGGTTTACTAAGAATCATTGCTAAAAGACTGCTTTAATACTTTCCAAGTATTTTCACACTTGAGACAAGGCCAGTTTTCTCATCAGTTTTCTAGTGGCAAAATGTTGGTGTAAGACCATTAATTAAATGTGTTATCGCTCTGGTTTTGACAGAACCCAACTGCATTACACATCAGAGCCAACTGCCTAGCCTGTATCTATTCACTAAGAATTATTTTTTTTTGTTAAGAGCTCTCATGAATTACAATCTTAAGCACTATTTCCAAAGCACAGTTACCTCTACAAATGAATTCTGCAACCCGAGTGGCTCTTTAAGCCAGTCTGGTAGCCTGGGAGTTGCTCAGCTTCTTGCTTTTCTTTTTTTGCTTACATTTTTGTCTGCTGACAGCCATGTAGCACTTGACTTTCCAGTGGTATGTAGTACAGTGGGCATGCACAACGCTGCCTCAAATCATAGCAAGAGTAGGTCTAACTACTGGGAGAGTAAGAAACGTTTGTCAGCACTCTCACATAAAGAATTTTCCTGTGTGCTTGCCTATGATGACCAAGCCAATAAAAACAGAAATACCGAATGCCCTGAAAATTGGCAGGAACTCAAACGTGGATACACAAGTCAATTATGAAGTTAGGATGTATTGTACAAAATGTTACCTTCTGTACTATAGTCTAATCTTCTACCACCAAGTTCTTTTGCATTTTGCTATTGTAATCAGACACTTGCAAAAGATGGCTTTTCTCTGACCTAGTTAGTTCTGTCTGCTCATAACCGCAGTTATATATTTTGGGGGAATTGCAAATACCATTTTCGAACAATTTTTCTAAGTAGGCATACGGTGTGAAGTAAGAGAAAGAAGAGACTGAAACGTCTTTTGTTAAGAAAAGCAAACCTGTACTGATTTTACTCTACGTGGACGTTGTAACTTTAAAGAAAATAATGAGTTTTGATGATAACTAATATTAATAATACTCATTTTTTACTGTACAGTTGTTTAACTGCATGATTAGAAGCAGTTATATATATGCAAGCTTGATTATTTTCATGTAAATACGTGGCTGGCTAATGGGGAGTTGCTGCTTAGCAACTGGAGCAGAGAAAGGGGTGCTTGCTTTAGAACAGGAAACTGAATAAAACCTTGCAGAGTACACACAGCGTTTGAAGATACCATAGAAAATGGGTGGCAGTGCTCTGCAACCATGATGCTTCCTTTTGTAATTACTCACATCCTAGGATGTCAGCATTTCCAGGTAGTAGAGGATAAACTCCATCAAAAATCATTTATAATGATAATATAATCATAATAAATGATAATAATAATAATAAATGATCATAATAAACGATAATGATAAATAATCATTTATAATTAATAGATGTGCACAACGTGAACAAACAACAAATAAGGTAAGTACTAAGGACAAACCCTGACACGCAAGCTAAAACGTAGGAAAATCCAGAAACAGACTTTGTTTCTGCTCTCTACTGTAACGGTTAAATTGACAATGCTATCGATGCTCCTCAGACCTCAGTGCCTTAACCTAGTGATCAACTTATGCTACCATAAGCCAATACTGCTGGAAGAAGCCTTCTTTTTTGCTCCCTGTTACTCAAACTCAGCCCCTGCTCTGTCTCCTCCGCTGTGCAAGCGCAGGCATTTCTACATTCATAATGAGGCAGATGATGGACCTGATCTAGGTTAAAACCAAGCCAACACTTTTAGTTGGATCACCTTTACCTGGACCAGCATCTGAATTGAGTTTATTATGCAGTCACTCCACTACTAGGAGGAGGAAGGAGGGGACCTCTCCTGACAGTGCTGGCTCAAACCTTTTGTGAAAATACCTTCTCATCCTGGTGTGACCGCACATCCTTTGTGTGACTGCAAGAAGAATATGAAAGCAGAAGTGTGCTCTATGAAATGAAGAGAAACTGAAAAACCGTATCTCAGAGGAAGTACCAAAGAGATGTCTTCATGACTGAGACTACTACTTGGATCACACTATTTGTATCAAGAAGGAAAGTCCCTTAGTTTTTTCCTAAGGTCTCTTACAACATTTTCAGGAATTGAAAGATCATATGGACAGGAATCTGGCTGCAGTTTAGGTATTAGTGTTGTCTCAGTTCTGTCATCTTCCTTTTTCAACAGTTCCTCTTAATTCAAAACATAGCCCTCCCTGATTTAACAAACAAAAATGTTTAGTTGTAATAGAAGAGCGAATTACGTGCTTTAGTGACTCCTGGCTCATGCTTCTAAAAAGTGATTCCTGATATCTACACTATGCTATTGTGGGAAACCGCTTCCGCTTCAGCAGAGCTGACAGACGTGAACTTGTGCCTGCACATCAAGCACAATGCTTGTTTAGAAGAAGCCAGAATATTCAGCAGCTTAAATGCCTTGGGTTATGTACCAGCTCAGCTGAGGTGCAGATACATACTGTGTTCTGTTGCCTGGGTATATATACCAACAGAATATAGCAGTGGATCAGTATCTCACAGAAATGAACTGCTAGTGTGGTAGTATCTTAAGGGGTAACACAGCACATCTGTTGGTGTTGAAAGCCATTAAGCAGTCAGTGAAGTAAGAGTGGTGGGAAGATGCAATACTCAGGAATTCAGACAATCATGTAGACAGAAAGACAAGAGCGTGGAAGGGAGTGGTGCCCATACTGAAGTTCTATGGAAAATCAGGGAAATGCAGCAATTAAGCAACAGTACCAAATGCATTCAAATAGCAAGGGCTGGAAATACTGCTTAGCAACATGTTCCACCCGTGACCTCCTAGTGATTTATTAGTCTTCATGAAAATCAGGCGTTTCTAAAAAGAATATTCTTTAAGTTCCAAAGGGTTTCTAAATACCAGCCTGTCCAAAAAAAAAAAAAAAAAAAAAAAGAAGTTGTAGCTCAGTTATATTTTCAATGTAACAGTTCGGGTTTTAATCCTACTGCAACTCCTCACTTCTGTGATGCAAGACTTCTTGAAGATGAGGTGACTTGACATTTTTTACTTGTGTTTGCATAAACGCAAGCTTCAGAAGGAATAGAGGGGCAGGCCAGGGGAAACAGACAGTGTACAATGGGAGAGCAGGACAGCAGCTACCCTTGAAGCAGACAGGCAAGCTTCCTGCTCATTACAGTGAAAAAAACGAAGGGTAGCAACTGCCTGGCCTGTCTTTTGTTTAAGTCTAAAACCAAAACATATGTAAGGAAAATGTGAAACAGATGTTCCACATATTGGACTTCTGTCATATTTTACAGATTTGTACATTTGTCTCCCCGCCATCCAGCCCTGCACCCATATGTAACACCGTAATTCTGGGTACATCTACCAAGATTCTGCTTTTTTAGAGGCAGTCCTTGCACACAGTCAACTCTTCTGGTATTTTTTCCCCAAAGCCTCAGCTCCGAGACAAAGACACTACAAGAGGGAACACAGCTGGAGGCGTTGGTTACCATTTTAAGTCAAAACCCACCCTAATGAGCCGAAAATTATGAAGTGAGTTCTCCTAGCGGCCCAGGGACCAAATAAACAGCCCTAAATCCCCCCGATTCTCACTCAAATCACAAACGGGGGTTGAGACGCACCTAGCTTCCACAGCTCTTTATTTTTTTCCCCATAACTTAACGCCGGTTTCCTAGGCGATTCCCCACTTCTGCTGGGATTCAAGCAGCAAAGCGCCTCACCCCCACCCCTCAGCGAGCCAAGGTCGAACGCTGCGGCGTTCGGGCACGGCACGTCCCGACCTCCCCTCGCTGCGCGGGGCACAGAGCGGAGCGGCAGCTGTGAGGAGAGGGGCGTGTCGCGAGCAGAGCCCGGCCCAGCCTCCGGCCCAGCCCCGCCGCTCCGCCGCAGCGCGCCCGGCCCCGCCCCGCCGCAAACCAACCGCCGCCCTGTGCTCGGCCGCCCGCCGGAGGGGGCGCACTGCTGGGCGGGAGCGCGGCCCGGACGCTGCGGTGCGGCCCCGCGGGCAGCGGTTGAGGAACCTCGCGGCTGCCCTCAGCACTTCCCGGCCGCCCGCCGTGCTTTTATTTTGTATCTCGGCGCCGTTAATCCCCGCCGCGTGCCGACTCACCTTCCCGCAGCGAGGCGACTCGGCATCCAAAATGGCGGCCGGGCCGCCTTAACCCAATGGCGGCGCATCGGCGCTCCCCGGTCCGCCCCACCGGCGGCTCGGGCTTCCGCAAGCCTCGCCCCAAGCCCGCCCGGACGAGCGCCGAGCCGCCGAGCCGCCGAGCCCCCTTCCTGAGGGAGCGGCCGGGGCAGAGCGGCGGGCGGACATTTTCCTCACCCCCCTCCCCTCGTTCCCGGGGCGGGATGCGTGTGCGTGAGCCCCGCGTCCTCCCCCCGCCGCTCCCCGAGTGGTTGCGCCCGTGACATCATCATCATGGCAACAACAGCTGCAGCCCGGAGCTGGGGCGCCGCCGCCGAGGCGTACGCGCTGCTGCGGGGGGAGCAGCCCGCGCTACCCCTCAGGCGCCGGCGACCGGCGGGGCTCTAGAGCCTGACGTTGGGGGGGGCGACCCCGAGCGGGAGCGCGCGGCCCGCGCACGCGCCCGGCGCAGCAGCGGGCGGAGGGGGGGAGCGAGCGGGCGGGCGGGCGAGAGGCGGACAGAAGGAGACGGCGCGCGCCTGTGTGGGGCTGCGCGCGCCGAGGAGGGGCGGGCGGGCGGGCAGGGGGCTGCGCTCGCTCCCTCGCTGCGGCGGGGGGGGCTCCGCGCCTCGCTCAGTGCGCGCCTCGGCGGCGGCGGCCAACACCATGTTCTCAGTGAGGATCGTGACCGCCGACTACTACATGGGCAGCCCGCTGCCCGGCCTGGACCCCTGCCAGTCGCACTTCCGAGAGGCCCCGACCCGGCGGGTGCCCGTCGTCAGAGTGTTCGGTGCCACCCCCGCAGGTAAGGGACCCTAAGGCGCTGGGCCGCGCTTTGTGGCAGGGAGGGGGCGCGGCCCCCTCCCCACCTGCCCGAGCCCGGCCGCAGGTGCGCGGCCCGCGGGGCTTTGTGCGCGGCGCGGCCCGGCCGGAGCTGCCCGAGCGCCGGAGCCGTGCACGCGGCGGTGCCGCGGCGCTTTCTCCCCTCCACCGCCCCCCCCCCCCCCCCACTCCTCCGCGGGGACGGCCCCAGGGAGCGGCGGCCCCGTGCTGCACTGCGGGGCACGGCCGCGGGTCGGCCCTGGGGGCGCCCTCATGTCACGTTCCCCCCCTCGGCGTGGGGTCCCCGCAGCCCGGGCGGCTCTGACCGTGAGCGCCCTCACGGCCGCGGCGTTCGGGAGCGGGATTCGGTATCGATTCCGGGTGCGCCGTGCGTGAATCGAAGTTTAAAGCGAAGGGCTGTCCTCGTTTGGGGGTTGGACGTGCGAGGGATCGCTGCCGCGTTCCCTTTATGCTCGCGTTGTGTAATGCTGACCTTGGGAATTAAGGTATTTCTCTGTATTTTATTGACGCGTTGGAAATAAAGCGTTGCTCCCATACATCAGGCATGAGGCGAGACAAAAAAAAAAAAAAAACAGCGTGATAGAACGGCACGGTGTATTTCGTTCCATTATACAGAAAAACATGCTGTTTTACGGTTATTTTGTTTTACATTTACCTGCTCTCAGATCAGAGGAATGTGTGCTACAAAAGCTTCTGTGATCTGGAGCATCTGTGGCTCCAAATCACCAAGTGGATGAGTGGGATTAACAGGCACAGCCCTGGAATAGTGGGACCTTCTTCTATTGTAGCTCTAATTTTGCATACAAAGGAGATATTATGTAATAATATTTATGTAATTGCACGAGTAGCTATTTCATTATTAAAAAATGTAGAGCCCGAGGTTGTCTGGCAGGTATCAGGCTGTGTGTGCGTGTGTGTGGTTAATGCATTAAGGCTCATTTTCCTGAAAGAAAATATGTTTGGGCTATGCCGTATCATGAATGTGGCATCCTAAAGTAAACAGCAAGGCAGTTTAGGTGTCTGGCTGTTAGGAGTGCAGCAGGAAACCCTTAGCTTCCCAAACCAACTTTAATATTACTTTGCATAATAGAAGTGTTTCTAATTCATGTTGGTTAGAAAACGCGTTTTGCTCTGCTGTGCAGAGGAAGCGTGACTTGGCTATCATCTGCTTAGTTCCTTGCTGAACTTTTTAATGGCTTTTTTTTTTCTTTTCTGTATTTGTAACCTTTGTTAATAAGCTTCAAGAGCTTCTCACTGCATCTCAGCCTTATTTTTTCTTTTTTTTTTCTTTTTTTTTTCCCAAACATCATCCTGTCTGCAGAGGTGTTGAGGTAAGCATGTTGTTGTCAGAAGCAGCGTACCTGGTTTCAGAGAGAGGGTGACGCTTTGCTTGAGAGTCAAAAAAAGAAAATGTATAATCACTGACATCTATGTTAACACTTTCTTCGGGATAAAGAAACAGTAAAAACAACTTCTAATATACCCACGTAGGGTCTTGTTATGTGTGCTATTGTTTGGCTTACAGACAGCATGATTCTTGTCTTTGATTCAGTTGGTCTGGCTAGGAAAATCCCTTCTCATTGGGCTTAACTCATGCACCTTGCCTGCAGGACAGGTGTTCAGTTGCTGCCCTGCTGGTGTAGTAGTGAACCATTGCACCTGTGTAGGCTGCCACACCTCTGGCACAGTGAGCTCTGCATGAATCTTGGTGTGCTTAAAGCCATGTGGCTGTGCTGCCCAGCTAACTGGGAATCAAGGTCAAACCAGGCTCCAAATTCCACCTACTGAGTGCTTGGAGATGGATTGGTGCGTGCAAATGATTTGTGTAGATGTTCACAAAGTTAATGTCTGGCGGTACTGTACCCAGTGTCAGGCATGGACATTGGTTCTGAGAGCGCTCGCTCTTTCTACCTCTGCTGTGTTCTCAAAGGTGTATGAATGAGAAGATTCTCAATGTTCTTATCTTTGATGACTTTTTTTTCCTTTCTGTAATCCTGTGTTTAAGAATCACTTTGGAATGATTTGCCAGTATGATCTATGAAATTGAAGTGGTTTGTGGTAATGGTGGCTGGGGGAAGTAAAGAGAGACTTCTGTTTAAAACTAATGGAGGAATGAACTCTTGGAATGGACTGTTCTTGCTATAATGCTTGCCAATTTCTGTAGGTCTTCTGGAGATGGAATTGCATTCTATTCCAGAAGACCCGTGCACGTCATCTTTTGGTATCCTACATTTTTGCTTAGTAAGAGCTAAAAAGGCAAGAACTCAGAAAGCTCTTTAAGCAGAATCCATCTGCTATTCTGTTTTCTCACGATGTATGAAGAGTAAAATTCTGGCTACGAAAGCAAATAGTGAAGTAAAACACTGTGAGAAATGCTGTTTGGACTCAGCTGGGTTAAGCCACTTCACTCCATTTTAGCATGTGATTCTTGCAGCAGACTTTCATGTCTGTTAACATAATGAATTGGACGTAAGTAAAATTTCAGAAATGCTGCAACACTGCCATGATGTTAATACAATGAAGGCAGTATTAAATTCGTGCTTTGTTGTATAAGATCATAGATACTATTTGATGTAGTTGTTTTTGCGTTTCGAAAGGAGTCTCATGATCCAGCTATTTGTGTTTAAAACCAGTGGGCTTTAATTCACTAGCTAATGCTCAGGTATGAAACAAAATTTCAATTATCTTCTCAGGCAGCATTTCTGGTCTGCTGGCTGGCGGTTGTTGTAAGTGCTTTTTATATTTAAAAAAAAAAAAAGTTTGAGGAATCGCAAGGTCTATTTGTAACAATGGGAAGTATACTGAAAATTGGATTTTCTGTTTACGTACAGTCTTCTGTTTCATTGGTGATTCCTGATTTGTCATTCCTGTTACTAAAGTGTGGTATCGAGGCTGTGATTTATTCCTTGGCCTTCTCAAGGTCTTGGAGTTTTTCCTCAAGGTTTTACTGGCTGCCTTAATAGCAGCATGCGAGTGCTCAGCTGGGTGTTTCTGTCAGGTGTTGTTCAACTGCTGGAAGACAGAACCGAACTGTAAATCCATCCATAAAGGTATCAGGATAAGAGTACATGTCATGTTATGTAGGATGTTAATAAATGAGCTGCAGTTGCTAAATTAATGATTTTGCTTAACAACACTGTGTACGAGTAGCTGAGGATACTCTAAAACCACATTCAAGATACCTCTTGGTATGTGATAATGGGTATTGTAAAATGTGTAGTCAGAATACTTGAAGTCACAATTCTGATTTGGGGGTGATTTGAGGCTGATCTACAGGATAAATTTTTACAAAATAGGTGTACAGTTTGAAATTGCTTTAAAGGGTCGTAGGCTTTTAATTGATGAAAGAGTTAGGAGAAGTCAGGTTAGAAATTTACCTAGAGAAAGCAATGTGTGGTTTGAGGAATAATATGTCTGCCATCCTCAACTGCGGATATTTGTCTGTTTTTGAAGACTTCTGTATTTTATATCATGAAATTGCTGATCCACAAATGAATCTTTCTTCAGGGCAGCACAAAAAGTCACCCACATACAGCTTTTCAGGTGGGCGGCTGAGTTTGGTGGCTTTGCTTTTCCTTGTCTTTCTCAGAGGAAAAAAGCAGAGGCAAATGCTCCAGCTGAGATCTGGCTCCCTTCCAGAGGCAGTAGCTCTGGTATGACTCAGTGAAGGGGCCTGCTTATCTTCCTTTGTTTTTCCCTCCCCTTTCCCCCTTCTCTGACCTGGCAAAGCTGTATATCTGATCCCATCCCAGTGTCTTTCTCTCCTCCCTTGCTGCTCACTTGAGAAGGAATGAGCTCATCACAGGAACTTGCTGCTTTTTGTGCCCAGCTTGTGATTAACCTTTTTCCCTCCCTTCATTCTCACCACCATTCCAGACACTTTGTCCAGCAATAATCATTCCCCACAGCCTCCTCTGGTCATGATCCCAGTGTTTACAGCTAAGGATCATTCCAGATGCTGCTGCTTTCCATTTTCCAGAAGTGGGCATTTCTCGTGATGGAGACTTCCAGGCTCTTCGTTTGAGGGTACGAGGATGCAAAATAGGGCACAGCTGCTGTGGCCAAGACTTACCTCTTCATCATTGCCCTCAACATGTACAACTCTTGTTGGGGGTTGCTGTGGATTGCAGCACGGCCTGGAAGATTTTCAGCCTCCAATTTCTGCATCTCATGGTGGCAGGTTTCTCACACCGCTGAAGAGCCATTTGAAAAATAACTTCATACTGATTCATTTCACTTTTCTCCAGACGTTTATAGTTCCTGTAAGACGTGAACAGTGCTGGAGCAGAAACTGAGGAATTTGAGATTTGTTTATGCTGAGATTGCTTTGTCGGTGGTGTGATTGGAGGTCATTAGATAGTGACTTACCCGATTATTTTTTTTTAAAGGGTGTGAAGGATGTGTACTTTTGTTATGTTTTGGTTTGCGTTGTTTTGTTTTAAAGAACAGTCTACTTTTTGAGGCATTTGTTACCTACTTTGTATGGGTTGCCTGCTGAGTTGTTTGAGCAATGAGGGACTGCCTGAATAAACTGTGAGATTCTGCTGTGCTGGTATGAAACTCATTAAGTAGCAAATTAAGTACCTGTGTGTATGTGGCTTGTTTTGCTTGTTTCTTAAATAAACCTTAAAATACTGTGACAAAGTTGATACTCTAACTAGAATCCAGACATTGGTTTCATAACCATTGTTCTGTTTGCTTCTGTTGGTCAAGGCATTGAATGTGTTTAAGGACGTGTGTAACTGACCCTGTGTGCCTAGAACCCTTCAGTGGTAGAGTCCTGAGTGTTTCACATAGTAGCTTCATCCATATGGAGTCTGATGTGTGGCCTGGAATTCATTTTTATGCTCAGCACTCCTGGAAGCAGAATGAGAGCTTATCTACCTTAGATACAACTTCCAGTTATCTTGCCTACTTCTTACAGGTACTGTTTGGCTTCTTGTGGAAGTATCTTCTGTTTCAGTGTGTGAGGTGAAGCTCCTCAGAGTAACACACCTATGCTGAAATTAGTTGTCTCTCTTATTTTTACCCAATTAGTGCATGGATGTCACAGCCAAGGTTGGCAGGATTAGGCAATATGTAAACACTCATGAGAGGCAGCTCCTGCTTAGTGACTTTTGCGGTTTGAGTAGACAAGATACATTTGTGGATGAGGAAAGCAGGTGTGTAACACTGTGCCGTCCATGTGTTCTCAGTCTCTAGTTTGACTTCTGCTATTGATAATTTAATACCCTGTAGTTCTAATTGTTGTCATTATCCTGCTTTTGTCCTTTACCCTTGATTGACCTCAGTGTGCCTCTGAGGAGGATGATGACAGCAAAACCACCCTCTTGGAGAGGCAGCAGGAATGCTTGTGCTGAAAGTTTGGCCTCACAAATGAAACAGCTGAAATCTTTCACGGTGACTGGATGGCATGACTGGAGATTCAGTCTCATGTTACAGGAGGTCTGCTGATCGAAGTTGCAGGCCAATTAGCAGCCAACTTTTGTGTGATTTTGTTTTTTGGGGAGAGATTGGTGGTGTTGTTGTTGTTTTAATTACACATTCTATATCTCCAGCTGTTACTAAGCCAGCTTCTGAAAAGCCAGCACCTCCTCTCCCTCTGCTGTCACTGTTGGATACTGACTTGACAGTTGATGGACTTGCTGTCTGCTCTGTCTGCTGTGTCATGTGTACTGTACCTCCACATTAAAATGGTGTGCATTCCTTAAGTTACTGTGTACATCCTTCTGTGGGAAAAATTGTTTCCCTGTCTATTGAACTGCTATCTCACCTTTCAGGAGCACATTCTTAACAGACAGCAAGGTGCACCGGTGTTAAGAAAGGAACGAATTTGCTCAGGATCCCCCATGGTATCAGTAGCCTGACTGGTAATGTGAAGAACTTACTGTCTGCAGGCAGTATTTTTTTTTTTTTTTTGTGACGCTACTCTGCCCAGTAAGGAATTCATCTAAATAGTAAAATAATGTTCCTTTGTATGTTGGGAAAAGTTACAGTTATAATAGCATGTAATAATTACGACATTAAAGCATAGGCTTGATTAATGAGTTCCAGGGACTGGGTGGAAAGATCTGCCATGAAATCTGCTGTTAGGTTGTAATTGCAATGTTATTCATGATACCTGCCTGTAATGTAGTGAAAATAATAATTTTGAAGAATGCAGTTGAAGAATCACACATATGGACATACAAACAAGCAGTGTTTTCCTGCCTATGTTAAAGTGACTTTTAAGAATCAAGGTGAAACCCAAGATATCTAAGACTCTAAACAGATACTCAAGTAGTTTGTGCAAGGTACTGTCTAAAACACCAGTGCTTTCATAGGCTTCGTTCTTGCATTTTTGTGAAGCTGCTTTTCTTTCAAGAGCTGCTTTATTACAGAGCAATTACAAGGTATGTTAGAAGTTTGAGAGCATTTTTGGCAGAGTGTTTAAATAGAACCTCACGCTGGCTGGGGGTGGCTCACGTGACTTATTAGAGAGCCATTTGATGTCTGTATGCTCCAGCCTTTCTCTATCCTGTGATTAGCGTGCAGACGGCCATTTCACGTAACTTTCATTACTCATGCAGATAGGCAGCCCATAATGTTGACTGTGTGTTTCTGAATCCATGTGTGTGACTTTGGTGTACGTGTGTGTGCCTTCTCATGTTATCAGGCTGTGTAGTCTCCCTCCTTGCAGGTCTCCAAAAGCCACCTGGACACGGTCCTGGGCGCCCTGCTTTGGGTATCCCTGCTCGGGTAGGAGTGGGACTAGATGGAGCCCTTCCACCTCAGTGCTTATTGAGACTGCTCTGTACAGTTTGTTCATGCATCCAGGTAGACACATTCGTGTCTAGAGAGTGTGGAAGGGATGCCAGGTAACTGTTTTTAAGTTGGTTACGCTACTGCTGTAAAAATTATTTGGAAAGTGTTTGTGAACACCAAATGAGATTTGGAAAGAGTGTTAGCTGCATACACCATTGCCAGGTTTGAGATTGTCCCTTAGCGACAAGTTATTTTCCCCCAAATAACAGAGAGAGTATGAGGAGTTACTGCTGATTTACATTCTAATTGCACCTCTATGCTGTTTGCTGACTAAACGAGTGTTTACTACAGCAAGGTTGTGTGTCCTATTTTAGGTGCAGTATCAACATGCAGTACTTGGTGCGAATATTGAAAGGGCTGTGTAATGTTGCACCTAATCCATAATACTTGGCATTACTCCTCAGGGAAGGTTTACAATACAAGTTTTCTGAGTTTTGTATAATGAGATGTATAATGAGTCGTTCATTTTGTGTTTGAAACTACCTAGGTGGTTTTCTGTATAGCACAGATCCTATTAAGCAGTGGGAATTGGAAACTGATTCAGCCCTCATTTTTGCAGGTACTGCCTTCAGATCGGTAATGAACAAATTTTTGTTGCTGCCTCCTCTATTTATTTATTATCCAGATGAGGAGATTATTTGGTGGGGCTCTCGTAGCAGATTTTATGTTTCCTTTTAAAAAAGTTACCTACTTAACCTAGCGAAGATGTTACAGCAGACTTTCACTGCAGAGGAAACTTACTTCATGTTCTTGTACATTGCGTTTTTTATCCATTCACCTTAAGCAAGTACTTTTGCAGAATTCTTATTTATAAGCGGTGGAATCTATTTAATTATCTGGGCAATTAAAAGAGAAAAGCTCTTTTTTACCTTAAGATACACTCACAATATTTTCGGAAATGGTATATTGTAATATTTAAGCTGTTCAAGTTAGTTTTGTAGAACTATGCCTTAACCATATTTACTACTAGATCTAAATAGCAGCAGTAAAAACAAACAGCTAATACGCTACGACTGGGTTCTTTCCTACAAGCGTGGTTTTTGCCCTCAGATTAATGTTCATGTTAACTGGAAAGGACCTTTGGAGATCATTGAGTTAGTCCAGGCAGGGTGACCTGGAACACCTCCAGAGATGGAAACTATAACCGCTCAGAGTGATATGTTCCAATGTTTGACCATCCTCACAATTTAAGGAAATAAAAATAAAAATCAGAACAGGAACACCACTCTTTCAAATTTGAGTGGAGTTTGTCAGTCTCATGTGTCAGTTTGTGTCCTTTGCCTGTCTGTCCACTGAGCACTGAGAAGAGTCAGACTTAGTCATTGTCATCTCCCATCCTCAGTCCCTTTATCGGGCTGCGGAATCCTGGCTCACACAGCCTTTTCTCAGGTGTCATCTGCTCTAAGCCCTTAATCATTGTCATGGCTGGGCTCCAGTGTGTCCTGTCTTGTATCTGGGAGCTCAGACCTGGAAAGAGCACTCTGGGTGTGTCTCACCAGTGCTGAGGGAAGGAGAAGGGTCACAGGACCTGCTGGTGATGTCCTTCCTAGGGCAGCTAAGGATGCTGCTGGCCCTCTTTTGCTGCTGAGGCATGTTGCTGGTTCGTGTTCGTCCAGGACTTTGAGGTTCTTCTCTGCAAAGCTGCTTTCCACACAGTCTGCCTCTGGTTCAAACAGATGTGGAGTTATTCCTCTCCGGATGAGGACACTGTGTTTCCCTTTGTTGGACTCCATGAGCTTTGTTTTTGCCCATTTCTCCAGTCTGTCAAGGTGTTAGCACAATCCCCTGGTGTTTAAGACGCTCCTCCAGATTTGCTGTCTGCAAACATTTTGAGGGTTCACCTGTTCAATGGGCAGATCATTAATGTGGATGTTAAAAAATATTGGCTCCGGTATTGACCTTTGGGATCAGTAGTCATGAGTCTGCAAAGGACTTGCATCCACCTTACTGCAAGGCTTCTTTCCCAGTTGCTGGTAATTTCTGTCTTCCAAGTATAAGTCAAACCCCTCTTGGTGTTCTCCATTGCTACATTGTTACCTCCTTGTTTATTTAACACCTCATCCTCCAGGGGGATGGAGCAGCTGCTTCATTTCATTCCTACTTCCAGGAAGGTTTGTTTTGTAGTGTTTGTAACACTTACATATAGATATCTCAAGTAACCTAAAATTATGTAGAAATAATAAATTTGGGAGTCTGTATTCTCTATTTTGAGGGTGTGTTTTGTCTGACTAGAGAATGTGGAAATAATACAGACTACATGTAAATCATCCTCTGACTAAAACTGTGTTCTATATCAGAGATACCATTTAAAATTGTCCATTGCTTTCCTTACTTGAGAAAAGTGGCATATGTTCTGAATAAAATATGACTTGCTATGGTAACTCAGGCCACTTTTTATTGCAGTTTTTCTGTGTAGTTCTTTGGGAACTTGTGTGTTCACTTACACTAGACAGGTTTGTAAATCTGCAAATCCCATGCAAAGATGACCCTGGTATCATCACAATCTGGATTCTCATTTTCTGTCTGGCACATTTAAAAAAAAAAAAAAAAAAAAAAAAAAATCCGATCCAAAACAAAAGCCTTAGAATAGATGGGAAATGCAAAATTAAGTTTTCTTGAGCATTTACAGATCGTGCCAGCATGTCAGATTTTGGTGAGCTTGTGTTCTTAAGCCAGCAGCTGGAAACCTAATCAAAGAAATAAATTGACGTTTTTAACTGCTGCTATAATAAAAATGAAAGACTTAATAACAGAACCCAGTTGTTTTAGGTGGTGTGCAGATAATGGCGGATAGTCCTCACTCCAAGAAAATTGTCTTCTCTATAAATGGAACGATAAAAGTTGTGGAAGGAGTGATATGTTATGAAAACAGATGGCATGGCAATATCAGTAGTCGTTATTTTGAAGTGGAATTCTGTAGAAGAGAGTGCCTGAATGGAAAAACAGAACAAGGGGAGGATGTTGAGAGGAGGGCTGGGAGCCAACAGGAGTACGGAGAGCATGCGAGGTGACGTGTGGAAGGGTCAGACAGCAGTGTGCTGAGAGCCAGGGCTGTGCAAAATATTGCTGTTGGATTTGCAACAACAGGGACCAGTTATCTAAGGCTGCTCCCTTTTGGTTTCACTTGCTTTGGCTCTTGGGGCTCATGCATCCCCTGGAATTTCATATCTCCAGGCTGGTGGCTGGAGGTAGATGAGGTGATGCCTAAGGTTTATTGCTCTGTGCAGTGGGAGAAAAGGAAGAAAACAAAACCCCTAGTAGTGAGAACTACCCAGAGGTATAGAGCTTAGTGGAGAACTTTAACATCCTCGTGAGTACTTTGCAGTTTGCAAACTTGTTTTTGTGTTGTTTACTAATATGAAAATCTGTATTTTTAGGGTAAGGCGTGTGAAAAAGCAAATAAAACAACCGGATTATTGGTGCTCATGTTCCTGGTGTATCAGAGAAAATAAAAGAAAACCAAAAAAATCAGCTGGATTCAGGTCTGACTCTACAGTGTGAAGCATGGCACAAGAAAATACATCTTTTGCTGGCAGAGAAAGATAGGTGGGCCCATGTAATATAGGCGTGCATATGGCAGGTGTGCACATAAAGATTGAGGAAGGAGTTGTTTCAGCTGATCATTTCTTCAAGTGTAAGTGGTTATTTCAGTAGTTTGCTCTTAAATCATCTTCATTTGCTTCCATGCTAATCTTGTTTTGTGTAAGCTCCATTCATCTGGCAGGGTGGGGGGAACACCTTATCAACACCTCATTCTTTCCATGTTAGATTTTGGATTTTTCAGAATGTCATTTTCTTACACGACTGATCAGTGGTGAAATATTTCAGTTTGATAAATAACCTCACAGAATGGCCAGGGTTGGAAGGGACCTCAAGGATCACGAATGTCCAACCCCCCTGCCACATGCAGGGCCACCAACCTCCGCATTTAATACCAGACCAGGCTACCTGGGGCCCCATCCAACCTGGCCTTGAACACCTCCAGGGATGGGGCATCCACAACCTCTCTGGGCAGCCTGAATCTGTAGCTGTCTGACTCCTGATAGATCACAAAATTTCACCAAATGCCTGAATCCTATAATTTTTAAAGGACAAGTGATGCTGTTTCTTATAGTACCCTGACGACTGCAGACTCAGTGTTTTGGCAGCAGTACGTTCACAGTGAGGGGCTGAAGTTTATGCATTTAAAAATAAAGATGCGGAGGTAAAATGGTGATGGAGAACTAGTAGTAAACCACAGTGGAGTTGGTCAGGGAACGTTTAGGACTTTTCATAAGGATTTTCTTGTGTGACTAAAAGAGGGGAGAACATGATGCGCTACACAGCCTGCGCTAGGAAGTTTGGGTGAGGGTATTTTTTGAACGGCAGTAACCTGAAGTCCTGTGACTTAGTAGATAGTAGTGATGCTGTAACTATGTTGTACCCGAGTTGAGCACTGCAACAATTAACCTGGAGTGCCAGGGGACACTTTCAGAAGCTGCTTTTAATTTTGGTAGGGTGGATACACCTCAAGTGAGCAGAATGAATTTCTATGTTACATTCTCTGCTGTGCTATATCTGTTACCATTTACCAACCTTGAGCAGAACTTCTTAAGGTCTTCTGAGAAACAGTTCATCCTTAGAACAACCTTTAAGAGTCGGGTACAGGCTCTGTGGGAGTTAGGTCAGCATTCACTGCGAGTTTGGCTACCAGGGTCCCATGTTGCTTGTGCTTTTTATTTGCAATCCTCTGGTGTTAATACATGTTCTTGACTCCTTTTTAAGTTTTCCCTTTGCTGGAAGATATGTCTTCTGGAGTAAAAAGCTGATTCATTGTTTAATCAAGTGTCTGTATCTAAATATTGTTCTCCTGTTGCAAATAAAGCTTCAACTATTGCAACACTTATAAGTATAGGTAGAATTGTCAGTGACTCATCTTTTAATTTCTCTTGAGACTTTGTGATAAGTTGATTTAGGAGAAAATCTGATGAGTAAAAATGCATTATAGTGCATTTATCATCTGAAGATACACAAGGGTCGGGGAAGCACAAAGAAACATTTAAAACTGTAGTACAAAACTTTGGCAGTTCTTATAGTTGCTTTGCCGCTGCCATCAGCTGAAACTTCAGACTTGATCATGCAGCTGAACATGTACACATCTCTAAGATTATTTCCAATGAGCTCTCAAGTCCAATATCTTGTGTTCTTTATTTTATATTTATAGTTTTAAATGTTTTATGATGTGCAGCGTTGACCTGGAGTTTTAGTTCAAGTCTGATGCAGTAACACTAGCATTGCATAAGATGTGGCTTTCTGAAGCCATCCAGTTTTATTTTGATTTGCTGTGGGACAAATGCGTTTTGCAGCTATCTGTTAGTGATTTTACACTGGAAGGTCACTTAGAATTGTGGGGAATGGGGAAGAGGTGAAGAGAAATTGATGCAGTATGTTTGCAGAAGTGGGGAGATTTTTTGGTTTTGGCTTTATGGAAGTAGACTCAGTCTGTCACCCTCACATAATTGGGTTCTTTGTGTTAGTGCAGTGTGACTGAGGTTTTGACTGTTCTAGAACTAAAACTACTTTCATGGTGCAGGTTATCTTGCGAGCTTATTTTTGATATTGTGAGGAGGAATCAGAGGAGGGTAAATGATTCTCTGCTGATTTTTATAATCTTAAATACTGCACACTACGGAAGCTCTGTAGAATTCTGCTCTATCTCAATTGATCAGAAACTAGCACTGCTGCTAGTTAAGGAGACAGTGTTCATGTGAAGATTGCAGGGACATCTGAAGAAAAAAAAAATACAACTCTGAATTAGAAATACTTTCCATCTGCATTTGTGAAGGAGTCTCCACTTTTTTTCTTCCTGAACATGGTTATGTAGCAGCAGTTTTTTGTAAATTTCTTTAAATGCATAGTGATTAGTTACAGATATCAGGCCATTCCTTACCCTAACCACACTTACAAAGTTAAATGTAGTTTGTCATTCTGACTATAAGCCTGGCTCTTCAATATCTGTAACTTGTATTTGTTTAATGCATACCCAGAACCACAGTCTTTTTGATGGAGTAGAAATTAGTATAGCTGTTACAAATCTTATGATACAATTTGCAATAAAAATGTGATGTTAAAATATAGCATAATTTCTTTTTTCGCAGAATGGCCAGGGTTGGAAGGGACCTCGAGGATGATGAATCTCCAACCCCCAGCCACGTGCAGGGCCACCAACCTCCCCATTTAATGCTAGACCAGGCTGCCCGGGGCCCCATCCAAAGTGGCCTTGAACATCTCCAGGGACGGGGCATCCACAGCCTCTCTGGGCAGCCTGTTCCAGCACCTCACCACTCTCTCTGTAAAGAACTTCTCCCTGACATCCAACCTAAATCTCCCCTCACTCAACTTAAAACCATTTCCCCTTGTCCAGCTGTTATCAACCCTTTCAAAGAGTTGATTCCCCTCCTGTTTGTAGGCTCCCTTTAGGTACTGAAAGGCTGCAATGAGGTCACCCCGCAGCCTTCTTTTCTCCAGGCTGAACAAACCCAGCTCCCTCAGCCTGTCTTCATAGGGGAGGTGCTCCAGTCCCCTGATCATCTTTGTGGCCCTCCTCTGGACCCTCTCCAACAGCTCTCTGTCTTTTTTGTACTGGAGGCTCCAGGACACAGTACTCCAGCTGGGGCCTCACAAGAGCAGAGTAGAGGGGGACAATCACCTCCCTGTCCCTGCTGGCCACCCCTCTTTTGACGGAGCCCACCTCTTTTTGCACTTAACTCATAACTGGAAAGTGCTACAAATGTTGTGTTGTAAACATTTCTTACAGCATCCACTGATCACTGGAGACTTCCTCAGTGAGAAGGAAAATGCAATAGGGAGAGTCAACAAGTACATCTTTGGCTCTGTCAGTATTTAGTTGCTAGAGTGACTGGATATGTGTGCAGCCTCTTGTCACACTTTGAACTGGATGCTTGTTTTGTTGCTGTAGGTTTGTTAGAGAAAATGAAGATGTTTGGTGAAATATTCTTCAAAAAAGTCAGTTTAGAAAGAAAACTACTCTGTAATTAAAGGTGATAATGTCGTGTGTGTAAAAGGAATGCCTTGTAGTAAACTTATTAAAAGCAATGCCAGTTCTTTTTTTTTTTCCTGTGTCTTTTCTCAGCAGTCTTAAAAATGAATTCTTGTTTGTAGTGCCAGCTCAATTACGTGGGTGTCACTTCTGTTCCTTGGGTGGATTTTTCAAAGATGAATCTTGCAGTGCTGGTGAAAAGGACAACACGGTGCGGTTGTGAACTGAATCTTACTCTGGGAATTCTTGCTGGTGTTCTAGCTTGGGGAAAAAAAAAAAAACAAAAAAAAAAACAAAGAAACTTAAAATGTCACAAAACCCCCATTGTTATTACTTATAGAATACTGATCAGTTATTTTGAAGAGCAAGATTTGTCTTCCTGCTTGTGGTACTTTTATTTGCTCTTTATTTTGAAAGAAATGTGAGAACTAAATGTATTTCTAACTATGTAATGTCTTAAAAAAAAAAAAATCACTTTATGAAAGAAAATGAAATCACATATTTTGAAGTACAGCAGCCATTTTAAAGCATCTGATTGCAATCTTTTTTTTTTCCGAAGCACTGTGTTTTAAGTACTTTCTAATTTTAATGCTTAATGTCTTGCAATTATTAATACATAATAAGAAGGAACTTTATATTCTCTGATAGTGTTTGTGAGCTTGGATTGGATCTGGAAAGGAAGAATATCATAGAATCATAGTCTAGCCTGGGTTGAAAAGGACCACAACGATTCATCTAGTTTCAACCCCCCTGCTATGTGCAGGGTCGCCAACCAGCAGACCAGGCTGCCCAGAGCCACATCCAGCCTGGCCTTGAATGCATGCAGGGATGGGGCATCCACAGCCTCCTTGGGCAACCTGTTCCAGTGCGTCACCACCCTCTGTGTGAAAAACTGCCTTCTAATATCTAACCTAAACCTCCCTGTCTCATTTTATAACCATTCCCCCCCTTTGTCCTATCACTATCCACCCTCGTAGGGGTGTAGGCTTCTGGTTGTTGTAAGAAGCAGTCTTTTTTTTAACGTGTGCTTTTTTTATATTTAAAATGTCTTGTTATTTTTGAGCTGACCAACAGAGTTCATCACCGTGGTGTTTTACATATTTTACAAGGAGCAAAGCATTTTTTCATCAGCCTGCATTTTAGTAGCTGCCAGCCTCTAGAACAGGGAAATCTCTCTGTTGATGTTGGAGGCTGTCCATGTAAAAGGATAAAGCACCAACTGCGAGAAGTGTTATTTTCCTGGCAAACGGCTTCTGCGTACACTCATCCCTGACTCAGAAGTAAATCTGATCAGAGGCAGCGTCTGACTGCGTGAGCTACTTGAACTTCAACTCTGAATTCACAAAGCGTAAGTCACATCTCTAGTGAAAATTGTTGCTGTTCTGTTTCTGTGGTTGCACAATGGTATCAAGAGCTCTTTGTTGCGTTCGAGAACTTTCAAAATAAGTTCAGTTACAACTGGACATCATTGCTTCTCAATGCTGGCTTCCCTGATTTTTTCAGCTCAAAAAAGACTTCTAACAGCATCTCTCTTGAGGCCTAGTGATACTTCTGTACAGGAGTCATCAGAGACAAAAGGCTTGACTCCCAAGGGGGGTTAGAATGGTGAAATTCTTGTAGTTTTTATTAAGATTTGCTCAACCAGTGAAGGAAGCTGTGAAAATATGGCATTTCCTACTGTTGGTAAGGAATGTAAGGAAAGTGGAGCAACCTTCTCCAAAAGTGAGAAATAAACCAATACAAAAGAGACTGTATGTGTAGTAAAGAGAGTTAAAACAGTTTCCAGGAGTGAAAAGGGGGGAAAAGTGAGAAATGTAGTAAAAAATTATAATTAATATTTACTTAGAAATAGGTTGCATTTTTAAGGGAGGAGACTGATGCTTATGCTCTGTGATGCTTTTTAACAGAGATCTCGATTTCCTAGCTATTGAGCAGTGAGACCACAGTATCAAGATGAATGTGGCAGAGATGTCACGTTTAAAGCTTTTTGTTAACTTTCCTGTTGCAGGAAATCATATTAAAGCTATCTTTGTATTTAAGACAGTTTTGTGGTGTTTGGGACACCATGAAGATGGCAAGTGGTAATTACTCAGCTGTGAACACAGACATTTGTCAGCGTATTATTGGGCTAATGTGATAGCCTGATACATCAAGACATCAACACTTGATTTTTCTAAAGTGTGTCACATTCTCAGTTCCTGTAAAATCATCGTACTTCTCTCTGCATCCGGGAATTCCACCCTTGTAGCCTTGCTCATTTGTCTGTTCTGTTAGTAGAAATGTGCTAAGAACTGTGGGATTTTGGTGCTTTGTTGTTTTTTATCTTTTTTGCTTGTTTTGTTTTTGAAACAATAATTGGGGTCCTGTTTTCTTCTAATGCATAATTGTCAAGTGTGGTTACTTATTTGTAGGAGGAAAGAGACAGAGCTCGTTGTCTTATTTCTGCTTTGTGCATGAGGCTACGTTTCCACTTCCTTGCTGTCATAATTTCAGTACTTGATTGCTGTTTTTCTTGCAGTCATAACTTAGGGACTTTTTTCTTCCCATCTGGGAACTTCATGTCCCAAGCTAAATTTTAGAAATCAAGTTCTGAAAATCTATTTATAGCAAGAAAAATCAAAAGATTTGCCATACCAAACACATGCTCTTTCAAGAAGTGCGTGTCTAGTTTGGTCGCTACGTTGTGCTTTTGTTCGTGTTTTTATAAATTGAATCAAACTCTTTGAAGAGGGTGACTTGATGAAGTTTGCTTCTCAAGGCTGTTTTCAGATTGGAGACTGAATGGTATGCAGAAGCCTTGCGAAGACGTTTGATTTTTCCTTCTCTTCTTAGTTCTGCTCCAGCAAAGATTTGTGTGTATCTTTTATAGACTACAAGGCTGTACTTCTGTCCGAATGTTGTATGTGCAGTTAGCAGAAGATTTTGTGCTTTAAAACACTGAAGTAATTTGGTGTGATAGGTCTGGAAGCAAGAGTGAGAGACTGAATGACTCGTATAAGGTCATGGAGTTCCTGAAGTCACATTCATCCCATTCTTGCTTTTAGGTGTCTTCATCAGAAAATCATCATTTTAGTCAATGATGTGGGGCAGTGCCTCTAAGAATTCCCCCCAAGATGTGTGCCTTCGTGCCTTAATTTTGTGTGCACAGTTGAACTGAACTGATGAGTAATCGAGTGGAAACAGACATTGTGGAATATGTACTGGAAAGTCATAAAACAAAGGGTGTTATTAAGAAGCTGTACTTTGAGAGGAGATGAAGATGGCAATTTCTGCTTATGGTTTTTTTTTTTATGCTTTTCTGGTTACGCTTTTTTTGTCATATCTATTAATAAGATTTGTAGAATATTCTGTACTGGTTAATTATTTAAAAGAGTCATTGGATAGTGTTTTGTTTCCTGAAGATTTCAGTTTTGCTTGTGCTGTGCCTTCTATTGTTTTGATACATTTTCAGATAGTAGTCTGTGTATATGCGAGCACACTTCCACTTTCTAGAAGAATTGTTTGAATGATGGTCCCTGACATAGTTTGGCTCGCACAGTTCCTTTCTTTAACAAAAAAATCCTGGACAGGGAAACTTGGCAGACAGTCATATTGGAAAATAATAAACATGCCTCTGCCAGAAGTGTTTGAATTTGTTACAGTCATCTGGTCTGGACTAGTAGCTGCTTAGAGATCTATGAATAGCAACAGGAGAGGCAGAGGAGCAATTTTTCTACAGGCATAGAGTTGAAATTATTTGTATTTGGAAGTCTGCCTTTGTCATCATAGCTAGAAACATAGTTTTTTCTCTTGAATTTTTTCCACAGAAATTAATAATGTATAGTAATAAATGGAATCTAAAATTTTTGATGGAGCATCCATTTTAGAACAGGGCACAGTAGAAACATCTCTGGTGGCAGTGCTGAATCATATTCTGACCAGAGCCAAGACAAAAAATAAACAGTCTGATCTGCAGTTCTAGATCTCAAGGTCTTTTGGTATTCTTGATGGCGATTCTTTCTTACTTTTCCCAGCAATAAAGGAATTTCCTGTCTCTTAAGGGGCTGGAGCACAGAGGTTCTAATGGTCAGCTCGTGTTTGGAGCTGCATGAGCCTCACTGTTATTTCCTCTCAGTACGAGATTTTCAGGTTGTTTTCCCAGTTAATAGCTATCATTCTTGTACATGAGAAGTTCCTGTTGATCTGTGTCTTGCTCTGGATGCATATTTTTTTTTTCATTGATTTTACTTTATATATTCAAGTTCATTGATTAGGATTTGAAATAATCAGTAAAATGCAATTCTCAGCTATACAATTACTTAATCAGGAATAAACCTTTGTGTTCATGGTCTGTATCTCCTCCAGTTGTCCACGTGTTTGAATGTTCAGTGGCAGCGTTAAAATTGAAGATCATTATGATGTATAAGATGTGAAGTGTTCAGGTTTTTTGTTTGTTTGCTTTTTCATTAATTTCCTGTGAGACTTTGGAAAATCTTCCTAATATGTACAGAAATAGAAAATAAAGTAGAAGAAAATTCTTAATTTATGAATTGGTGCGGTGCTTTACATGTAATATGATCTCAATAAGTTGAACCTACGTTATATTTTCATCTTTTGGTCTAAATGTGAATAAAAACCATGTTCTTTCTTTCTTTCATTGGCCTGGACTTCATGTCTGCTGTCAGCACTTCCAGTTGCTTTTGTTCTGGGTGTCTAAATAAGGTGAAGTGTCAGTTTTTTCTTAAATTCATTGTTGTATCGTCATCGTTATCATCCAAAGGATTGAATTAAACTTCCTTCAGTTCTTCTCCTAAGGACCAGGAGCCAGGGACAGCAAAACAGCCATCGCTGTCTAAAATAAGCGATGCCATTAGTACTGGAAATAAAATGCAAGTGCTGCGTAAGTCTGAAACGTGAGAGTGGGCATAATTGTGTTCTGTCATTCTGGTGTTCTCCCACATCTCTTGCTTTTCAGATTTGCGTATGTCCTGAATGATGATGGTGACTTCATAGCCCAGCAACCCAAAAGCATTTTTACTGATTAATGCTCTTTATGGCCTGTGAGTTAACTACATCACTAACTACTCAGCAGACCTCAGTGAATGGAAAATTGGAGATATGATTTCACAGTATGCTTGTAAACTTGTATAAACTTATTGGTCTTTTTTATCTACTTTTTTAATCTATTCATGGCAATTTAAATAATTACTTCTGAACAAGGACTCTTAAGGGCTCTATTATAATGTATCTTGCACTCAGCAGTTAGTTGTAGTGCTTCTGGTTCTTGCCCAAAAAGGCATCAGGCCATTTACATTAACAACCTGCATAGTCTTCCAAAATTGGTCAGGTTTACAGCCTGTTAGGAAAGCCAACAATTAGAGTTCAAGCACATTTCTTATTCAGACATGCCGTGACAGCGCAGGTAAAATTATTGAAGGGCCTGTAGTCTTCCAGATCTCTCGCTGCAGTTCTCTTCCAAAACAAGAAGGCATCATACAGACTGGCAAAGGCTCTTAGAAGAGCTTTGGATAAACAGCTGGGATATGCCACTAGAGGGAAAGGATGGAAAAGTTACTGAAGACACAGAATCACAGTATGATATTTTACAAGGTTAACTTAGGTCTTCAGGTTCAGTTGAGTTCTTCCTGGGCTACACAGCTGTGCATGTGAATAAAGCAAAAGCTATTTTGAAGAGATGGAGGCAATTGCTTCTCTGCAAATGAAAGGGAAGATATGTTCAGAAGCTTCTAGTGCTCTTTGTTTTCTTTTATTACTAACTTCTACTATTCCAGTGGTTGCGTCATGGGAAAACAATGATTTCAGAAGGTTACCATGTGTTTGTATTCTGCCATTCAGCTGAAAAAAAACAAAACACAAAACAACCTTATAAATGCTTCTGTTTCTGTAGGCCCTTGGTTAAAAAACAACAGAGGCACTGAAGAAAGCCAACTAGTATGGAATACACTGATTTCAAATGGTTTTCAAACGTTTTCAAATTATTTTATGGAAAGGTATATTCAAAATGCATAAAATTACATTTCATAGTTACAGTGCTAGCCATATTGTGCCTTTGATAGAGACTTCATTCTGTTTCCTTAAAAGTGTACATTGTCCTGGGTCTTAAATGGATCGTTTTGGCTTGTCCCCTCTACGTTGCTCCCTCAGTGAGCTGACATTTGGTCTTACAGTTCTGTTATCTTTTTTTTTTGGCTCTGCACTACCCATACTTTGTATGAAAACCCTTTTAGTTTGGACCTTTGATGAAGTGAGATGTCTGTATTTGTGTGGAAGTTGGTTTTGCAGTTTGAAGTGAAGAGTTTAATGAAATCCTTTGGGTACCTTAAATGTTGATATGCTCTCCATCCTTTTAGTAAAACATGCACCTTTTAAACAGATAAAGATTGTGGAAATAGATGTTCCCCTGCTATTTTTTTTTAAATTCAAGTTGCTTTTGATGATCCATTCTACTCAAAGGCTTAATATGGGAAATTTAAAATATATACATTAGATTTGTATGGATCTTTGATTCCTTACGTATAGAACTTTGAGTCCTTTTTCTGACGGTGCTAATCTGTAGATTACATTTTCAAAACCTGAATGGATAAAATTCCGTAGTTGAGCCGTATATGTAAGTTTGTATAGTATGTACTGTAAGATCAGTAAGTATACTGCTGTTGTATAGTATTTCATGATCAATAAGTATGCAGAGAAGATAGGCTGGTAAGATTGTTGGAAAAGATAATCAGAGATAAATGAGAAGTGCTCACCGATGTTGTAGGCTGCCAAGAAACTCAAGCCAATCAAAAAAATTACTGTCATCTTGAGCTGTCAGAGAGCTTGAGGCAGCCCCTCTGAGGTACAAACAGACCCGTTCTTAACTTTACCTATTTAAATGCCAGTAGTGGTGTTTTAAAATGTCAGAGTACTTTACTGCTTCACTGTCCATCAAGCTGTAGAAAGCAGTACCAGGTTTCTGTGCTTCTTCTCACATTTCAAAAAAATGCACAGCCCAGACAGACTGTTGGAGACAGTAAAATTAGCAAAGGAGGGTATGTATGTGGATATTAAACCAAGCTCAGAATTGACATCACTCTTCTGAGATAAATGCTGTAAAAGTTTAGACATACTGATATATTTGTGGGCAATTCAGGATTTGGTCACAAGGGCATTCATGTGTCTGTTGGAGTTTAGAGTTAAATCCTTATCCAGCTAGTTTGTATTAACAACATTCTGATTTCTATTTTGTTGAAGTAGTACAACTCATTTTGTTATGTTCATTGAAAAGAAAGTCACTTTTACCTAGGGGTTATTCACAGGATTTAAACTAAAAGCAAGCTTTTGTCTCTTTCCCAGCTTTGGATGACTATCACTGAGATGACTGGGGGGGGGAAGGAGAAAATGCTTCATCTGTCTGAGAGATACAGTTACATTCTGCATTTAGCAAAACCCTGTAATTGTAGTCAGCTGAGTTTTCCATTTCCATGGCTTGATTTTCTTTAAAAACATTTAATTGTGGGGATGTTAATGGATTACATCAAACCTAAACTCTCAACGTTTGTCATTACGCTTTCAAACTTAGTCCTTAAAAGGAAAGAGTTTGTTTGAAAGTTACTTAAATGGAAACAATTCAAGTTTATGGCTGTCTCCACCTAATATGACCCTATCAAGAACGTTATGTGGTATTTATTTGCTGAGGGTTTTTAATTTTTTTTTAATCATTATTTCATGAAAAAGCCGAATAGCACTGCATCGCCACTTCAGTGATTTAATCACACAGGTCTTTTCAGGAATGTGATTAGAGAATAGCTCTGGCATAATTTGCGTCTGCCTGAAAACCTGAGGGTGGCAGCTAGCTATTTGGCTGAGGGACCTCGATTTCAACCAGGTGAAATTAAGGGAGACATTCCATTCTGTTGACAGAGGTACGGTGTAGCTGCTCATGGTGACATACTGCAGCAGTGCACTCAAGTCTTGCAGACTTCGAAGAACTATCAAGTATGACAAGAGATATACTATTAAGTCAGTAAGTTATTAAATGTTCAATCACAGAACAAAGGCAAACAGCCAACACTTAGTAGAATTTGCATAGTTCAGATTAACTTAGGCTTATTTTTGGCATTTTACAGCTCACTTAGCATCGAGACTGTCCCTTTAGCAGATTTTCATTTGTCAGTTCTGGTGATTGTGGTGAGTACTGAAGGATTTAGAACTAGGGAAACTTCAGTGCAAGTGTAAAAATGCAGGGTGTGACAGTATTCTCTTAGTTTTCCATGTAAAATTCTAGACTGCAGGCATTTCAGCTGCAGTGCTCCTTTTTTGAACACACGCACAGCTGCCATATTGATGTGTGGATTGCTCCAAAAGTAATGCCTCCTATTTTTTTTTCCTCTGTGGAAACTACAACAGAGAGTTGTAAGATAAGAGTACAACAACACTCTTTCTGATAGAGAAATTCTCAGCTACAGAACACTATTTTTCAACCCCATTTGCTATGCATTTTAGTCAACAATGAGTAAGAGCATGCGTGCTGCACTCATGAAAGTTTGCACCAGTGGAGGGGACTAGCTGTTGCCACTGCTGAAGTACATCATCCAGTATCTCACTGTGCTCACATCTACTGTTTCATCTCCATAAACATTCAGCAAGCATTAATGAATGTCAGTGGGTGCCATTTTTTTTCTGCATGGTGGAATTCAGTGACGCACATTTGCTTCATACCCAGTTCCATATCAGATGCAGTGCAATCAGAAGATGTACAAAGGTTAGGCTTAGTAAGATTATTGCGATGGAAAGATAATCAGAATAAACAGGAATGCTCACCAGTGGAGCCAGGCTCCACCCCTTCCAGTAGCACAGGTGAATTGCTGTCACCTGTGCTCCTGCTGCTGACTCATTGCTCGCTCAGGTGGTTGATCAGTGGTTCAGGTCGTGATCAGCAGTTCCCATACAGATGCCATTCAATCAGACTGTGCCTCTTCTGCCATCTGTCACACAGTGACAAGGTGTAACAGCACACTGATGGGAAGGTTCAACCTCTACAGCCATACCACCACCTCCCCCTCTGTCAATGTGGGCCAACATAATCAAGTAGGCATTACTTTCAGAGCATCCCTCATATAGCATGTATAGTTAGGAATTATCATTATCTTTTTATACATACAACAGATGACACATTCCATTTATTCTTTTTACCTTCTACGGTAAAAAGTTGGAGCTTTTTGCACACTTTTGCACGTGTTCTTGATATTGTAATTGATGTATTTTTATGGTTTGATATTTCCACTGTTTTTTATCGCAGTTTTATTGTTCTTGAGCCACGTTCTGTGAAGCATATGTATTTTGGTTGTTTCTGGCCTGGTGAACAACACTTATGTATTGTTCATATAATAATACTAAGGAAAGTTAATTTATTGAGTATAAGGGTACTGGAAGGCTGCTCAGTGATTTAAAAAAATGCTCACTGAACAGAATTCAAAGTAACAGTTCTCTGATATCTCGGAGCATATCACCTGGTACTGTATGCTTTCATGTGCTTTGAATTATAATATGTGGTTGCAGAGTAAGAGCTGGAGTTTTTTAGGAAAATTTAACTTTTTAAAATCCCTTAAAGGAGCATAAATATTTCTCATTGTTCCCACAAGAAACTATTCCTTCTTGTACTTATGTAGAATAAACTTTTCTGATACAGGTTTACTGTGTAATTAATTTGTATCACTAATGCGTAAAGTTCTTAGAACTTGAGAGAGGTAAAATTGAAGGGAAAAATTGCAGCAGTAGCACATGGTTATGGAAATCACTTTCTAAAGTTTGGGTATTCCAACAGTGTGATGTTGCGTATGGGAACAAAGAATCTAAGCAGCATCCACTGTGTAGAAAACAATGGCTGCGAAATGGATTTTGGGTCATTGCAGAAGCAGCTGAGTGCATCTCAGTGTGATGCTGGAAGAGCTGCTCTCGTTTTTGTTTACATTAATAACAGGAGAATGCTGAGGAGGTTGAAGGTAGCATTTGTGAAACAGATGTGGCAAGCTGTGTCTCAGGCTCCTGCCCCAGTGTTTTTTAAATGGTGTTGAAAAAATATATGAGGATCAGAAGAGAGCTCAAACATACTTTTCCTCTTCTGGAAGATATTAAGATACATTTTCATTAGATTATACTAGGAGGTTGAGAACAAGTGATCAGAAGTTTTAGTATAGTGAGGAAAAAAACAGAGAGAACCAATATTTGGATTTTAGCTGGTCAGATTCCATCACCATCTCAAATATTCAAGCAGAGAAGAGTTTTGGAGAGTGGCAAACTATCAAACACCCCTCATTGTGTTTCACGTAAAGCTTCATAGTGTAGAATCACTGTGATTTTGTTGGTAATGTAAGCTGTGTTTGATGCTTCTAATGAAACATTACTGTGGCTTTGATTCTTTAAACAGATTGTTCTCTCTAGGAAGCTTTAAGGAGGCAACGGCCATTGACTATTCCTCTGCTTAAGGAAGGCAGTGAAACTTTTAATTAAAATTGTCACGTTCTGGATTCTTTTTCCTCAAGATCAAAAGGAAATGATGGTATGCCAAGTTTCTGTTTCCTGTTACGTCTTAGTGTAAAATTTTAGATTATATAGAAATAGGAACAAACATGGTATCTCAAGACTTCAGCATTGATGAGAAAAGGAAGGCAACTTGGCGGGATGTATTGCAAGTGTGTTAGAAAGATGCATCTGGTAATAAGAACCTGACATTTTTCCCAGCTTTTCCAAATCTCTCTAATATGTAACATGCCTGTTAAGTGCTATTCTGAGTTTACACAGCAGGGTGGGATTCACTTTTCTGTCTTTTTTGGCTATATTCTGCTTTGTCTCCAGTTCTAAATGGGCACAGCAGACTCTGCTCCCAAAACACTGGAGAGGTGTTTTGTCTGTATACCTGCTATCTTAAAATAGGATGTATCACTCACCGCGGTTGCCATTTGTCACTATTCCTCTTTAATGGTAGAGAGAGTTTTGTAGAATTAAGCACATAATATTTAACTCATTATGTGGATGAATTCCAGACTGAAAAGATAGGTCTCTGTACCAGTAAATAAGATTCATCTGATTTGTTTTAGTAGGTATTTCTAAGATCCAGGCTGTTAGGGTTGCTGGTATTCCTACGGTTTTCCATGGTTCTATCTCAACACTTTTCTTCTCAACTCAAACTATCTTGGTGTAGATGTCCTTATGCTTTTTTAACTATTGGGCTCACGTAGACAGTACAGTTTTATAGACTGTTAGACATGAAGCAGTGGGACAGACTGTCCGGAGAAGCTGTGCAATCTCCTTCTCTGAAGATACTCAAGACCCATCTGGACACCTTCCTCTGCAAACTACTGTGGGGAACCTACTTTAGCAGAGGAGTTTGACTTTGATCTCTAGAAATCCCTTCCAGCTTCCTTGATTTTGGGAAAATAAATGTACCCTTCCCCCCTGCCCCCAAAGGGACAACAGTACAAAAACATCCCATGGAGTAAAAAGTAACACAAAGAAGTTTTGGATTCCAGCAGATGTAGTAAAATGAGTCAAGAAAGCAAATTCAAGATAGTCAGGCTCACATGCAGACAGGATGCATGGGGTCTGAAAGTGCAGGCAGGTAACAAGGCAGGTTATCTCATTTATGCACAGTGTGATAATTACACAGGGAGTAATTTTAACAGTTTGTTGTGTACTGCCTCTAGTTATTTTTGCAATGATTCTGCCTTTGCTGAAATAATTCACTTGGAACTCAGAGTTCCAAGTGAAAAAAGTTATTTTGACTGTATTAGTTTCATTGGATGTAAGATAATCCTTTGCTAGATGTGTTTCCATTGGAAAAAGGAAAGTTCTATTTATTTGTGTTTATTGTGTGTGCTGGGAGCTTGTCTGCAAAATTATTTTATAAGCAATGAGTTGCAAATTACTGTTAAGCATTTCTTTTAACTAGAATAAAGAGACTTAGAAAACACCATGTTTTGTAATACACATCCCTAGAGCTATATGTCTTCCAGTTGAGTGCAGATGTTAATTATTAGTTGGTTAACCTCAAATTTCTCTGGAGGAAAAATGTAGGCCTGGTCACATGGTAGGCCACGATGTAGATTGCTATCAGCAATACTGCTTAAAAGTTGGGTTTTTGTTGTGTTGTGTGCTTTTGTTTTCTTTCTTTTTTCTTTTTTTTTAACACAACACAAGGCTTATTTTTTTCCAAATATTCAAGTAATGTGGCATTCTTCTGCAGGCCTTGCTGCAGATTGTGGTGGGTGTGTCTTGAGTCTTCTGTTGGGGGTCTAATAATGAGATGGCTTTTGTATCTTTTTTAAGTGGTTTGATAAATTATAATTGCAAGACAGTAACTAAAAAGCATGCTGTACTATCCCTGGGGGAGATTTGCTTCTTTTGTAGAGATATATTTGAATCTTCAATGCAGAACTGATTTCTTGTGCTATTATTTCTTTCCGAACTTGCCTGCATGTTATTTTGTTCTGTTTTTTTGTTATTTTTTTAATAATAAAATTCTGTAAGGTAGGGAATATTCCCCAAACTGACATTATTTCACTTTGGGAGAAGGGAAATTTTTTTTTTTTTTTTTCTGTTCTTTTTAGTTCTTTTAACCAGTTTAGGCTGTGGCTGTATTCTAACCAGTTCAGAAAGTGTGTCTTGAAGTGCTGCACTGGGATCTCTGCCTTGTTTGTTTCTGGTGTATTTTATTCCCACAGCCTTTAAGTATGAACACATGATTTAACATTAGTCATTTATTTTATCTCCTTATGTTATACAGTAAGTCACTGAAAGGCATATATTGCATTGCTGAAAGATTTCTGGATTATATTCAAATTGGGGGGAAAAAAAAAGCTGAAAATATGAGTTTCCCATTCAGTAACTTGTGTCCAAACTTAGATCCCATTCAATTAACACAAATATTGTTGCTCTGCTTTTAGAAACATTCAATTTGATTTACGCTCTGGATTGATTAGATCGCTTTTTTCAGCATGAAGCTCAAGTCATCTTATGTTGTTTACAAGTGAAAAGAACGATAGGATTTGTGACTTGAAAGTGGAAAAGGGATTTGTTTTACATTTTATTAGTCCTTACGAGTTATTTGCTTTGTCGACTTTTTCCAAAAATGTTTTAAAATAGTGGCTGACCAGCTTGCTTTCAAAGCAAGGAATATCTGGAGATTGGTTTTGTAACCATTTAGGAGGGCTGTTCCAAAGATAATTCCCCCTATTTTATGATATGGGCTCACGATATTGTAGGGAGATGGTGGTGGCATACCATCAGTAGAGGTTGGACCTTCCCACAGTATTCTGTTTCACGTTGTTGCAGTGTAACAGATGGCAGCAGAGAGGCAGTCTGACAAATTGGTGTCTGACATGGAAGTGTGGATGAATGTCACTGAATTCCTCCGTGCAGAAAAAATGGCACTCATTAACGTTCATTAATGCCTGCCGAATGTTTATGGAGAAGAAACAGTGAATGTACAGAGCAGTAAGGTGTGTACAGTAGGGTGGTAGGTGATGTGTTTCAGTAGTGACAACAGAGTCAGTCCCCTCCACTGGTGCAGACTGTCATGAGTGCAGCATGCAGGCTCTTCCTAGTCCTCCTATGTCCTGAATAAGGAGTGAATTACTGTAGCTCTGCTTTAGCTCTTGATCTTGCTCAGCAATGTCAGTCTGGTGGCATCTCGTGGCGAATTCAAATTGTTTTTTTTTCCCTTCTGAGTTGTCAAATTCTAACTAGCTCCCCCAGTGCCTGCACAAGCTCATTTCAGCCTTTCCTCATCTTCTGTAGGATGTCTGTGGTCCTTTTTTATTTATGTGTACCAATGTTTAGCAGTTTTCTAGAACATTTTAGCTGTCTTGAATGTAGAGACTACTGCCTTTTTTTTTTTTTTTTTTTTTTTTTTTTTTTTTAATTTAAGGCTTGTTCAACACTAGAAGAAAAAGAGTTAAGGGAAAGGTGAGAATAATGTCCATTTTCTAGAGCATGTGTCTGACTCTGAGGAGCCGTTCTGAGTTGGTGCCTGGGGTATTTGCATGAACTTCTAACTTCTGTGACAAATGAGAGCTGCATCATGTAAATAATGCATTTGAGGTGGAGTTCTGACTTACTTGCAGATTCTAGATCTTTGCTGTGTATCAAGTGAAGCTCTATGATTTCACATTCTATGAAAGAGCCTCTCCCGGTTGCACAAATAAACTTTATTTAACGTATACACCTAAAGCTTACATGGTAACTCTTAGTCCTGCTTCTCTCACTGGATTGAGTTTTGGAGTTGCAAGTTGAATATCAGTGTGGTGTGAGGGATTGCCATCTGCTGAGCTGCTCAGTGAGGTGGCAGAATCACCATCCCTGGAGGTGTTCAAGAAACATTTAATTGTACTGAGAGATGTGGTTTGGTGGAAATATTGATGGTAGGTGGTGGAACTGGGTAATCTTGGAAGGTTTTTCCAACCTTGGTGATTCTATGATTCTGTGACTGCTCTGTCTGTTCTTCCTGTTGTTTTCAGACACCTACTTCCCCCCTTCTTTATGAGTTTCTCCCTCCATTTATCTTTTTGCTCCCTCACTCCATGTGCTTGTTGCTTTTTTCTTTCTGTGTTGCCTGGACAGCAGCAGTAGTGCCCTTGAAAGCCATGCGTGGGAGGGACTGTCTTAGCATTTGATTACAGTTACTTGATTCTTGCCACATACTTTATTTATGCTTCTAGATAAAAGCACAGAAGAAATCCCCTTTATTGCTCAGATTTTATTTTTAAAATAATTTTTTTTATATAAGACAGTGTGGCTAGGTGGCCATATTTGGCTTTGTTTAATTTTAGATGTCATTAAATGTGTTAAGGATTGGAGTAGCTACATATGTATAGTAAATCTTGAGAAGAAAGCTAAATTTAAGTGTTCTGTTGTAAAATTGCTGAGACTAAATCTTACTTCATCTTGCTCCAACAGGAAGCCCTTAATTCTGGGGAAAAAAAAATTGGGAACATCTTGTCTTTTCACATTCACTTGCATGGAACAACTTTTAGAATGAAAATAAAGCATAACCTTTGTATAGTTTAGTAGTCCTCCCTGGTAACAGTAGCTCCATACAATAACAGTCATTAAAACATTTTTAGATAATGTTTTATGCAGGCTATTTGAATACTGTGATCTCATTTTAAGTAAAACTAAATCAGTCATTGAGAATGTTACTTTGTTCATTGACTGTAAATTCTACTTTACTTGTTTTCAGTCACCAGTGAAAGTACAAGGAAAAAATGCAGCTCAAGTAATTCTGGTTGTCTTAATCAACCTAATGAGTTGTGATTTAAAAAAAAAATAGAATACATGAAGACTTATCTGATTTGAAATGTAATGTGGCATACATCTGAAAATTAAAAATTCAAGTAGTTTTTTAAAGCTGATCAGTTAGAAATAGTCTCATCTGCAGATCTTTGCAAATCGGCAATTTTCAGAATAATTAAGAATTTTATTAGTAGTGTCATGTATCACTTGGTCACACAGTATTAATTTCTTTTTTCTTCATATTGACCCTAGTTACCCAAGCTTTTCCCTGTCTATTTCTCTCTGAGTAGTGTGCTATGTTAAAGGAAAGTTAAATACATGAATGGCTTCCGTATGTCGCACAAGGTAAAAAGCAGTGTCTTCATCCACCTAGTTCCTATTGCAAGTGTGGATACTCAGTTATTACATTGTCAACGACAGAGGCGATCAGAGTCTTTCAGTAGGTGTATGATGCATTTGTGCTATTAAGATTTGAGGGTAAATCCTAGCAAGCTGCCTGAGTCAGGAGTTCACTCCACAGTGACGTTTCGAGAACCTGAACAGTGCTGATTGTATGCAAAATACACATGCTTTTATCTTCTCTGCCTCCCTGATTGCAGTCCTCTGCAGAATGCGGGCCAGTCAAAGCACAGCACGGAGGAAGATTCTAAATGTGGTAACCTGTTTCTTAGAAAAGAGCAGGAGAGAGATCTCTTAAAGCATGAACAGAAAACTACTGTAGAAAATGCAGTGTTCTGTTCTCTCCCACAAACCTCTGGGACAAATCTGAGGTTTTTCCCCACTGCTTCCCAAACTGACAGAGTTCCCTGGCTCTCTGTCATTTAGCAGTACACTCTCCTTCCCAAGGAGCTCTAGTTTAAAGCCTTGGTGATGAGTCCAGATAGCTTACTGTCTGGGTATATACAGCCTGGTATATTCATGCCCCTTCTGGTCAGTTGTGTCCCATCCCTTGTCAAAGGTTTGTCAAAGGAGCATCCTGGGTTGTAGAACCCATAGCTTTTGGTGTGACACCACCCACACAGCCAATCATTCAGCTGTTTCATTCTTCTCCTCCTGCCTGCTTCCCAGTCTCCAGCCGGGAAGATTGAAGAGAATGCTACCTGCACTCCCCCATCCCTTCAACATTTTCCCATGGGACGTAAAGTCTTTTCTGATATTTTATAATTTCCTGATTGCAACCTTGTGTGACCCAACTTGAAAGACCAGGAGGGGATAGCAGTCATCCAGCTTTATGATATCCAATAACCTCTTGTTGGTATCCCAAATGGGGGCCCCTACCAGGCAACAAACCTCTCTAGAGAAGTTATCCAGGTAGTTGATGGGTGCCTCAGTGCCTCTCAGTAAAGAGTCTCCAATTAGTAAGACCCTTTACCTTTCTTTAGCAGTATATAGGTTGTGACTCAGGTCCTCAGTTGGACCTTTTTAATGTTATCACTCCTTTCTGGTTTTGAGCTGCTATCCATACAGTCTTCTGCCTCCCATACCAGAGCTTGAAATCTATTAGCTAGTGGGACTTTAGGGGCGAGGGGGTGTCTTCTCCTTTTACCTCAAGCAGAGACAAAGTTTCAGTCTTCCTCACCCTGCATGTGTTGACTCTCTGTCAGGGGGAAGCCTGTTTATCTTATTCCTCTAGCTGAGCCCCAAGACAGAGCTGCCTACCTGTGCTGCCACACCATACTAGGCATCAGTCTCTCTCTCAGACTGCTGGGTATATCTCAACCAGGCAACTTCCTCTCTCAGCTTGGTCAGCTGCTCAAGTTGGGTGTGCCTATACCCATCACACCTCTCTCTTACCTTATTCCTTGGGTGACCTGCAGATTCCAGAGCCAAACATCTGGCAGCTCTCTTGCTCCTCTGGAGGTCCATCTGGTGCAGGTATCAGTCCAGAAAGGCTGTGGACCCTTCATCTGTGTTTCTGCCTCAGTCTGTCTGCCGTGCTGAGTGGTCACCATGTTGGTATTAGGATGTGCTGAACTCAGCAGAGGCATTTTCATAGAAAATTACATTGAGAACTGGGTAAGCTCCTTTTAAAGTATGGTTTATTGAATGACAGTGCTACCTAGCAGAAGAGAGCTATCACCTGAGAAGTGCACCACGCCGTTTTTGTCCCCCACCATGTGAATTGCCCTTACAAACTGTCTGCACCACATCCCGTTCTTTGTGCTCCTAGAGCTGCCTTTGTAAGCTCAGGGAGTGGCGATGCTGCTCCTGGCCCTGCTGCCACCGTGAGGAGGGCTAATGGTGCCCAGCGTCTGCTCCCTGTCAGGCACACCCCTCTCCTGCTGAGCCAATTCCTTGCTTTGGTGCAGAATGCATCCACCCTGGAGCTGAGCGCCTTGCAGGAAAGTTGTTTTCCATTCAGAAAGGTAATCAGCAGTCTGAGATGTGCTGGGCAAAGAATTTCAGCAGCTCAAAATGTAACAGACAGAGAGATGACCCTGTAAAATAGGAATAGCTGCATTGGCTGGTACTACATTTGCAACAGCTAGTTCTGCATAACACTTCAAAACATTTCTTAAAGAATGCAGACGTTGCTATAAATACCTTGTCTTGGCAAACAGAGCATCCAGTCTACACAGTCTTTACAGCCACTCTGAAGGTTATTGAGTGAATACAAGACAACCACATGAAATGATCTTGTACAGGCCAAGCAGTCTTTGGATACATGCTTTCTGCAAAGCCTCAAATGTTTAAATTTTCTTTTTTTACTGCATCACTGAGACATAAAAAGGCCTTGCAGTTCTAATTATGTGAAGAACTAGAGCAGTGTGTATGTTACCAATTAATGACTGTAACAAGCGTAAGATAAGAGCGCTACAAAGGCTGGGCATTCTTTTTGGAAAGAAAGGCTGGAGCAGGCAAAAAGCCATGAAACCCTTCAAGTGCTGCCAAGAGACAGCAGACTTTATAGTAGATGAAAAGAGGGGGATGGATGCTTAATTCAAGATGAGGAAGTGAAGTAGTGTGTTACAAAAGAAACCGAAATAGGAAGTAAGATATTTAATAGCATTGCAAAATGTGAAGAATAAAATAGTAACACCAGCTGTACTACTGAAAGAGCATTCATTTGCATGTCTTGTAATATGTAAAAGAGCAGAAGAAGGCATAAAAAGATCATATTGGAAGACTGACAGGCACTGTCCATGTGTTGACTTTAGTGGTGTAGATCTTGTTTACCTGGAGCGGGGAAAAAAAGCCCACTTTGTTAGAAACTGCAGTTGAGGGTGTGGTGGTGACCTGAGGGCTTTATTCACGGTGGAAGACAGAAAGCTAAAATATACTCAGTTTGCTCCTACAGTAATGAGTAATGCCTCCTGTTTGTTTCCGTGGAAAATATAGCAGCTCTTTATTTTTTGGGGTGACAGCTGAGCATGGCTGTCTGGAATAGGCTTTTCTTTTATGTCACTGTCACCACTGCTGAAATGCACCACCCACCGCCTCGCTGTGCTCACATCCACTGTTTGGTCTCCATGAACATTCAGCAAGCATCAGTGAATGTTGGTGGATGCCATTTTTTCTGCATGGAGGAATTTAACAGCACACCTTTGCTTTGTCTGCACTTGCATGTTAGATGCCATTCAGTCAGACTGCTCCTCTGCTGCCATGTGTCATACGGTGACAGTGTATAACAGCACATTGGTGGGAATGCTCAACCTCTACAGCCATACCACCACCATCTCCCCCTCTGATGTTGTGGGCCAACATGACGAAATTGAAGGCATTGGTTTTGGAGCAGCACCAGTAGATTTATTTGAAACACAGTAGATGAATCTGTAGGAATGTAAAAAGATGTGGTTTCACTGACTTTGAGTTTCAAGTACTTATTTCCTTGTGTAAGTCTATTACCCTTGTGCAATTTTTGTTTCACAAGCAGGCTATCTAATAACTGGATGGCAAGGAAGATAGAAGTAGAGAAATAGCATTACTGTTCTGTGATTGCTTTCTAACACAATATGGTAGTGTAAAGGAGGAAGAGAAATCTTTCATCAGAACAAAAATATGCTATAACTTCATTATTGGTTTTGAAATGCTGCTTTACTCTCTGCAGTTTATACAGTTATTTTTGCATGTTGCACAGTACCTCAAGTTAATTGTGAATATCTGTTGATGATAAGTATGGTGAAAGCTATTATACTGGAGCTGAGAAGTTCAAAATTATCTGGGGTAAAAGAGGCAGTGAAATTGGGTGTGGCTTTTTTGTTGTTGTTATAGGAACGTTAGAATTGCTCTGGATTTACACTTCTGTGAGATGAATTAAGGTTTAGACCACCAACTTTGAGGAATACAGCTTCTGTAATTCATCTGTGGAGTTGCTCCATAGAAATGAATTTGGCTGGGGATTGATTCATAGCGAAACAGAGCCTGCTATAAGAGTTCCAGCTGAAAGTAGTTTCTCTTGTGTAACCCTGGGGGTCTTATCTCCAGAATCCTTAAGGAAAACTTAGAATAAGGATTTGAGGAATGTGCGATCTCAGTTTATAACATCTTTTTAAAAAGTAAAAATGAATTAGAGCATTTAGTCACTCTGCCTGCTTGCTGTAATTTCCTGTTCCCACTCTTGGAAATGCTTTAACAATCTGTGCCTTTTGTATATGGCCTATCTTGGAAGACTCATGAACCAGACATATCTGTCACCGACGTCTTTGTAGATAGATTGCTTGTAAAGTGTGCTACTTTCTTCTGCTTTGCTTATCATATCAATACAACAAATGTATACAGTGTTTATGTCATTATCGTATTCAATGTAAGTAACAGTAATAGGTTTAACTTATGGAAAGTTTGTGGTTAAATACGTTAATGTTGTGTTGAAAGTTTTTGTTACCTTAGGGATTGGGATATATGTGCTCTTATATGAAGTTAATATGAGTAGGTTGAAACTTCTAGTTTGAGTAAAAGTTCAGAGCAGAAATTTTTGCCTGAAATGCTCTGAAATCTTCTGTTAAAATTGTGAATTACTTGACAGCAGGTGTATTTTGTTAACACTAAGACTTGCTTTACTTGGTTGCCTTTTTCAAACCTTCTGAAAAAAGTTTTAGGATGCAGAGGCTTACAGCTAGAACATCAATTTATTGTCCATTAAAATAGATTCAGGTAGCGAGAAACAAACTCAAACATAAACTACGCCTTTCTTCCCTTTTTCTTAGGCTCAGCTTCACTCCAGACTCCTCAGACCACACTGCCTCATCCTATAAGCCACACACAGGGGATGACGGGAGAAGGTGGCAATCGGTTCATTTTCACTGTGGTTTCTCTCTGCCACTGCTTCCTTCCATCTGTCACCTTCCCTCTGCTCCGGTGTGGGCCCTTCTGAGTGCTGCAGGGGAAATCTGTTCCTCCTCCTTTCTTTGATGTTGGTGTTCCCTCCTAAGCATGTTTTCCCAGAGGTACCACCAGCTTCAGTGATGAACTCAGCTGAGCTCTGCGGTGGATCTGTTGAGGCCAGCTGGACCTGTCTGCCTCTTCTTACAGAGGCCACCCCTGCTGCCAGCACCTGGATGTATGAACTAGTGCAGTCAGTAGTATTTAGAATATGGTTTCTTCTCCTATCAGGAAGTTGTCTCTACTATTACTGTCACGTACTATATAGCCCTTTCAAAAGCTTGGAATAATTTAAAAGGTGTGTAAGGTAAGAAAATACTCCTAGTACTCCTTAAAGTACTCCTTAAGTTGTCACCTCTCCAAAAAATGTTAAGCTTTGAACAAATAACAAATTAAGAACTTATTTTTTTTAAAGTTAAGCATGATGAGTCTGCTCCATGATGGGCCTTTCCTGGGCTGCAGAGAAGTTCTCTGTGCCTGAAACACTTCCTGCCCTCCTCCTGCACTGACCTTGGTGTGTGCAGGACTGTTCCTCTCAGATTTCTTATTCCTCTCTCCCAGCTGCTGTAGCACAGCAGTTTTTTTCTCCATTCTTCAGTCTGCTCTCAGAGGCATCACAGTTCAGCTCTAACAGCAGCAGATCCCTTTTGGAACAACTGGAGCTGGCTCTGATCTGATGTAGGGCGGCTGCTGGGCTCTGCTTGCAGAGGCCACTCTAGCAGTCCTCCTGCTACCAAACCTTGCCATGTAAACTCAGTACATAAAAACATCGCTTATTCTTGTGGAGCATGTTGTCTAGCTTCCTGGTAGAGAAGTTGGCTGAGTTGAGACAGTTATGCGCTAACTGGAGGTCTTAATGCAAATATAGAAGAAAAAAAGTCTAAGAAGTACTCACAGAGTTAGTTTCTGGATGAAGAATTGAGCAAGAGAAAACAAACAGAATATGGTGTCATTTATTTGTTAATGTAAACAAGTCTGGCTCATGAGAGCGTTTATATTCTGTACTGTACCACTTCACTGGGATTACACAAGTTTGGTGGTATTCGTGAATTTACAGTATTCAACATTTCCAAAAAGTGTATGTGGAAAGATAATGCCGATGAAAACAATGCTACCCTCATCATGTTGAACTTTGGGTATATTTTTTTCCTAGAATTTAGAGCAACAGTGTTTGGCAATATATTCCCCGCCCTCCTTCTCCAACTGTCTAGCTGACAGAAATGTCTCTTCTATTTAAAGAAAAATCTTTGCGCTGGTTTAGTCTGATGCAGGGAAATTGTGATTAGAATTATGCACACTCCTTACGGAACTTGTGCGTTTCCATGTGTAAAGATCAGCATCTTCAGTTAACAACCAGCAAAACTTGTTCTCCTTTGGTTATATATGAACCAATAGCCATTTGTATGTGATTAGTTTTTCTCTGATCAAGAAAGACTAATAAGATAGCTAAGAGAACTTGTATAGGAGTGATAGTTTGTAATGAAAGTTAGTTAAAGGAAATGAGGAAGAAGAGGTGTGACTACTCCTCCTTTTTCTATGGGCTTTTGTTGTTCATCTTTTACTGGATGTGGTAAAGCATGCAGACCATTAGTTTATTGGGAGTAAGAAAATATTTTGTATTCAGCTATGCTTTGGTCATGGAATAACAGAATTGCAGGGGTTGGAAGAGATCTCGAGAGATTATAGAGTCTAACCCCCTGCTAAAGCAGGTACCATACAATAGGTCACACAGGTAGGTGTCCAGATAGGTCTTGAATATCTGCATAGAAGGAGACTCCACAATCTCTCTGGACAGCCTGTTCCAGTGCTCCATCACCTTTACTGTATAGAAGTTCTTCTGCATGTTAGTGTGGAACTTCAAGTTCAAATTCAAGTTTTAGGCCACTACTCTTAGTCCTGTCACTATGCACCTCTCCTCATCCATTTGCCTCCCACCTTCTTTTAGATACATATAAGCATTTATTAGATAACATTCCTTTATTCTTCCCAGTTGGTCAAACATAGTCTGCCTCTCCTGCATTTGAATGGCTACTTTTCTTATTGGAATAGTAATTTGGCCTCTATTTTCTTCCTACATGTGGTTATTTTAGCTGGTGTCATAGTGATTTTTGACACTCATCCTGAAAACATTACTGATATTGTCCAGATGCTTACAAGTGCTATCTGTTAGTATAGGGAGCAAGAATAGCATTTCACACACAGCTCCTTTTGTAGATGGGTATTTAATACCAAACCCAGACTTGTATGTCTGCTTGTTTGTACTAAGAAGAAAATATTTTTGCTGTATCCCATAATTTATCAAGCTCATAAAGAATGGTTTCTATGTAGCTCATCCTTGATCTTTGAGGATCTTAACTGAAGTGAAGGACATTGAAGAAGGAGACGTAAGGCATTTTTAAACAATCTTCTCTCTTTTCAATTTTCCTGGTTCTAGTTTGGCTACTTGACAACAGATTCTGTGTTTTAGGTTTTTTCAGTATTCTCTAGTATGTACTCAGCTATTGCATTTGATGTTAACTGTAGGCAGTTGTTGCTCCTTGCTGATGTTGTACCTTCACAGGTGTGCCATCCTACAGATGGCTAGGTTTTTCAGTAGTATTTCTGAAATTGAAAGCAGTGTTATTTTCTGATGTCACATTCAGAAAGTATGTTAAGAGATTCAAGAAAAGAGGAACCCGTTACATATTTCCAGATTGAAATTTAAAAAAGAAGTTAAAAATTCTCAGTAGGATGAAGGCTTATTTCAGCTGGTATTTTCCATCAGAAGTAATGTCTAGTGTGTAATCTAGGGTGAGCAACTTCAGAGATTATTTGTTCTGTAGATACCTCACAGTTCAAAGTATCTAACAGAGTTTGGTTCTCTCTGACAATCTTATGACTTTCCAGACTGGTGAGGCAGGTTGTCTCTTACACTTCATGTTTCATATAATTAAGATAATTTAGATTTAATGTTAAAAAAAAAAAAAATACTTGCAAGCAAATTAGTTGGAAATATATCACTTGGAGATGCAACAGCTAAAGTGTATACTTATTCTCTCCATTAAAAACAGTGTTGCAAACATAATTTTGTTTGGTGTTTCCTGTGCTATCACCATTGAACCTCTGAGCAGTAGAAGCAGTCCAGGCTTCTCAAGACCTTCGGACCATCTGTTAGTTAAATAATTGCAGAGGTATTTCTTATTTGGAAAGTAATGGATCCAAGAAAGCTTGTGGACTTATTGTTTGAATCTAGAAAGTGACCACAAATCTGAGCACAAAGATTCCTTTATGCACATTAGTTTAGAGGGGGCTCCCCCAAAACAGATTTCCTTATCTGCTTTTAAAAAACCACTGGGGTGGTGTGATATTTATTACAGATTTTCATCTTTGTTTTTAAGTACAGAAATCTTCCTCATACTGTTTTGTTCTTTTTTTTTTTTTCCTTTTTTCTCCTAGCACAGTTAGTTATCGTGTATGTTTGCATTCCTTTTTTAACGTATTTGAAAATTACATTTGGATGTTCTGCTTTTATCTTTGTTTCCCCTTTAGTTCAAGTGGAAGAACAAGTTTGTTTGCTTACTTTGCTTGTTGCACTTAAGCTATTCTGTAGTTAGAAGGTGGAGGTTATATGTTTTTCATATTTTCAGGTTGTTTTGATTTTCCTGATGCAAAAGTATTAAAGAAAGCTGTACAATTTCAGAGTTTTGAGGTAATGTGCTACTCTTAGAAGAGTACACTCAGTAGCAGGATTCTAGGTCTACAAATTGCTCATGGGAGTTTGTTTTCCTTTCACAGAGACTTGCTAAGATAGATGTAGTATTATCTGCAGTATAATGCTGCTGCTTCTTTGGGTACTTTGTCCTATGTCTTTTAAGCTGTTGTACGCAAGCCATCTTTTTCCCTCAGTGCTTTTTTAGTATATTTATCCTTTAAACAGATAATTCAATATGAAAGTACTGTTACCTCCATTTTGTGAAAAAGTACATCACCTACAGTAAGTAATTTGAGCCACACATGAAATCTCCCTAGGTGGGAAGTGAACCTCTTCTCTTTGATTATTGGCTATGTATTAACTCAGTATGCACCAATCATACAGGGATTCCTAATTTTAAAGAGAAAGCACAGTCCTTCTCCTCACTAAGGATCTCTACATCAAGGAGAGGAATAATCAAGCTGTAATGAATCACAGGCCCTCATTTTCCCAATGGATGAGCTTTATATTTTATTTTTTTTCTTTTTATGAATGTAGAGGTATTGGTTGGTAGAAGGGAGGTTGCTGACTGAAGAATTATAAGAGTCGTACGTCTATACCCAAACACTCCATTTGGGTTGAAACATATTTAATTAAAAACTGTTTATCTGTCCCTTTTACAAATGCTACTGAAATAAATGTTTCCATATATGTTAGAGACTGAAGGCTTTGACACAAATATGTAACTCTGTATGTGAAATATGGTCTTTGAGCTCTTTTCTTGAGTGTTCAATACGTATTTCTCCCTTTCTTAGCACTCTCTTGGAAAAAGAAAATGGCTTGATTTAGGATTCTAGGAAATGCTGAGATTTCATTGAAGAATTTACTTAAATCTACTATTAAGGGACTGTGACATTAAAAGATTGAACTCCATATTTTTAAATGGCATGGCACATTTTAAGAGGGAAGTACTTTCCCAAGTTGTGCTAGGGGAAGGATTTAACTTCATCAAAGTGTGTTACCTGACTGATTTCTGAATTCATGTATCAGTGATGTTCTTGCTTTCTGTGAGAGTCAAAGAATGATGGTCTCATTCCAAAGGTTGTATTGCCAGTATAAAGTAGTCAAGTCTTGTCCAATTTCAGTAGCTCAGTATTGAATATTCAGTGAATCAATGTGTTGACAAACTCACTCCACTGAGTGAGATGGTTTAAGTTTAAAGTATTATTTAACTTGTGCAGGAGATGCTCACATTGCTCCTAGCTTGCAATCAGAACGGACTAAAAGCACTCTTGCTATGACTTGTTGTTTTCTGAAGATTCTTCCTGGGGAAATAATGAGATTGCCTGGAGTATGGGAACTCTTCTTTTTTTCTTTTCTCAAAATTTTTAACATGGATAATTGAACAATTACTTGAAAATATCTTGTTTATCCTTTAAAGATGCCAGTGTCATATCTTTTGTTTTCTGTTGAGTTTGCTTTACTGTTACAGTTAGAGGAAGTGTATGCGTACTTTGTGTGTTCACATTGTTCTTCTACTAATACAATCTATATTTAATTAGTTTCGCTACTTTGCAAAACTTAATGTACTGCACTTAAAGTACTCTTAATAGATTTCAAACATATGAAGTCCTTTGTCTTTTGTCTTCTACATCCTTCTCTTAATCTCCAGCCAGGATTTTTCTAAAATCTTGGGTTTTTGCCATGTATTTAAGTGCTGCTACGTGCTCCTTTTTGCTCCCATCTTGTTGTATTGTACAGTAGTTTGGGACAAATGTGTCGTAGTTCAATAATTAAAATAACATTTCTAGAGAGAGCTTCAGCAAAACTAGTTACTTATTTTACTTACAGAAATGGATTTTGTACATTTGTTCCCTATGGCTGCGCATGCATTTTAAAATGGGATAATCTTGTTATGTTGCAGAAATATCACAGCAAAAAATGTTTGCTTGTAGACCTTCATTGAACTTTACAGAAAAGTTGTGTTATCCACATTTAGTTTTAGTTTTCTGAATATGAAATGAGGTGATATCTATTCAAAATGTTTCTAGTACGTCACACTTCAATCTGTGAGAGTTCCACAGTCAGTTCCTATACTAAAAGATGTAGCATAGAAACCAAACAGCTTTGAGTTCTGTGTATAAAATTCTGGTCAAACTGTATTGCAGCTGTAGGTCATGTTCTGATTCATTTCTGGAAATGGCAAATGTAAGGATTTTGTGTTTTAGCATCATCCCGGCTCATGCATGAATACAGAGGCTGAAGTGTCCTTGAACTTCTTGCTCTTTCCTTGGAATCTTGAAATCTTTTCCGTGTGGTGATACAAATTTAAATCTACAAAGTAGAGCTTTGCCTGTAGGCTTTTGTTTAGGTCAGTTAAATGAGACACAGGGTTTCACTGTTCCTAGGTAGAATGGATCACAGAACGTAGTGGGTGGTTTCTTTTGGATGTTTTGAAACCAGTATTGACTTATGGCCTAGTAGATTCCTGTCTACTTCAGTATTGTAGGATATAAACTGCATTGGTTTAGGTTCATCTACATGCTGTGCTCAGACATTCCTCCCAGGAGAGTGAAAGTCTTTTGAAAGAAATAACTGGAAGTGATAACTGCATGAACTCACCCATTGCTGGAGTGTGAATCCTCAAAGAGTTCTGTAGGGGTGGGCAAAAATTTGTCTGAGAGAAAATTTGTCTGTCCCTGCAGAGAGGGACTTGGGGAAAAGTTGGATTTGTACTGATCGTGTGTGCTTGCAGCCCAGAAAGCAAATCATGTTTCCTAGACTGCGTAAACTGAAGTGTTGCCAGCAAGTCAAGGGAGCTGATTCTTCAGACAGGATCTCACAAGGGAGTACAGCATCTAGCCTGGGGATCTCCAGTATAAGAAAGACACTAAGAATTAGATCAGAAAATTTTACTGTAATGGGAGGAAACACTGGAAGAGGTTGACCAAAGAGGTTGTAGATGCCCCATCCTTAGAAATGTTCCAAGCCAGCTAGGATGGGCTTTGGGCAACCATATCTAGTAGGTGGTGTCTCTGCTTCTGACAGAGGGGAAGGACTAGATGATCTGTAAAGATCCCTTCCAACCCAAACCTGTCTGTGAAATTCAGAGCAGATGGACTTCCATCTTCTCATGCCCAAATACTTATAAGATTTTCACGTGCTAGCTGTGGTGAATCTGTAGGTTCATGTCATTCGAGTCAAGAACCTTGACTAAGTTTATTCCTGAGCTGGACAATACAATAAGGTCCCTTATTTTTTTCATGTTTTTCTTTTGCACTGAGATTTGTCCTGTTTTTTCTCAGCTCAGAAATATTTTTAGAAGCTTAGACTGAGTCAGTTTTATTTTCAAATGGTGAAAAAGCATGTCTCTGAGGACTCTGGAATGATAATCCTCAGGCTCTCTATCTTGCTGTACTAAGAAATGACTTGTACATGTGCTTGAGCAGATGGGTTGGACCAAACGACCCTCCAAAGATCCCTTCCAACCTCAGCCATTCTGTGATACTGCATAGATACCAACTTGGTTTTTTTTCTGTTCCAGATCATCTTGTGTGGCTGAGCTTTCTGGTGGTTAGAAGAAATCAGTTCTTGCTTGTTCTTGATATACAATCTAGTAGTTTTGCATTCCTTTATCCTACTGGTTTCAGTTCTCCTAATCATATTGAAGTTTTCTGTTTCAGGCTTACTACGGCTTTTTCTTCTAATATTTTGAATGACAGTAGAGCAAGGATTATATCTGGCGTGCATTCCTAATTGTAATGCATGTAGCAACCATCTTCAAAAATCAGCAGGCTTGCTTTTTTAATCCATGCCTCATGGGTTTCAAGTACACAAAGCTATATTTGGTTTTAATACTTCAGTAACATTTTTTGTCACTTGCTTTAATAAGTATGGGTTTAGCGCTATGTCTAAAAAAAACCCAAACATGTAAGACTTACTTTGTTGTCTAAAAAAAAATATATATATATATATTTTTTTTTCCTAGTATTGATTCATTATTATGTTGGCTATTCATCTATGTTGATGTTCAGTTGAACTTTTTTCTTCTCATAGAATGTGGCGAGTTTGCTAGTTGAGCATACTGTAGTATCTCAGGACTTTGTCTGTTGCTCCTTTCCTGCGTTACAGCAGCACTTCTCATTCATTACTTCACTGCTTCATTCAGTGCCTGAAAAAAGCTTGCGAGTAAGCCACAGCTTTACTTCTACATATCTGTACATTTGCTCAGCAGCCCTTTTGCATCATGTACTGGTGTGCTTGGTCTGTGACTTGCAGGTAACTCAACCAGTGCAGATCCCATTCTTTAACAGACTTTGGGCTATGGAGGGGCTATCTGGGCAGCATCCTCCTCCCGGTGCTGGTTATCACCATCAGTTGTTGCATTTGCATACACAGTATGTCCTTGTTAATAGAGCCATCGTACACGTTGCTCTCAGATGCAGAGTAGTTGTGATGTACATGTGCTGTAGTATGGAATACTGTTATTTGCTGAAAAGAGGTAAGCTCTGGAAATCACTGCTAGGCTTTCAGCTTTGCACTGAGAGACCGAGGAGGGCAGTCTCATAGTCTGCATGGCTAATGTGCTGTAGAGCACCACTTCCACTGATTTTTCACATTTAAAGAAAGCAGTGGGTAGGTGTAAAAACATCAGCTGGTTGCTGTAAGCAGTCACTGCTGTTCCAGCAGTACAGATTTGCTTCTGTCTGTATCTCAAAAAGAAAAAAAGAAAAAAAGAAAAAAAAAAAGAGAAACATGAGATTTGACATGTTTAAAGCATAAAACGTTTTAACCTTATCCAATGCCAAGGCTTTAATTGATGTTAATAGGTATGTCTGTGTGGTCTGAGCTCCTCGGTGGGTAGATTTGTTTTCTTCTTGTGTCCCTACTGGAAGGAATCCCCAGAAATCTGTAGCGGCTCAGCACAAACCATGGCTGCTGCTCCTGGAGCCTGAGCCTCAGACACAACCCCGCAACATCTGGTGCAATTCAGTGCTTCTACTTAAACGGTGGAAGCAAACAATTCAGTTCTTACACTAGTGGGGTAAGACTTGCGATAGTGTGGACTGTAAATAAAAATAGTGTAACCAAATGTCATGAAAAATGAGTGAATACTAACGAGGATCAAAGTGAGTAACTGTACAAAGCCATGTAACTTAACAGCTGCTCGCCGGCTCGGAGCCTTCCTTCAGCAGCAGCTTGTTTGCTTCCCTGGCAGAATCTAAAAGGAGGGAGTGATTCAGTACAGATGGTTTGTAAGATTTCCCTGGATCTAAAAGGTTTGGTGCTTTGGTCACCTGAAAGCTGCAGTGTTTTCTGTGATCGGTTTGGGGTTTTTGCACATAAAGGGAGTGCAAAGGAAGGTGAGAGAAGGAAGCATAAGGGAGCTTTCTTTGTAGTGTTTTTGTTTTCAGCAGTAAAGTGATGTTTCAGATCAGCAAAAAATCTTAAATATTTGCAATTGAAATGAATGTACCTCTATTTTTAACTCACTTAACTTGACTAATCAGATGTTAGCTCTAAAAGAATTATTAAGTAATTGTTCTACTTAAATTGTCAGGAACCTGAATTTAAATAATAACTTCATACCATCCCCCTAGTTTATTTAGTCTGGTGCTTTGTAATTTTGTTTTGTAGGGCAACAATTTTATTATAATCCAGAATAGTTTGGCAGCCATTAAAGCAAAGATATTTCGGTGTTAAAAATAACAGGAGTTCAGAGCTTCTTGTGTAAAAATTAATGTGCAGATGTAGAACTGATTTGGCTTCACAAGTTGTAGGTAACAAAACCATGGACAGACCTGTATTTCTGCCAGAAGTTCTTATTCTATCCCTCCACTGTTAAGTACAGTTTGGGGTGAGTAGGTTTATTCATTTTTTTAAAAAGCCTCGGTAAGCATTCAGACAAACATATTTGAGTAAAATTTGAATTTCTCTCTGAATGTGACACTTACATGTGTTTAAAAGATTATTAAAAAGTAAACGTAGGAAGAACTGTAAAGATTTAGACCACTTCTAATTTTAGTCAGGGGGAAAAGCCTTGTTTTAGTCAATGTTAAATACAGATGTGGAGAGACACTTGCATTTGTTGGTAACTTGATGCAGAACATTAATTTGTGAACGTAAGTGATCTGCTATCGCTGCACAAATCAGTGCTCTCTCCATTCACATCCTACTAAAAAATGATCTCTCTCACAAAGGGCAGAGGTTTTTCTGCCATGTAAAGCTGTTGATTCTGTCCTTCATTTTGCCATTTAAAGACTTGTAGTTCGTATTGTTTAGTTTCTTTAGCATGGGCAGAATTCATTATACATGATGACCTCAAGATTATGAATGTGTATTTTGGTGCTATTTAAACATTGCTGAAGAGACTTGATGGGTTCAACTTCTAGAAAGTTTTAAAAAACATGACCTTGGAGAACATCCCATGTGCTAGCATCCTCTAAGCATCCTCTAATGTCGCTTTGGGACATTACATGAGGGACCAGTAAATATTTAGAGAAAGAAAAATGGATCTGAACCCCAGTTTAAAAACAAAAATCTGTGCTGCTTATGATATTCGAAGGTACATGTTTCAAAGGTGTAAAAATGTGCAGGTGTCCTAGCTCTGCTCTGCTTGTTCTTTAATGGACCTACAGCTGTCATTACCGGGTGGCCAGTGGAGCACTAATGTGAGGGTGAATGTAGAGGTCTATTTTCCGAGAACTAATCTCAGTTTGAAAGAATAAACTTTTGGAAATCTGGTTCATTAGAGTTGCAGCCACTGTGGCTGTGCAGCCTCTTCCCTAGTGTTTATCTCATGGTTGATTAAAGCATTGCCTTTGGGCACTGCTGTACTGTCTTCATGCAGAGGGCCTACCTAGAAGAAATACAGTGTTAGAGACTTTGTCTGTATAGTTGGGTGGGAGCTACTGAATGATGTGTGCTGACACACAGTAGTTTGCTGTGAACCTTTTTAATTGACCGGTGAGAAGTCATGAAGACTTATGGGGGCTTAGAAGATGGTGAACAGGAGTTTCAGCTCAGGAGTGAACGCGGGCTGTGCTGTTTTATGGTGAGGAAAGAACAGAGAACACACTTTACAGATGAGACAGATGAGGAGTGTAAAATATTGGTGGTATTTGGAAGAACTCAATCCCCATTGCTGTACTTACCTTGTCTGAAGCAGAAGCTTGAACTGTGGTCTTGTCTAGCAGTGTGGTTTTCATGGTGTTTTCTCTCATTCTGCTGTTGCGGACTGATGAAAGCTAATACTAAGAATTATATCATTAATAGGCTAGAGACTGGCAGAGATGTCACAGGAATCAACGTTCCATATTCCAACTTATACCTTAATAACTAGGATATTCAATGACCTGGTGGATGGTCATTCTGGGACGTTCTTTTTAATTTCTGAGAAGCTGTATACTCAGCCAAGTAAGGAATGGAAAGAATTTTGAAATCAGCAAATTTTCACAAGGACTGGGAAGCTGTTAAATCGTTCAACAGTGAATGATTATGTAAAATTATTCTGAGAGTGATGTTGTCTTGTTATCATAAAGAAAATTGTTAGATTTTTAGATTTTTAGATGTTTAGATTACAACAGAATTTGTTGTTATATCATCTAATTTTGTCTGTTCCTTATTGCTTCAGTCAATAAAATAAATGTGAGAACTGCTCTGAATTGGTACTTTTTGTATTAACTGGATCTGAAATTATTTAATCAATGCATCCTGTCTGCAGTGCCTGAAAATAGCCTGAAAAATTTCAAATTCTGCAACTACTTAAATGAAGATGTCATTAAAAAATAAATGTTTGCCTTCTCTTTTTAGGTCAGAAGACTTGTCTCCACTTGCATGGTGTCTTTCCTTACCTCTATGTACCATATGATGGGTTTGGTCAGCATCCAGAACACTATCTCCGCCAAGTGGCATTCAGCATTGACAGAGCACTTAATGTTGCTTTAGGCAATCCGTCTTCAACTATACAACATGTTTTCAAAGTGTCATTAGTATCTGGAATGTAAGTATGACCTGTTAAGATTCTTTTCTTACTTGTTTTGAAGTGCTTTCTACTTAGTTCTATTTAGAAATACTTGGCACGGGCTTAGGTATGGACTCTTCCTTTCTCTTTATACTTTTTTTTTTTCCTCCTTTTCCCCTCTGTCTGCCTTCATACAGGCCTATACAACTATTACATGCACTTCTTACTTGCTTTGATCTAACACAATCAACAGTTATACTTGACTCAAACATTCTGTAACTAAATTTGATCCTACTGCCTGTCGTTTTCCAACTGTTCTTTTGAGTATTTTTCTGCCTCTGCTACTATCACAGTATGTTCCTGACGTTGTTTTCTACCTGTCTGGGGTATTCTAAGCTCCCTGTGACCAGAAGTGTCTTGCAGGAGTCTACCTCTAGGTCTTTTTTTTTTAAATTTTATTTCACTAGTCTAAGATGGCACCTCTAGAAGGTCCATCCTGGGTCTGTCATGTTTTATGTTGACCCTTATGGCAGCACAGGGTGTGAACCAGAGGGTCTTAAACATTACTCACTTATCTGTCAAGCTGAATATTCTGCTTACATTACTCACTTATCTGTCAAGCTGAATATTCTGCTTTTATTTGGTGTAGCTTTCTATATAATATTACTGATGTTAACATTTTAAGGATTCTCTTGATTGATTTTTATTTGACTTCCATAACCAAGGATTTTAAAGTGTGTCAAATCATGGTGAATAATAAGAAGCTGTCCTGAAGGAACACAGTTTGTATATGCATTGAATTTTTCACCTGCAAAACTGTGTAAATGCTAATTTCCCTACTATGTAGCACTACCTTTTACCTTTTACCTTTTTTTTTTTTTTTTTTTAAATGGTCTTTTGAAATATATCCTTTCTAAATAGGTTTGGGAAGATAATCTTTCTGTTCCCAGCCAATTGTAGTGTTGTTTTCTCAGTATTGCTAGCAAAGTGACGACAGTATCTTTCTTTTACTTTTAATCAGGACTTTCTTTTTGCAATAGCAGGAATGCTAACCCACCATATGTTTTCTTTATTTTTCCTTTTTTTTCTGAAAGCTGTATGAATATTGGCATAGCTGTTCATCTTGACAGTGTAGCCTGAGTGGATTAACCTGCCGAAGGGAGTCTTTTCTCCTTGAATCAGTGAGAAGACAGCAGACAGAGTAGGAGCCTGCCCTTTTTTCACCTCTTATGCCTTAGAGTTTCAAAACAGTCTTTACTGAAAATCACATGCTCTTTACTTCAGAGAAGTAAAGACTGATGTATTTTGTTTGCCTGCATAAGAGGCTAATGAGATGCCCCTAAAAGGAATTGTAATACACCTTAATCTTTTACCTAGGTAGATAGACATTCTTGTGTAGTAACAGAAATGTTTGTATTCTTCTGTTCTAACTAAATCCAGATTTTGGTTGTAGATGTTGAAGTATCTCTGTGTTGAGAAGCCTGTATTTTTCTTTAAATCTTGAAGGTATCTTACCCATTTTTCTCTGTATTAGTAGGAAAGCGGTTCTGTAAACCCTTACAGGTATAATAGGATGTTTGTTGTGTTAGCTTCCAAGCATAGCAAAGGTCCTTGAGTAAGCAGGTGAAATACATTTTCCTTCTGTTTTGCAAAGTTAAAGTAGGTTTTCATATCTTACTTTGTAAGTTGTAACTCCTACTTTTCTGGCTTCGATGTCAATGTGAGTATGGGTCATTTACCTTGCAAGTGCTAACTTCAAAAAAGCTGCTCTCAATTCACTGACCTACAAGCATATTGAGCCATTATAACTCACTGTACGTATATAAACTGTCATTAAGTTTATTACTATTTATATAAGAGAGATTGCTTCATCATACAAGATCTCATTTCCTCTTTTTCAGCATAACAGTTTCAGTTTTGTTGCTTCAACTTACCTCAGTTTTAATACCATAAACATTTTTTAAACAGCTCACTCTAAATGTATGTATTTCATAGAATTATAGAATCATCAAGGTTGGAAAAGACCTCCGAGATCATCTAGCCCAACAGTCCAACTACCACCAATATTACTAAACCATGCTCCTTACTGCCAGATCTAAGTGTTTCTTGTCACATATATATATGAATGCATATGATCATATAAAGATCATCTGTATTGTTGAGTTTGCATTTAATTTCGGGCTGAAAACCTTCTTATTACTTTTTTTTAAACATTGCAAGTAAATCAAAGCTCCACTTTTTAATAATATTTTACAGAAGTAACAATTGAATATATGCATACCAGGACTTCTGTTGAGTTCAGTTGTTATTGCTGCAAACTGTAGACTTCTTGCATTCACCCAATGCATTGAATTATGGCCTGTTTCCTGAACATGCTGTATTACAAGCATGTTAGATTAGATTAGCATTCTTGATGCTGAAAAGTCAGTAATTCAGTCAAGTAATACCAGAATTAATATTGCCTGTGCAGCCTCAGCTTAGCCTTGACATATTCATTATGACATGTATTCTTTAATTGCATTCTCAAATCCTATTTTCTTCAGGATTCATGCCTCATTTAGTGCACGAGATGACTAGTAATCACTGAAAAAGGGCAGCTATTCATTCTTTTAAGCTGCTCTCATTGTTCAGTTATTTATATTACACAGCTGATATTTATTCATTTACACCTGATCTGTGAAATTAATGTCCTCAGTGACTTTGTTACAGCACTTATCAGAAGAGCTGAACACTGTTTTTGAAACAGTCCAGTGCTAATAAGTTTAATGGAAGTACTGTTATGATGGTGTGGCATCAATATGTTTACATATGAGGAAGGCGAGAAACAGTGCTAAGCCAGAAGTTCTTAAGTGAACCTTTTAGGTAATTTGACATGCATAGAGCCTATTGTTTTTATCTTTAACACTGTGCAGTAATGGTGCTCAGTGGTGCTCCCATAATCTTCAGCTATAGTTTTGAGTACTTGGCACTTCACCAAATAATGTGGAAAATACTTGAAATTAGTCATTCAGAAAATGGGTGGCAGCATTAAACACTGTCAACTTGTGATCTTATCATCTCTAGCAAACTTCTGACCAATGACAGGAGCTTTCTGTTGAACCCACTTACCTAAACTAGACTGGAATTTCTAATGTAAAATGTGCACTATAACTCTATCTTACCCCAGACATCTGCATTCTTTTTTTTCATTTTTGCTTTGCCTTCCTTCCCAAATTCAAATGTGTACATGTACACATCTGACCCCACTGAACGTCTTTTATGGAACGTGTACTGTGTTTCTGTTCAGAAATATAATGTGTTTTTAATGGTGTATAATAATAATGGTTAAGATTCTGTAGAATCTGTGTGTAAAGAATTGTCATGTGCACCAGAAGCACTTCAGGTTTTGAAACTGAATGAAAACATGTTATTAAGAAATGCATTGGGAGCATAATGGTTTTCTGGCGCGATGCTTGGAATTTTCATTTTCCTGGATGCGTATGCCGTTCATCTGTTTTCTTGTCTTCTGGATTTCATATGCTTCATGGTAAATTGCAGTTGAGTCAAGGCCACCATTTAATTGGCTAACCTCTTGCTTTTTCTTCTTTCTCTCCAGGCCTTTTTATGGTTACCATGAGAAGGAGAGACAGTTTATGAAGATCTATCTTTACAATCCTGCAATGGTAAAAAGGTAAGGATACAGTGATATGAAGTTTTGGCTGATTTCCGTGTATCTAGAGTGGAAAAAGTAATTTTTGGAGCAAGATTGCGTACATTTTAACAGTAGAAGTAATAAAAGTATTGTCCAAGCATTTCAAAACAGTAGGAAAATTACTAATTTTAAGCATGCCAGTAACAATATTTTTAAAGGAGTAGCATGTTTGCAAAATGGACCAAATTGTAAGTGCCTTCAGTTATCTTGTATTATCTACAATTTTTATGTGCTTGAACACATTTGCATCATTTTACTTTTCATATAGAATTTAACAATGCAGTTCTATTTTATATGTAGCACTCTTTCATGCTTTCTCTCACGTGCCCTGACCTGGAGTACTGTATCCAGCTTCTGGGGCCCCCAGCACAAGAAGGATACAGAGTTGTTAGAGCAGATCCAGACAAGGGCTGTGAAGATGATCAGCAGGCCAGGGCACCTCCCCTATGAAGACAGGCTGATAAAGTCATGGCTTTTAAGGCTGGAGAAGAGAAGGCTTTGGAGAGGACCTTATAGGGGCCTTCCAGTACCTAGGGGGGCCTCCAGCAAAGCTGGGGAGGGGCTTTTTATAAGGGCAGGCAGCTACAAGATGAGTGGAAATGTCTTTAAACTAGAAGAGGGTAGATGCAGACTAGATATTAGGAAGAAAATTTTTACTGTGAAGGTGGTGAGACACTGGAACAGGTTGCCCAGTGAGGCTGTGGATGCCTCCCTGGAAGTATTCAAGGCCAGGCTGGATGGGGCTGTGAGCAACCTGGTCTAGAGGGAGGTGCCCCTGCCTGTAGCAGGGGGTTGGAACTAGGTGATCTGAAAGTGCATTTTCAACCCAAACCCATATTTGATGATGTGATTCTGTGATATTAAAAGTTAATTTTGTTAGTTTTTACATTTTAGGTTCCTGTGCCCATTGCAGGAATATAGCTTCAAAACTCAATAGCTGTTTTTGTTAAACAGTTTCTGTAGTGCCCTATTAAATGAAAGCACCGTTCTCTCAGACTTCCTCAGTTTACTGCAAGCCCTGTGATTGTGATACATGAAGAGGAATTATTTCTCCAGCATAAACTGAAATCCTTAACTGCTTATCGTTACCCCTCATAACTTTTTTAATGATGGCCTGTACAGTTCTGCATTATGGCAAACTTCCATCTTAATGTAGTCTGTATACGTATGACTTGGTGACAATTGGGTGACAGTTTGGATTTTTGAAGATTCTCATGTTTGAATTACTTCTACCAAAAAAAAGATTGACACATATGGTTTATTCCTTTAATTTTTCTAGATAAAACTTTATTGTTTTAATCTTATTGCTTGCATTCAGAAATACTTAGTGTTTTTCTATGATTTAGAAATATCATACTGTTTTGAGATAAATTTATTGCACTGTTTTATAATTACACAAATGCCTGCAGTTGCTTTTTAATTTCCTGTATTTAAAACGGCAGACTTACTGTGCTTCACAGAGCTATTAAAAGTGCTGCTTCTGTGAGTATGGTATGAAACCTTAAAACAATGCAGGACGTCTTGATAAATATGCCAGGGAGGGGAGAACTGGAGAGAGATTTGAAGGTATTACTGATTTATAGGCATACAGATGCCATAGTTGTTCTGTAGAAGGATTTCCGTGGACTGTTTTGACTTAGGACATGTTGCAAAGGTAGTACATGGTATGATTTTTCTTTGGAAGGTTGTGGGGGGTTTTTTGTTGTGTTGTGTTGTTTTGGTTTTTTTCTGTTCTGGTCTTTGTGTTTGTTTGTTTAAGCTGAGATTTACAGAACTAACATTCTGTGTTATTAGGAGGCAACATTTTGGGGAATCCATTATTGTGAACATAAAGTTATTAAGTACATTAAAAATACAACTAACACAAATACACACTTCGTATTTAATATTTTCCTTTATATTTTAATATACTTTATATTTTGATAAAATCAAACAATGACATTGTTGTACAGGAAACAATTGCAGTATTATGTTCTAATTCATTTTTAATTTTAGAGTATGTGAGCTTCTGCAAGGTGGAGCCATAATGAACAAATCCTACCAGCCTCATGAAGCCCATATTCCCTACCTCCTTCAGCTCTTCATAGATTACAACTTATATGGAATGAATTTAATAAACCTGGCTGCTGTCAAATTCAGAAAGGCGAGGAGAAAAAGTAAGGAGTTTTTTTTTTGTTTGTTTGTTTGTTTTTTTTACGACTAAATAATTGCTTTAAGGGCTAAAAATTACCATTTTTTAACACTTTGATTGAATGGATATCACATCTTAGTTTGTCTTCTGTGTCAAAATTAAGTCTCTATATAGCTTTTCATCAATGTTTTTTTGTTTTGCATGTGGCTGCGTATTGGTGTTGGGGAAAAGCCTGTCCTATGAAAATGAGATAACGTATTAAAAAAACTTATTTTGTCAGCATTGTGCTTTTGACCATTTTTCACAAGATATTCACACTGCTTTTCAAGTTAGGCAGTAGAAAATAAATTATTCTTTGATGATATGATACTTACTTGAATTTACAGGAGAGATAGCAATCATGTTGTTTTACTTGTATTGATATTTGTATTTTATCCCTACACCAATTTAATTCATTTTTGCTCCAGTAATACATTTACAATCTAGCTAGAATTTTGTAATGCGCCACTGTTTTTAATTAGAATGCTTCTGTTTGTACTAAGGTCATTTACGCAGTGCTGAAATGTGAAATATTAAATGGCTGTGCAAAGGAGATATTTTTGATTTTCATTTTAAAAAACAGTTTGACTTTCTGAATGTATGCACTTAAGTGAAACTGAAGATCGGTAAGAACATACATAATGTTACCTAAATGCTGCAGTATAAAGGGGAGATAACACTATGAAGAACATAATGTCTTTGACGTTTAAATTTAGAAAAATAAGTATTTTTTGTTAAGTTATAATTGTTCCTATAGTAAGCAGGCTTTCATAAGAATGGTAAAATATCTTTCTGTAAAATCAGAAAATGAATCATGCTGCCTTCAGTTTTTTCCCCATATTTTCTATTTGTGTGTATCTAGACACCTATAAATAAGTGCATGGATTTCATAGCGCCTAAAGAAAACACTCTTTCTATACATAACAGTAGGCTACACTTTTAGTAGTGTCATAACTGTAGAAAACTAAAAAAAAAACCAAAAAACCAGAGACAAACGTCTTCGGACTGTCAGTCCTGAAGAGGTTTAGTCAGGTACCTTCCACACATCCATAGTGGTCTTCTGGAGACATGCAATCTAGTGATATTGAATAGTAAGTCCTGTTGTTTTCCCGTAGTTCTTCCTTTCCCTTTGACATGAGAGATGGCAGAGACATCAGTTATTTGTATTCTCCTTGGTCATTTACTTAGACGTGAGAGACCTGTGTTTTGGTGGGGTGAAGGGAATGGGGTGGAGCAGGAGCAGGGGCTGAGATCATTGGAGCACCTCTCCTATGAGGAAAGGTAGAGGGAACTGGGCTTGTTTAGCTTGGAGAAGAGAAGGCTCCAGGGAGACCTCATTGTGGCCATCCAGTACTTTGAAAGGAGCGTATGAACAGGAGGGGGAATGGCTGTTTACGAAGGTGGATAGTGATAGGACAAAGGGGGGGAATGGTTTTAAACTGAGACAAGAGATTTAGGTTAGATTTTAGGAGGAAGCTTTTCACACAGAGGGTGGTGACCTAAGGAGGCTGTGGATGCCCCATCCCTGGAGGCATTCAAGGCCAGGCTGGATGTGGCTCTGGGCAGCCTGGTCTGGTGGTTGGCGACCCTGCACATAGCAGGAGGTTGAAACTAGATGATCACTGTGGTCCTTGTCAACCCAGGCCATTCTATGTATGTTTCTATGACTTTAAAAGTTCTTGCAGTGTAGAAAACGAAGAGCATAAAGGTGAGAACCTGACAGACTACTTTGTCCTATCTTGACCAGTTAATAGAAGCAGATCATGGCAAGATTAATACCATTTCGAGTGGCTCCACATCACCCGTGCTTCAGTCTGTTGCAGGTCCCAAGCACCTTGAAGACAAAGGGGTACAACATATAGAAGCAGTGCTGTTGAGTAGCTAGCCCTTGCACAACAGACCTAGGAAGATCTAAGCCAAGACCTGTCAGTGAAGAAGTCACAGCCTCTGCTTATGGCTGGCACATTTACTGCATTTATTTCAGTCAGCTGTAGTTTGTACCATATGTTTCTTTTTCATAGATTTCAGTATAAGCTCTTGCCAAAATAAGTACAGCGTGCTTAACTTCCCTTGTACAAGATGTAAAAATCGTGTTGGTAAGGAGTGTAAAATTCAATAATAAATCTGTTGCTAGATAAAAGTAGTCAGCATCAGAACACCCATTTCCGTAGATGTGTTTGTCATGGAGGTGGGCAGACAATTTCAAAGCCTGAGAAGGATCAGCAGGTAAATTTGTAATAACGAGAGTACCCTGCTCTCAGCAGCTTGCATCCAGAAGACACAGAAGTTCCTCTTCAGTTCAAATCCTTCTCTTAATGGATAGTAAGGAATAGGGATGCATTTGAGCGCCATGTCCAAATAAAACTATTAAAAAACTGTTACAAAACTTTTATTGCTTTTCAGAAGTTGAATGTTCTTCTATAATATGACTCTAAAAGACCTTAATGTGTCAGTGTTAAGAGTCTTTACAAATCTTCTTGTCATGCAGAGGAGATACTGTATCATTAAATTTCCATACATGTGAGTAACATTACTGAAGGAAGAAACGAACCGATAGGGGAATTTGAGCTTCACTTTTTGGATGTATTCAAATACTTCCAATGTGATAAAACTGCTCTGGTTTTTGAAGTGCTTATGATTTTCAAAAATCAGTATGTTGTTGGCAAAATTTCCCTGTTCACTTACAGACTTTCCTAGCTGCTGTGATGTGTTGTCCTTATGACACGCAGCTATTCAGTCCAATAGAGCTTAAAGTTTCTAAGGCATTTTTGGCATCATGTTTCCCAGTTAGCTGTGTAGTAACACTGTAATTCTTGGCTTTTCTGCTAAATGAGCTATTCCTATCCATGTTATTCCAGGTATTGGAAAATTAGCTGAGAATGTGTGCAACACTTACTTTTAAAATTATAGAATAAAATTATATGTTCTACTAAATAATTATTGAAAGCTTCAGACAATTAAATTGATGCTATCTTCAACAAATGTAAAATTTTGAGGTGTTAATACAGGAAAAAAAAAACCAACAAAAAAAAAACCTGTCAGTTTGTAATACAAACCAATATAGCTGAGAAAATTGAAGGTTCCAAAAAGGTCTGCTCTTTGACACTGGAGTGGGGGAGAGTAATTTTAAAGTTTTCTCCTCTAATTCTGTCTCCTCCATCTCCATTCATAAGCTTTTTTTTTCCCCCTTTCTTATGCTACATCCTGCGTATATTGTTGTTCCTCCTTCTGAAGAGTGAACGTTCACAAGACCACAAAGGAGGGGATTTTTCCAGTGCACCTCCTTGTACTGACACCTCCAAGCAAACTTAAAAAATGTTTTCTGAATTTGTAGATCAGACAACATTTCTATTTAACTGCTACTGCATCTGGCCACGCATTTATTGTGTATATTCCAGATGCATTAATGGATAAGAAAGATAAAATGTGTTCATTGTTTCATTTGTGTTTCACTGTTTACTTCGGCTTCTATTTTCTACTGGGATCTCACCTGAGGACCCAGACACTTGGGAATCCTGAATTTTACCTGAAGCTAAGTAAGCTCAAAGAAAAAAGATAGAATTTAGGTTAAGATACAAGTGAACCACCACAGCAAATTTAATTCTAATAATGTCAGTGTTGAAAACATTTTTCATCTTATGTGTGTCAATAAAGTCAAGTCATTTATGTGACTTTTTGAAGCCAATATCACACAGATGTTATTTATTCTTCAGAAGCATTTTGATAATATTAAATAACAGCTGCAATTTCTGAAGCATAAATGAACTAATTTCTCCTATTGTTTTTCTTTCCAGGTGATACATCAGGTGGAAGTAAGCACCACAGAATCAATTCTGCAGCAAATTCAAACAGTGCTTCTTTCATCGAATGGGAAGAAGATGAAATACCAAGGTTGGCATGTCTATTATTTTTTTTTTTTAGTGTATGCTTTATTTGCTCATTAGTAGCAACTTGTATGTACTACAGGGTTCCAGTCCAGGCCCACATTTGAAGGTGACCCAGAGAATAATTATTTTGTTTCTTTGTGTTTTGATCGTCTGAGACTATGTATCTCTTTTAAGTGCTGATAGAAACCCAATTGGGCTATAATAATAGCAATGTTTAAAATCTGTTTTTCTATTTCCTAGAAAATATGTTTCTAGCTAATGACTTCTAATGAAAAGCTAAATAGTATAATAGGAGGGCTGCTCCATAAGTAATGCCTCCTATTTTGTTAGTTGTCCCACAGTGTCAGAAGCAGATGTTGGTGATATGATAGCAGAGATTGAACATTCCCACCAATGTTCCATTACGTGTTGCTACTGTGCAACAGATGGCAGCAGAGGGGCAGTCTGACACAATGGTGTCTGACATGGAACTGGATATGAAGCAAAGGTGTGGAATTGAATTCCTCCGTACAGAAGTGGTGGCATCCACTGGCATTTATTGATGATTCCTGAATGTTTCTGGAAACAAAACTATGGATGTGAGCACATGAGGTGGTGGGTGGTGTGTTTCAGTTGTAGCAACAGAGACAGTGGGTCAGCTGTGCTAGTCTGGATTTTCACAAGCATGACATGCAGACTCGTGTCGCTTGTGAAAATACATAGCTAATGGTGTTGACTATGTTGAAAAAGTGTTCTGTAGCTGAGAATTTGCCCTATCAAATATATTTGTTGTTCTCTTTGCATCTGTTGTACTTTTCATGGAAATAAATAGGAGGCATTACTTTCAGAGCAGTCCACATATTTATAGAGAATATTTACACAGTTTGCAGGTTCTATTTTTGTAATCAGCCTTAACTAAGATGTATAGTGTGTTACCAACATATTCCAGCCTGTCCATGTCAAACAGGAGCCATGTAAGAATCTTAGCTTAAAATTTTCGTGTCTGTCTTGTGTGCTCTTCTTATTTTCTAGCCTACAGTTTGCAACTTGGAATGACTTTAATAAGAAAAAGTACGTGTTTGGATTCATTAATACAAGATTTTTCCTCTTCCTTTTTATCCGAGTGGTAATCTACCGGTTGGAATTCCTTATAAGATCACATAGGGTCTTTTATCCCATTTTTGAATTCCATCCTATTTCTGTTATTCTAGTTCTCAATTATACAGCTTGTTTTATGATACTGTGATCTGACTGCAGTATGTCTAACAGCCTGCCTTTTCAATGCATTTTATTAGTATGCTCCTGCATTTCCTGTCAACAGTATTAAAGAGATATGAAACAAATTCAGTCCTCAAAACTTGTCTATATTCAGTGCTAAGAATTTCCTGTCAACCCCGGTATCTTTTTTTCTAGAAGCAGTAGGAATTTTACCTTTAGCCAGCTTCTTACTCACTTTAATAATTTAGGAACTGATTTACATCTCCAATTTAAATTGCTTCCTATTTGATATTCTGTCAAATGTTCCTTTGTCTAGAAAATGAATTATTTTATTAAAGGTTTTCTATCATGACTGTGTTCCAAGTGCCACTGCAAAGTAGCAAATCTAAACTATTTTCCATTCATGATTTCACTTTTTGCTGTATCTGTATGAAATTCTCTGCTTCTTATAATTTCTTCTGGATTAATTATAGGAGACATCAATTTAAAACAGTATTCTTGTAATCATAATCACATTATAGTTTGTCCCTCTTTCAGATTACCTTCCTACTTCATTTCCTTTAAAATTCTGAAAACTTCCACCTATGTTAGTTGAAGTAGCCTATGAGTGTGACGATGAACCTTGCTGAGGGAAGTCTCACTCAGTTAGTAGTATAGGAGATGTCTATCCAAGGTTTCTTAAGGTAAACTGTCTCAGATGTTTTCCCATATGGTTTTATTCTTGCAGTCTGCAGCATTACTAGATACATGTAAAGCTGGCCTTCTGCCTTTTCTCCTCCTTTTCTTTAACGAAGTACATTCTTAATTCTAAACATTAGTTTTCTGTGTATAGCTATATATTCTTCGTTGTGTGATCCCAGCACAGTCTCTTCATTTTATTATTTAGTCTCCTTGAAGAGCTCACGTTTAAATACTTAAATGCTTTGTGAATCTTTCACCATTTGACTGCTGTTTCCGACAGTGCTTGGAGTGTCTCTTACATGTCATTACTGAACTCTGAAGTCTTTGTTCTTCATTTATATCAGATATGGGTGTCTTGTAAATATTCCACTACTTGTTACCTGTTCATTGTTGTTAGTTGGTCTATCAAGAAAAAGCAGAAGGGGAAAACAGTCCAATGTTGTTTGTTTGAAACCACATAGAGGATTGTCTTGTATAAATGATGAAGGTATCTGTTTAGTTGGTTTTGTATACATTCAGAATCTGCTCAGAGATAGATTCCAATACGTATTTGCCATGTCCTTGCTGCATGTGATACCAAATTCCCTGTTTTGACCAAGCTGGCATTTCTTGACTTTTCTGGTACAGCAAATGGTTGAAATCTGATGGTAGATGTCTGGTAATAGGCAAAATATTATTTGAAAGTTTTATATATGCCAGTAACAGCATGTTATGTAGAAAAACGCCAGTGATGAATCCTTATTTCAAAAACACATTTGAGAACTGTGCTGAAGTTTCTTGGTGGCTGAATTCACTCCTTAGTACTAGATAGCACCTTACTACTCTACTACTTTTCCAGAACAGCATGTTCCATCCATCTCCTGTCTTGCTGCTGGTTAATCTGTTGCTGATACTGTTAGTTTACTGTACTAAGCCAGGAGTAGGGTTTTTTTAGATCTAATTCTGGAGTGGTTCTGTTATGAAGTGGGCAAATGTCCAAAGGCAGTAGTGGCTGGGAATCTCTGATGTTGGGAGGCTTTTAGGTATGATGCATGCCTGTGTTAGCACACATGGAACATGGAAAACCCACTTAAAAATAGACATCAGTCACCTAAGCCTGATAGTGCTATCCAGCATCTTTAACAAGAGCTCTTCATGTGAGTCACATTTATGTTATTCCTCGGGTAGCTGTTAATAGAAGATGAAGCACTTCCATGGGTTCCAGTGGGAATTTTCTGGTAAACATGAGACTAGGAGTAATCTCATGGTCAGATCTCCCACCTGGGCATGGTGTGTTGAAAGCAGAATGATTGGTAGGATGTTTTTTGAGAAGTGTTTTCTTCCATAAATCCTAGGTCTGCTACTGAGCTCTATTTTATGTGGAAATAGCAAATAACACTATTACACAGTCTAGCTGTTATGTAATGTCGAAGATTTCTGCTAGATTTCTGGCTGTCATGATTGCTTTTCTTACTTGTCAGAATGTACATGTTTTTATGTAGCCATTTGGTCTTTAATTAAATATGTTTATTATTCAATTCATTGGAATGTACTGCAGACAAAGAAAGTTCTTCTTCCATGAACAGAATATGGAATTTCAAAATAATTATGTGAAGGGGTAGAGTCCTTGTCAGTAGAGTGGAATGACACCTTTTAGCTATTCTGTTGTATTCATTTTATATCTACCATCTTCAGTTTAACATTATAAATAACTGAGACAGTCATCACAGAACTCATTTCCCTACCCTGTCATTAATGTTGGTGAATTAAGATACTGACCTTGATGCCCATCCTTCAGGATTTTTGAGGGCATTGAATGTAGCAAACTGTAATGGATAATTTTTTAATACTGTGTCAGTTCTTGCTTTAATTCAGTGTCTTGGCACCTGACCAACCATTCCTCAGTACTGTCTTTGAGCAGAGCTTTCATCCTACTTTGTTATTATGACAGCGGTTAGTGCCAACAAACTTCTTTCCTCAAAAATGAGGTTCATTCTCCTTAATTCCTCTTCCTGTTTTCAGAGTAATTGATTTGGAGCTTTTTCTGCGTACACACATTAGATTTATATTTTAGCGTTTCACTTTTGTGTGCAGGTAGAAATGGGAATTTTCAATGAATTTGAAATGTATCTCTGGTAGCCTGGTAATGGCAATATGCTGTTCTGCAACCTTGATTTGTCTTGCTTTTCAGCAGAGTAAACTTTGTTCTCATAAAGATAGGATGTTTCCGTTTCTGTACTTCTGTACTTCTCCTACAAAAGCTGCCTTTTGTACATCTGTGTTCCAAGTTCTGCCTTGCAAACAATTCCGTTTTTTGTTTTACAAAAGAAAGCTTAGATGCTATGAAGAAGTTTGACCAGGACTTGATAAGTATTATTCTCTAAACTTGTTCTAATGAAGATATTCTCAAATCATTATTTTTTTTTAGATTACCTTGACATTATCTTGATTTTTGCAGAATAAATGCAGTATGAGTCCAGTGGTTAGTCTTTTACAGGGCAATGTTTGTAGCAGACCAGTTTGAGTGTCTTTCTAGAAATACTAACTGTTAATCACCTAAGGTAGTTTGTGTGCTCAACTAGCTGAAATCTGGATATACTCTGTCTTCTTCAGGCTGTCTTCTCACCTGGTAATTGTAGCATTATAGCTGTTCAGGATGTGGTTTGATTTGGGATTATGAGAAATACAGCTGTTTCATATATTTTCCTGACATGCTATGAATATTTGCTTAAGATGAGCAAACCAGCATAAGAAACAGCAGTGTTCTTGCAGCCTCCTCCCTCATTCTTGTTTCCCAGTGGTTTTGCAGCTCTTTCAGATTATGTGATCAAAATGCAAGTTTCAGCTTGCTGCAGGTCCTCTTGCCTGCAGTGCAAACAGTCTCTGAGTGGTTTGAGTATGAGCATCCAAAGTATATGATGTGGAAAGAATGAATTTGATCACATTATGGACTTGTTTCTCAGCTGACATTGTGACTGTTAAGAAAAGGAGGTGATGACAATGGATAGTCCTTTAAGCGTGCATTAGGACACGGGCATTCTACTTCAGCTAAAAGACTGAGCTGCTCTGATGTAGGAATTCTGTGATCTACTCTTTTAATTATTACAACTGCTCAGAAACAGTTCTGTTGACTAGGGAGGCTGGTAGCCATATGTTAATAAATAGTATCTTTCGGTTGTGAGTGAATTCTACCTAAGTGCTTTATGACTTCTGCCACGCTACTTTTTGCTTGTTTTTCATTTGGTAATTCATTTACCACATGGACTGTAAACAGCTCTTTTGCATGGGCTGTTTTCTAAGTAGTCAGAATTTTGCTTGTATAACAGAAGTAATATGTCTAAGCAGTTTAACTTTACGTTTCTTTTAGAGTTTTAAATAGTTTAATACTTACCTTCCAGAGAAGGTGTCAGAGATACCGAGCTTTTAAATATGATATTTGCTAGCTATTTGTGTTATAGTGACTTCTCTTCAAGGTGTGCAGACAGGATTGGAAATACCATTGAATTATATTTTAAAGACTGTGTTCAGATTCTTGAGGCTGAGTTGTTATGTTAGATTATTTAGGCATGCAAACATTGAGTCATCAGATAGTATAATGTATACAAAGGATCCTAAAAAGAGTCTGTTTGAGTTAAATAATAACCTGTTTTAGTTTTCAATAGTGTTGACGAGATCTTTTTACCTTTTCCCAAAAATTTTGAAAGGTTTTCCTGTTTTCCTAGAATGGCTCAGGTTAGAAGGGACTTGAAAGCCCACCCAGCCCCAACCCCTGCTGTGGGCAGGGCTGCCACCCCACAGCTCAGCTGCCCAGGATCCCATCCAACCTGGCCTTGAGCACCTCCAGGAATGGGGCGCCACAGCTTATCTGGGCAACTGTGCCAGTGCCTCACCACCCTCTGAGTAAAGACTCTAACATCTAACTTCCATCTCTCCTCTTTTAGTTGAAAACCATTCCCTCTTATCCTATTACTGTCAGAACTTTTAAGTCAGTATCTATCGTTTTTTGCAAGCTCTCTTCTAAGGATGCAGTGAGCTTTCTCTTCTCCCAGTTCCCTCAGCCTTTCTTTGTATGAGAGGTGCTTCAGCCCTCTGATTGTCTTCTACAGACTTCCACATAAACCTTAGAGAAAGTTTCTTTCTTAGACTCCTCCATGCACTCCTTAAGATTAGTTCATTGACAGCAACAGGTGGAAGGCCACTGGCCGTAGCAGATCTGTCCCTTAAAAGGATGATTATCAAATTGTTACAAAATAAGCTTGAATCTGTCTAATACTTTGTTTATATTTTGTAAGCCTTCCCTCAAGCACCCTTGGGGAGAGGTGAAGAGAGAGGAAAAAAAAAAAAGAGTATATTCTGAAGAATAAAACATATTTGCCTCTTCTGTTATTTTTTTGGTTGCTCTGAAGTGTGAATGAAAAAGGAAGGTTTTTGCTCCTATTTCTTCTGGATATAAGATCATACCCACATGTCCTATTGGCTGAGAGTGCTACAGAACATTTCAGATTGTGTTTGATAGGGAGAACATGAAAAATGCTGTAATATTTAGAATTGTTTACCAATTCTTTCTCTTCTTCCCACCAAAAGAAAACCCTTTAAACCGAAGAATCAAATTATGTCAACTAATTAGGTTTGGATATGAACATTAATTTAAGACTTTGTAGGTGAAGATGGGAAGTGGTACTTCTGTATTCATTCTCTTATTCCCTCCTGATGTTAGTGCAGTTAGAAAACAGTGATTATGCATGTTTCAAAATAGTACAGATAAAATTAACCTATTGTATTTATGTTGTCATAGTTCTTTAATGTTGAAAGGCGTTGAGCCACAAAGTACCTGTGAATTGGAGGTGGATGCAGTAGCTGCTGACATTTTAAATCAACTGGATATTGAAGGTGAAGTATTGATAACTTTCCACATAAATACTTTAGAACAGCAACTGTATTGTCTTCTTTTTGTAAGATTGAGCTCAGTTAAGCCACAATCCAGATTTCAGTGTTAGTAATCTATTAATCTCTACATTTCTAAGGTTTGTGAGAAGATAAATAAATAAACAAATCGAATAAACTCGGGAAGAAAGCATATTTTGAGAACAGTTTATATTTCTGAGCAGTAAGAAAAAAATGACTATTGCTAATGGATTACAGACGGCTTCAGATCTACCTGTAAAAAGCCAACATCAAGTATATGTGTGTATGCATTCATGCATATAAGCATACATACACAAACTTGGTGAGAAGACCAGTTAAAAATCTAGACAACAAATAGGAATTGTATGCCGTAGCTTTTACCTAACACTGAATCCTTCAGCAAGGCAAGAATTGCAGTAAAAAATAATGAGGGGTTACAATGACAAAAGTTGAAGATGTGCGTTAGTAGGTTTTTTATTGTTTTTTGTTTGTTTGTTTTTTAATATGGGGAAAGAATGTATTGTGTCATGCTGACAGACTTCCCTTCATGTATTACTGTGTACTTTTAGCCCAGATTGGCAGAAACCCTGGTTTGCAAGCTATATGGGACGATGAAAAGCAGAGACGGAGAGAGAAATGTGAATCTTCTCAGATTAAGACACCAGATTCTCAAGGTAAAAACAAACAAAAAACCAAAAATGATGCAGCTATTTTTCAAAATCTTTGAAAGGGAAACAAGCAGAAGGTAGAAATGAAATAGATGTATCAAAGTTCAGGACTTCTTAGATGTACTCTTTCACATTTCTAAGCTTGCTGATTCACCAATATATGTATTCCATATGAAAAGTAAGATACAAAATGTTGCATTCCATTTGCTGCAGAGTGTGCTAGGCTGAATGAATGATAATGACAGTTAAGATTTCATACTTTGTGACAAAGGTATTTAAATGTTTAAATACTAGCGAAATTAAATATCTTATCCTGAAGCTTCCTATATTTATGCATAAGACCTGTTCCTTTGAACAGCATCACCTTAAAGCTAAGGTGATATTAAATGAAAATTATATAGGGTAGAGAAATCCCTTATTTTTATGTAAAATTCATTACACAGGAAAGACTGTGCTCTGCAGATTAATTGCATATTGAATAAGGCTATTCTCTGTAGGACCTAGGCCTATTTCTTTTAAAATATGAATGATATTTGGCAAGCAAGTCAGAAGATTGCAAAAAGGAAAGAGGTGTGTTCTGGGCTTAGACAAACTGCTTTCTTACTGTGATTTTTTTTTTTCTGTGTAATGCTATTCAGGCTGCATAAACCAGGATTTTCAAAATTGTTCCCTGATTAAGTAGTCTTTTCTTGAATGCTCACTTTGATGTAATTGCAACATGATTTTAAATGCCATTGATACTTAGAAATGAAAATGAGATCGGTGGGAGTGTGTGGAGTATTTTAAAGTGTTTCAGTACACTTGAAAAATCAGCCCTCAAATTTGGCACTTAGTGGACACTTCCACTTTAAGCCACCTCCTAATAGAATTAGTAATTTGCTCTCTGTGTTGATAGGTCCAAATAGAAGTGAATAACAAATATTTTTTTTTAATTTAAAGACCGTGGATTTGTGCCAGCAACAGAGAGTGAAAAGTATTTTCAGAAGAGACTCAAAGAAATCCTCAAGCAAAATGATTTCTCTGTGTAAGTATTTGGCCATTTGCCATAAACAATAGTATTTTGAGCAGACCTTAAATACGCATTTAAAAATTGGTTTTCAATTAATTAGAACGTTGTCAGGATCAGTGGACTACAGTAATGGATCAGAGGAGTTCTCTGCTGAGCTAACACTACATTCTGAGGTACTTTCTCCAGAAACCTTTCAGTGTACGCCAGCGAATATGGTAGAAGTGCATGAAGATAAAAAGGTGAACAAAGGTGAGTATTTTTAATAGCTTCTAATTGCTCAAGTGTAAATCTCTGTCGTGCTTTGGTTGTACTTACTATTAGCAGAACTAAGCCAAGTAAGATATGATTGTCTCTCTAAAAAAAAAAAAAAAAAGGCTAGTTTTTGTGTTTATTGCCTTATTAGTTAGAGTAAGCCTTTTTAGAATTGCTGTAACAAATAACAGAAACATACTTGAAAGTAAAATCCATTTAAACTGCTTTTCTTTCATAATGTATTGATGTCTGTGACTCTTTGAAGTTTTATCCATCTCTTTTTGATCTTCTGTTGAAGAATCCAATAGGATGCATACAGATAAAGAAGAGGAAGCACTTATTAATGAAGAAGCAATTTTAAACATTGTGGAGAATAGTCAGAGCTTTCATCGTTTGTCTCAAAAACTGAGTCAGACTACAGTTTTTTGTAAGTATGACCAGAAGGGCTTTTCTTTTTAGCATTTTATTTTTCCACAGTCTGTTGTGTTAACTTACTGATACTGATACATTGTGTTAATGACTACTGATCATTAAAGAAAGTTAGTTACCTCAGAGAGTTTTCAAGCAAATTGCAACTTCACCTCTTCCTCTGCAAAAACACCTTATTTTCCAATAATTTCACCAGGTCAGTGTATTTGTAGAAGTTACATCTTTTACTGGTTCAGTAACCAGCCTTCTTGACAGGTGAGTTTAGTGCAGTCTCCTGTGGGATGTTCCTCTTCCTTATGCTTTTGGGTTGTAGGACAAAAACCATTAGATTAAATAGGATTTTGACTATCTGTCAGTGCTATTCTATCAGTTCCCATGTCTTCCGAGAACACGCTCGTGAGCTACATTTAGAAGTTCAGCTATCTAGATATACCATAGGCTGATAATGACAAACTGCAAGAAGAAATATTTGACAAAATGCATGGATACAAAAGAACGGTTGAAGGCAAAGAAGCAAGAAGAATAAAACATTAAAAAGATGGAGAGAGACTGTGACAGCAAACAAATGTGGGTGGCATGAGGGAAGAACAATAAAATAACTCGCCAAATTGAATGGAAAGTTAGTTCAGGTAGAAATAATTCAAGTAGAGGAAGGTCTGTAGAGGAGACAAAAAACATGTACTTTATATTAGAAGATACATAAAGTAGTACAAGGATAAGAAGTGGTGTTAGTATGCACTGAAGCTCGTGCTCCAAAGTGTGGAAGGGAAAAATATTGAAAAACCCCTTTCCTCCAATACTTCTGATACATGCCTAGTGTGAATATATTAGGGGAGAGTGAGACTGAATTTGAGGAGGTATGGGAGGTTGGATGCAGGGAGAAGTGCTTCCACTAAATCTACTGCATTTGGAACAGAAGGGCAGAAATAAAAATAATTTCAAAAAAAGGTTGCTAGTACCATAGAAAAACAGCTTGCAAAATAAGAATAAAACTGAAAAAAAGAAGCATGGAAAGAGCATTGTTTCTCCAGCCTACCTTGCTTTGAATAGTAGCAAATTAGTAGATTTTTAAATGGTTAGGATTTTGTTTTACACGTAGATTATAAGCAGTGGTTAACAAATAGCACAAAATACAGACTTCATCTGTGTGGGCTCTTTCTACAGTGGACAGCGCTGATGAGGCCATGATTGATGTGTTGGCTGGTTTGGAGAGTGATGGGTATCAGATGGAGCATCACAAAGCACTCTCTCACCATCGTTCTCTTGGAAGCTGTCGAAATTCTCAAAACAGTGATGATGAAGAAAATGAGCCACAGTGCGAGAAAGAAGAAATGGAACTTAGCTTGATAATGTCCCAGAGATGGGACAGTAGCATAGAAGAGCCCGGGCCAAAAAGAAGGTATGTATGTGATTTTCTTAATCTTTCCTCTTTCACCCTCATATTTAGGTGTGCTAAAGTGGATTGTAGAGGAGTCTCTTTTAACAGCACTGGAAAAATCAGCTGGTGCTGCAGCTTGTTAGTTTTATATGTGGATGTAGATGAAATGTTTAAGTTTGTTTAGACCTAAGCTTCTAATTTAGTGTTTGAGGAAAAACTGTGTAGTACTTTTTTTCCTACAAGTCTGGATATGAACACTGTAATAGTAAACTCTTTTTAAAGTAATACCTATGCATATAGCACAAAATAATCTCGTATCCTGCATGTACAACTTTCCTTGAAGTGAATGTTTAAGAAATATTCTTGTGAAGACTGACACGGAAGCCTGAGAAAAGCATCCATTCGTTTCCTTGCTCAAAGCTTAGATTAAAACGTGAATGTTTCTCCCTTTGCTGGACTGCTAAAGGTTGCAGACTTAATATTTTTAAGGTTAAGATTATTGAATTCTTCTCAGGTTGTAATGACTTTTTGTACAGTCTGCGTTGATGGATTTTGCAAGAAGCTATATCCAGTTTTTCTTCACTCTTGCATTTTGAGCAGACCTGGTATTTATAACTCTATTTGAAAGATGAGGGACTTAACAGATATAGCATTTTGATTTTTTTTAATATCAGAAATTACAATTATACTATGATTCAGAGAGCAAGAGAGGCTGTAATGGAATCAGAAGTTAGATCATTAGTTTCCTAATTCTAGAGATACTTCATTTCTAAAGTAACTTTTCTTTGACCTTTTGATTTTATTTTTAAATTTTTCCAGTCACAGTAGTCAGGAAAGTTGGACTTTCCATCTAAAATGCTTAACATTGATCTTGGTAGCAGTTACTTTGTAAAACTAGTCTACATCTTGCAGCATTTATTAGCTTAGGTGCAGCTCTGTATGGGCATAACTGAACAATTTCTGAAGTCAAGTAGGATCCTGAATGAATTAACTGCTTTTATGCAATAAAGAATCCAACCTAAATCTCATAAGACTTGATGAGCTGGTTCATGAGTAACTTGGTCATGTACACCTACATCGTCATCTCCAACAGAAAGCACTATGGAGTACATAACAGGTGTTACCCCATGGAGATCTCTGCAGGTCCACTTGTGATCCTTTCAGAATTTGGACTGACTTCAGAAGAGAGCATGGGTAGCTCTGTCCCCTGCATGATTCTCATCATGCACAGGGAACCAGCTGGAGTTTCATGATGGATGTGATCCAATTCTGTTCATGTTTCCTTCTATTTGTACTGCTTCATAATGCGAACATTCGATCACTTTTCTGTTATTGAGAATCCAGCAATCTTGTGATATATCAAATGATATACTGGAATAATAGATTATGCAAAAAATGTCAGGGTGTAACAGTACCCTAGTGACTGAATTAGTCAGCTTGGGTTTGATTACTACTGAGAGAAAAAAAATTCAGTGAGGCATGAACTGGTTCTTGAAGAGCCATATGGCAGTATCATGCTGCATCAGACAAAATTTCCTGGAATCTAAATGCTAGGCTGGAATGCCAACTGATTCGAGTTGTTCTTTGCAGAAGTCATCTCAATCCTGACTTGGTTTACTGGTGTTGACAAAGATTTGCTTTGTGCACAGAATCATAGCATAATCAAGGGTGGAAGAAGCATCTAAATGTTGCTTTGATCAAAACAGTTTTGACTGGATCAGTTGACTGGGATGAGTTAAGGTGCTGGACAAGTTAGGAGTATTTCTAAGAACAGAGATTGCATAGTCTTTATGGACAACACGTTCCAGTATTTGAACATCCTCCTCATCAAGAATGCTTCACTTGTACATAACGTTTCCCAAGGCAACCCTCTATCCTTTTCCCCCTTTCATGCCACCACAGACAGCTGAGTCTGATTTCTTCTTTTTATCTGCCCACTGCATATTTCATAAGTGCAACAGGATCGTAGTTTTTTCTCAAGGCTGAGCAAATCCTATTTCCTTACTCTTCCTCCTCCTTTACATGTAGGTTGCTCAAGAAGTAATGCCTCCTATTTATTTCCATGGAAACTACAACAGCTTCCAAGAGCACAACAAGACTATTTGATAGAGAAATTCTCAGTTACAAAACACTAATTTTTAACCTAGTCAACTCCATTAGCTATAAATTTTTGCTAGTGATGAACAAGAACCTGCATGCCACACTCATAAAAATATACACCAGCAGAGGTGACCTGCCATTTCGCAGCTGCTATGACAGTGAGATTGTTGAAATACACCACCCACTGCCTCACTATACTCATATCCACTGCTTGGTCTCCATAAATGCTCAGCAAACATTGATGAATGTCAGTAGGTACAGATTTTCCATATGGAGCAATTCGATTCCACACTCTTACTTCATACGTACTTCCATGTCAGATGCCATTCTGTTAGACTGCCCCTCTGCTGCCATCTGTCAAACAGGAACATTCACCAGCATCTGCCTCTGATGTTGTGGATCAACATAATAAAATAGTAGACCTTACTTTTTGGATCAACACTTGTTTATCACGTGCTACTGCCCCAAGTCACCTTGGTGACCCTCGGCTGGATTTGCTCCAGTTTTATTGGTGTCTACCCTGAGCCTAAAACTGAGCACATTTCTCCAGATGCAGCTGCACAGCTGCTAATACTGTCAACAGTCTTGCAGTCACAGTCCAGGGTGCAGCTATCTTTGCTACAGAGGTATGCTGCACACTCAGGTTCACCTTTGTCTCCCATGCTGTCCCCAATGGTTTTCCTAACAGCTAAACTAAAAGCATATTATGTAGTTGATCTAGTCCACAAATTTCAAGCAATTAAATTAAATTTCATTGAAATTGGAACATATATAATATTGGGCAATATTAATGGTAGGTAGACAGTTGGACTTGATCTAAGAGGTCTTTTCCAACCTTATTGATTCTACGAAAATTAAGCATCTAACTCCCTTCTCTAACTTCTTGAACTAGTAAAACTTGCTGTTCTTCCCTGTAGATGTTAGATGTTTGACTACTTTTCTTGCTTGTTAAAGTAATAATGATACTCTGAGTTTCCTAGTAAGAAATATAACACATTTTTTATTTCACTTTGCTCACCCAAGTTACACAGCCTTTTAGCCTCATATGGCTAAAGGTATTTACCTATTTTCTATTGGTATTTTCTGCATTAGTTGATTCCATCATTTTCTGTAGGTCAGTTGGCAAAAATATGCATCGAAGTTCAACAGAAGAGGATTCGTCGTCAGAGGAAGAAATGGAGTGGAGTGGTAGCAATATGCTCCTAACTAATCTCTCTATACCTCAGCTAGATGGGACGGCAGATGAAAATGGTGGTAAGTAAACAGAAAAACAGCTTTGGAGTTGAATTGCTACCTGAATCATAATTTACCTTCAGATCAATTTGCTGATTCTTGGATATACTGAATGTCTTTGATTCTTGTCTCAGCTGGGAAGAATTATTTTCAACGGATTTCAGAAGCAGGCCTTTAACATCTTCCTTAAAAGTCAACAGTATTTTAATCTCAACACCCACAGGGAGTTACCAAGATCTTTATTTCCTACTGTATCAGTGATTCAAAAAAGAGTATCATTTGATTAGTTCTATAGATAAATTCTTTGTTGCAAGGAGTATTTTTCTGTTATGATTTGTTATGCAAGTATGGTGCTGAAATTAAAGATTCTGTAGGACCATTTATCCTGCTATGATTTTGCTGTAAACAGTACATTGTGTAAATTTAGATGGTTAACTTTGCTTTGCAAATATACACCACCCGTGCTAAAATATGTAGAGCTTTTGAGTCTGTCTCATTCTGCAGGTTGCTTGTTCACGTTCTGGGATAACAAGACTTGAAATTATGCAGTAAAAGACTGCTGCAGAAAAAACTGCCTTTCAAAAATCTATAAAAATAAATTAATCTTTAGAGATATATTTTGCTATCTCTCTAACTTTCTGTCTTTGTTCGAAATAACCATGGTTAATAGAATGCATGTTTTGAGATTTGGCAAATACATAAATGTTGTTACTTGTTCCATTAGATGAGCGGCATAATTTCATATTTATAAAATTTAGAGCAAAAAATGAAAAATGTACAGAACCTACTATGGAGGAAGGGGAAATATGTCTGTATACTGACATTTCGCAGTATTAAGTTCATTTTTGTTCTTGGTCTAATCAACAGTAATTGCTGTCCTTTGATTAAAAGATATTGTATTAGTCATGCTTGAATACCTTTTAAAATTTTAAATAGTGATTAGCATCATTTTTGTACAGAAATTTTTTCTTAATCCACAGTAAAAATGGGGTAGTGTAAAAATCTTGTTGGTGCTCATATATATACCTAATTTCCTATTGCTGCATTTGCTGTTAGGGTAAGGAATGTAATCTATTACTAGTTATGTATTAGTTAGTATCTCTTGTAGCTATTTGACAAAGAAACAAGAATCATATATCAGTATATAAAATACATGTCTTAATATGTTAATATAAACATTTCCATATTGAAGAAAATGAGCTATGCTTATTACATTGACAGTCAGAACTATTCTTTCATGATTGCTGTTTCAAGTGTAGGTTTTTTTATCCTTTGCTTTTGTAGGTATAAATGGTAAGGTTAATACGTTACTTGATGTACTACTCATATGACTTTTTGCAAAATACAGAATTGTAATTTCCTTATTTGCAGTACATTGTAACTTCCTGTAAAAAGGGATGCTTCTGGCTAATAAGACTGTATCCTGCATAACTGGATAACTGTAAACTGTAGAATATTTCAAGTATTTGAATACTCTCATGGAGAAAAAGAAAGTCCACTTAAAATAAGTTTATTTGTTCTCATTTAATCAAACATAAAATAATTCTATATAATAATAATTTCACTGCATATTCTTCTTAAAACAGGAGATATTCAAAACAGATCTCAGTCTAGGTCGTCTGAATTATAAAGAAAAAAAAAAGGTTATCCGCACGAATCTCAGTGTCCATAACATCTGACTGATTTATAAATATTTTTGCAATTTTCTTATCTGAGTAATCTTCCAAATGTTCACTTGACATTTCACTGAGCTCCCATTTTCTTCATCTTCCATTATCATCCTCGTTCTTTGTATGAATGGCTCCTCCTACACCCAAAGAATCACAGGCTGCATCTCCCAGATATGTTTCACAGCTCAGCAACTCTGTGTTTGAAAATGTTATTAGAAATAGATTGAGACTTTCTTTTATTTTTTTCACCCACCTGCAAATAAATTGTGAAGGTGAAGGCACTATGAATCTTGGATAATCTTCAAATTGGTTTAGACTTAAAAGATGAATAGATGAAAGGATATCCCACGTAGTACAACAGTTTTCAACACGTATTTGCAAGTCATACAGCATGTTTCATAATTTATGTCCCCCTTCAACATTTCAGCTAGAGGTTTGGGCACATGAACAAACTGCTGTGTGCCCTCAGCTCTGTAGTATCTGCCTCTGAAGTGGAATAAACTTCTTGAAGTTGCTTGGTGCTCACTGTGGTTAAGAAAAGCACGCAATTAATGCATAGTAGTTGTTAATATGTTACTTACCGGGTGTCTGCACACCCTTATCCTGCAGTAAATGTGGTGAAAGTAGCAGTGAAAGAGAGAAATAGTCCTATTTATCATACCACGAGTCTTCACAGGACAAGTACTACAGCTGGTTGTAGACCTTTGTGGAAATACTAATCCATGGGTATGAATTGATGATGTAACTAAATGGGACAAGCTCCTCGTATAGACACCTGAATGAGTGTTGGGTTGCTCTGCTTTAAAAGTGCAGCAAACTATCTTACACTTATTGCACAGGATGGTTGATACAAAGCCCTTGCTATGTTGTATGATCATACTTTACCTTTTTGTGGAATTACTTTTCTATATGGAGAAAATCATCTTAAGTATGTTACTTTCTTTTTCAGAACCAGGAAGCATTCATACTTCTCAGGGACAAAGCAGGATACAAGCTTTTTTAAAAGTTAATGTCTTTGTATTTAGCTTTCTGAAAATGATTTCAGAAGCCTTCTTTAAGCAAATCATTGTGAAATCTTTGGGAAATGTATTCAAGCCCATAATTTATAAGTAACTGACAGAATATCTTGAGACACAAATGTATTAATGATGTGATTTTGATAAAGCAACTCATGTATTTGGGGCCTGTAGTTGTCATGATCATAAATGGCATGTGAATTTGAATAGTATTGTTTTGGTTTCTATTGTGGGAGGGCTTTCATGAAAATATCCTTACAATAATTAATAGCTTAGTTATTCTTTTTTACAGGAAAACTAGAGTAAAATTGCTTGTCTTCCATTTCAGACAATCCTTTGAATAATGAAAGTTCTCGAACTCACTCCTCCGTCATTGCAACAAGCAAAATGTCTGTAAAGACCTCAATCTTTCACAAAGATGCTGCTACACTAGAACCCCCATCTTCTGCTAAAATTACTTTTCAGTGTAAACACACAAGTGCCCTTTCTAACCACGTTTTGAATAACGAAGATCTAGTCGAAGAACTCTCGCAACCAAACACAGAAACACGACCGGAACTTTCAGTTCATTCTCTTACAAAAGAAAGCACTTACACAGCAAAGTACCCAACATCATTCAGCAATAGTACCCATGCAGAAAACTCACATAAAGAGAGTAACAAGAAAGATACTCTTCCTGTTCCTTCGTGTGAAAATAATATTTTTGAGTATGAAGATGATATTTCGTCAGTGAGCAGACAGATACCTAGCAGGAAGTATACTAGCATTAGAAAGACTGAGAAAGATGTCGCTTTTATGCACGTGGGCCGCCACATTGGTGACAGCATATTGAATAAAAACTCTTTTAGCTTTTCTGATTTGAGCCACTCTGGCCACTCCAAAGGTAAAATATCCTCTGAACTAAATGAAAAAGCCAGCAGCGCAAGTATAAATAGTTTTTTTCCAGCAACAGTTACAGAAAATTGTGAATTGGTGTCTTGTTCAGGAGGCAGTCGAACTGTTGTACATTCACTTGAAAATAGCACTGATGAAGGTGGCCTTAATAAGCTTAAAATTAGGTATGAAGAATTTCAGGAGCATAAAACAGAAAAGCCAAGTCTCAGTCAACAAGCAGCACATTATATGTTCTTTCCTAGTGTTGTTCTTTCGAACTGTCTTAGCCGACCACAAAAGTTAGCTCCTGTGACATATAAATTACAGCAAGGTAACAAACAGTCCAGGTTGAAGCTGAATAAAAAGAAATATAGTTTTATCAATCATCAGGAGCCTGCAACTGTAAGTGATGTTGTATCAGTGAAGGAAAGCTGCTATACACAAGGTAATGGTTGTAGTAATATTCCTGATAAGGATAGTGCTTTACCTAGTGACTTAGTCCAAGTTCCTTTTGAGGCTTTTGAAAACAAAATGCCTACAAGTACAGCTCATTGTACTGACTGCCAAATTGGAGATGGATCTCTTGAAACTGAGCAGTCATTTGGATTATGTGGGAACAAATACACACTTCGAACTAAACGAAAGGTAAATTATGAGACTGAAGACAGTGAATCAAGCTTTGTCGCACACAACTCAAAAATTAATCTACCTCAACCAATAGAAAGTGTTGAAAGTTTGGATGGGTCTCAGAAGTCTCGAAAACGTAGAAGACTTTCTAAAAAACTGCCACCTGTTATTATTAAATATATTATCATCAATAGATTTAGAGGGAGAAAAAATATGCTTGTTAAACTAGGGAAAGTAGATTCTAGTGAGGAAAGAGTGGTACTCACAGAAGAAAAGATGAATTTATATAGAAAGCTTGCACCTTTAAAAGACTTTTGGCCAAAAGTTCCCGACTCTCCTGCAACCAAATATCCTATTTATCCACTAACGCCAAAGAAAAGTCATAAAAGAAAAGCAAAACATAAGTCAACCAAGAAAAAAGCTGGAAAACTGCAAAGAACAGGTACTAAAAATAACATTAAAAGAACTTTATCTTTCAGAAAAAGGACTCACACAATCCTTTCTCCTCCTTCACCATCCTATAATGCTGAAGCTGAAGACTGTGACTATAACTATAGTGATGTTATGTCTAAATTAGGTTTTCTTTCTGAGAGAAGCACAAGCCCAGTAAACACATCACCACCTCGCTGCTGGTCTCCCACTGATCCAAAAGCAGAAGAAATTTTGACCAACCTGGACAGAGAAGCTTTACATAGTAGGGGTAATATGTACCACAACAGGACTGTTAATTCTAATGTAGGAAAAAACAGTCGAGCAAAAACTCAGGTTAAGAAATGTAAAAAGAAGTTTGCTAGCCCTACTGTATCCACCAAGAAAAAGAAAAAGATGAATCAGAGTGATAAAACAGCAGAGGATGGAAAGAAGAAACCTAGAACGAAACAAAGACAGAAAACAACAGAAAAAGCGTCCTCAAGAAAACGCATGGTATTTAAAGATGAAAAAGGAAATAATCACTCTACCACGGAAGTGAAGTTTGTGCTGAAGCATCAAGATCTGCCTGAGATGTCTTACAACTCACAGCCGCTTCATCATCGCAGAGATGGTCCTCTTCCTGGCTTTACAGCAGGATATCTGCCATCAGCACCGTTCCCCTCAGCAGCTGATACACAAGGTAATTCATCAGACCGTTTTCATGCATTGGTGGAACTTGATAAACCTTTAGATGCGCAGTGTTTGCCTGCTCCACGAGAAAACCCTCATGCATCTTTCACATCAACTCCTGTGGCATCTGGAAGAGAAGGACTGAAAGTGAGCTCTCAAAGGCCCAGGACTCAAAGTACTGTATTTAGAATGAAGGAATCTGCTCTCATTAAAAACATATTTGACTCATCTAATCACTCAACTCAGGTAACACAGAATGTGTGCATCTCTAAAGATAAGACCTTTGTAAAAGCAGAAGAGATAAAAAATTTCCAAAACAGATATTTACCATCAGCTGGGAAATTAGGTGAAGCTCGTGAGTCTTCAGACTCAACAAAGATGGATCAGTTGCATTCGCCTAGCTATTTGCATTGTAAAGATAGTAATCAACAGCAGATTTTTTGTATACCAGAGGCATCCAAGCATTCTGATCCTTCTTCTTCTGTTCTTAAGTCATCTGAGGAAAGTCCAGGGCCTCTTCAGTTGCCTAAAAACTGTTTTGTAACCTCTTTGAAGAGTCCAGTGAAACAGCTGAATTGGGATCAAAAACAGAAAGGATTTCTTTTGGAAATGTCGCATTTTAAACCTGAACCAGTAAAACAGAAGTCTCTGTCAGAAACAACCACGCAACCAAAACCCATTTCCCAGTATAAGAACAGGACTATAGTGGCGCCATCAGCATTCAGTGAAGGACAGTCTGGCCTGGCTGTTTTGAAGGAATTGCTCCAGAAGAGGCAACAGAAAGCTCAGAATGCAAATGTTACACAAGAACCAGTACTAGATAAAACACAGCTGAGCAGAGGTACCCCGTGCCCTCTTGAACAGAACAAAGCAGTCAAAAGGTCACGGTCAGCCACACCTAGAAAACCACGTGCTCCCAGGAGTACAAAACCTAAAGAAAAAACACCGAAACTTTCAAAAATGGAGTCTTTAAGCCAACAGGTCACTAGTCGTGCTGATCATTCTGTATCTGATGATAGCCCTATATTTTTTTCCGACCCTGGTTTTGAAAGCTGTTACTCCCTTGAAGATAGCTTATCTCCAGACCATAATTACAACTTTGATATTAATACTATAGGGCAAACTGGATTTTGCAGTTATTACTCTGCAAGCCAGTTTGTCCCAGCAGATCAAAATTTGCCCCAAAAATTTCTGAGTGATGCAGTTCAAGATCTTGGTTCTGTACAAACAACAGAAAATGACTTTCTATGTCGTAATGACCAAAAAACTGATGAAGAAAAACAGCATTCTTCAAGCACAAGTAAGTGGATAAGACCTGGTTCTCTGAGCCCTGAGCTTTTTGAGAAAACCTCCCTGGATAGTAATGAGAACCACTGTCATAGTCAACGGAGGAAAAATGTTCATCCTTCAACTTCTAGATCTAACTCTATTGATACCTCTTGTACGCAAGAGACAGAGGTCTGCCTAAATGAAAAATTTAAATTGGCTAGAAATACAAATAAAGAGAGATTTCTTAACCTTCCTCAGCCAACCAGCTCAGACTGGATTCAAAGCCACATTAGAAAAGAAACCACTTTTGAACCCTGTCAACCACTTGATTCAGTTAATACCTCTTTTACATCCGTACTGTCTTCTCCTGATGGTGAACTCATGGATGCAGCCTCTGTGGATTTAGACTTATATGTTTCAAGAAACAACGAAGCATTAACTCCAACTCCGGATAGTTCACCAAGATCCACCAGTTCTCCCTCACAGTCAAAAAATGGAAGTTTTACACCTCGTACTGCTCACATTCTTAAGCCGCTTATGTCCCCACCCAGTCGTGAAGAAATCATGGCAACTTTACTAGATCATGATCTCACAGAAACAGTTTATCAGGAACCATTTTGCAGTAATCCTTCTGATGCTCCAGAAAAGCCAAGGTACTGTTTTAAAGGCATTTCTATCTACATATGCTTGTAATTATATTAAGTTTAATTTATTCCTGTAAACAATTTTTTGCTGTTATGTGACACAGCTGCATGAAAGATTTCATCTGTTACATGTACATTTGAAGTTGAAAATTACTATACTTCCTCTGCAAACATCCTTTTTCATTCATAACACTTTCTTTTTTTATTGCTTGATATTAGTGAAAGTATGCCTGCTTGCTTTGTAAAAGATGGATACTGCCCACAGGAATTGTATTGTGAGAAGACTAGTTAGCTGAACTCTGCTAGTGTATAGTCTCAAAAACTGCCTGTGCAGTGTAGTTTAAAGCAATGATGCAAACTGTTTTCTTTTCAGGGAGATTGGAGGACGGCTTCTCACTGTAGAAACTAGGCTTCCAAATGACCTGCTTGAGTTTGAGGGAGACTTTTCATTAGAAGGGCTACGACTCTGGAAGACTGCGTTTTCAGCAATGACTGAAGGTCCTAGACCAGGGTCACCTCCCCGTTATGGTCACTCTGCTGCTAATAAAAGAGAAAGTAATAGCCATAAAACTAGCAAAGACAAAAAAATTGTTATAATGCCATGCAAGTGTGCTCCAAGCCAGCAACAAGTTCAGATATGGCTTCATGCCAAAGAAGAATATGAACATTTCAAGAAATTGCCTAAGAATCATCCTGCTGAGCTGGAAAAGACAGCTGAGAATTTGGGCTCCACAGTACTGTCTGGAGAGAAATCTATAGAAGTAGCAAAAGCAGCTAAAGATTTAAATTTGTCAAGCCTGGAAGGTGGAAGACCTATAGTGCCTACAAAGGACTCTCCCGCTTCTGTGGCAGATCCTACAAAAGCACAAACCAGGGAAACCTATGACAAGTCTGTAAGTGCTGTAGGAGCTTCTATAAATATTAAAAGTGACATAGACTCAAATGAAACTACATGTGAAAGGAAGACACTTACCGCTTCAGCTCTAGAATGTGATAAGGAAGAGGAGGAAGACTATTATGTCAGTTACAGTTCACCAGATTCTCCAGTGCTTCCACCTTGGCAACAAGTAGCATCTCCAGATCCCAAGCAGTCCAATTTACAAGATGCAGAGTGGAAAAGTCAGGATGTTATTTTGTCTTCTGTTGAAGAAAATAAAGTAGCGCCTGTTGGAAGCACACAAAATTTTCCATCCACCCAAGAGGACATTAAGATAGCCTTTGACACATCTCCACTTCTACTTACTGTTGATCCTGGAAACTCTGGATCCATTTGCTTACATAGTACACCCATCACACAGAGAAAAAGTCACGACGGAATTCACGAAGTTCTTGGGTTTACTCCTTTATCAACAGGTAAATCCATTAAGTGATCTTAATGATACACAAAAAGCATTCCTGAATATGATATAATTCTTTTGACATGTTGAGAAAATTCCTTCACCCTCACAAAATTATATTTAAACCATTTTTGAAAAGGAAGAGGCCTGCACGTTATTGTTTAAGTGACTAATTATGACAGAAGTTGAAAAGCAGAACAACTTTGTGCTTCCTGACATTGTCTGAACTCTGAAGTGCTAGTTAAAAACTTAAAGGCATGTAACTTATTTGGAGAACTTCACAATTTTGTTGGTTATATTGCCATTAATAAATTATATTCCGAACATAGTGCTGCAGAAATAACTTTGCAATACTCAAGTTAACGATGTAAGATACGGTAAATGACTGGCCTTGTATTGTGCATTTCTGAATGTCCACAGATATCAAATTGTAATCATTCTGCCTTGGATTGGAGAGAGAATAATGTTAATTTTGTTTATATATAAATATTTTTTGACAATGTAAAAACAAACACCTCTGACTGTTTGCAGCATATTGCTTAATGTTTGGACAGTATTATTGAGGCTGAACAGTTTTTTGCTCATGTATGTTTTTAGAACCAAAAGCCCAGAAACTGTGTCATAAGAGAGGAATTAATCCTGATGGTCTTCGAAGAGTACTTCTAACCACACAGATGAAGGTAAATAAAGATTTTACATACAGGTTTATTTTTGTTATGCTACACTTACATTTCCATTCTCTTTCTCACTAATAATCTTTCTCTTAAGCAGATAGCTCTAACACATGTTTTCTTTTGGAACTTTGTTTTTAAAATTTATTCTATGTCGGTTTTATTTTTTTCTTTTGCTATTGAGATCTGGAAAAATATGTTTAAAATGGTAGAGTGTGATTCCTGCAGAGTCCTGTTGCTATTTGCCTTGGATATGTACAAACATGTATTTATTCATGTGTTTTCATGTGTATATGTTGGTTTTCAGACAATGTCTTTTCTGAAAACATGAGCAATCTGTAAATGGCACTAATGTGCTGAGAGAGTAGAAAGGAAACTGATGGTGTGAATTTGATCACTCATGTTTTCTATAAAGAATATTTCTGCTCCCTTATTGGAAACAGAGCAATTGAATAGGTGTGTCATGGATCTGACTCAATAATCTTCTTTGTTCTTAACATACTGGTATTCACCCAGTTCAAGTGGGTAAGTGTACCCTCGATATAGCAGCTTTACAATTTGTAAGCTATGCAGGGTATTGTGATAAATTGTTGGTCGAGCATACAGAGACTTGTTGGTTTCCCTGTCTTCACCCTTCTAAAAGAGCCAATATGATATATATATTTTAAGGCATTTTAAATTGGCTTTTGCTTTACTGCGAGGTTTCCTTAAAATTATTCCAGTTGTAGTTTTCCTGCTGAAAAAATAACAGGATAGTAAAAGCTTACCTTTAGTAGTTGTACTGTAGCATTTACACTTCTATTGGTAAATTTTCATTTAATTTTGGCAACACTGTTAATTTACTTACCTCCAGTTTTTTCAGTATTTGTATGTGAGTGTTGGTTTCTTTGTTACTGTTCAATAGAATCAGTTTGCTGCCCTTGGTGCTCCAAAGAAAGAGACTTCTCAGATTGAAGGACCATCTTTAAATAACACTTACGGTTTTAAAGTCAGCGTGCAAAACCTGCAAGAAGCAAAATCTTTACATGAGGTAACTTACTGTTATATGTGATTTTATAAAGTGACAGTTTATCAAACTAGTTTCATAGTGGCAGTATTTAAAAACCTTTCCTCCTTGGTCCCTGCCTGAATTAAGATCAGTCAGTGTGTGCTGTGTAAAGCTGTAATTGCTCTACTACTTTAGTTTGATTTTCAATTGCCTTTATTTGATACAATTGGACTAAATTTCACAATATTTTGTGGAGAAGATGGTAAAACTTCCTTTAAACAAACAAATAAAGAATTAGGAGGGTGAAATAGTAGTGTTTTGTATAAAAATAATACTGGAAAAATTAGTTGATGGTAACTTTCACGGATCATTTCCTTATGAAAGGAGGCTTCAGACTGAATGTTAGTGAGACCCTCTCTGAATCCTTACATGGTAAGTTCTGAATCTGTTAGCCAATTTTTTTTGCATTTATCAAGGTGGTAGGTATCTCAAAGAGTGTTTCTGAGTATTTCATGTGTGTCAGTGGTTGGTCTGAGGAAAGAGAATAAAATTAGTGCTGGAGAAGGGGGTGCAATGTGAATACAGTACTACTATATTTGGCTGCTGGCTGGCTGGCTGGCACGTGTTTCCTTCCTATTAGTCACCACTCCTGTTGCTTGGAGTTAGCTGCAACCAGCTTACAGACAAGCTCAGGAGATAGTTTTATGTGCTAAGTAGATAACATGAGAGAAACAACAAGAAACTAATGATATTACAGGAAATGGAGATGCAGGTTGATAGTGCAGTTCTGTTTCACTGACGGATGAGCAAATCTAGGGCCCTCAGGGCAGCTTGCTTGGTCAGGTATGCTTGCAATTTTTCCCTTGTAATCCCTCCAATTCACTCATTTGTCTAGTTTATTGTCTATATTAAACAAGAAAACACAGAAACAAGATAGTATTAGTATTAAGTACTGTTGTGAGTGTTTCATAATACAAACTATTTTACACAAAGGTAAAGCAAGGCGTTGTGGAATTTCATTAATGCAAGTGAAGGGAAAAATAAGTATTCTTCATGCTTCTCTCTAAGAGACTTAGTCTTCATGCCTGTTTGCAAGTCTTGGGCAAGGAGGAAAAGGAAAATAAAGACTAACAGTGGTGCTGAGTTTGGAAACTGAATTCAGCTCAATATACAAAACTGTTTGAAAATACTGAAAGAATTTAATAATTGCTGATGTTGATTTCTGCTTGTTGTGTTTGCTTTTGAGAGAAGAAGACAGTACTCAGAAACATATATTGAATTTTAATAATTGAGTATAAAAGTGCTCTAAGCGGTTAATTTACTTGTAAGATGTTGCTTTTAGCAAAAAAATGAGATCCAGAGATGCCTGTTTAATCGCTTCTAATTATTTTAGAATATGACCTTTTAGTCAGAATGACCATGTGTCTACAGTTAGCTCATTTGCATTAATAATTTTTTATTTTATTTTATTTTGAAGAAAGGTCCAAAACATACTAATTTGTTGTATTTATTTGTTGGTAGGTCCAACACCTTACCCTCATCAGTATGGAGTTACATGCTCGAACCAGACGAGATTTGGAACCAGACCCAGAGTTTGATCCGATCTGTGCTTTATTCTATTGCATCTCATCAGACACAGCACTTCCAGATACTGATAAAAAAGAAATCACTGGCGTTATAGTGATTGATAGTGACAGGACACTCTCCAGCCAAGGTTCTTATTTCTTTTGTTGTTGGTTTTTTTTTTTTCACATACTTTACAAAAATACTTATTTCATAATAAGCAAACAGTAGCAAGCAAAATATAATAGAGTGTCTATATTGCTGTTTAGCTCATTTAATTTTGTCTTGTTGACTGTTGGATGAATGGCCATATTAAACATAGAGTTTTCCTGCTTATGTCTTCTGAAGAACCATTGCATGGGCTGTAAATCAGAAATAATATGAACATGTTCAAAATATCTCTGTCTGCATGCTTGTGGACAAGCTCCTGCAGTGTTCTGAAAGTATAAAGAGGAAAACCTGCCTTTAGTTTCCTACGCAAGTTGCTGGATAGCTACAAGTAGAAAATGTTAAAAGCAAGACAGTATGTTTTATATTTTACTTAAGGGTTATTTTTGTGGTTTTATCTGATCCTTTCAGGATCTAAACAGGGGCCCTTATTCTATTGTACCTTTTTGGCTTTGTTTAGACCAGTGATACTCAACCTGTGGCTCTAGAGCCGGATGTGGCTCTTCATGGCCCTACAGGCGGCTCTCGCAATGTAGGCGTCTGATCGGCGCTCCACTCTATCAGGCAGCGCGGGGAGCACTGAGCAAATGGACCAGCAGTGTGGGAGTCGCTGAAGTTTCCCCTCCCATAGGGGGAAAGAAAAGGAGCTGCTGGGATCCCCCCACAGGTAAGAGTAGAGATCACCTCCCACCCAGCAGCCGTGGGACAGAATGGGGAAAAACTCGCCCTTTTGCCCCTTCCGCCCCTCCACCCCACTTCTTCCTAGCAGCCAGAAGGGGTTGAAGACAGAATGCTGCTGGGAGAGAGGATGCTGATGTGTCATGTCGTGATGTATCAATTTGTGATGATGATGAGGCAGCATCCTCACACATTGAAGTGTCATGATTTAAAAAAATAAAAAAAATTTTAAAAAATCACACTGTTGATACTTGATGTTTATGGTGCTCTACAACTCCATTTAGTAAAGAAAGAAGTGGCTCTCCAGCTGTTAAAGGTTGAGTACCACTGGTTTAGGCTAGTAAAAAATATTTAAAAGTCCTTTCTTTTCGGGTTTCTTTGACACTGTAAAGAGTATTAAACCACAAAATACTGTCTAAAATTAAAAAGTCTTGACAAAAGCCTGCCAAAAATAAATTCAGCAATAAGGCAACAGCTCCTTCTTTTACCAGTTTATTTTTCAAAGTATTATGGATGTTTTATCATGTTATGCTAAGTCCTTACTATTCTCAGTGAAGTTTATTTTGGTATGTATGCTTGTTACTATCTTTAGGAAAATTGTCTCCATTAACTTACTAAGTGAGATTTGTCACAGCATAGAAAACTATGGCTCCCTAGGTGTGTGCCTCTCTGCGAAATTATCAAGAAAAGGCTTTCTGGAAAGATATCCTGTAATATTTGAGGGAAGGTTCTGATCTGTTTTTATTAGTGAAGTGAAATGAAATGATGTTTAAATGATAATGTGACATTTCTTGCTTTAAGTGGTGTGAGCTGTCAGTATTTTCTTGGACAGAACTTCTTGAGGGGAGTGACTCAATATTGATACAGTTTTTTTCCTTTTTTGTATTATTATTGCTTTGCAAATTATAGTACTCATTTTAACATTTCTTTCTGAAAATGTACTTTTTTAATTATCAGGGTTTTAAGAATGTGTCAAAGCCAAATGCTTTTAAAAATTTCAGATTATTGCCTTAATCAGATACAATCCGTTGCATAGAGAAAATGAAAATACAGTGTATGTGTTGCATATTATTCTTTATCAGCTCATGCATGCATAAGAATTTAGCTGTATACACACATTATCAGTGCAGACACTTAATTTGCACTGAGTGAAGTTGCTGATGTTTTTCCGTTTCTATTAGTGACTTAGCAGTGTCTTTAAGAAGTATACTTTCAAGAACTTTATAAATGAAAACTGTAATGTTACATAGCATTTTAATTCTTCAAAGCATTTTGCAAAGCACTATGCTAAGCTGGCAATTAAAATACATACTATATGATACATATTGTGTGAGCCATCGCATAGTGCTTTAATATTTCCTACTCAAAAATAATTCTCCAGTAGTTGAACTCCTGTATATTTCTCTTTTGAATCAAATTCAATTATATGGAAGAATTTGTGTGAGATTATTACTGTAATATAATTTTACCAAGTGAAAAGAACAAACTTTTTCACCCAAGAGGGACAGAATAAGTGTGTGGAATTTAATTATGTTAAAGGTAAAAAGAGAATGTATTATTTTTTTTTCTGTTTAATGTTTTGTTCTATAGTTCATTCTATATTCTGTTGACTGAAGTGCTGCAATTCCTTCTAAAATGTAATGATCTGTTTTACTTATTTTCTAGGGAGCAGAGACCAAGCACCCTTGCTCACAAGATCGGGAATTACAGGACTAGAAGTCAGTTACGCTACTGATGAAAGAACTCTTTTCCAGGAAGTAGTGAATATTGTAAAAAGGTAGCATATCTGTACGTTCTGCTTTTATTTTTCAGGCTTGGTACGGCAGATATAGTTCCTTCAGCCCTTGCCAGTCTCTCAAATACTGATTATTGTCATTGTTGTTTCCCTCAAAGGCTTATTTCTAGAGTGGACAAGCATGGTGGTCTTTTGAATAAAAATACTTTTTCTGCTTTTCCTTTTCCCTGACAGCGAGCACATTCAGATCCTCTTAAGCAGCTGAATTACAGTCTTGAAACTGATCAGCCATATCGGTAATCTTCTTTAACAAACAACCTTTCCTGCGTTAATCTCAGCGTTCATTACATATCTCTCTGTCAAACTCAGTAGATATTAATAGTGCTGAGAGCTATAGAAAACCCGTAGGAAGAATTTTTTTAGGGTCTCTGAGGCAAGGCAGAAAAAAAACTACATGATACTGAAACATACTGTGGACAAATCACGGTAACTAGCAGTTGAAAAGTGAGTGCCTTCATTAGTTTTGTCTTCTCTGAATGAAAATCCCCTGCTCGATGAGACTTGGAAAACTGCTGATTTTCCCTCTCTCCACCAAGGCTGGGAGGCCTGTTATGTAGCCCAGCAAGTGGAACTGCAAGCATTTCCTCTACTGACAGAGGTATAAAGCCATAAAATTACAAGGAAAGACAAACAGATTTAAACTGTGAGTCACCCTGCTGGAATACAGACTCAAGAAAAAACATGTGTACTAGGCAGAGTACATTTGCCATTCTTTCTCTCTCCAACCAGAAAACCTCTGATGAGAAAGACATTGACCAACCCCATGAAGCCAGAATACAAAAAGAGTTGCTGAATGCAACCAACACAGGGTGGGTCCTGACAGAGCAGCAGATCCTTGTTCAGAGAAGACAAAATTCAGGTAAGGAAAATTTTATTTTTCTCTTTCTTGGAAATCTAGTGCTCCATCAAACTTAGGAAAATTACTAAGAATGAGAAGCTGCCAATAAATCAAAAACCCTCCATCAGTGTTGGAAAATTTAAAGAGTGAGCATGGGAGAGAGAATTCAGCAGTTAGGTTATATATTTATCACTGAAGAACAGAAGTCTACAGATGTACATATTGAAGACATTACTCGATTTCTGTAGTATTCCAAGATGGAATTTATCAAGCTGCTGACTGACAAAGCTCTTCTTAAGATATGGTCTCTTTCTCTTTCCACATTGTGCTAGCATGTCTTTTTGACTCAACAACTTCATATGTTGATTCAGTTAACTTGTATTTTTAGGATATAAAAGATCTACTCTTGGAGAGGGAGGCTGCTATCTTAGATAATTCTTCTTATCCGCTTCCCTCCTCTCTCAATGCAATATGAGCTAAAGAGTCAGAACTTCTACAACTAGTTTTTTAAAACTTGGACTACATCTGCAGATTGAAGATCTTTTTCCCTCTTCCTTTCCTTCCCTCTGTAGCAGAAGCCGAAGAGAAAACAAAAATTTGCTAGAGTAAATGTTTTATTTTCTTAGATACAAAGTAAGAGTTTAGTCCCAGAGCAGCTTTAACTGGAGAAAAACGTATCGTGAAACTTGCTGGTTTAAAAGTAGTGGATTGCAAAAATCTTCCTCAATGGCAAGTGAACAAGTAAACATCTTTAAGGAAAATTTTCAGCATTGGGAATTATTTCTAAAATAGGCTTGTGGATGCATCAGGCTGGAATGAGTGACAGAATATCTTACTTGTTCTTGATTGGCAATACCAGAAATAGACTCCTGAACAGGGAATACATCAACTGTGGGAGAGCAGTTGTCTTATTCAGTCCAGTTGAAGAATTCTTGTTCCCTTGTTCCTGTTACTAGTCATTCTCTTATCATTTGGTCTAATTCTTGCTCTCATTTCATTTATGTGATGTCGTAGAACATACTCATTTGTTTCAAGTTCCATTCTTTCATTTATCTGTTCAGGCTGCTTTTCTTCCTCTTCTCTGCACTGCTCTGCTCTGCTCTGCTTTGCTCCGCTCTGCTCCGCTCCACTCCTTCTCCCTTCCCTTTTTTTTCTCTTCTGGTCGTTGAATGCAAGAAGTATTTGATCCTGTCACTTTTTGTCCATAGATGTAAACTCTCATTGAGCACAATAGAGTATTTGAGTATTTCAGCACACTAATGAGAGGAAAAGATGATTTTGGGAAACGTGGTTTAGCAAATAACCACTTTACCACTTAGCTCAGCAGTCTTTTTTTCCATCAGAAGTCTACAAGTGTTGTCGGTTTTTCTTCTCTTCGAACAAATGACACGGAGTACCTACTTAAGCTTTACAGTGTGTTGGTCAATACTGAGAGACAGAGGAGTTGAGACAAAGTAGAGTTGATAGATCACTGAGATTTTAATGCTTGAAACTTTTTTTTATCCCAGGGCTGTACCACTAACCATTTGTCAGGGAAGAGAGTCTACCAAATCTTTTTAGAGCTGAGTTATTGTTCTACATGTTCCTTGAAAATGAATAGTGCTTCAGCAAGTTCAGTGGAAATGGTTAACTGCAGTTTGATTGAGTTGCACTTTCATTGTGAAAGTGTTTTCTAGGTCTGTATGACCTAAGATAAGCATTTTTCTAACAAGACAAAGCAGATACCTAGGTAAAATAAATACCAGCTTAACTGTTCTTCTGTGAAATGAATAGATATTGTCTGATTAATTTGGGGCAGTTTGAGAGGAAGCTTCACCAGCATAAGTCCAGATTTCCCTTTGGTAAGGTGTCCTCTGGTTGTAAACAAGAAAGTAGGACTTGAGCTCAAAACTGGCATAAAGCAGCTGAAAAACTATATCCTGCCCATTCTCTGGAGCCAGTAAAGCTCTTTGGAGTTGCCATAGGGGAAGTACATTTTTTGTCTTGATATGGAGCCTGTATCTATACTGCTGTGCTAATGGTTTCTGTGGTGCTACCTGAACAGTCTAACTCAGTAGCCCTTCTCTTTATCAGAAGGTGTCAGCTGCAGTGAGTTGGAAAAAAACAAAGAATCTGTCTGCCTGCAAAAAAGAAAAACAAAATCACCTCTTTCTGAACGTAAAGGCAGAAAAATGGGTAAACACATTCATATAGCTCCATAAATCAGTCAGCACAGAACACAGAAAAGCTGGCTGTTGAAGGAGGAGAAACGGAATGCTACAGGAATTTGTCTTGGAGACATTAAAAAAAAGAAAAAGGCAGAAATACTAGAGATATCCAAGCGTGATGGAGCAGTGGATTCCCATGAAAGAGAAATTAAATGTCTTGGCCTCTCTTTCAGTTTTAATGTAAATTATGCCTCTTTTCTGTACAAATGCCGTGAGGTAGCAGAAAAGGGCCGATCCTGCAAGTATGAGAGGAGCAGTATTTGGGGAACTTATGTGGGAATGCACAGTCCCCATCTCTGTGATATGCAGAGAATCTGGAAACACAATGGGCTTGAAAAAAAGGTAGAAAATTCACTGATACTTGACACTCACTAACTACACACTGTACTTTGGTCCCGTGGAAGTAGTTTGTGCTAAAAGCATAAAAAGAGGCTAAAGATGTAAGATTTTCTTGAAGATGTTGGGCATAAATCATTTTTAATTTAATTAGCTGTTATTGCTTAGTGTTTAAATGTTTTATGTAGTGTTTATCTTATAAAACATGGTGCAAATTCAAATTTTGAATTAATTGCAATGCATTATGTTTCTTCATCTGTAAATGCTCTAGCAGCATTTCCAGTATAAAATAGAGATGTGTTAATCTAACCTTCTTTTCCCAGGCTAGTACCATCTTCTGTGGAATATTCCTGTAGACATCTCTGCTTAATGGCGTAATGTCCTTTATCAACTCCATGGATTTTTATTGTCCAAAGCAAACTGGAAAAATGCTTTCAGAGATTTCGCTTATGTGTCTGAGTCACCAATTATTCTGCTTTTGTCTGTATTGTAGGTCTGGCCTAATTTTTTTCCCCCCTTTTTCTCTCAATTTTAGCTGGAAGAAAAATAGCAGTCAGGAAAAGCAGACTCATGATAGAAGGGAAGGCATAATTGAGAGCTTTAGAATTCATTCATGAAATTATCAGATGAGAAAGTGGAAAAGGTGGCATAATAGCACATATAACTTAGCTAGAAAGGAAAATAATCTTATTTCTTCTCTCTGCAGCACGTATGAGTTAAATGCTAATGCTGTCATGTTTAAATTCTGCCAATATAAATGCTGCTTTTCATTTTTGCAGAGAGACTGGCAACAGCATGCAAAGCAGTATCAGTGCCCATCCTTTTAACAAAAGAGCACTATGTTGGCAGCCTTACTTCTTGTTCCTGTCATGTTAGTCCTAGCCAACAGCTTTCAAAAATCAGTGCTACAATGTGGTAGTTTCTTGCAGGTGTAAAAGCTGGTCTTGTTGTGATTTCTTTAGTAAGACAGCTTAAATTGGTGATGAAGACCAATTGGATAGTGTACTGTAAAATCTGTGATAAGGGAGGATGAAAAACAAAACTTGTCCTCTCCTTAGTAGGAAGTGAGGGAGGTAATGCACTGTTCCTGCAAGGAAAAACACAGAACAACTTTTCCTCATCGCAGATGGCAGCTGCTAGTGTAGTTACAATGACTTGTTACTTACTAACAAGATGTTGATTTCTGTTCAGAACTAGCCTAAAGGAACATGCCACCCGTGGCATAAGGAGTAATGCTTTTTTGTACCACATAAGCAGTTCTTCACAAGTTTCTCACTCAAATAAACATCTGTCAGAGAACCTGTCTGGATAACTTCTTGCCCTGCCTAAAATCTACAAGTATTTTCCGTTTTGGACAGTGTGAAACCAGTTTTCAAATATGAATGTAAATGTAAGGCTACTGTGAGGCTTTCCTTCATTTGAAATAATGAAAAACATTTTGTGATATGGTGATACCTGGATGGTTTAGCTGCAAAAATTAATGTGAAAATGTTAAATGTTAAATTTTATGTCTGTTGTATAACTATATGGAACATTACCTAATTCCTTTTGGTTTTAAAGCTGAGATGGAGATGGTTCATAGTTTTGGAACCACAATTCACAATCATTGTGCGATTGTGGTGCAAGTGGTGATAACTTTTTGATGCTGTGATTCTGCTACTGAAAGGAGCTGCATGCTAGTTTCATTTCTTTATCTATAAAAAGCTCAAGTAACTTTGGTTTTGCACCACTGGGTACAATTAGAATGGAATTTAAAATTGAATACTTTTCTTTGACTATAGATATATTTCTTTTAACCAGAAACAAAAAAGCATTCATTTGTTATTAACAGCAAAATATCCCCCAAATACAAAATGCTTCTTTTCATATCTCCAGAATCCTAGAAATCAAAAATATACTTTCTGCTCTAGCAAAGAATTTTATCAAAGCCATTCCTACAGAGGTGGAAGTAGGGGTGAAAAGGGGTTTGCAACTTTAGCTAGGTAATAAAAAAGCCCAAATTGTAATAAAGAGGTGCTCATGCTGAATAAGAAAATTCAGATACTTTATTTTTCATAAAAATTGTCTATGGCAGAAGTATGGAGAACTCCTATATCAAGCAGTCAGCTAGTGTTGGCATTTATTATGCGTTTAAAGATGCAAAAAAACAGGAACCCCTGCCTACTGATAGGACAAGGGGAGATTTAGATACAAGGAATTTTTTTTACTGTAAGAATGGTGAGGCACTGAAACAGGCTACTCAGTGAAGCTGTGGATGCCCCATCGCTAGAGGTGTTCAAGGCCAGGTTGAATGGGGCCCTGGCAGCTTGATCTATTGGTTGGCAACCCTACCTGTGGTAGGAGAGTTAGAACTAGATGGTCTGTGAGTTCCATTCCAACTCAAATCATTCTTTAATATTTGTCCCATAACCTAAGGTCTGCAAGTCTGCATCCTGCTGTGAGGTTGTATATAGGCTGTGGTACAGGACCCTCAGGTTATTGTTGAGTCCTCTACCTTCTTTATCATTGTTTAACTGTGTTGAATCATGCCAGCTGGGATTCAGAACCTCACAACTGAGCTGCATTGAAAGAAGCACCTGTCCTTCCATCCTTCCTGATGAAGCTTTTTCTTTTTTTCTTTTTTTATTTTTCTTTTGCTATAAAAATAACACAAATTTATTTGGCTGGTCTTTTTCTTCCCACCCCAAGAAAATCATTCTTAAGCTCTTCTCAAATGACTAGCTGCTCAAATAATGTCTTCAGTTTTAATAGTGCCTTTTTGAAAGGTAGGTGATGCGTGCTCGACTGAGCCAACTCCTACCTGCACTTTGGCTTTGAAGCCTCCTTGCTTGTTCTAGTCAAATCTTCTGAGACCTAAATTGGAAGTGGGACAGCTACTGTGTTCTGTCTTCCGTACCTGAACAAGTCAAATTTTCTACCTGGCATACAGGTACAGCATAAAATCAGTATTTGTTGTGTATCGTAAAGAAAGAAAAATGTTATCTTGAAGTAAGAGGTATTTAAGTAGATCTGGCATGTGAGGTTGCTTTTCTCCATGTTGCCATTTTGACAACTCATTCAATTGTCAGTTTTAATTTTACCTGTGAAATCATCACTTAGGACCAGAAGTGTCCTTTGATTATTATCCAATACACTGCAGTATGCAAGACACACTGATACTTGAAAAAAAAAAAAAGATTAGCCTAGTAGCAAATTCTATTCTATTTCATAAAGAAAAATAGTTCAGCAAATGCTGAGGAATGAGCTCTGTTTGATTGTCTTCTGCATGTAGTAAACTTGTAGTCATGCTTGATACGGCTTTTATTAGCTCCTGTCAGTTTTCAGTTTTGTTCATTTAAGGCTAAAACAGCATAGGTATGTATTAAAAAAGTTGCTTTCCCAATGAAAATATCTTTTTTTTTTTTCTTTTCAGTTTTTTTGTTACAAAAATCCTTTTTTTGACTGTAATTAGAGTAAAATCCTGTTTATACTCTGCTCGTGGAAAATATTTTCTTAAATAATATGAAGCTCATTTTCTTTTTCCCCCCCTCTAGATATGACCCAGACATTTTGTTAGGCTATGAAGTCCAGATGCATTCCTGGGGTTATCTCTTACAGAGGGCTGCTGCATTAAATGTTGATTTATGCCAGATGATTTCTCGTGTGCCAGGTAAGTTACTATATAGGGTTTTAGCTGAGTTACACCAGAAAAAAAAAGTTGAAATCTATAAATAAAGAATGCAGAGGAATTTTTCAAAAAGGCCTCTTTTATGTTAAATAAATACCAACGAGATAGCAGTTTTCAGTATCTGCTGGATCTTGAAATGTCTTGTGTATTCCACTTCTGGGTGTGTTCCATATGCACGACTCTAAACTCTTTTTGAATACTTGTGTGTTTTCTTGCTGGGATCCCATTTTGCATATTCTACTGCCTCTCGAAGTAGAAAGCCTGAAGTACAAAGGTGATGAAACTTTTCAGCTCATCACTGAAAACCAGTCTCTTTTTTCTGTGTTGTATACTTTTTGGTGTTAGTTGTAATTGTAATTCCATAACACGAATAAATGACAGAAAGTTTTGGATTCCTAGCGGTGTTCCTGCTACTGCTCTTCTCTATGGCTTCAGTCATATCTATATTCCTGCTAGCTGCCATAATTATTGCATGCAACTGGAGTACAATGACATGAAAGATGCTCCTGGTTTGTAATAAAGCCCTTGCTTTTAGTGGCCATTCATGTACTGTGGGAAGACATTACTGTCCTACCTGCTGATGCCTTCCGGCATTCAGAAAAAGATCTGTTTGCGTTGTTTTCTTTCTTGAAAACCTGAGCAAAGTTATCCAGGAGAGTGTTATCTTTTTGTCTACACTTAGCCAAGTAATGTAAACTGTTATTCTGAAGATTACAATTACTGAACAGCTGAAAAAATAAATTGACCTGAGAAGAGTCAGTAGCTTTATGAAGTAAAAATTTTCTAAAAAATTTCTTGTAGCTTTTTGTGGTTGTCAAAAAAAAGATGTGGATGAAGGAGATAGGATTTTGAAAATCAAAAACAGCAGCAAAAGTTTGACAGGGTTCTTGTTGAAGATGTGTACTAAGCAGCCATGAAATCAGAAGTGCTTGCCTCTGATTGTCTCATTAAAAACTTTCACTCACTTCTTTCTTGAAGTTTGAGCATTTCTGGGCTCCTTTTATACTTTAAAAATCTTTATATAGTCTTGATAACTGTGACTTGTTTAGAAAATGTCTGAGTTACAGAGACCACTCAGGGACAAGAAAATATAGGAATAAATGTACATCTCCAGTTGAAAGTTGTTTGCAACTGGACTTTTAAGTGCTTTGTTTATGTGTAAATTGGTCATCGAAGATCATGAATTTCCCACTTCAGCATAAAATTTGTTCTGTGGGAATAACAGCTAATTGCACAAACCTTGTTGTTGAATTTCTTTGATGGCTCCAGTTGAGGTGATGCAGTGGTTGCAATAACAGTACTTTTGGATATAGTCTTAAGATGTATTGAAGCATGTTCAGAAAACCTTTTGGGCCCTTACGCTTCAAGATTAGCAGTATCATTTGTGAGATTAATGATAAGTATTGCACTCAAAGGTTTCTTAAGCTTCCAAAGATCACAAGGGCTTCCTGCACTACTTGGAAATGTGACTTATCTGTCTCTTTAGCTCAGGGCAGTTTGTTAACTTCAATTCAGTAACTAATGTGTCTCCCGTTCTCAGACAGGATCACAGCTCTTGTCTTGCAGGACAGCTGTGCCTGCATTTCAATTGTTGCAGAATCAACAGTTACTTCAACAAAGCTGTCTTTAGTACACAGCTTCATAGCAAGCTGTTGTTGAAATTACTGAAAGTGGAATATGCATGAAAAGTTCCTCAAAGAAGAAAGGTTACCTCCCTGGGAACTGTGTGGTTCTTGGTGATATCTCTGTGTATTTCAGAATCAGGCTTCCTTCCCTGGAGCTATTGAGTCCTACATAACTTGAGTTCAGTTACAGTGAAGGAATATAGAGTTGTAGGTCTTAATATCTTTGGACATAAAGAGAACCTATGAACCTAGGTTCTATGAACCTGCATGACATAAGCATGATCTTCACAGCACTTGTATTCATAGTATACAAGTTCTTGTGCCAGGTGTTAAATGTACCCCAGAAGTGGAATACATAACACTTAACACTAGTTCTTATAAATACTTTATTTTAAGGTATGTGATGTAAGTAATTTTTTTTTTTTTTTCATTGAACTACAGGAGAAAGATAAGGAAATTTTCACACTGAGCTCCTCCTAAAATGTCATGCCATAAGTGTGGGCTTGCATGCATGATCATAAATGTACAAGTGTTGTTCTCTGTTCTTTGTTGCCTCCTTGTCCATGGATTTTACCCCTTCTGTGTTCCTGTTGCTTTTCCACCCCCTATGATTCATATTTCCATCCCTTCTTCACATACTGCATTTTCAGAACAGGAAGTGCTCCGTCAAGCAGCATGCTGCTCTTTCTTCCTTTTGAAATACAGATGGAAGGTATTTATCCTTCCCTTTCCTGTGATTTCAACTTAAAGAAAGCTGGACTTCTCTCTGGTTTGGCTTTATTGGCTGAGTCTGGTGCTGCCTCTGCCATTTAGAAGTGAACTGTACATAAGTCATTAGAACACACAGCAAGATAAGCGAGTACTGTGCCTGAACTGAGTGGCATTTGTTTTTTCTGTGTGCACTGTGTACTCCTGTTTCCCTCTTTGCATCACAACTCAACAGCAGAGAGTAGGGAATAGGATGAGGGGAGGCTGCTTTTTATTTCATCTCATACGCTTGAAAGCTAGGAAAAATATCCAGTTCTCCTTCCAAAGAGGCTCAGATGGTTCTGTGATGTATTCCCCATGTCAGTTGTAGACACTGCAGGTTTTTGTAATTCTGTAATGCACCTCGTATCCAAATTCCCTTGCTTGATGGGGGATTGGGTCTCTTGTGACCACAGTATCCTCAGTCACCTGTGTTTACCAGCAAGACATGCAGGGAGCTTGAGATGCATAGTGAATCTCCAAAGGAAGTCAGAAGAGAAGTACCAGAGTAACGCTGGAGAAAGTAGGCAGTCTTAGAAAAATGCTGAGGTAATTTCTGCCTCCAATTTAAAATATAAAAAAAAGGGGGGTAAAATGTAAGTTCCCCGCTTTTGTTAGATTTTTCAGGAAAGAATACCAAACCTGTAGCTTCAAGTTTTCTGAACAAATGACATTTTCAAGGAATATGTACCAGAGACTGTCTTCTCCTGTGTTACAATATTTCAATGTATCAAAAAAAAAAAAAAGACAAGATGGAAAAAGATTATCTTTCTTATGGGGAAATCACCACTGTGTTACAGAAAGTCAGATTGCTACTTCTGCCTCTGCATTTGTTCCTTCATGTTTCCTTTTCTCTCATTTGTGCTATCTAGAACTTACGTGTACCTCCTCCCACTGTAATGCTTTTGCTTTCACAGAATAAAAAGTGCTGAGTTTTCTCTCCTATGAGTTGGTAATTGTGTAAAAACATTAGAAGTAAAACCTTGAGTTATAATTTTTTCTGGGCTGAAATCACTTTTCATGTGTGCATTATGCACTAATAAACTTGCAGCTAGCTCTCATGTTACATCAGCGTTGCTTAGCCAAAGTATCCACTATGGAGAATACATTGCCATGGACACCATTTCAGTGAAACCGAAAAGTTATCTTCAGAGAGTGGAAAGAGTGGAAAAACTTGGAGAAATTTTGTTTAGCAATCTTGTACAATTAGTATTATTTTTGTAAACCCCTTTGAATGAACAGAGGGATAATGTTGACTGGACTCTAACTTGTCTCAATATATTTTCTTTTAATGCCATTAGATGATAATAAAGAGAACAGATTCGCAGCTGAGCTGGATGAATATGGGTCGGATACAATGAGTGAAATAAATATTGTTGGGAGAATTATCTTAAATATTTGGAGAATGATGAGAAATGAGGTAATGTTTAAAAGCAGTTTAATGTATTGAATTTATGCTTCTCTGATTATTGTATACTGTTGAAAAATAACGTAATTTATGTACCTTTCTGTTTCTGTGCACCTTTTCAGATCTGTCTCCTACTCTTTGAGAATAGATTTTGTATGTCACTAAAATGTAAAATACTGAAGCCAACTTAGCTGTTTTAACAAATCAGCTAGTACAGCACTTGTACTAAATTAAGTACTTATTTTGAGTTCTCAGACTTACTTGTTCTGCTGTTCATAACTTCACATTCAACATTCAGCTGATTCAATCTTAAAAGACTTTGTTCTGATCAGACCCGGTCTTTGTGATCTCTAATTCTGTGTAGTCTGTTCAATTGATGAAGGATATTATTTTATGACTTGTAAATAGTTAGGGACTTCTAAATATAGATGTTTACACTTAGGTAACAAAGAATACCAATAAAAAGGCAATAAATTAGTTGTTAGCATTCTTTAGAAGTAAAGATTTCCTTAACTGTGAAAGACTTTGTGCATGTTAACACATCCTCTGCATTTTTGTAGGTGAATCTAATGAATTACACCTTTGAAAATGTGGGCTTTCATGTTCTTCATCAACGTTTTCCTCTATTTACTTTCCGAGTCCTGTCTGACTGGTTTGATAACAAGGCAGATGTCTACAGGTAATCCATTTTTAAGAGATTTTTGTTTGTTCTTTCTAAGGCCAGATTCTCAGCATAAGGGCAAATTCAAGCTAAAATCAACATAGAGAGAAATAAACAATTTAGCTGATGCACTAGAACAATCTACATCCATCAACATGACCTTGTTTACTCTGCTGTTCTGATGTGTTCTATTGTATAGTTATACCCTCAATATGATGTTTTTGTTTTTCTTTTTAAAATAGCAAAGCAATTTTAAGTTGCAGTTCCAGCATGTCTGAATAAAGTACTGTTTTGAAGTTCTGTAGGATCTTTATTTTGTATATAGGATTCATCAGAAGGATTTCTAACAAACTGGCAGGTTTCTGTTTTACTTTGCAGTGCATGCCATCCACGCTAGGCTTAAGAATAGTACAGAACAGTGTACAAGATGTTCAGGTAGTAGCTATAGCTGCTTAAAAATATCTGTAAATGACATGTATCACAGTGGGCTTCACTCTTCCTTGGAGTGTTTTGGTGTTGTGTCATGTCAGCAATTCATATTAGTGTGAGTACTGATTTGAATGTCTTTCATAACACACATTTGATATCTTAAGTACTTTTGGACTATGTGGGAACTTAGTTTAGTGTTGAAATTACAAATTTAAATTCAACAAACTCCGTGAAAGGTTATTGCCACAAAAGTCCACTCAAGAAAAAAAAGAAACAAATAAACAACAACAAAAACACACAAAAAAAGCATGTAAACAGATGAAGAGAAGCTAAAGTTTCTGGTTTAGTAATTTTTCAGGATGATAAGAGGGACATCGACAGGCCTCAGCAGTGGGCCCAGGTGAACCTCATGAGGTTCAACAAATCCAAATCCACCTGGATCGAGACGATCCTTACTACCCGTACAAGCTGGGGATGAAGGGATTGAGCACAGCCCTTCCAAAAAAGACCTGGTGGTACTAGGAGATGGGAATTTGGATACAAGCTGGCAATGTACCCTTGCAGCCCAGAAAGCCAGCTGTATCTTGGGCTGCATTGAAAGAAGTATGGCCAGCAGGTCGAGGGAGGTGATCCTGCTCCTCTGCTCTGCACTGGTGAGGCCTCTCCTGGAGTACTGCATCCGGGTGTGGAGTCCTCAGTACAGGTGAGACAGAGACCTGTTGGAGCATATCCAGAGCAGGGCCACAAAAATGATCCGTGGAGTGGAATACCTCTGCTATGAGGACAGGCTGAGAGAGATGGGGCTGTTCAGTCTGGAGAGGAGAAGGCTGCAAAGTGACCTGATATCAGCCTTTCAGTATCTAAAGGGGAGCTACAGGAAAGAAGGGAACAGGCTCTTTAGCACGGTCTGTGGAACTCAAAGGATTCTATGATTCTATTGACTAGATTGATGGGCCAAGGTAAACTGTGAGTTTCATTAGTACCAAGTGTCCTGCATTTTGGTCACAACAACCCCAGACAACCCTACAGGCTTGGGGAGGAGTGACTGGAAAGCTGCCTGACAGAAGGGGACCTTGGTGTACTGATGGTCAGTTGAATATGAGCCAGCAGTGTGCCCAAGTGGCCAAGAAGGCCAATGGCATCCTGGCTTGTATGAGGAATGGTGTGTTGAGCAGGACTAGGGAAGTAATCCTGTCGCTGTACTTGTCACCGATGAGACCTCACCTCAAGTACTGTGTTCAGTTTTGGGCACCTCATCACAGAAAGGGCATTGAGGTGCTGGAGCAGGTCCAAAGAAGGGCAACAAGGCTTGTGAAGGCTTGGAGAATATGTCCCATGAAGAACAACTAAAGGAATCGGGGCTGTTTAGTCTGGAGAAGAGGAGGCTGAGGGGGACACCTTATTTGCTCTCTTCCAATGTCTGAAAGGTGCTTACAGTGAAAGCTGGGTTGTTTTCTTCTCACTGGTGACAGGTGACAGGATGAGGGGAAATAGCCTCAAGTTGTGCTAGAAGAGATTAGGTTGGATATCAGGAAAAACTTCTTTACAGAAAGGGTTGGTAAGCAGTGGAATAGGCTCCCCAGGGAGGTGGTTGACTCACCATCCCTGGATGTGTGTAAAAACCATTTGGATGTGGTGCTCAGGGACATGATTTAGCAGAGGGTTGTTTGAGTTAGGATAATATAGGTAATGGTCAGGTTGAGGTTGGACTTGATGATCTTTAAGGTCTTTTCCAACCTGAGCAATTCTATGATTCTATGATAAGGAAAACAGAGTATAGCATGTTATTGCAGTGTGCCTTAGCAGTAGGTTACTATATCACATTCTGTGTGTATCTTTAGAATATGTAAGTGTACATGTGCCACATTTTTGAAAGAACTGTATGAAAACATCCTAAGGAGCATGTTATTTGTTTGTTTGTAATAAGCTGTCATCAAAATATATTTTTCTTAGAGCAGCACTCTCCTAATTATATAACAAGGTGTTCACTTTCACAGATGGAAAATGGTTGATCATTATGTTAGCCGAGTCCATGGGAACCTCCAGTTGTTACGAAAACTGGATTTGATCGACAGAACAAGTGAAATGGCGAGACTTTTTGGCATTCAGTTCTTACACGTTTTAACAAGAGGCTCCCAGGTAAGATTTAGTTTTCCTTACACTTCACAAAAGCAAAGTAGTCGTTACAAAATGTTTATGTACATTAGTATATGTTTAGAGCCACTGTAAGTATTTTTATAAGGTCGGAACACTGTTCTGTATAATGTGAAAATTAAACATTAAGAAAGGCAACGCAAAAGCAATAAGAACAGATTGAATAATTGGTGTCAGATATTAAAAATAGCTACTGAAAATAACTAAGAGTGCCCCAAATGTAATTATTCCAGTGAATCTCCTCTACGGACTTTTGAAACAGTAAATTTTTATTGTGGGTTGATATTTTTCACACTTACATGAGTCTGAAAATGAACACTTTTTAAGATATCAAGTGAGATAATAAAGCATATCTTAGAGAGGAGATGATTTTCTTCCACAGCAGGCAGAACAACTCTGTGTTATAAGTGACATCTCCTGTCCAGGAGATCACTGAGTGAGATTTGACAGTAAGACAGGAAACACTCTTGCTTTATGAAGTACAGATGTAATGCCAGGTGCATAGTTCTGTTAATTTGATGCTGACATCAAAAGAAAAGGAAGCGGGGCAGATTTACTTTGCTCTTTCCTTTGGACACCAGGAGTCTCCATGGCTTAGAAGGACTTACCTCGCCCAGGTTCCGATTGTCTAGGCTGTTTTCACAGCTTCATGTGAGACATGAACAGCACCTGAAATGCAAGACCTGTTCTCACTAATGTGTTTGCTCTTCTGTTGTCTTTCCTACCATCTTTCTGCTTTCTGTTTTAATAGACCACTAGCTGACCAGGATTTGATTACTTTGCCAAATTCTGTCAACAGAAAAGACAACTTAGAAGCGAATGTCCTAAACAGCTGATGTCTTAAGCCAGCCAAAAACTAGAGTGGCTGAGGCTGCATTTCCTTAACGAATTAAAAATTAAAAGTGAATAAAGCCACTTTTAAAATGTTGCCACCTATTTTCCCTGACTGCACTTGCCTGTGTCAGCTCTTAACCCTGTGCATGTTTTTGTTGATGCAGAGCTATACCAGCCCTATTTTATTTTATTTTTTTTAACTTTTTGCTGATGGGGAGCTGAAGGTGGGGAGAAAGGAGTGTTTGATAGGTATTTGCCAGTTCAGCTCTCTGAATTGGCATACTGTATTACAAAAAAAAATAAGTGCTCCTGTTGGAGTAAGGGAAGAGAAATGCAGTTAGGGACAGGGAGGGTGTGACTGGCACACTGCCAATTGTAGTCACGCTTCAACTATCATGATTGCAGCCTGCAAAGACTGTTCTGCCTGTCATTTTCTCAAATGGCTGTGAGTGGGAGTGAGCAACAGAAACATGCAGCATTTTCTATCCTGACTGTTCTTTTCTCTTTCCTTCTGTGAGCATTTTTTTTTCTACCACTGAAACTTTCTAGTTCACTAAAATAGCAAGTTGCAACAACTCCCAGTCACCTCAGATTTTTATTTTTTTTTCACTCAGAATTATCACTGCATCTTAGGAATATGTTCCTTTTCTCCTTATCTAAAAAAGATGTTAAGATTAAATAGTGCTAGGAAGGTTTTCAGTTAATTTTGTGCATGCTTTTAAGTGTCTTTTATTAAGCTTTACAAGAGTTTTCAGAAGTTCATTTTTTTCTTGTTAAGCTGTCTTGAATATTCCATAGCTTACTAAACAATTCTAACATGAGATGTTCATAGTGTGGATTATTAGTCAGGTAGTTGAAGAAGTTGCTGAAAAACAGAAGAAAAAAAAAATTATTCTTGCACAGATTGACACCCCGACCATCTCTTCACACATCTGAGCCCATCACTGCATACACAGGTTTACAGAGACAACAACGGCTTATGCTCCAGTACAATTGCACTTTGCAGTCTGTTTGTAAGGTGATAGGATCTTGTTAAAGCTATTGGCTCTGTAATTTCATTTGGAGTATCTAAATTAAGGAAACTACCGAATCAGTTCAGTACAATGACTGAGTATATAATACATCAGGCAAAGGGCTTTGGAATAGAGGTTTAATTGCTGACAAAGCAGGGGGTCTTAGGACTGTGTAGGATTGTTTTTTCAGGATTTTCAGTCCTTTGCCATCTATGTACATAATTTTCAGCTGTTTTGGTTTTTTTTATTGAAAATAGATATAGTGAGTGATTACGTAGTCTTAGTGCTTGTAAATATTGAATAATATATAAATAATTGGAGCTGATTTCTCTCTAATGTGGCAGCCTCCACATATATGCCTTTGCAATATCTAAAAGTCTTTGTTAAATTTATTCTTCCTATACTATTTTGTAGCATCATGAGGGAGAAAGCACGATACCCACTGCAAAGCTTTAAAATCCAAAAGGCGACTTGAGATATGGGTTTACATATTCCTCCCTTGATTCTTTTGCTGCCAAATATATTCTAGTTATCTTGCACAGTTGCAACCTTGGAGACACAAGTACTAACTTACAGAACTTGCATGCCATTTCTCTGTTTTCTGGACTGCTTATGTAAAATTTCTGTGCAAATTCCTAAAGCAAATGGTAAACAAATCAGCTGCATTTTATATCTTTTTTTATATCAGTTTTGCAAGTCTGACTAAAATGTAGATTAGCAAATTCATTCACTGATTGTAACATGGTCGTATAATATTGTTGTAGCCTGTTGGATTTTTAATTTTTATCCTGAACCAAATGCTTTTTTTTTACATAGATGTAAATCAGAAGTACTTCATTTTAATGGGTATGGCTAAATGATGAGGAAACACAAAAAAAGTTCAATTAAATGTGATAGAAAGTGTGCATGAAAAATAAGAGTATTGCTCTTTATTTTCAAAAACAGTTGTGCACTAAACTCAGGAAATCTAAGTAGATACTTATATAGTTTTAATATAACCATCTTTATTCTATGTTTTTGAAATGATAATGTCTGTATCCACTCTTTTTTACAGTACCGTGTGGAATCTATGATGCTGCGTGTTGCCAAGCCAATGAATTACATCCCTGTGACACCCAGTATCCAGCAGCGAGCTCAAATGAAAGCCCCTCAGTGCGTTCCCTTAATAATGGAGCCCGAATCCCGCTTCTACAGCAACGCTGTTCTTGTACTAGACTTCCAGTCACTGTATCCTTCCATTGTGATTGCATACAACTACTGCTTTTCGACCTGTCTGGGACCTGTTGAAAACTTAGGAAAGTAAGTTATTTTTGTTTCTTATGAACTTTGGTTCAGCAGAGATGTCAGCATCTTTTGTAAGATACTGAGAACCCTCACGTGTTGTTGGAAATCATGGATGTATATGAATAGCCCCATTTTCTGTTACAAAATATGAGATGATAAAGGTTTACCATGTGGGTGTATGTATGTGCATAACAGTAGTAGTAATGTGTGTTTGTGCATGTATGGGCATGCATTCCATTACTGTGGTGATGCTAGTTTTTAATATTGCTTCAGAACAAATTGAAACACTGTATAAATCCATTATCTGTTTTCAAAACAGGACGAGTATTTTTCCACAGAGTGTTCATAAGTTGTTGTTGTCCTCTTTTAACCGTTGCAGTTCACTCTTGTCTTAACGATGCAAAATGAAAAGATACAGTTAGTTATTCTGTCAGCCTCTTCTTGATCTTAGCAGTAGTTCTCTTAATTGGGGAAAAAGGAAAATTTACTGTTTGTTATAATCACCTTTATAAAATAGTATTTGGAAGAAAAGAAAGATGTATGCAGTGATTACTGGGTGTCATCAGCAGAATTTCAAGTTTGAGATTTGAAATTCTGAACTAATAGGAAGGAAATATATGCAATGTGTTACTTGGTAGACATGTGTAGCTTCCATACAAGATTGCTGTACGATTGTTTGCTCTCACTAACTCAATATTTGGAAATAATTCATTAATGAAGAGATGGGTAAATTACCCTCTGTGGAATTTAGCCATGTATTACTTCTTCACTCCTTGAATGTTTTGTTTGAAGCTAAAAAAAATTCAAATGATGGTCTGTTTGTACCTGAGACTGTAATTTTCATTCTGTCCTTGCTGGCATTATCGCATTTTAATATGAGTTGGTGTTTTTGCTTCATTGGGCTGTAAATGAATGAATGAACGAATGATGTTCATATTTAATTTTTCTTTTATTAGATATGATGCATTCAAATTTGGCTGCACCTCTCTGAGAGTACCTCCTGATTTGCTTTACCAGATTAGGCATGATATCACAGTGTCACCCAGTGGTGTGGCTTTTGTCAAGGTAATGATGTCAGTGCTGTGTGACAGGCATTTTCACTTCCTGTTGGCTCACTAGCTCAAGATGAAATTGATGTTGCAGTTTAAATTTGGCTGCATTAAGAGCAGATGGAACAGGAGGGAGGCTTAGTCTCATTTCCCAGTGTTTGTTGATACTTGTCAGAGTACTGAACTTATGGCAGTTCAGAAAATAAAATGTCATCTTTATGCTTTCACTTATACCAAAGACTTACTTCATCTATAATTAAACTGTATATTTCACTTGTGCAGTTTGGGGATCAAACAGTAATTATCTGCACATAACACTTCATTCTTCTCCTGGATGAAAACCAGTGTGCTTTCCTAGACAAAGCATCATGGCTTGGGAGATGAAACTCCCTGACTTGATTTATACTGCTCTCATTTTATGTTGCGTGTATTGCTGGCTGATTTATAATGAATTAATAAATATGGCCTGAAGCATTTACAAGTAATTAGCCAGTCATCAGCATACATTAAATATATGAATTAATGTAAAACAAAAGTTTAGGTAAAGAATGCTTGTAGAATTTTTAGAGGATAATGTTCCTTCACCTTCTGATGCTTTCAGAATTAATAGAGTGAGTTAACTGTTGAAGTACCATTTTTGTTAAAAAGGTTAGCAAAACATTTCTTTAGCAGAGCTGATGAGAACAAAAAGCTGTTAATCCTGCCCTTAAGAGCTCTGCCTGTATTCTACATTACTTGTATTGTTGTACTGTTACTTATATTTACATGAAGAGCTAAACCATTGGTGCCTAGGGCATCTTGCTCGTTAATTTGTCTTCTTATCAGTGGTTATCTAAAGATTCTAGGTTTTGCTTCTACTCTTAACTATTTAGGCAAAGCTTTTAAATGTAATTCTTTTCCTTGTTCTCTTTATGTCAGCCTTCAGTAAGAAAGGGCGTGCTGCCAAGAATGCTTGAAGAAATCCTGAAGACAAGGATAATGGTGAAACAGTCCATGAAGGCTTACAAACATGACAAGGCTATAACTCGAATGCTTGAAGCTCGTCAGTTAGGTCTTAAATATATAGCTAATTTTACATATGGTTATACTGCTGCTAATTTTTCTGGAAGAATGCCATGTATTGAGGTAAGGGTTGCAGATGAAAATGCAGAAAAACTGAAAAATACACTGTTCTTAATGTATAGACAGATAACACAGTATTATTATTTGAAATGTATTTAACCCACCCCGGAAGCATTAAAGGCCAGGCTGGGTGGAGCTGTGAGCAACCTGGTCTATGGGAGGTGTCCCTGCCTATAGCAGGGGGGTTAGAACTAGATGATCTTAAAGGTCCCTTCCAACCCAGAGCATTCTATGATTCTATAATCGGAAAAGCATTGTAAGAGCTATTCTTTATTTGTAGTAACTTTGGGATTTGTTATCTTTTTTCTTTAAAAAAAAAAAAAGTATTGCTTTTCTTTTTCCCATTAAAAAAAAAAAAAATTGGATTTGGCATTTCTATAGAATTTTCTCCAAAGGTAAACTGGATTACAATTCTACTGGTGGAAATAAAACAAAACGTCATAGCTGTTTTGTACTTGCTATAAAAGGAGGAATCATCAGAACCCAAACACTGAATAAAGCAATCCTAAGCAGTATTTTCTTGTTCTCCTGCTTTTCATGTGCCTGAAGAAGTTTAAACCAAATTTTATTTTAATCCTTTTGTAATAATTTGATCACTCTTCTTTTAATTCCTGCTATGATGGTGTGATGTAAGCAAGCTTTTTATTTTTAATTTATTATATTCTTTTAAGCCATGAAATATAATACAGTGTCTCTATATAGTAGTTTTCATAAGCAGATCAAATCAGGTTAGACTGTATTCACTAAGAGTTTCAGCATTAGAATAAAGAATTTCAATTTCTCTTTAACATTGCAGCTTGGGGACAGCATTGTCCACAAAGCCAGAGAAACATTGGAGCGTGCTATAAAACTGGTGAATGATACCAAAAAATGGGGTGCTCACGTTGTGTATGGAGATACAGACAGGTAATAAACCATAGTAGTTCTTTGTAGATACATTTTTCTGTTGTCTCAACAACAAGGACTTACGATACTGAAAAAGGTACATGACCCCTTTTTGGGGTGTTGCTTATTGTCTTGCAAAATAATGCAAAGTAAAGATTGTTTATGTTCCTGGAGGTTTTTTTTAGGGCTCTCAGAGAGCGCTTAGAGGGTTTTCTTTCTTTAGGAAATGTTATGGAACAGGAAGAAGAGAATTTTTTTTTTTTTCTGCTGTTAAGTAATATAAGTCTTCTTTGATGAGTATTTTTGTGCCTGTTCCTGATGACATTCTTGTTGGAAAATAGATATTGCATGCTGATGCTTAGAGGAAAACCTCTTTTAAGCTTCATGTGTGGATGCAATTCAGAAGCAGCCACCAAAGCATAAAATGATGAGTCTGCCTGATCATTTCTCTGCCCTGAGAAACAAAGTTGATCTGGTTGTTCCTCTTTAATGACTTGTGAATCCAGTGTGCAATTTCAGCCAGAAGTGGTGAAAGACTTCAAATTTCAAAGATAGTAGATTTGTCGTAGTTACGCATACTCTGAAAAAAGAACTTTTAGGGGAAGGAAGTTAGATCCTCTTGCTGGCCATAGTGAAAGAAGCACTATATATACCCAGAGGTCCCTACAGTTCTCTCAGAACTCAGAAGTTTTGCAGTGCCTGGAGTAGTCACACTTGCAGCCCTCAGCATTCATTGTGCCTTTGGCACTCCTAATTTTCCACTGAATACTGAAGTTTCTCAGGTTTTTGGCTTTTCAATATGATAGAATTGAACCGAATTTATAACTGTGTGTTTTTGCCTTGCCATCAGGAAACTAGCTCATAAGCTTCAGAAACTACGTTGGACAAATTTAGTCTTATTTCCTATGTCTGATTTCTTGCAGCATGTTTGTACTCTTGAAAGGAGCCACTAAGGAGCAATCTTTCAAGATTGGTCAAGAAATTGCTGAAGCTGTAACAGCGACAAACCCCAAACCTGTTAAACTGAAGTTTGAAAAGGTAAAGGAAGAATGTTTTACTTCAAATGTGTTGAGTTGAAAGCGTTGTGAAGCGTTGTGAAGATCTTCCCCTGTATTCAGCACTGGTGAGGCCACACCTCGAGTACTGTGTCCAGTTTTGGGCCCCTCACTGCAAGAAAGATATTGAGGCCCTGGAACGTGTTCAAAGGAGGGCAACAAAGCTGGTGAGGGGTCTGGAACACAGGGCTTATGAGGAGAGGCTGAAGGAGCTGGGAATGTTCAGCCTGGAGAAGAGGAGGCTCAGGGGAGACCTCATTGCTCTCTATAACTTCCTGAAGGGAGGCTGTAGTGAGCTGGGGGTCGGCCTCTTCTCTCGTGTCATTAGTGATAGGACCAGGGGGAATGGCTTCAAGCTACGGCAGGGGAGATTCAGGCTGGACATGAGGAAGTATTACTTTTCAGAAAGGGTGGTCAGGACTGCCCAGGAAGGTGGTGGAGTCACCGAGCCTGGGGGTGTTCAAGGAAAGACTGGATGTTGTGTTGAGGGACATGGTTTAGTAGGAGCTATTGGGAATAGGTGAACGGTTGGACTGGATGATCTTTTAGGTCTTTTCCAACCTTGGTGATTCTATGATTCTATGATAAAAGATTTTTCTGGACTTCAACGTAATGAAATTATAAACAACAGTCGTGCACTGTACTGTTCTTGTGGGTGTGTTGCCAGCTCCTTCGTAATGCCGTAGTGATCTTGTCAGAAGAATGCTGCAGACTGAAAGCAAAGAGAGCTACTCCCACTTTCACATCTGGGTGCCTGGTGGCCTGTTGCACTGCCAGCACCAGACAGTTTGAAGTTCCCTTTTCATTAAGTTTTGGAAATGTCTCCCTCAGTTTGGTATTATATACATAGAAGGAAACAAACTCAGTTAGAGAGAATGTAAACCAACCCTTAAAGAGATTCCAGTGTATTAACTACTAACCAGATGTTTATTCTTCTGTCAGCTTTCACACACTTCAGGATAAGTCTGTGTTATACATATACATATAAAATGAGAATGACAAACATTCATTCAGTAGGCTTTTGGAAAAAGTACTGATGACAGTAAGCTTTTTATAGAAGAGCAAGGCAATGTGATACTAATTTTGGTGGAGGTTTATCCTGGGAAAGTCATTAGTGATCGGTTCAGATGTTCTTGAAATTCTTAATGTACAGACCAGATGCAAGAGGTTCAGTCAGAATTGTCAGCAAATTGACATTTTTCACTGAAAATACAGCAGAAAAAATATTAGCAAGAGAAGTCAGGATATCTGTGGAAGACAGAAACCTTTCCTCACTGACTGATGTACAGAGGCCTTTCCCACTTCTTTGAGGTAATTCTGTGTCATTAGTCTGAATAATGAGGTGTTGAGATACATTTGAATACATGTCTTAGTGCTTCACTTTATGTGTCCTGGGGCTCAAAATACTGAGTTTTCTTGTAGAGTGGCTTCCTAAGACAGGAAAATTCTCAATATACACAGACTCAAAGCTGGAGCATCTGGTAAAGAAGTGCCTCACATAGTCACCTATGTGCAGGGTCCTCTTCAGCCTGCTAAACTCACTGCTCCCTCTTATCAAGAGAGCCAGGAAGATGTGGGACAGTCCTAATAATACTGAGAAGCAAATACTCCCCATTCTTTCTTCTAAAACTGGTCAGTGAATACTGAGACAATTGAGAATGAAATCAGAGGTTACAGGGAATAGGTAAAAGAGACCTTAACCCTAAAAATCCATGTATAAGGAGACCAGTCTTAGGCATAGGCTTCAAAAAGGTGATGTTTGAGAACAGAAAGTTCGAACACCATTACTTCAGCAGAGAAAGGTTTCTGAAATAAAGTTCTTGTCTTTTGCATTAAGAATGCTGACTGCTGCAATCCAGAAAAGTGTAAGGATACGAAGATTATACTGTGTGTCAATTCTCTTTTTAAACATTCCAGGTCTACTTGCCATGTGTCCTACAAACTAAAAAGAGGTATGTGGGTTACATGTATGAATCACTGGACCAGAAGGACCCGGTATTTGATGCAAAAGGCATAGAGACTGTCCGAAGGGACTCCTGTCCTGCTGTTTCCAAGGTATAATACTTAGATATTTCTTCCTGAATAAAATCATAGTATTCTGTTATTTCATTGTACATTTATCCTTTCTCAGAGTTTCTGGTCTTTGTGAGCTGTCTGAGACTTTGTTTTTCTGGTATGAGTCATTTAAAAGACAAATTGAAGATCTTGTGCAGCATCACAAAGTCTTGTAGTTTCCACCTTAACTACTACCTTTTGGTCCTATAAAGCCCATAAAAAGGTTCACCTCCATGTAAGTTCTTCTGAAGACTGTCATTGATCCAATTCGCTTTACAGAGAAGTAACTCCACTCACTCCAAGGTGAGTGAGACAGATTTTTCTCTAAAGGGTGTTTGCTAAATGTCTCACCAACAAAAATCCAGTTCTGCTAAGAATTCATTTAAAGTAAAATTCCTTGCCTATTTATTTTAAGCTGTGAATTGGGATTTACAAAAGAAAAGACTCTTGTTCTTAATCAAGTCAAAACAAATGTATCCCAGTAAGAAAGGCAAGCACTTAGGAGGATTTACTTCCACTCTTCTTTTTAATCCCAATTTTTTTTTGTTCACTGAGGTGATCAGAAAACCTTAGAAAAGCATCTTAAATGGCAGGAAAAAAAAAAACATTCTCTTTCATACTCTGGAAAACTTCTGTAATTGCCAAAGCGATTCCACTGCCTGAGCACGGTGAAATTTCAGAGCAGACTGATAGAAATTGGGATTATATTGCTATCTTTGATATTTTCTAATATCCCAGAAATGTTGTTCTTAATCCTTATAGTTATAAATTCTGTTTCTGACAATAATATGTAGTGCTTTCCTGACAAAAAGAACAAATGTGAGAGCAGAATATGTGAATTGCAGGCTCTTATCTGTGTTAACCTGAGAAAAAAAAACTGTTCAGTAACGTGTTTATGAATGTCTTTGAGTGCAAGAGAGTGCGACCAGTTGTCATATTAACACTCTAGTTCACGACTGATACTTTTCCTAAACAGTATATTAATATTTGCATGTAATTGACTCCATTATTTGGAATTTCCTATTTTGAGTTAAAAAATAACCTTTCTCCTTGGTTTTAAAGATACTTGAGTGTTCTATCAAGCTGCTATTTGAAACACGTGACATAAGTCAGATCAAACAGTACGTGCAGAACCAATGCATGAAGTTACTGGAAGGAAAAGCCAGCATACAAGACTTCATCTTTGCAAAAGAGTACAGAGGTAGCTCTGCTTACAAGCCTGGATCCTGCGTACCAGCCCTGGAAATCACCAGGTAATGAAATGCAAAAGCACTAATAATAGATTTTTCCCTTGACCTTTGTACTACCTTAGTGACAGGTAGCAGAGAGACGTCTCCATCAGATGTTATTGCAGTAGTTGGCTCTGACTTTCTTCTGGATGTGAAGAGAGATCAGGAATCAGAAAGCCATTGCTTGTTCCTGGAAAAAGCCAGACAAATTCAAGAGTAAGGCCTCTTATCAAGACATCGACATGTAAAATGATGTGTTCACTGCTGTCAGCAGTAGTTCTTGTAAAAGGACATGATGAGCAGAAAGATTATTCACTCATGGATGTTACATATATATTTTAGAGCTTAAAACAACAATACTAATGTCTGATAGTGCTGTGAAATACAGTATGATTTTTCACTTTTTATAAAGTGCCTTTAGTACTGGAGTTGGTAATTCATCCAGTTGACATTGCCTATTTGTAATGAATTATGTGAACAAGCAAATTTTCCAGCTTTACCTTGCTAAACATAAAGTACCTTCTAATTAATTTGTGCTTTTTAAGTAAGCAAAACTTGTGTCCTGCAGTTGATGCTTTCTTCCAGTTGAACAATCCTTTGCTTTCTTGGTGCCTGAGCTCTTCTTAGTGCCATGGCTGCTGTTCTTCGTGAATATATTTCTTCAAGGAACTGGCAGTTTGAAAGCAACGTGCATGCAAATCCAAGTGACCTGAAAGAGGAGGTAGCATTAGGGTTCATATTCCAGCTTATAATACTCAGGTTTGGTCGTGACGCCTGCTAAAAATAAAACAGCTCGGTCCTGTGCTTAGTAATAGCTATCAGCTTCAGACTTCTGCAGAGCTACTAAAGGTATCAGCAGGTGTAGAGGTTTCCCTCGTTGTTTCCCTGGCTTGTACTTTGTCCCTGCGTGCACTACAGAATCTACTCTTAAACAGGAGAATGCTCGCCTACGACCGTCGCTCTGAACCGCGGGTTGGGGAGCGGGTGCCCTATGTCATTGTGTACGGCATGCCTGGGCTGCCCCTCATCCAGCTGGTGAGGCGGCCCGCCGAAGTGCTGCAGGACCCCAGCCTGAGGCTGAATGCCACCTACTACATCACCAAACAGATTCTGCCACCGCTGGCCAGGGTCTTCTCACTGATCGGCATAGACGTCTTCAGCTGGTATCATGAGCTGCCAAGGGTAAGCGTGTTTGAAAACAAATGGGATTGCAAGTGCGGTGCCTCTGTGCAGTGTTTGCTTTTATCGTGGTTTTTCACACAGTGAGGCCTCGATAGGTGACGTAGAAGTTGTTTACTTTGCAGGGCTGTGGTTTGATGCCCAGATGTGCAGGATTGAGTCTTAGACCTTGAGTGTGATTTTTTTCACTTAGCAAATCGATTTCTCCTTCCAGTCCTTTTGTTCAGGGCTGATGACATTGTCATTTTTTTACCACTTTCATAGCTCAAAATAATATTTTGCTGTAATAGCTTATTTTTAGAGGAATAGCTGTATATTTGTCTGCTTGGCTGTACTCACTGTCTCACGATAGTGGATATTGGAACTCTTGCTGTTCTAAGATGTTCTGAAGACTTTCTCTTTATGGTAGAGGTGGGAGTGCCCAAGCAGCAGTAACACTTTGTTAAAAACCTCTATCACCAGAAACGTGTAGCTGGTTGTTTCCAGGCTTGCAGCCACTGGTGGTGCAGCCAGGGCATCTTAGGCATGTAACAGGGCAGCACCTGCAGGTGACCAGTGCAGGAGCAGAGTCTGGGACCTTAGCAGGTGACTGAGGATGTCGTGGTTGCTGTTTTTCTCTTTTCTCACGAGCTTCCCAGCGAATCAAGTCACAGCAGGAGTGGGCCCCGTTCAGCGCCTCACTTCGGGCCAGTGCTGTGCTTATGTGTTCACATTCATAATTTGCATATTAACCCACACCCCAGAGGCTGTTACTTCTATTCTCCTTGAAAAAGAAGAATCTCTGTACTGTAGAAAGAAAGCAAGCTGCTCTCTTGGAAGTTGCTGCCCTCTTAATTTTTGTTTCATTAAATTTTATTAACAGATTCAGAAAACTGCCTCCACTGCCCGCAGTGAGCTGGAAGGACGGAAAGGCACCATCTCGCAGTATTTCACGACCTTACACTGTCCCGTGTGTGATGAACTGACCCAGTACGGGATCTGTACCAAGTGCAGAAGCCAGCCACAGCATGTGGCAGTGATTCTCAACCAAGAAATCCGAGAGCTGGAGCGCAAGCAAGACCAGCTGGTCAAGGTAGGGCTACAGCGCTGTCAGCCAGCTGCCAGCTGTGGGCAAAGGCTGGAGCTCCAAAGCAGTCATTGAATGCCCTCAGTAGAAAGGAAGTGCAGTCCTTGTCTTAAATGTGTTACAACTCATTTGCTTTTCCCACTGCTCTAAAAGGCAACTGCTCTAAAACAGCAACTGCTGTTCTCCTTAGCTTTGCATGAGACTGAAGCCAAAGAGGTGGAAACAGAACAAAAGATGCTTTTCTTCTATTTCTTTTTAAGAGTATCTTAGATGGTTTTTAGATTCCTTTTTACAGTGATGGTGATAAAAACCATGTTGAAACACACACCTTTTGTTCTAACGTAAGTGATGATGTTCCATTTACAAAAAAAGCTCCAGTCCTAGAAAAAATTATTTGTGTGCATAATATGGCTGTGTTCTGAGTTTTTTGTTACTTTTCCTCGTCAGAAATTTCCCACACTTTTTTTTCCCTTGAGTTAGAAGTCCATAAAGAGTGTCACTGGCTAGCTATGCTCACAGCTAGGTGCCTGCAAAGCACCATGCCTCTCCTCTAAGAGTCATAAGTGTGCTCTTGACTAATTTTTGTACTGTAGTATTTTAAAATTATTTTGCTGTTAAAATCAATTTTTGGCACTGGTTTGTGAACCAGCTTAATGACTTGGTGAATTGCAGGGATATTAATAAATGTTCCTGTAGTGATTAGCTACAGTCCCATGGGGCTTTCTTCCTAGAAAACCAGGAAACCATTATAATTCACAATTCCTAAATACTACACTAAGTTGTGGACTTACTTATGTTTTCATGCTGTATTTTGCAATGGTGGCCCTGATCTGCATTATAGTGACAGTGAAGGAACAAGGTACACATTCTGCAGTTTTCCTGTGGTACTTTCACATTGTTTTTGTCCTGGAATAAGTGAAAACTGGGCCCAGCCCACCATTAGAATCATGAAGTGGCTTTGATCAGAATGCCCTTGTGTCATTGCAGCAGGTCAGCAAGGGCTGGGGTCCAGTTCTGGTCAGTATTTGATGACTTAAACCATCAGCAAGAGCTGTGTTCTCTGCTAATCTGAAGCTTTGTCTGTCCCTCACAGCTGAAATGCATGGCCCTCCTGGAATGTAAACATGCCAGCGCTAGCAGAACATTGATATACAGGTTTAATCACACATGGCTTAAAAATTAGCTGCCTGAATTAAGGCTGTAGACTTCTTCACTATACACAAACTGAACTAAGAAAGCACCTTGCTTCAGTTTGGTCTTCAGAGACCGAAGGAAAGTACAGGAACTGCTGTTAACAGCAAAGGAAAGGAGTTTGTAGATATGACATTTCATTTCTGGTTCCAAGTGGTAGGCAGGGTCAAAATTCTTATGGAACCACGAGTGGCTCTTCAGAGTTTTTGGAAAAATTGTTGGGGGCTGGCTTAGTACTGGGAAGAATCAAAAAAAAAAGAAAAGGAAAGCAGGGGAAGTCTCCTGAAAACAGATCCATTTGTGCTCTCTGGAAACAGCTTTGGAAAAGCTCTGCCTACTGCTATTTATTTAATCAGGTACCTCATGGTAAAAATCCTTGAAAGCAGCATTGGCTACATTAATGAGCTGTTCTGCCTGCATGCTCTGACTTGCAAAGTAAAAGCTCTCATTGAAGTTTATCTGGAAATAAGTGGCTTATTAGTGAAGTTCCGTTCCTGCATAGAGAATAACTGTGGAGTTTTGTCTTGTTTCACCTGGAAACTTTTATCCAGGGTACATTTAACATGCGTATAACAGGCTGCTCTGCTTGAATCCCTCAGCTGCTCGGGTTCTTTTCCCAGGTGCCATCACACAGGGGCAGAGCAGAAATAGCAGCTTGGTTGGAAGGGCTGTAAGCCAAGCTGTGCTGTCAGGCTGTGCCCCTGCCCAGTTCCAGGGGCTGCCAGCTGCCCGCCAGGGACTGGCATCAAAGTCAGCACTTGGCAAGGGCGGGAGAGGCTGCAGCAGAGCGGAGCTTCTCAGGTCCCTCTGTGCTGAGATCTTGCTGATGGCTGCCTGCAGGGCCCGGTCTGCTCTGCCAGTAAGGCGTAAATCACCGACATCTCTACATCCTCGATGCTTTGAGGTAAGCTTAAGCAATCTGTTCTGCTTTTTTGTGCCATCTAGATATGCAAGAACTGTACAGGCTGCTTCGACCGACAGATCCCGTGCGTCTCCCTGAACTGCCCAGTGCTTTTCAAGCTCTCCCGAGTGAGCAGAGAACTATCGAAGGCGCCGTACCTCCGCCAGCTCCTCGACCAGTTCTGAATGATCTGTTACGGGACTCCAGGTGCTATTTTGTTTCAGTGTTTACCACACTAGGACTATTGTGCATGGTGCTTTTTCAACTCATCTAGTCCAGGATTTCCATTTTAACTGTCGGGTTTATTATCTGAGGAATAAAACGAACGCTTATCCTAACTAAATTAAAGAAATGCATTTGTTGATCTATGAATAGCTCACTTTTTAAGATGTACAAATTCCTTCTTCCTTTCATGTTTCTAACATACTGTTTTATAATGCTGATGTTGAAATAGCTGTGTGTAACATCCTGTAAATCCATTGCCGAGTAGAAGTCAAGTTTACTTCCTGGAGGAAGGAGCACTGAAACCTCTCGAAACGATAAATCCATTTGTGTGTGTTCTTGGACTGTCAGTATCAAGACGTGTTATTCTATATTATCCATTCACTTTATAATTTTGTCTGCGAAATATTTTGTAAATACACTTTTTTACTTTTCAAACAACTGAGTAAAATAATGTGCAATGACTTTTATACAGATAATTTTAAAGTTGGTTGGTATATCTCCTCCTCAGTTCTGCTTGATTCTGAGTAGATTGTTATTTTGATCAGACTGTGCAAACAAACAGTAGTACCATGTGTAGCATTTTGAAACATTATTTTCTAAAAATCGCTGTCTTGCTTTAGCTATTAATGGGGCATTGTGAGGAACTGTGCAAAGACATTTTTGTTACAAACCTGTGGGACTGTTGCAATACTTTAAATATAAAATTTTATTCCATTTTTGCTTGTTTTGTATAGACATTTCTATTGCTTCTAAATATGCTTAAAATATTTTCTTTCCTTACGTACTGTACAGTTAAATCTTATTTGCCACCATCTTGACAAAATGTGTATTTAGAATATTTGTATAACTGTATAAAATGGAAAAGGAATTATGTGGTCAGTGCATTGTTTTCTAAACTGGAAATCATTTTGTTTTAGAAGTTAATAATGGAAACCATATTAAAGTTGAATAAAATGATATGGTACAAATCTGCACGCTTCCTCCTTCTAACACTCAGTTGCCATTGGTTCCCTCACTAGGTGCAGATACAGCGCCGATGCAATAGGAATGCACAGGGCAGTTTCCAGCCTAAGCTTTGGGATGTAAAACTTCAGTTTCTGGAGGCCTTCTCCAAAGAGGATAAAACATTCCTGTTGTTTTCCATTAGCCCAAACAGGGTAAGCTTTACATTTGCAAGTCCAGAGTAGCTTTTAAAAATAGAACAAAACTTTATTTACATAAGGGAACCTGAGTGCCTCCTCCCATTAAGAATTTATTACATTCAAGGTACAAGTCCATGTTATAAATCCCACATTATACAGTACTGTATAAACCCACCACAAGCAAAATAAAAATGATGAATATATAATAGAACATATCCAGATTGCTATGAGCTTTTATGGAAAGGAACCAAAAACCCACCAAGGCACAAACTGTCGCCCACTCCACATTCCAGCACTGAAGGGTCATTTACAGAGCAGCAGTGCAAGCACCAGCAGTAACTCCTTAGTACCTGCAGTACAATCCAGCCTTTGGGAATGAGTCAGGGCTAAATACAAATATTGTTTGACATTTAACTGTCAGAATTTACCTTTAATGCTGGAGGAAATGGGAGCATGACCATCCTCAATGCAGTCCTGCTTTTGCAGGCAAAAGTGTGAATGACAGGACATTCAGCCATCTCACCACAGCACCAGGATGACTTTCTGGCATAAACAAGGCAGTGGTGATAACCATAAACAACACTTAAGAAGTCCTTCCCAGAGCTTAAACACTGCGTTTAGCCTTAACTTAAAAAGACACTGTAAATAGCTCCTCATGTACATGCCAAGAACTGATTCACTTTGGGAATTTAAATATATGAAAAGTAATATTCATTTTCTAAAACAGGTCTTGAGGAACACCAAAAATCCAATCAATTAGGAAAGCAACAGCCCTGAGCATCGAGGACATTTAGAGTTGCCACGAGCTGGGCTCAGCATTGCAAAGGTCCTAGGTCTGCTTTCATCTTAAATTGCATTCAACATTTTGTTTTCATTAAGGGGCACCCACTGATTCTAGACACACATGTTCAGGGGAGATGAGCACAAGCTCTGTATGTATGTGCTATTCAAGTTTGAGGCCTAAGCTAAACTAAGACACCGAGAGCTTTCAGTCCTGGCAAAGGCAACTCACAGTTCTGCAGTCATCCAGGCAAAGGCTTCTGGGTGTTGCTCCAACACAGTGTTACACACTGCCACTCAGCTGCTAGTCATGGGTTTTAGTTTGGGCAGCATTTCTCCATTCTCCATGATGACTTTAGTCAGAAACACAAATAAGCATGCACCTACCTACCTATCAGTGTATGGAGCTATTCACATACATATAATAAACGTACATACAGATGGCTCAAAGACATTAAAGCACATTTCTCAATAGGCCTTAATTTTCTGTACTTGATTATGTAAAACTTGTTAACTATCCCTGAGAACAGAGCATTCTAATTTGAAATTTATTCAGAAATTAGTGTACAAATTGCAAGTTGTTTTTAAAATCTGCTTGCTTTCAGGCAAGCTTCTTAAACTAATTTTTTTCTGACGACATGATCTCAGGTATGGGAGACTCTCTTAAAATAACTGAAGATTCCCATCAGCAGAAGCCTCCATTGTTCTATTTTTTAAATTGCTAATTACAGATACTTCTACTTCAGATGGAAAACAGCCAGAAGTTTGCTGCTTTGGTGCATAACCCAGCTGGGACACTCTTTGTGCCCTGCATTCATTCATTGTGCAAACACACATCAGGAGTCGCTCCGTTGGTTCAGGCCAAACCCATGGACGGCTCTTGCAGCAGGGAGCTGCCCCACACCTCCTGGGTGCCTGATATTGTTTGCCCTGCACTGAGCCCTTCTGCCAGAGGATACCTGTGACCCCCTGGGGGCAAAGTACATCCCATAAAAGCAGAGCAGAAGCACAAGCTCCTCCTCTCCCCATAAAACCAACAGGATTTGCCCGTGCTGTCAGATACCACTCCCTATTTTCCAAATATACAGCAGTTAGTTACTGCAGAGTGCAGGAGGGAAGAGAGAAAAAGAAAACTATCAGAAATCCAGGCGTAATCTGTCATTCTCTCTGCCAGGACATTTCTTTTGTGACTATTACATAAAACTAACTGAATGCATAAGGCCATACAGACCTACTTCTGTTGATCAAATGCTGCCACATGTAGCCAGAACAGGATTAGGGCAGATGTTAAGAAATATTTACAAAAGCTCTAAGCAAAGAAGAAAACCTCTTGTGTAGCAGGTGGAGAGAATCCATATGTTAAAGTGCAGGTTCATGCATTGCATTGGAACTGTGCATAAATACACACGTAGAAAGAAGAATCAGGCAAACAGGCAATGGCATTTAAATGCCTACAGCAGCAGGACAAGGAGGCCCTTCAACACTGCAGGAGGAAAAAAAAGAGAAAACCGAAAAAAAAACCCAACACATTTTCACTACAAATGGATTCATCTTTCTTACTACCTTTTCAGGAGAAAGGAAAAAGCCCTTAGGTTCCAGGTTAAACACACAGTGGGACAGGAGAAAGAACAAAAACAACTAAAACACACACTAAACATCCACAGTTCTGTGCTATGTTACACTAAGAGCTCTTCCTTTTGTCAGCATTAAACCTCTTAGCAAAAAAAACAATAATAGTGCAAACAACAACAAAACCCAAACATCACAGAAGACCAACCCACATTTTGACCACACAGCTTCAAAAAACAGCAACCTATTAATTTTTGGTTTTCAAGTAGACGTGTTGCAGAACTACTGCTTCAGGCTTTGCCATTAGCTGCTGCCTCTTGGTTCTCACTGGGAAGGACTTGGTGACACAACCAGACCTGAGGGCTTCCCTCCTTCCCCCGGAGCAATGAATCTGAGCAAACAAACCACAGCTTCTCCACAAGGAGGCACCTGCTGTGTGTCATCGCCGAAGGAAAGAAAAGCCAAAGGGCAGCACCCAAGTAGCAGGGAGCCAGCAGGCACACTGTACGACCGGACGGGATTCTGTGTCTCATCAATAATTCCACCTCATTCCCAAATCGCTGCTGTGGAAAAACCTTGGCACAGGAAGCCCAGAGAAGTTGTTAAACCTTTCGACTGACCCGGCTTACGCCATCATGGCCCTGTGTCATTAACACAATTGTATCTCACATATCACTGAATATTCTTCATACATTTGAAGCTTTCAATGGTAGTGCAGTAATTCAAATCACAAGTACAATCACAGGTACTTAAAGTATTTAGGTTTGTCACCACTGGTTAACGAGTAATCAGAGTTAAGCCGCACAGCAGATAAATGACACTCTTTGTTCTCATTCCCATATACCACCATTAAGTGACCCAAATTAATCTTTCATTCTGTCCTGTCTTAGTGACAGAATCAGAAGAGTGTGTGACTGGCCATCAGGATATCCCACTTACATCACCTGAAATTCAACTTCTTGATTCCCTGGTTTGTCACACACCAACCCCCAATGCAGTAGAAATATTTCACGAGCTAAGAAAGTTCAGCACCACAGGCAAGAGATTTCTGATGAAAACCTTTTGTGACCAAGGAGCTCAGAACAGAACCCTTCACCCACCTCCAAGAAACCAAGTGGTCTGAGCAGCTTCTTCCCAGCTAGCTCACATCACAGCATAAATGACTTAAATGCATGCCTGACGTTTAGAAAATCTCTCATGTTTTAGCATCTTCAGTGTAGTCTACAAATTGTATCACATTACCACATTCACATCATTGTGGACTTTCTCTGGGATACATCGCTGCAGACCCAAACTGAGGAAGGAGGAAGGACGGGCAAAGGTGGAAACCTCCTTCTTACTCTGAGAAGATCCTTGAACCACTTCATGAGAACAGCTACAATTCCATCGCGTTTTAGTTAAAAACCCAGAGAGTCAGCTTTTACTCTAATCGTTCTTCTCCCGGTCAGCATTCATGTTTTTTCTCCCAGGGGAGCCGCCAGCTGCCACTGCAGAATCACCCTCAGCATCACCTGGATGTGGCTGGAGGGAGGCTTCTGACGGGGAGCTCCCCGCTACCTTAAGAGAGGTCTCTACCACAGAGTTTCTCAGGGTATCGTTCATTTCTATTACCTCAAAGTCTGCTTCATTCCACTCTCCTCCATCCTCCTCATCCTCTTCATCTTCGTTAAGCCCCGAACTGGACAACAAAGCCTTCCTGTCCTCGCTTTCGCTCATCTCTCTCAAGCTCTCTCCAGGAGCGGTGGCCAATTTGTACATCACCGGAAACAGCACGGCCGTCATTGCCGAAGTTCCCAGAGCGGTGTACATGACCACGGGAACGTGGTGAAACCTCCCCTGCAGGTACCCGACCACTGCAGGAATGCACATCTCCCCCAGAGCAGCACCAACCACGAAGAGAGAGGCTGACTTCCCCTGGATGACCGTGTACTGCTCGATCCAGGAAATGCCGCTGGGGAAGATGGTGGCCATGGAGGCTCCGTACACCGCAGTTCCAGCCCACAGCGAAATTGGGTAGTGTGCAAAGAAAGCCAAGGAGGAAGAGGAGACGGCAGAGCCAATGAGGCTCAGCACAATCATAGTGCCAGGGTATAAGCAAGCAGCACAAAATACTGACACGGCTCTACAAACAGCAAACGCGCCCCAGAAGACAGAATTCAACGCGGCTGCTTCATTTTCTTTCATCTCAGCAAAGACCTTTGCGTAAGTAAATATGTAAGAGCCGTAAGTAACCTCCGCTCCCACGTAGCAGAGGAAGAACAGGAAAAGGAGAATAATGAGGGCATGGTGGTATTTGGCAACCTTGCATTTCTGCACAGAAGCCTTTGATTTGTCTCGAACCGAGCTGCTCTTTGAATACAAAATAAAAAAGAAGAAGGAAACAAACAGCAGATAGGTCCCTATGACAATGTAGGACCACAAGAAATCAGCACCAAGATGGTGTTTCAGCGCTAGTGCAGCTGACGCTGTTGATACGGGGCTCAGAACAGACTGGCTTGCATTTTCACCTGCCTGAAGGTCTCTGGGTTCGGAACTCCCCATTGCCATCTTAGCCAGAATTGGAGCCACAAATGCACCCATGGCAAAACTGAAGTGTAAGGCCTGCAAATGCGGTCCGGCCTCTGTTCCCCATGTGTTCAGTGCAAGAACATTGCCACCTGCAGATGGGAGAGAGAAGGAATCATTAGTTTCAACCTCACACCAGGTATTGTTTTAAAAATAGCAATTATGTTATGAATTCAATTCGCAACAACAGCAGTTTTAATGAATACAACGTGCAAAACTGTGGTCAAGTGTAATTGTGCATTTGAGAACCTTAATCCCATGTGATTAGCTGTAAGGTAGGATGGCATTCACAGCAAGTAAAAATGGCTTAATCCAACAACAGTTGCCCCTATCTGGCCATCTCTCTGTCTGTGCCCTGTTATGACTGATGCGATGAGTCTGGCACGGCAGGCCATTCCTCTCTGGAGGCTGTAAACTGAAGATTTTTCAGCACATTGTGCAGCCTCAGGTAGCACCACTGCCACCTTAACAGATCAGCAGTCCATCATTTGCAGCAGCTTAAGACCTTTTTGTTTTCTGCTTCTCCTTTTCCTAAGTTTCAAAAGCAAAATTGACAGCGCTATGAATCAGCTTCTCACTACACAACTTCCCAGGAAACACCACAAATTGCTCACACCTTGCAGGCAGGGCCCACGCCAGCAGTGTTCAAATGGCTCACTGCATTTGCAGAAGCAGAAAGATTTACAGCAACGTTGCTGCAGAAGCCAAACTGCAGCACCCTCAGACCAACAACGGTGCTAGAAAATAAGACCTGAGAGAGGCATCCGTAAACCGCTCCTGAGGAGAGTGCAGGAAAATAAGGACAGAAATCAAGTCCCACCCCTGCCACCCATCTCTAACACAGCTCCATTACATCACTGCCATGGTCTTGGTCCCTCCTGCTCCTGCTGGGAACAGGAGTCCCAAAGCTGAATAAATTTTCCCTGAAAGCCCACAGGGCTGTCCCATACGAAAAATTTTGAAGCCAAAGGCCAGGTACAGTGATCCTACCAGAAGCTACAAATACACCTCTGCACTCACATCCTTCTTTTTGCTGTGCAAAACCACCTTTTTTTTTTTTTTTGCAACAAGGTCCCCCAACAGGCTTTCTCTAACATTGACAGAGCCCTCTCAAACTGAACGCAGCCACGACCAATGGTTCCCATGAAGCCATCGTTCCACTGCGCTGCCCACCAGCCACACCATTCCAACCAACCCAGGCTGGATACTTCAGAGGTGTTTGGACAGAGAGACCTGAAATGCCCGCAGCAGCAGACTGCGCTGCCTCAGGCATGCCCAAAGAACTGATTTCTGTGAGAAGTTCCTCCCTGTACTCCTGGTATAACCAACCCTTCCAGCCACACCAGTGGACTTCTGCTTTGCAAATTCATCCTGCTCAGCATCTCCCTCCAGTAAGGAGCCTCTACTAGGAAACTTTATAAGCACAGGTGTTTGTTTATATTTGTTCCATATTTAAGTGAGGCTGGCCAAGGGCAGCACACGTGCCTTAATTCAGGGAGACTGATGACATAGCTCTGTAAGCCGATGATGGTAGAATATATCTGCTGTGAATCCCCAAACTTGGCCCTTCCAAGCTGAGGCCACCAGCTCTCCCATAACACCACTGGCAGAACCTTCCTCTCAAACACCCAGAGTTGCATAGTACTAACCTAGTTCCATCTGACAAACCAGTTACTAATGAACAATAACCCAACTAGCTTCCCACAGAGGAGTAAATTCTAAGAGAAACAATGTCTAAAGAGCACATGGCATTTTTTTTAAGCCTATAACTACCCACCAAAATGCATATTGATCTGCTCAGGGAAACAAAGGTTATCCAGCTCTCTCATATAGAAGCACTTTTACAAACACAAATAGCAAAGCCTCAGGACCAGAATAACCCACCAGGCATCCTGGCCAGATAAAACAGCTCCTCTCTTCTAATTCAACTGTGCTCAGTGAAACAGGCCAAAGTCACTTCTATACAGCTGTTTACAAAGCAGGACAGTGATAGGACAAGGGGGAATGGTTTTAAACCGAGACAGGGAGGTTTAGGTAAGATATTAGGAAGAAGTTTTCCACACAGAGGGTGGTGAGGCACTGGAACAGGTTGCCCAAGGAGGCTGTGGATGCCCCATCCCTGGAGGCATTCAAGGCCAGGCTGGATGTGGCTCTGGGCAGCCTGGTCTGCTGGCTGGTGAGCCTGCACATAGCAGGGGGTTGAAACTAGATGATCATTGAGGTCCTTTTCAACCCAGGCCATTCTATGATTCTGTGATTCTCAGCAGAACTGTCACCTGCGGGTTTCCAGTTCATTCAGTGGAGGAACCACTGGAGCAGGCTGCCACTCACCTGTGTCAAGAACTCCCATGGCAGCACCGATGAGCGACATCAAGGCAGTCAGCAGCAGGGACCTCTTACACCATGGTATGGCAAAAAGACCACCTGTGGTTCCAAGCATGGATAAGGCTGAAAAAACAAACAAATAAAACACAAATACTGCAGTTACCACTTCAATTGCAAACATATAGCAAACTAAGAAATAAAAATACATTTATCATTACTCAAGTTACAGATAACCCTAATACATGCTGTAACCTCATTACCTAAATATGTGAATAGCAGAGGCAGCCAGAAAATTCAACAGGATGATTTTGGAAGAAATGATTTTAGTGAGAATGAGATGTTTCATTTTTCATTTTGCTAAGGCTTAATTTGCAAATAGGGCACCATCTGCTGCTAAGTACTTAGTATGCCAATTATCCCCAAGAAGCATTTTTTCTGCAAACTTTCGAGTTAAAAGCATTATTTTAACACAAAAGAAATAGAAAATGGTTTGAGCAAAGTGACATTTTTATTGAGAACTACAGATCATTATATTTGGCCCCACTTCAAAACCACTACACTCCTAAAATCCTGTGAAGTGAGGCTCCCTACTGGCTAAGAGGCACTCTGTATAAAAATGCTGACTCTCATTTTTATTTTTTTCTCAGATCAGCAGTGTCTTCCAAGTGATTTCTACAGTCTTCAGATGCAGAACTACAAGGTTTCTCGCCATAAATTTAGCAACAATTTCCAAAAGAAAAGAAAAAAAAAAACGAAGAGCCCAAGAACTTCACTGAGATACCTGATATTCCTGCCCTGGTGTAACCTGCAAGGGAAGCACAGTGAGCTGCACAGGAAAAAGGCTACAGAGGGGAGGTGCTAAATACAGCTTCCCCAAGGCGTCTGTCAGAGCACAAAGTGGCTCCTCAGCCAGTTTTCAGCTGTCCGCTCCTAATTTTCACCTGAAGACCAGCGCTCAAAAGCTTCCTTGACTGAAGCATTAAAGATCTGCACAGCAGCAGAGTTTCAACAGCTGGAAGGTGGGAGCCTTTACCCTCAGTCAGCCCTCAGATTGACAGAAACATGAGGCAGTTCAGTAGTTTGGATTGTGTTTCTGCCCTAAGTGCCATCAAATTGGAAAGAATTTGGAGACAAAATGTATTTTTCAAGCATTACTGACAGAGAGCTATCCTGTGACATATCAGAAAGACAAGCAAATCCTAAACTGCTTCAAGTTCACACTGACTTTCAGGGGTGTATTACTTTCATCATAGGAGGTAAAGTCTCAGATGTCAGATATAATCCACTCTGCCCTTGCCAGATACACATGGATCAGCAAGCTGAAGGGAAGGCACTTTACATGTGACCTGGAGCAGAGAATAAAGAACAGGGAAGAGGATAATAAAGCTGCAAGATATGTATAACAAGAGCAAATTAAAGGAGCTGGTCTGGAGAGGGGAAGGCAGGGAGAGGAGAAAAACAGACATTGTATTACGTGACTGCACATGGCAGCAGGAGATAGGCCAGTGGGATAAGGAGAGAGTGGTTCAAACACAAGCAATGGAAAACTATTCTCAAAATGAGCCCTGTGAGTAAAGTTCTGTGCTCGGAGTTGTATGAATCCACTCAGATAAAGGAAGGAAGGGATGAAGAGATGGAGGAGCAGGAGGGGAAGGGTTAGGAAAGGGATGAGCACCGCTGCTGGCAGCTGTACGGCCCTGCTGTGCCAGCACAGGTCTGAGCGCAGGAGGAAATCCACATGTGTACAGGAAACCACCAGGACCATAACCACTGCTCCTACAGAGCCCAAACACCGCCACAGGTAGGCAGCAACCAGCAGCATATTTCCAAACTCACAGACAGGACACAAAGTTTTCCACTTTAACTAAATTGTAATTGGATTAAGGCTGCCCAGCCACAGCCTCAGTGCCTCTGTGCAGCAAGGACAAACAGTTCAGCTGAGCTTTAACGAAGGCAATAGTCTGACACTGCTTCTCCCACACAGCCATGCAAGTAAAAAGCCAAGCCAGTCCCACCTGCCTCATCTGCATACTTTCTAAAGCCCCACAACACAGGGCCGCGCGCTGCAAGAGTGCGACCTGTGGGATTACAGAGAAGAGCAGCCCAAGGGGCACGGGCCGCACTTCCACCTCCCGTTCTCCAGCCGCAAGGCACAGCGGAGCCGAGCGGAGCCCCGGTGGCGCTCGCTGCCCGCGGCCGCCCCCCGAGCCGCGCTCACCGAGCAGGAGGTGCGCGTTGACGTGGTCGAAGAGGATCCCGCCGAGCACGGAGCCGCCCAGGTAGCCCAGCGAGCGGCCCACGAAGATGTAGTAGATGTCGGTGACGTTCTTGTGCACGTTGTCGGCCAGGTTCTGGAAGGTCGGTCCCAGCACGGCGATGCTCGTGCCCTGCAAAACAATGCCGAGGGCTGCATCGCCGGGCCGGGCCCCTCTAACCCGCCCAGCCGGCGTCACTCACCAGCCCCAGGAAGGCCGCGCACAGCGCCGCGGAGATGCACCACCGCAGCGCCGCTCCCTCCCCGCACCGCCGCCCGCCGACCACGGCCACCTCCTCGTGCGGCGCGGCGGAGAGGCGCGGTCCAGGTCCCGGGCCGGGCCCCGCCGCCGCCTGCCCCGGGCCGGCGAAGCGGACGTGCTTCTTGCGCTCGGCGCCGGCCATGGCTTCTAGCGGCGCGGCCGGCACGCACCGCCGCTCGGGCCCTTGGGGAACCCGGAACCGCAAGCCCCGCCCCGGCAGCTCGAGGCGCGGCGGAAGCCTACAGCTCCCGGCGGGCTCTGCGGCGCGCGGCCCCAGCCGGGCCCGTTCCCATGGAGACAGCGCTCCGCTAGGCGTACAAAATGGCGCCCGAGGCGCGAGGCGACTTCGCCTAGAGAGGGCGGGCCAGGCTCCGGTACGGGCGGGGTGCGCTGAGACACGGCAGCGGGCGGGCGGGCCTGGGGTCTGCGGAGAGAAAAGGCTGAGGAGGGGCCTGATGGCGACTGCAGCTCCTCGCAGGGAGCGGAGGGCAGCGCCGAGCTCTGCTCTGTGTGACAGCGACGCGGCCCGAGGGAACGGCGTGGAGCTGCGTCAGGGGAGGGGCAGTGGGGTTACGGACAGGGTCTGCAGCACGGGGCGTGGAGCGGGATGCACGGGGCAGCGAGCCCTGAGTGCCCGAGTTCAAGGAGAGCTGGAATGCTGCGTGGCAGCTACAAACAGTGGCTATAAATTCTCTCTCTGCTTATCTCTGCTGCCTAAGAAAAATGCAGTCTGTCTTTTCCAAGAACACTTAGCTGCGCTATCTCTGTGCCTGTAACGTATTTGCAACCTCTGTGACCATCTGCAGCCTCTGGCAATTTTTTTAAAGGCTGTTATTACTGCACTTGCACAACCCAATTATGCAGTACTGCTCTAATTATATTCAGGAGTCAAACAGGAGAGTCCTTATGAAAGCACGAGTTCCCTTTTCTTATCGAGCACCATTTACGATCTTCCAGGGAAAGCTGTACTTCTTGTTACTGACTGATCCAATTTATGGTCCTTTATCTCCAAGTCAGTGTCAGTGACACCCAAAGGTTTCTTCGGTGCTTATCAGAAGGCTGCAAAAGCTCTTCCTCCAGAAGGTCAGCCTGTGTGCCTGGCATTAATCATACACACATCCCTCTCTGTTGCTGGTGCTCCGATGAGCTGCAGTCTCTAAGAGCTCCTTGCTGACGTACAAGCAAAGTAAAGAAGAAATGGTGCAAAACTTAAGTATTTCCTCTGATCTTACTCAGGAGCTGGAAAGCAACAGAAGTGTAGTAATTAAACTTCTAAATAAGTTTAAAAAAAAAAAAAAAAAGCAGCTTGTAATTCATTAGTAACTTTTCTTATAAAAGTTTGGTGTTGTTTTTTTTTAGTGCTCAGTCTGCCTCTCCTGGATAAACAAAAGCAAGATCTTGGATCATTTGAAGACATAAAGCTTTGCCTTACTGATCAAAGGTCACTGGCATTATTGCTGTTTGTAAAGCACGGGAGAGCTGCGACTCGTGCTTGCATACTCTCAGCATGTAACTCCATACAAACCTGACAGAGTGCAGCTACACCACGCTTTTACAGCTCTCTTTATACCCAAGGAGCATAATGAGCAGTGAATGCAGCAGAGGGCTGCTTTTGGTGTTTTTGAAGAACTTTTTGGTTTTTGTTTTTTGGTTTTTTTTTTAACAGACTTTCTCTAGAATGAATTTGATCTGCTCTCACTGTGCTGTTTTTATGCACTGGGTCAGGCAAAACAGTTGCATATTTATTTATTTTTAAACTATGCTGTAACTGATAACAAGCTCTGAAGACAACTTAGGACAAGAGATCTCTTTGTCTGCTGTGGTGAATGTGCCCTGTCTTGCCTGGATTGCACCAAGGTGCACACACATGCACGTAGGGTCTCTCTTCGTGGCTTACATTAAGATGTCTGTGTAAATCTGCTCTTCTTGTTCCGAGCAGCTCATGGGTTTTTTGAAGCACTTTGTAGGTAGGTGGTATTTGGAACGTACAGGAGAACACTGGAAAATGTGCAAAAGTATTTGTAATGTATTCCATAAGGAGACTTCTGCAGAGAAGTGTGGTGGTGTGTTTTGTACTTACAAAGAGGTTCTGTGCACAGCGACACTTGGGCTCCTAGGGAAAGGTTTCAAGCATCTTTTTTTTTCAGATTTTCATCTGACATACAAGTAGCCTGGAGAATAAGCCCAGAATGAATAGGAATGTTTTCCCAATAGCATCAGCTTTGTTACTGAAAGAAAAGGAAATATTTGGCGCTGCTACAAAAGGAAGGCGAGTGAACTCCTGTGATGTACTGGAGCTGTCAATGAGGAAACACCTCGTGCTGCCAAGGTGAGTTGAGGTGAAAGTGGTGGCAGGCCAGGACGTGATCAAAGGCCCTCTGAATTGCACTGGCAGTTCTTGGAGCTAAACGTACCCATTTATTTATTTATTTAAACGTCACCAGTTTGTTCTACCCCTTTCCCTCCCTTCTTCAATTTTGCTTCTTCCTGTTGTGAATGTGACAGTTTAGCAAAGCTTGACATTAAAACCCCGGCATGTAAAATGCAGCAGACAGAATTTTATGAAGCATGCCCAGCTGGAAGGTGGTAGTTCAGGTTTATAAGGCCCTGGTTTCAAATTGGAGTGTCGGTGCCATTAGAAAAAAGTGCACTGCACTGAATACTGATATAGGAGCGGTCAGATCGCACTGGTAAGGAAAGCTGCAGGCATGGACTTTAATACAAAAGGCTGCAGCTGAGATTCAGTATCAAAATGTAACACAATTCCTTTAAAACACAGAATTCCTTTTAAAAAATTAAAGGTTGTGCGGGGAAAACGGGATTGAAAAATGATACACACAGTAACAAATGGGGCACTTAAGAACTACCATCTTTATTCAGGGCAATTTGAGGTTGGTCACAATTGTTATAGCACCATGAAAGACATCAGACAGTGGTTTTTTTTCGCTTTCAACCTTTCTAACAATGCAAAATCTTAAAGAATGGAGTTAAGGCTGGCAAATTGTGCATCTTTTCACACCCAAAACAACAAACAAAAGAGGAGGTCTATAAAGACAGCGAAACACAACAGTGTTACCAGTATTAGCACACATTTCAGTATAAAATCACTCAACACACAGTTCTGAAACATTTAAAATGTTGACACAATATATAGAAAAGGCTAAAAGGCATACTGAAAATATGCCAGCGTTAAAATACGCTCACTGTCTGGAACTGTAGTGGCGCTATGCTTGTCAACAGAGATGTGTAAGTGGAATTATTTTCTCAGTCACGTCCAAGTGCTGCAGCTCCTGTGCTTAAATGCAGACTGTGTACACCCCAGCCAAACTACACGGCGTTACCTACGTGCACACATACACACACACTCTCCTTAGCAGAGGCTTGGTTCCAACGGATGCCCTGAGTGCCTGATGTCAGCTCCCACGGTGGGATCCAGATCCCAAAGGGCTCCACGAGCTGAGCAGGGCTGCCAGCACGGTGCTTAAACTCACCCATCAGGATGATTCCAGGATAGTAGCTGTGATTTCTGTCCTGAGGTGCTCCACTCAGGGCCACAAGGATGCATCTCCTGTTCCTCTGACATGTGCTCCCTGCTGCGAGCAACTGAGCAGGGCGTTTTTGCTTTGAAACCGTGGTGTCCATGTTTTATACATTAAGAATGTGATCAAAGCCTTCATCTACGGGTGGGCAGCTCAGTATTCTGCTGGGCTGCCTCAGCCTCCTCTGCCACTCCATGAAATGCCTTCTCCATCAGGCAATGGCTGCTCAAAGGTTTAATGCAGGGACAAGGTATGAGAAGCGCCATCCATATACAACAGGATGTGCATTGGCTTTGAAAATCCAGTGTCTTCAGTGAGAATTCAGGAATGTACACATCCAAACATGATGCATCAGGAGCCAAGAGAAAAGCATCAAATGCTTACCTCACCTGATCTCAAACAGACCCTCACATATGACCACAGAACAGAACTTGTGGCAATGCCACCTTTGACTCTACAATGGAGGGGGATCCATGAAGAGTCACTGGAAATAAGTAGAATTTTTGAATGGTAAAAAAGGCATTTGAGATCCCTGATACTTCAACAGTCCGCAAATACATAATCAGAATAAATCCAACAATAATTTTTATAAATTTTGCTTTGTATACTGTTGAATAGCATAGATGAAAATAAGAATATGAAGCCTTGGCACTATTTCAGACTCCTTGCCAAGCAGATTTAAGAAGATTTCCAAGGACCTCAAAACCTACTGAGAGGGCATCACAACTGTCAGCCATATGAACCATCAAACCAAACCCTTGCTCAAAATCAGTTTTGCTTTTGAGATCCAGTGTATGCAGTCACAGCACAGAGTAGGACTGCAGCTTGAATCATAATTGAAGCTGTTTCTGCCCAGTATCTTCTAGAAGCTTGCCCTGAAAGTACCCAATAGAAAAAAGGAAGAGGTTATTCTGTTTATACGTGAGACAGCAATGTATATGAAAGCACAAACTTTTTAAGAGAGAGATACATCTGCATCTCAGAATGATTTAAGGGTTTCTGTTGAACTGAAGCAGTATTTTCATTACAGAATCCATCCCCAACAGGAGTAGATCTGACACACATTACATCATCAAAATGAGAGTTCAATAGATTCCCTATGACCAGGCTTCCACTCCTAAAATTAAATGCAATTACAAAAAAGTTACATTTATTCAGATGAAATAAAATCAAATATTTGGTGCTTTTTCCTCCCAGTTTTCAAAATAACAAACATTTCTACACCGTGCTGTCATTTTTTCTAAAGCGTACCAACCAGCTGCTGTTTGTGATGGACATTTCTCTCTTATTCTTTTGAAAGGGGAGATGGATTGGCAGTCTCACTTTCACAGCCTCAAGGCACTCAGTATGTTTTTATGCAAGTTTCTCAATGCTTAATTAGTCTCACTGCCAACAATCTGAATTTTACTTCCTATTTGACTACTTCTTATCTAATTTTAGGATGCAATCCTCTCACGCTTCTGTCTAATGCAGACTTTTTTCTATTGGACATTCATTTCCCCAGTAGACGTGAGCTGGCAGTAAAGATGCTATCAGAATTCTCATGCATTCATTTTTTTAAAAGCCTTTTTTGAAATCTCATCTTTTTGAAGTCTTTTCAGTTGCAGCACCGTTGTGAAACAAGCACTGGCATCAGCAATAGGTTCAGTATTCCAACAGCACTGCACCAACTTAACTTCATGAGCACTAGCTCTGCATCTGCCACCTGACATCCTGATTTCAGCATCTGTTTCTAATGCTGCTCTGGTCATTGCTATGTGATCATTCCCTCTGAATTCCCTTCCCAAGGCCACTGTCTTGGATTTTTGTTTTGTTTTGTTTTTAAATGCAGTTGATTTGGAGAAGATAATTCACGTATTTAGTTACTCAAATATGAACATTTGAATTTTTATGTATGGATACGTTTCTAAAGGGTCTAACAATAATTAATCCATATTAGTGTTACATTCCTTCGGTATCATTTAAAAATCTTAACAACATTTGCTTTATATCCTCTCCTGGCTACAATTACATCAAGATGTCTCATCATGACAGTTTCAAGTCACATTAATGCTAAAAAGCAGCCTTAGTGTTGTTAAAAACTCCCAAGGCTACAACACATGAAGTGTAAGACTCACAGTGAATATTCATTTGTCGTAAAGCAAAAGGAAACGAGAGGTTTTTAATCATACTCAATCAGCAGAATCCAGTGCACGGCCCACACACGCGGTAATACTGATCTGCAGAGATAGGCCAGACTGGAACAGCATGAGCTGCTGTTATCGCTTCTGTACTAAAGGCAGCATTTGGTACTTGCTTTAATTAGCAATGCTATTAAGGTTTCAATGAAATTCTCAGGAGCACTTGGGACATGGAGAAGCACGAGTCCCAGCGAACCCAAAGGGACAGCTGCTGTAAGGATTGTTTTCCACCTCTAAGTCCCGCTGATCTACTCCATTAACTTTGTAAAATCCAATTCCTTCCAACATTCCATGAGACAAGAACTGAAATTCTACAATACAAACTATCAGTGCTGGTCTTCGATAGTTGGGATGCTCTGTGTGATTCCATTGAAGACTTCTTTAAGCTGACAGATGTAAACGTTTCAAGTAATAGCACTGCTAATAGAGTGTTTCAGATCACAAGCACTCGTGGGCTTTCTTGGCAGTTTACTACAATGCTGAAAAACGGAGAAACAACAGAAGTAGAGGAGACATCAAGTGATATAATTTTAAAACAGTATCCCTCTGTGGTTCACATAAAGAGCAGGCACTGCCACTTATTAAAAGTGCATTTCAGGGTGCGCTTTGTCTTTAGATCGCATTCAGTTTACTCTCTGCTATGCCACTCCTGAAGACTACAGAAATGCTCAATGCACACGACGTAAAGAATATTCAGGCATTCCCACTGCACTGTTCATCCACACCCACTGATAAGCAACACGCTTGGAAGTGTTTTTAAGATAAACTGTCTTGTTTTCATCTGAAAGTATCATGTTTTCAAATATTTTTCAGAGGAGATATCCAGAAATACACGCCTGACAAACAGTACATAATACCTAAGAAGACATAAGCAATCGGGACATACTATAGTATGATAAGCAACCAATAGGACGTGCAAAGACATTTCTTTATGTCTGAATACAGAGCTGCGAAGACCTAAAATAAAGCTGCATGTTCACTTAGTGCAAATATCTTGTTGAGCGTTGTTTTAATAGCTCCCCTTTATTTCCACGCGTCAAGAACGATTTCATATTATTGCACTTAGGATGTATTTTTAAAGCTGTCTCAGTTTTAAGGGGAAAAAAACAAAAACCTGAAGGGAACAACAGGATAATTTGAAATTTAGGCTAATTCACAATCCTGCTCTGAAGTATTGCTGTCAGTACAATTTCAAAACCACCATCAGGAATCTTGACGCTTAGGTGAAAACATAATATACACATCAATAGCATTGTGTTACCAAAAAGTATCAAGAATCTGTAATTCAGCAGCTGTACTTCCAAATGCGTTTGCATTCTAAGCTCAGTTTGTGCATATCCAAAACCTGGTTCCATCCAAAATGTCATCTCTTTGTTCAGGCTACTGTGAAAAGGTGAAATCAATGCAAAAAGTGAATGATTAAACTGAGCCATCTGGGGGTTTTAGAGAAAACAAAACAGATGTTTAATAATTTAACTTTGTAATGCTAAATGATTTCAGCGAGAGCGAAGGGGATCTAAAATATGCATATTCACATTCATAGAATCATAGAATCACCAAGTTTGGAAAAGACCTCAAGATCATCCTGTCCAACCATCCACCTACCACCAGTATTTCCCCACTAAATAGAATCATGATACAGAATTCTGAAAGACTGTAAAACAGCACAAGAAACTTCAAAAATGAAATCAGTTTTAAGAGCTACTAAATGTTCCAGTATAAAACACCCCTGGGTGTGCCTGCATTGAGTGGAGCACACAAGTTATTGAAGAGTCCTGGGTCAGTGAACCAAACACAGCTTCCATACTTCCAAGAAATACATTCTGATGAATTAGAAAAATATTCTCTTCACACACAGAATCACTACGCATGTACACACTAATGCTGCAAAACTTCAAATACTCTGAAAATGTGGCTTGAAATCAAACTCAATGACTCCTCAAAAGAAGTTCCGGTATAAAAGAGTAGTTTTGCAATTTCAGCAGTTCAGAACATCTTTAGTATCATGTAGTATCTTCAGCCAAAAAGCAGAAATGTAGCTTTGGTAGAAGAAAGTCCATCTTGTATAGGAAAAGAAAGCATCAAACACCTGATTCCATTTCTTTGACTGGCTTTTCCGTAGCATCTGACACCAAAGTGCTTTCATTTTCCAGCATTTTCTCAGTAGTTTCTCCATCAACGGGTTTTGCCCTTTCTTTCAACTTATGTCGTTCATGGACCCAGGGGATGATGCACAATATCGCTCCGCCGATAAGCGGGGGGACTCCCGCCAGGTAGAATGCCACATCGTAGGTACCGAGGCGATCACGAAGCAAACCTGGAAAGACAAAGTAAAATCACTACAGCGACGCTTTTGGAATACACAAAGGTCACGTATGTCTGAAGCAAACTTTTCAGAAGTCCAGTAAATCAATAGGCCAGAAGCATCAGTTAAACTCGTCATATATTCTGGAGCTCAGATAGAAAAAATCCAATGTAAATGCAATGCATATGATATAGGAACATAGACAATTTGGCAACTACAGAAGCCTATTTACAGGTACAGACTATGTTTATTCTCACCTGCAATGGGTGGACCAACTGTCATAGGTATTGACATGAGTCCAAGGAGAAATCCTATGGCCTGGGAGACATCCTGAGCCCCAACAAGCTCAAAGGCAATAGGAGCCATAATGCAAATGAAACACCCATCAAACAGGCCCATGAAGAGACAGACAGCAATGAGACCTCCGAAGACGTGGCACACCGGAATCATCATCGACATCAAGCCAATAAAGAAGAATGATGCCACCTAAACATGACCAAAGAAGAATATAAAGACATATTGCATCAACTCAGCCAAAATAACTGGAAGAGATGAGCTTTCTTGCATACGTGGACAATTCATATTTACTTTAAAATAAATAAGCACACATTACCACTATTAGAAATTCAAAAGCAAATAAAGCAAACACTTGGAACTGCCATAATATGCAATTAAAGAGATTCCACAGCTCGTTTCTCAATTTTCCCAGAGCACACTTGCACCCACAGGTACTGTGCAAGGGCATCATTTCCTGTGCGCCAACATGTCGTGCAAAATTGCTCTATGCTCTTTTCACAAAGAAAACCCACAAAGATATTAAAAAAAAAAATCACACAACTAAAATGCACTGTAATTGGACTCCTCACTGTTGTAATTGAAGTAACAATATCAGTGCTTATATTCAGAGATGGTACCTGAAAGTTTCATTTCAATCTTTCCATAAAAAGGCATCTTGCTGTATTTCTATCGCCGTGTTTATCTTTGCATATTTTTAATCTTCTAAGATCCTAAGCAGTGAATTTCATTATTGCTATTTGCAGTAAATTAAAGGAACAAATCCATCTTTCAACAAAACGAAGCAGAAGTCATTTCAAAGAAAATCAAAGAAAGTTTTGCTGATGCACCATTCTTATGTCAGCATTGAAACCCAATGCCCCACCTTTCCAAACAAGGCACACACGCCTTGCTCACCCATAGAACAAGACAAGACAAAGTCCCTCCCAGATATCACAACTTTTTGAACAGTAAGTGACATCACATAAATGAGTTCATTATGAAAAATCTTCGAGAAGACAACTAGATGAGAATTTTCAGGACAGTATAGAAATTACCTTTGGGCACTGTCATTTATTTAGCATACTAAGGAAAACATTTGAAATATTGCACAGATAGAGGAACTACTGGAGAACTGAGCTTCTTATAAAAATTTAAGGGTAGAAGTGAAGAAGTTCTCAGTTCTCTGTATTCTGATACATAAAATACAAATACTAAGATGTATTTATAACCAAGAAATTATATAGTTATATGTAGGCAAACTCTAAACAAGATGCTGTTGACCAGGTTAGTCACATTATCATATTAAGATTACACACAGCACTAAAGCCAGAATCTCTATGCTTTACCTGGAAGAGGCAGAATGTATAACTTTAGTAGTGAAGATATCACTTACAAAGCAAAATCCAGCAAAAGAGCTCTTTGAGGAGCACAGAAAGAGAAAGCTGAAGGTTGATTTTACTGGACAGAGCTCTTGTAAGTTGTTCAACTTAAGGGAGAACAGTTCCAAGAGGAAAGAACTTTCATCTGCATTGGTTCTTAAATAGTGTTGCACAAGATAAGATGATTGTATGAACTGTTGGGTGACCCGGATTGACCACTTGTGAATATTCACTTCCCCTCCAGAAAACACTCATTTGAAACAGGAGAGCTGAAGATGAAGAGACAGAGCTTTGCAAGTTTTTACTCCCTTAAAATTTGGTGAAAGCAATGTTACTTAAAAGCAACAGAATTCACATGTTAAGCAGATCCCTGGTCTTTCAGTTCCATCCAGCAAAAAGAATAAAAAAGCTTGCAGAGTTTTACTGCAAGTTTGACATCTATTTCACAAAAATAATGGAAAGTATCAGTGCACTGTAAATCATGTAACACCTCAATGCTATCTTTTCACTTTTCAATTTAATATTGAAATTTCCTAAGACTGTAACAATAGGTACTGAATCAATCCAAATCAGTGAGATTAGGCTCCAGGCTCTTTCATCAGGGAGTCTAAATGCACGCAACTATGGCAACAGACACTTCAGAAAGTTGGTTCTTTCTCAGTTATTTTTGCTCTGAGTAATGTAGTACAGAGAATAGCCATCAGATGTCTCCCTTGTTACTTCTCATTTTTTAAAAAAACAACAAAACAAGAACACTCAGGAGTTGGTAACATGCAAGTTACAGCTTTCACACACACAAAAAAAGGAACCCACAAACTGCCACCTTCTCAAAAAACAGTGCTCATAAGCGTGGATGGAATGGGTATCCATCTTCCTTCCATCTTCGTTCTCAAGCTTCTGCATTTCTGGAAACTGAAGGAGTGGTGCTTTACCTCCTCCATGTGACTGTGAGTAACCTACTTCACACAGCAAAAGCTTCTCAGCTAAGCACCTGTAATAGTCTCTTTGGCCTTATCAGCATGTGCTATGCACTGAACAAATGTTACACCAAGATGGCACCTAAGAAATATCAGGAAAGGAGAACGGGAAAATCCTTAATGGAGGAACTTGAAGAAATCAGTAACTATCAAGAAGTTACGGATAAAACTGGGAAAGAAGAACCTACAGAATCACCAAAGGTTTCCTCACTCAGTAACCACAGTTTCTCAGTATAAGAATCAAAAAAAGACCAGGAGAAAGATTCACAAATTTTGCATCAGGGGCCCATGAGTATCAGCAGCCAGACTGCTTCCTAGAGTGCTGAAATCTCTCAGGCTTAAAATTTTCAGCCACTTTATTGTTTACTTACCTACCTGCAATCAAAGCCTTCAGAATGCTTTTTGTGTACATATATTCCTTCAAAACCACGTGAAGACGTACCTGTAAGTAAACTTTTTTTGCACCAGGAATATAATCTGCAACTCTGCCAAAGATCAATCGGCCAATTCCTGAAGTAACGCCCAGACACAGCAGAAGCACTTCTTCTTGCACACTGTCACCAAATCTGTCTTCCACATGTTTCATCTGTTCGAAAAGAGGGTTCAGAAAGTTAACTTGTTTTAAAATGAAAAGGAAGAGAAAACCATTAAGTTTTTGAGTTAAAGGTGTGAATCTGTGACTTCAAATACGGCCACAACCAACTTGCATATTCTGCTTGGGCAGGAAGGTTTTTTGCACTGGGTTACCAATATCAAGCACAACACAATGAGAAGAACCTGAGAATGTGTTTTCACTTTATTCACATGTAAGGACCTTCATTCAAGAAAGCAACAAGGCTAATACCACAAGTTAAAATCTCAGAAACACTCCCCCAGCCACATTTTGTGCACTAGCAAAGGAAGAAGCATAATACTGAATCCATGAACAATCTTCATTGGTTAGGGCATACTGAGGTCCTAAAGCACTGAATCAATAACGAGTATCAGCACTGTCCTAATCTCTGCATTAAGACAGACACGGATCCTACCAAATTTACAACAGAGTTCTAGGGAGGAGCAAGAAGTAAAAGGGCAGAGTGCAGAGGCAGACAGTGCAGACAGGAGGGGCCCTTGTCCCAGCATCCAGAGACCAGGAGAAAGAGGAGCAGGAACCCTCTGCAATGCCAAAAGCAGGCAGGGCCTTCCAGGAGTGTGAACGATAACAGCAACAGAGAGTACGGCAGGCAGACAGACTGGAGAAATAGTTTCACAAGCCACTCTGACCTAAAGCACTACAGCAACTGACCTCCAGTTCTGCCAGTAGAACATCAAATGCAGATGTGATGAATTAACAGTATCAGTAATTCCAACCTTCTGAGTCATGTAAAAGGAAAAAAAAAAAATCACAAGACTGACCAGATGGATGGATTTGGGTTTCCTTTACACTGTTTTTAGAATCGCAAGGAATACCTTTTATGAGTTTTATAGCACAAGAATTCCATGTCATTGTTTGTTGTTGTTATTTTGGGGTGGGTTTCATGATTTGTTTCTTGGGGGAGGGTGTTAAATCAGCCACAAAAACCAGAAATTACCCAGAACACAGACTTTTGCATTAACCACTTTTTGAAATGCTGCTGGCAACACCAAGTATGTCAAAGTATGCATGAAGAGATGCAGAAATTATTTGTGTAATCCTGTGACCTCTATGCTCATAACTACTGCTGAAAAAGAATCTGCGAAGACTCAGAGGTGTGAAGAAGCAGACTGAAGAAACTGATTTTTAAGAAATGATGCACTCACCTTGCCTCAGGTTTTTTTCTACAGACTGACAGACCTTGCTAGTAAAAAGTCAGAGCAGTTTTTGTTATTAATAATTGTGATTCTGTGACCTATTCCCACACAGGGAGGTGGTGGAGTCACCGTCCCTGGAGGTGTTCAAAAAATGTGTGGATGTTGAATGGGGACATGGTTTAGTGGGGAAATGGTGGTGGTAGGTGGATGGTTGGACTGGATGGTCTTGGAGGTCTTTTCCAACCTCGGTGATTCTATGATTCTACAATTTTGAACTACAGAATCCTTATTCCCTGATATAAATTACTTAAGAGACTCTTGTTAATAAACAAGCTGAGCTTTTTTTCCCCCCAGCATAAGCATGGTTTGCTAAGCTATGGCTGATTTTCTTAAATATAAAACCAGATGCCTTTTGTTTACATGTCACAGAAAACTATTAAATCTAATATCAATTTGTCTAATACGTAATTGATTTTGTCAGAAAACAAGAAAAAAAAGAGGTGTGTTTGTTTTGTTTTTAAGCATAAAATCTAGCTTCAGAGGAAATACACTTGCTATTCCTATTTTTGACAACTTTTTTCTTGTTCTTGGGAACAAAATCTGAATTTTTCTTCTGGAGTGACATTCAAACAAGCTGCTGCATTAAATCCTTCCTGCGAAAGGGGAGAAGCAAAGCTGGCAGTTTCCCATCCCCACCTTTATGCTTCTGTCAACACCTGCCGGCTGAGCTGGCAGAGAAACCTTGGAATTTTCTGCCGTTCTTCTCACCTGTTCCACTTTCATGTTTCTGCAGCCTCTAGGTTGTTTAATTAGCAGACCTCATTTATCCACTCCCCAGAGGCTTTTCAAGAGGTAAGATAAAGCTCTATGTCTAGATAACTATTAACCCTGTACCCACAACTGAGCAACCGGCTTTCTCAAAGCAACGCTCCCAGGGTGAAATGCTGCCCTCTCAGGTCAGCGGGGTGGGGTGAGGGAAGATACTAGATCCAAACAACTGAAGTAGGAAAATAATTGCTACTTATCTTGAGCTTCATGCATCTAAATTAGTATTTAAGTTCACTCCTCTTAAGAGCACCACAAGCTCCAAGAGTGCTTCCAGCTAGATGTAGCAAGACACCTCCATGGGAGGACACAGGCAGTGGAGCAGGCTATCTGGAGGGGTTTTCCAGACCCAGCCAGTGTGACCTGAAGGCTGACTCAGCTCTGATCAGGAGTTGGACCAGAGATCTCCGGGATGTCCCTCCCATCTCAGTTGTCCTCTGATCCTACCCCACGCTCCTTAACAGCACATTCAGTCTCCAGTGTTACAGTCACTAGCTAAAAACATAAGTAAAGCAGCACTAACTGAATATCTGAAAAGACACTGGTTCAGAATTTATCCAGTATTGTAAGTGCTAACTAATTATGGAATTAGAGACACATCTTGTAACTATAATTTAAATACATTTATTTACAATGAAGCAGCCTAAACAGAAAGACTCCAGCATTCAAGATTTCCACATTTTTAACTGACAAAACTATTCAAAAATCCCATGATGGATAATGGCTTATGGACCCTCCCAGGCAGCATGTCATGCATCAACGCACTCTTGCCATTGTAGAACCATACATGTTAAAGTTACATGACTTCTGAGGCAGTCAAATGGGGACCCAGGCACCCAGCAGACACCAAGGCCAAAGCACAGGTTCTGTCCAGGCTCAGTAACATACCTAGCTCTTCCCATTACAGCTGTGTGCATGGTGAATTGCAAATCTAATTTTTTCAGGAGTAGAAGAAACCTGCAATTTTGCCTGAGCTAACCAGTACAAACAATGCAGATCCAAAGGAAGGCATTCTGAAGGAAATCTAGCGTTGCAGATCTCTGAACAGTGAGTTGTGACACAAGTTCTGCCACGCTTCCAAATTACAAAGGCTGTAAGTTTGCAAATAAAACAAAGGAATTATCAAATTAAGAATTGTCTGCTTCTCCCCCTACCCCCATTTATTCCAATTTTAGAGTACACAGCGTTTTTCCAAAGGAAGTTGAGATTCTTTTTTCCATGCTACAGGAAGAAGAATGGAACTGAGTCAGCTAAAAGTCTGCATGATTTGCCAGACTAACACTATTTTAGAAGAAGTTGTCTTTGTATAATCCCATTTTCCAAATCAAGATGTAGACATATACAATAGAATTGAATACATGCCTGGCACCAGCATTCTACCTTACAATCTTGTTCTCCGTATCAGGGCAACACACAGATCTTACTGTACAAATCCTCATTCGTTTTAGGATGGTAGTGGCTGTAAGGGCTACTGAAGCACTCTCTCAGGTAGCTCTCCATCCAGTAAAGACACAGATTTTGACAAGGCCTTCTGTTCAATGCATACACATGTAGCTATGTGCAGGCAGCGAATCCATGATGCAGGGGGGGAAAAATCCAAGTACTGATCCAGTTCTTTTCTCCAGCCACAAGAACCAAAGAACACAAATTTGAAAGAAATAATAAACGGGTAAGATTTTTTTTTTCTCTATCAATTCCTTTCCTCCTGGGTATATTCCACTTGGGGAATTCCCAATCAAATAAAACTTTAGTAGGTTAAATGCAGCATAATCTCTTTCTCACTGAAAAAGATGGCCAACAGCAAAATATAACCTAGAAAAGTTTGAACACGATCAAAAGCTCATATAAAAAAATGCTACAAGTCCTGATGTCTGGCATTACTCTTACACTGATTTTAAATGAAAGAAAGCAAATGTTCACAGAGATTGCTGTTATAATATGTGAATTGGATATAATATTCCAGCAAAACATATCTGTTCCAAATTCACAGTTTTCTGAAGGAGCTGGGGGTTCTCTTGGTAAAAGGACAGTGCACACAAACTTTGCATTCCTTAGGGTTTTCAGAAGAACGTAAGTTTCAAGAAAACTGATTTCTTGAAATGGCAAGTGGTGAAACATGACTACAAGTATCTAAGATGCAGATGTGCATGAGATGTCAACTGCCCCAGAAGGCTGAAAGTTTCAGGATGTGCTGAAAGACATAGTGTGAAATAACTCTAGATAAATCATTGTTTGTTCTATAAGAGAAGAACATACACACACAAAAAAAGAGCAAAAACATGTGGAGAAATCAGTTGTCAGAAAATTCTATGATAGTAGGCACATGGAAGATCATTTAAGGCAAATACATTCCTGATACAGACTCTACTGATGAAATGATATTTACTGATGACCAAAAGAAGAGCAAAGGGACAGAATTCCCCCGTCCTGGAGGCATTCGAGGCCAGGCTGGATGTGGCTCTGGGCAGCCTGGTCTGGTGGTTGGCAACCCTACACATAGCAGGGAGGTTGAAACTGGATGTTCGCTGTGATCTTTTTCAACCCAGGCCGTTCTATGATTCTATGAATTTCTGAAATACTATCGACTTCTGAACATTAACTGAATAAGTGGCTGACATGCCAGAAGGCATGAAACAGTACTATTAATACCTACTGTAGAATGATAGCACTCCCTTAGCAATGGATCTCAGATGGATAAAGGAGCTTCTTCTGCTTAAGAAATGGAGTGAATTCACATGACAAGAATGTGACAACTTGGACAACTTGCAGATAACTCCTGTTTATGCACTTGCTACAGCAGTGATAGTTCCTCTTTATAACTCTGGTCAACTTAATCTACATAACAGAAGAATAACAGGAATTAACAGTGATTATTACATGATAATCAGGGATTTTTCTATTATTCCACCAAATAAAGCACATGAAGTAGAATAATTCTACATCAATGATTCAGATGTTCAGTTTTATTTAAATTCAGATTACAACAGCCAACAGACTAACTGTGAAGACTTTTTAAGGTGAAAAAGGCTAAGAATTCAGACAAATTAAGAAAAACTCATATAGTTAAATTAGCTTTGTTTTGCTTTCCAAAATAGCAAGTCCTGAAGAAATTTGCCCCCAGAAAGAATAATTAATATATGTATTTATCTCAGAAATGTTATCTTTAAGAACACGTGAAGAATTAGTATGGTCCCAGAGATCAAATAGGCAACAGGATGTGTAAGACAAACTGGAGAAAAAAGGCAAGGTTAACCAGTAACTAGTTTTTCACTTAATAGAGTCAGATCAGTGTGATCGTTTTTAAAGCAACTAAACCAGTATTCAGGGCTTGAAAAGGTGCATGTCGGCTGGGAGGCCTGAAAGATATCTGGGGAATGGTGCAAGAAAACATGCTGGGGACAGAGCAGCCTGAAGCACGGGACAATCCCTACACCACAGCAAGAGATGACCCACAACTTCTGCTCCCTCGCTCTTCCACTGCACTTTCAGTCTCAACAGAGGTCGGGTCCCACTGGTGCCCCAAGAGACAGCTAAAAGAAATGGGCACAAGGTTGCTGATGGATTGGCTTGGCTCAAGCAGCCACAAGGCAGAAAAAGAACACACGTATCTGGGAAAGCTCACAGAGACTGAGAAAAAGAATGAGTGTGCCCCAGTCTAACACTAATAAGCATTTTCACTAACAATATGGATAGTGAAGTTGAGGGATAATTATCAAATCTGCAAATGACATCAAATGAAGGGCATCTGCAGGTACAATGAAATAGAACTGAAATTCAAAATTACCTGGGCCTCCTCATCAGGTAATGTGAGCTAAACATAATTCAGGTTCATAAAAATTTTCATGAGGTAAATGATGCTCAAAAAACACCACAAGGTAAAAAAAATAAAAATAAAAAATCAGATAAAAGAACACAAGAGGAGAATAATCTGTCAGCAGTTCTTCAGGAAGGGAACTGAAAGGCTAGCAGATCAAACTTCAGCACGTTCCAATAATGCCATCATATTGCAAAAACGATAGTAGATGGGTCAATTCATAAGCTGTACGGTGTGATTTTCACAGCCTGCTCAGTGCTAGTAAAGCCTCAGCTGTATTGTTATGCCTATCTGTAGACATTACTCATTACTAAAGACATAGACTACCTGGACAGAACCCAAAATACAGATCTGGCAGTAAGCACAAGTTTTAAAGGCTTATATTGTAGAAAGATTAAAAAAAATAAATACAAATGGTAAAATATGCCCTTCAACAAAGTCCGTCTGTAGTCAAATAACTGGATAGTCTGTGGTTCCCACAATGGGTGTGAAGGCCAGAGCAAAGCAATGGGCCTAAGCTGCACCAAAGGACCTTCAGTTAGACATTAAAAAAGTTTTTCCAAATACAGAACAACTGCCAGCTGTCACAGATCAAAAGAGGCTATGGAGATTTTTAACACTAGTTAAGCTCTAGTTTGATATTAGATAAGCTCTGAATTAGAGTAGGTACTACAATTCTTATTGTCCGCCATTCAGTGATCTGATGGATGTATATAGCCCCATGTACATTCCTACTGGCTATTTATTGTAACTTGAAAACTGTTTTTTGGGGTTGTTGTTCTTGGTGGTGGTGGTTTTTTTGTTTGTTGGTCGTTTTTAAACACACTCCAACTTGGTAAAACTCTGTAACACAATAATTCTTTTCAAATCATTGTAGCATTTACTAATGTGACAAAACGTTCTATCTAATTTGTGCTAAGGAATCAAGCAATACCTTAACAATGGATCCTTTGCAAATAACTAGCTACAAGAAAATTCATTAATAATCACTAGTTATTAACATTGTATGCACTGAGCCTATTTAAAAAAAAAAAACAAACAAAACCCTTTGACTAGTGGTTCTAAACAATTATCACCGATTGCCAAAGCAGCTTCGGGAAAGGAACCAACTAGCAAATAATGCTTAATAATAAGAAGCTAATACTTAATAATAGAAAGTTAATACTCAGTTCATACTTGAACTTGCAAGTTCATACTTGTTTATAAAGCTAAACTGAAAACTTACAGAATGGGCTAATTTTGTTTAGCACACTTAAGTAAAACTGTAATACACATCTGTGGCTACACATCCAGTTTAGCCTTTCCAAACTTAGAAGAAAAACAGATCTGTTGTTGAGTCTTGTAGGAATAGACTGCTGACACCATAGGATTCAGCTGAGTGAAATCAAAACATTCTCAAGCCTTTATTCAGCTTCCACATAACTCTGAGGGCATCTTCAAGACTTCAAGATTTAAGATCTACTTATGGACATGCTCACAATCACCTCAGCTTTGGCAGGGCTGACTGATGGGCCTGTCTCATTCTACTGGCAAACAAGGAGAAAAAGAAAACAAAGCAAATCTTCTCCAGATCATAGCCCAGATCACGATCCTGAAAAATTCAATCAAGTAGTTGTATTTTTCTCTAAAATACAATAAAAAGAGATCATAATGATAGTTTCTGCTACTCTTACAGAGATATAGGTCTTTATTATGCAGTTTTCTTTCCAGCCTGAAAGCAATCTGAAGTCATCCTTCTTTTTTCCTAGGAAATATTCTACTCAGCAGGACTTAAAATTTTACCTCAGTTGGCAAAAAAGAACCCAGAGAATAGAGCACAACTTGACAACTTGTGAAAACGAATTGGAAAAGGATAGATTTCAATATTTCCTCAAAGGTAAATGCAATACATGAAAAGAAATTCACAAGCCTGGATTTAGAGAGGATTTGAAGATGGTTTGTAGGCAGCACTTCCTGGAGCTGTCCACAACTAGACACCAAGCCCAGTCTGCATAGGAGTGAAAGAAGGTTCTACTAAGCTTTAATCATTCGTTTTCTTTACTCTGTACGAGAACAGCACAAAATTAGTTGTGATGCCACAGGCACGTGAAGAGTTTAATTCAGGTCAAGGTGCTTCAAGCACCCCAAAAAGACAAAAGACTGAGTTTACCGATAAAAATATATTTTTTTAAGTTTGCAATTTTATTTTCTGGGCTTTGAACTGTATCATTGTCTGATACAATTGTTTGGGTTATCCAAAAGATATACCAAGTAGCATGCTGATAGAGACTGATACAATAGGAATTAGAATGGAACTCAGACTTTACAATCTGCTTGTATTGCATAAACACATGGAAGTCTGCTTTGTTCCTCTCCTTCACCATCTTACTGTGTATACCTGAACACACCTGCTACCTAATGTATTTTTTGCAGTGAACCTTCATATACTTCTAGTGAAAAACAAAATACACATACTTGAGTTATTCTTTTCAGTTTCTACTCTTTTTGTAACTTATGATTTTTATCTTTCTCCATTGTGCACTTGGAAAACAGCTTAAATAAGTTTTCATAACATGGTTGTTGTTTTTTTTTCTTTCCCATTCCAACCAACCACCCCCCCCAAAAATCAAAAGTGGATATAATAGTCAAGAATTAGTACTGCCAGATCAACACTGAGGAATGTTGGGAAAGAAATGGGTGCACAGGATAATTACAGAAGTGGATAAAGGGGGAAAAATTCACTAACCTGGGCAGTGAAACTGCAGCAGATGTTGAGATCTGAAGGGAAATAAATGCAAAGATTAGAAAAGCAAGTAAAGCATGGGGAGCCACTGAAGATTTAGGGTCTCAGAAATAACCTGCTTAATTACATAGGACTTTACAAAACCAGAGCCTTGCTACTCTTTCTGGGGAGACAGAAAAATGGTAGACAAAGTGGATGAGAAATGTAGTAGAACTAAAATCAACAGGTATAATTCTAACTTTCTCAGTTCATCTACAGTATAGAGAAAAATCTGTATGACACAACTATCTGTTGCTACTGAACATCATTTAATAGTTGCTATCCTATCTTTACAAAACAGTTGAACAGTAACCTCTGTGAAATGAAAAATGTAGTAGTCTTCAGGCAAATGAGTGATGGACATCTGAAGAAATCACAGAACCATAGAAATGAGTGGGCTTCTTCAACAGCAGCCAAGGAAAGTAAGTGAACATGGTGATGGAGGGTGATTTTTGTTTCCCCCAGTTTGATAGTAAAAAATCCAGACATGCTGATCAGAAATTGAATACTTTTTATACTTTTTTTTTTTTTTTTTTTTAATTTAAGCAGCAAATGTATGACTTCGTACAAGTGGTTCACAAAACAAGGACAACACTTACCTTACAAGAACTGAATTTCTTCAGGATGTGCTATGTGTATGTACTTTACTGTGGATGTGCATGTATTTTAAATGCTTTAAGTTGGCAGGTGTTTGGTTACTACAGTCCATTCAGTATATGTCATCCTTTTCACCATTCTTTGCACTCAAATGTAAGGACAGCTGTGTTTCTATTTGTCTCCATTATGAAACCCAGAGACACACGACTTTAAGGAGAGGTGCTGGATTAGGACTGTGCACACAAAATGCACCACCTGAAGAGCTTCAGTTATTGCAAGGCATCTAACAACTATCTACCATGACTCCTTGAGCAGATTCACTTTCCACTGCAGAGAACACTACAGAACTGCCACCATAATGCAGAGATGATCACTCTAGCAAGAACAGTAACTGAAACTTGTTTTTCATAAGAGTCTCATCTAGAGATGGCACTTCTGACAGTATTTAGGGAACACAATACCAGTAGGGTGTCCTTGAAGAATTGTGAAAATATCTGAAAGCAGTATTAAGAACAATGGCTTGGGTCCTGTGGACAGTCCTCCAACTACTATAGTGAGTTTCAACCCAACTCTCCTCTAGTTTGTGCAGATGCAGCAGCTGAGCTCTGGTTGGGAGTATTCTGGGTGTTCACCATACCCTTGGTATTATTCCAATATCATTCTTTTTAATGACTTCTTAAAGTTCTGCCTGGGGAAGGTGCCACTTACATATGGAAAATGGCTATCTTTTCAAACGGGCAAAATGGAGAGACTGTTCATTCCTGAATAAACAAGGCCTTTCACAAACAGAATGCATAGAAGCAAAAACAGTTTTTGAAGTACATAGCAAGAATTCTGAACAAGTTTTTAGGAAAACTAAGTACAGAGGATCTCACAAGAGCTTGGCTTTTCGTTTCTGAGTTGATTGCACAAGATGTCTTTTACTGACAAGTGTAGTCCACATATGAGCACTACATTGAATTTGCACAACAGATCCCTTCATGGCAAAGCAAAGCACAGCACTGCTACAGAGCTGAGAAACAGCAAGCCAAAATAGCTGTCTGGTGAAGAGCAGAGCTGAAGGTATCATGCCGATTCATTTGAGAAGGCAGTCCCAGCAAAAAATAGTTGACTCACAGAAACCCAAGGATCTTATCCTACAGAGAGGAAGAATGAAGAGAAACCAAATATGCTTTGCAACAAAAGCCTGCATCATCTCTGAACCACGTCAGCAAGTCCTCCTGTTGATTATGTTGTGTTTTTGAGGTGAAAAAAAAAACAAACAACACCTTATTGCAGAAGAACAAGAACAAAGTGGATGTTCCAGCAAAACTTAGTACGTACAGACCAGACATCACTATCTTTGTACAAGGACATTATACATGTCCATAACAATTAGATCCAGTAACTTCAACGTAACAAACAGAGATAATCTGGAGGCAGACTAGGCCACAAAGAGAAGATAACTGAGACTATTGGAGCCATGTGAATTTGTGATGAAGCCTAGAAGGTGAATAAGTTTGTTTATATGCATAAACAAGTACTTCACAGAGATTTCAACTATTTCCATGACCTCTCCAGAATAAAAAACCTGGTCTTCATCACTATGGTGTAAATTTTGAACTCATATTAGCTTCCTCTGAAAAGCAGATTGCCTAAATTATTATTTTTTTTTTTAATGTTTTCTGTTATATCCATAGCTTTAAAGCTTCCATACACTGCAGAAATACTATGGCCTTTCTCTCTGACTATAGTCAGATCATAGAAAATATGATTGCAGTAGGCCCAGAGATTGTCTAAGAGAACAGATTCTTGGAAGATAAAGGCAGTTTATGTTTTGGGGTTACTGCCAGTGAGTTTCTTCTCCCAGTGAACTGCTCACTAGCACCATTGCCCTGCATGTCAGGAGGAGTTCCTTCGCAGAGGCTTTCCAAGGTCTTCCTGAACTTCGAGAAAACTGAAACAAATCCAGAAAAAAATACCTGTCCATTGAACAGGCCAATTCTCAGCAATTCACTGCACTGGAAGTATAGCCTGGCATGTGGCAAAACAGGCATGTGGCAAAAGGTACATTTTTGATGTTGCGTTTTGATCTGCAAGCCTGAACACAACCTAGAACTCAGTGAGATAACTATATACTTGCAAATGTGGAAACTCAAGTGCCCACTATTAGTCTTCACTGCATCAAGGGAAAACGTGCGAATACCAAGGGTTTAAAAATCCCACCAAGCTCCTCAATCAGGCCTCTAAATACTTCATCACTAATTATTTTTTGTTAAGAAGATCCCAAATTATCCACGTACCTCAAAGACCTAGGTTATAATCCTTGAAGCCATCAATAAATGACAAGGATCCTGTTCTGCCAATGTACTGACTACATTCTAAGGAACATGTGGAAGCGTAATGGAAACGTGGAATCCTGAAAGTTAAGACAGAAGAGCCAATCTCTTCGCTACAGGCTGCAGATGAACAGGTCTCCCCAAACTTTCTGAGAAGGGAACAATTTCTTATTTCCCAGGAAACTTCCTACTGTAAATGGTGTCACTGGAAGGACAGCTGAAAGACCACAGGGAAGTAATGCCCTGAAAATAAGTGACATCCAGATGAAAGAGAGGCCAAAGTGACTATGCATCCTGGCTGGGTAATGCTCACTGAAGTCCTCAAAATGGGCTAAGCAGTCTCCATAAGACAACATGGCAAGTCACAGTCTGTCACAGCTGTTTTGAACTGAGCAGAGCAGCAGATTCAAGAATGCAGTCTTTCAAGAATGTCTATCGTCACTGGCACTTTTTCCCAGCCATTCCTGAGGTCTATAAAAAGAAAAGGCTGAATTGACTCTCTTTGTGCAACGTATGCATCAATCTCCTCTGTTGTTTTTGTTTGAAATGCAGTATTCCTTGTTTTCATATAAAAAAAAGTATAGTAACGGGAAACATGCGCTACAGTATGTATTTATTTCATGATGAAAAACAGGGTCTCTGTTTTTACAGTGATTACAGCCATACAAATTGTTCACTAGTGGCTGCCAGGCCTATTTAGACACTACCCCTTCACTCCATTGTTGCATGGTTTCCCCACAAATCTGAAAAGCAGTTTATCAGCAGAGAAAGTGAATGTCATCTTCCAGTAACATGGGGTGCTGGCAGAACACAAGTCTGTACCTAACAACAGCGCTGCGGCTGCAGTTTCTTTTTTTCAGAACACCTTTCAGCTGGCCAGCTGCTTTGAAGCCTCACATTTTTATTTTGTGGTGGGTTTTCTTTTCCAATACAGTTGATGAAAATCTGAGAGCAGAATCCAAATTGCTGCTTTGTTTCTCAGTGGCAGTTTCTAGAAACTGAAGCAATACCTACCTAAGTTCTAGGAACCAGGTCTGCACTCTCGTTTGCATGTTCTTTGAAGGTTAGCTGAACCAATTCCTGGTATGTACAAATTCATAAAAGAAAAAAAATCTGCAGTATCTATCTACTGAAGGGAATCAATCCAGTATTTAAATCTGCCTCTCAAAACAGATTCTCCTAGGGAATATGTTGGAAAAAAACAGCCAGGTACACATATTTTAGTTCTTAAACATAAAGCACACAGATACATGCATTCCACATAGCTGCTGCTAACCAGAAGTCTTTACATATGCAAGTATGTACCCACCACGGAATACAAATGTGGATAAGCATCAAAATATAAAGTCAGATTTACAACCTTGAATTAAGAAACAGGAAACAAAGCAGGGTGAGAAATACTGAGAGCTCTGTTTCCTGAGCTATTCTGAAATATTATGAGTACAGACAGTGTTACAGTAGCATTCACATTCAGAATGCAGTTCTGCATCCAACCATATAATCATATTTAACCCATCAGCCTAATTTTCAGACAGACTTGGCCATTCTTTAGGAGTACACATTTCCTTTATTAATAAAAGGTCTGGGACTTCAAAAGGTAATTCAATCAATATGCATTTTTATTGTTGCCTACAATCCTTTCTTTGCTTTGTTGCTTTATCTTTGTTGTTGTTGTTGTACAACAAGTAATAAACTTGCACTACTTTCTTGAATTATTTAATTATTCAATTTATTTTTTCATTCTACATTTGAAACTCAGGGCTGAAGGCATTGAAAAAAGGCGACCTACCATTACCAACAAGAGGCACTCAATAAAAGTAACTGCTACACAGAACTACGTTTTGTTTTGAAATGGAGGTGATGGGGATACTGTGGACATCTCAAGACAAATTACTGCGAGACTGAAACATTGCACAGAAAGAGTTAAGATGGTATTCTCAGTGCTATCAGTGTTCCTCACACTGGCTGACTTATTGCTGTCAAAACACAACACAGTATTCAGCCACATTTTTTGTAAACGTGTCACAACTGATACATAAGTAAATTCATACTGAATTGAACCTACCTTATAAGAGATTATAAACAGCACCCATTAAGTAGCATTTCTTTCCACTCTGCTGAACAATGTACAAAAAGCAAGAGCATTGCTTTTAAACTACCTACCATATTATATTGAACTTTAAAAAGAGTCAATCCAACAAGCTCCTCAGTATCAACAGTGTACGACAAGGAGATACTTTTCAAAAAACCTGAGAGAACAGCACTGAAATACATTATATTAGCCTAGGATTCCTGAAAAACAAAAATCTTTTATTTCTTAGGAGAACAAGCGTGGTACAAGGAGTGGCAGAGCAACTAGGTGCGTTTTCTTTCAGTTATACTTAATACTCAGATGTACAGAATCATTTCCTTGAACGAGATAGTTTGCATTAAAATAACTTGGAAAGAAGCTTTTACATTAATCTGAGAGATTTCTATTGTGGACACAATTTAAAACGGAATGGGCTAAACTAGAATTGCGCTGAATAACTGCTGAATTACTGTTAAGAATGAATTTAAAACTGAGAAGCATCATAGCCGTGTGGTTTAGTAATCCCATGAACTATCAACTTCCTAATCAACAATCCTAATCAACAACTATAAGAATTCTCCCAGCCCAATTCCTTTAATTATATGGAATAGGACATCCACTAACAGAATCTGGCACAAATAAGCTGAATTTTTAAAAGCTCTCATTTTTTTCCACTCCTGAAAAGGCCAAAAGCCAACATGCTGCCTGTTTCAAAATTCAGCAGATGGCTGTCAGTCAGGTACTGGTAAATCCATACCAGCTAGCACAATATAGAACTTGCTCATTTGCTCAGTTTTAGTTAGAGCCTAGCTCTTGGGCAAGTTCTTTTCCCTGGTTTTAACAGACATTTACTCTACCAAGCAAATACAGAGAAGCTAATTAAAATTATGAAAACCTGTCTATTTCTCTTATTCCAAAACCTGAAATAAACTTGCATTTGTTTTTTCACTACAAGCCTCACAACTTGCATCCTCCATCCCAGTGTGCTTCAGGAAACACAGAAAAAGCAGACATCAGGTTTGGCCTCAGCAGCAATCAAAAAACTTGTCTGTGAAGATCAAGCTCTCTGTAGTGCCAAGGCAGCAGACAGCAGCCAAGAAGTGCCTACAGCACACCAAGTCTGCTAAATCCAGGTCCCATGGCTCAGCTGGTGGCACAATTGGCAGGGACCGTGCCTGCTTTGCCATGTGGTCAAGGGCTCCATCACATTGACAGAAGTGCTGCTCAGGGAAGGAAAAATGAGACTTGACACGTATGGAAACCAGGGCTTAAGGGCACTGAGGCAGGAGGAGGGAAGAAACAGGCCAGGCATCCCAGACAAGCTGTATTAATGGAAGCCTGGGAGAACTACCAGATGCAGAAACTGGCTCAAGAAGTTCCAGTTGGTGTTTTGAGATTCACAGAAATGAAGCTGAAATTCTGATAGGAAGCACACAGGTAGAGAAGATGGCTAGGCATAGCTTTCAAGTCAGGAAAAAAGGAGACCCTGTTGCTACTTTTACACAACTTCACCTCTGAATCTTTCCCAGAGCACCACATGTAGATTTGTCTTCCTAAGGCACTTGCAACTAGCTGCCTAGCAGGCTGGATTTTGCTGGCCACTCTCAATAGCAAAAAGTTTTATCATATTAAGTTGTTGGTTGTTCAAATGGCAAATCCTTTTTCCACTATTGCATAAAATTTAAAAATACACAGTAAACAATGTGACAATAGTAATTTTCATTTCCTAAAGTTGAATAAAGTAAGCGGTGATTCTGTAGATGGACTAACCAAAAGTTACTTTTTCTTAGCCTTCAACTTATCTGGTGCACTTGGAAGTCTATAAAATACATTTTTATCAAAAGTGTACAAAATAGGCTTAAAAACCAATCCATAAATATCTAATGGATTTAAAGCTTTTGTGTTGAAAGGCAGAATTCATGCTGTTCCCTCACAGGGACATTTTCCAGTACTCACATTCAGATTTTCAAAATACAGATCCACAGAGACTGAGGTTTCAGGGAGTTCTCCAGGAATACAGCAACAGTCAGCAGGTCAGGCTGATGGTTGGACTTTATGATCTTGAAGGTGCTTTCCAACCCAGATAATTCCACAGTTCTATACATCATTGCTCGTCAGCAAATACTTCACTTAATCATACTTTCATAAAAATAAATTCCTCTTTCAAGAGTCCAGTTTAAAAAAAAATACCTTTTGAAATTGAGTCATAGGTAAAAGTATATGCTTGGTTCTAACAGCTGACCTAAATTCTTGAGTGAGTTCATGTAGAGTTACAGAAATGATGTTTTAGCAGTGAGAACACTCCCATTCTTTAAATCTCAAGCAGCATGTTTACTGACAACTATATCACCACGTTTACCACATCAGCGATTTCAACTTCTTAATTCTGTCACAAACATTACATTAAAAACAGCCTCCATCAAATTGTTTCATACACTGGAGCTAAATTTTGCAACCAGAATTTCTGCCAATCTGATACGGGGGAAAAATAATAACCAACACTTCTACTTGTACGGTCTTGTTTTTCAATTCTCTAGAAACACGAACAGCTGTATCTAATACCTACTAGCATTCTTGACTGCATTAGGCAAAGTACTGCCAGGAGGCCAAGAGAAGTGATCCTTTCCCTCCAGAGAGGCTGCACCTGGAGCACTGTGTCCATTTCTGGACTCTCCATTAGAAGAGAGATCTGGACATAACGGAGACAGTCCAGTGGAGGGCTGGCAGGATGCTGAAAGGACTGGAGGACTTCTCCTACGATGACAGGCTGAGAGAGCTGGGTCTGCTCAGCCTGGAAGGGGCTCAGAGGGACCTCATCAACATCTATAAATACCTGAAGGGAGGATGCGAAGCGGACAAAACCGGGCTCTTTTCAGTGATGCCCAATGTCAGGACAAAGGGCCATGCACACTAGCTAGAGCATAGGAGCTTCTGTCTGAACACCAGGAAGAACTTCTGTGCTGGTGACAGGGCACTGGCCCAGGCTGCCTGGAGAGGCTGTGGAGTCTCCTCCTTAGAGATCTTCAAAGGCCACCTGGATGTGGGCCTGGGCACCCTGCTGTGGATGTCACTGCTTGAGCAGAGGTTGGACCAGATGGACCCTTCACACCTCAGCCATGCTGTAATTCTGTAATGCTTGCTTTACAACACATCCCTTTGAGCATTTTAAATCAGAACATTTCTATACAGAATTGACAAAAAAATACAAGTTGTCACAACAGACAAGTCATCTATAGGAATTAAACTATTTCAAAGAACTATTCATTGTTTTATTGAATAAGATCTACATATCATTAAAAACTAAGTCAAACTACTACCCATAAATAAAAGTCAGTTTATACCTTTTCAAATGTCTTTTTTTAACAGTTAAACATTTTTAAACCTTTCTATAGAAGTCAAAATTGAGAACAAGGAACTAAAAATTTAAATGGCTTCCACTACTAGTTTTGATTAGAGCCCTGGAATCTCTTTTTCACAGACAGCACCAGAATTAATTTCATGTTTCTCCCTGGTTTTGTTTCAGCTGGGTGGAATTATATTCTTCAGAGTATCTGGTATGATATTATGGCTTTGTTGTAGGAGAGAAATACTGTTGATAACACAGCAATGTTTATATAGCTGCCACTAAGCAGTGTTACACAGAGCCAAGGCCATTTACAGTGAAGGTCCCAAGGAGCTGGGAGCAAAGAGAATAAGGACAGCTGACTTAAACTTGCCAAAGAGATATTCCATAGCACATGCAGAAGGAGTTTTAAAGGGGATGGAAGTTCATTGCTCTCTTCCGCTGTTTGAGGGACTAGCTGGGCACTGCTTGGTGGGTAGTGAGCAACTGCTTATGCATCACTTCCTACATACATTCATATATATACAGACATAACTATTATGCTTTTCATTTTCACTTAGTAAATAATTTTACCTCATACTCTGAGTTCTACTTTTTATTTTTTTTCCCAATTCCCTCCCCCATCACACTGGGAATGTGGGCAGTAAGCAAAACAGAACATGCCCCAAAACTACTTTGACTTAAATACTGCTTCCTATGAAGGATTGCTTTCTTAGTCCATTATACAAAATGGAATGACTGCGCACATCATATGAAGAAAAAAAAAAAGTGCACTTACCAAGTGAACATAAGGCACAAAGTATCCAAAAAGTGCAGCAGGAATCCCCAAAGCCCAGATTCGATAACTCATGACTTTGAAAACGGAGAAATTGAAAACCTTTTTTTCAGGAGGAAATCTGAACTTGCCCTTCTTTTCTCCTTCGTCTTTGGTGTTGGAAACAAGAGGTTTGTACGTAAAGCCAGCCAGAAACAGAATAAACATGAGGATGCACAGGACCCGTAATGTGTTGAACAGGCCAACAGAATCAATCAGAACTCTCAAGAGGAAGGGCAGAGACACAGTGAACAAGCTGCTTCCTGCAGTCACGATGCCATTTACCAGTCCAAGGCGTTTCTTGAAATAGTGCCCAAGAATGACCAAAGATGGCTGGTAAGCAAATGAGCAGCCACAGGCAAATAATATTCCATAGGTGAAGTACAGAGGTTCAATGGTGCTGTATTAAAAATAAAAAATAGGAAAAAAAATTGTAAAACAATGCATGCTCACATTCAGATACCACACAGAAGTGTTTTTCCAATTAATTGACATATTTTCAGAAATGAGTTAAGAGTTTGTATGTGGTTGCTCCAAAAGTAGTGTGTCCTGTTTGGAATTTCCATGGAAACTACAAGTGCAAAGAGATAACAACACTGTTTGATAGAGCAAATTCTCAGCTACAAAACACTCTTTGTCAACATAGTCACGACCATTAGCCAATTTATATGGATGAGCTGATTGAGACTCTTCATTTTGTGGTGTGATGGCTGTGCATGGCTGTCTGGAACGTGGCTTGTCCTTCACATTGCTCTCGCCACGGCTGAAATGCTTCACCCACAGCCTCACTGTGCTCAATCCACTGTTTGGTCTCCATCAACATTCAGCAAACATTGATGAATGTCAACGGGTGCCATTTTTTCCATGTGGATGAATTCAGTGACACATCTTTATTTCATACACACTTCTTCTATGTCGGACACCATATTATCAGACTGCCCTTCTGCTGCCATCACACGATAAAAAAATGTAATAGAATATTGGTGGGAAGGTTCAATTTTACTGCCACAACCCAAACATCCACCTCTGATGTTGTGGACCAATATAATAAAATAGGAGGCATTACTTTCAGAGCAGCCCTCATGCTACCAGTGTAAATGCTTTCTGTAGTGGTTTTCAGCATAGGATGCCATCTGCCAATATTCCTCTACACCAGAGTATGACAATGCACTCTGCAAGTTTCCCATGCTATTTTAGAAATTCTTAGAACATAGTATTTGATTCACAGGTCTCACACCAGGAACTGAGAATTTACATGTTACCGTGCAAAAGAATGCATTTGCAATATTACTGTTTCTTTCTGCATTAAACTATCAATTTAAAAAATTGATTATATTTAAATTAGCCAAAAGAAACAACTAATTACTTCAGTCAATGGAAAAATATCAAAGAAACTAAAATCAGAATGTATGAGAGAAAGAACATAATGCAGTAAGGACACAGAACTTTTTCTTCCTTCTGTGGATCCAAACACTTTGCAGTATGACACATATTGAAAAATATTTCTCCTGCATTACAAATAATCTTACGTCTCAGCTTCCTAAGAGATAAAACTTGTATTACATATGGGAACAAGCAGTAAATCATATTTACATTCATCTGCTGTATGAAATATTACTGTTAAAACACTTCTATATCTGAACTATACTCCCTCAATTAACTGATAATATCAACATAAGTCATTTGATAGTGTGAGTAACATAATGAAATACTAAGAATGCACATTAACTTGGAATGTATTTTAACAAGAATTCATCTCTCATCCCAAGCTCACGACTGCTCCTCTAAAACAAAATTCTAAAAAAGCTACATCTTTAAAGCCTGTAAAAATTTTTGTTTGCACCTTCTGTGGTGTTTTTCCAGTGGAAATCAAAGAAATACGGAAGGATGGCAGCATTTTCTTCAAAAGAAAGAAATACCTTTCCTTTTAATTTACAATAATGAAGTTCTTGTAGTATTTAGCAGTTACCACAAGACTGTGCTACATGGGGATGAAGAAGAACTTTTTCCAATATGTATTCTTTTAGTTTTCACCTCAAATGTGATGGCAATCCTCTGGAAACATACCAGGCAGAAGGTTTTGTTTTGTTTGCTTTAAATAAAATGTATTAATCTAAATCTTTACACTTAGATTAACTAAAAACAAAAATATATTTAAAAAAATGGAAACTTGTTTACGTAACAAGACAGTTTCCTTTTCCCATGAATATTATTTATTCCCAGAATAAATAAAAACACTAGCCTCAGCACCTAAATCAAGGCTATTTTCCTATAAACTTGTTACATGTTTTCACATCAGGGGACATACACCCGAAGTAGGGGTGTTAGTTCAAGATAGCACCATGCAGCACTGATATCCATCCATGCAGATAACAGACAGCTCACACATGTCTGGTTCAGAGCACAGGCACAGAAAACAACTTTCACAAGCCTGTTGACATTGATAGAAAGTGTAGAAATAGAAATTGGTATTTCTACATAGAAAACTCTTCTGAATTCTGCTCTATGCTCTGCTAAGGATAGAAAAGGCAGACTGAGAACTAGAAATAAATGGAGCTTATTTTCCTGCTATTTCTTACCCTATCTTTACTAACTGGTTTCTGCAGATGACTAAAATCAGAGAGTAAGTTTACTGTTTCCTCATCTTCTATTGTGCATGCCACTCAAACTTCTTGGGATTTGTTCTGCAAAAAGTATAGAAAATGAAGTATAACCTGGAGGGAAGACAAACACTCCACTACTGTTGAAGTATATTCAATAGAGACTTCCTCACAGTAAGCCCTAAGGATCCATCATTACACCAATGTTTTTGCTATCTTAACATTTGGCAGCTAGACTGGTAAGAACAGAAGGAAACTTTGAATTTGACTGGAACACCAACACCTCCCTGGAGGTTACCTCATCGTTTTGCTACTGATAAGCTTATACAAACTGGCTCCTCATAAATAGGATGTGCTGTTATGAGGTTACATTACATCTTACAAATAATTTTTGAATTTGAAAGCACCGCTTTTGATTATTCATGGTAGTCATGGCTAGAAAAACAGCAATAGAACAATGTCTTCAGCTATAAGATAAAGTAACATTACTTATTCCTTCGTATTCAGTTAAGATAAAGTAACATTACTTATTCCTTCGTATTCAGTTGATGGGAGGATCAGCATAAAACTGATAGAAGTACTTCGAATGTAATTTAAAAAGATTGTTTTTACCTTACAAAAGAACTTGACAGGAGTCCAACAAAACCTAATGCAGCTCCAGTAACAGCAACTTTTCGGCAACCGAACAGGTCTGTGAATATGCTGACTATTGGAGAGCAGAAGAAGACCATTCCCATAGACAGTGAGCTCACCCATGCTGCAGAACAGAAAAAGACAGCACATTTTAGAAGATTGCACGATTTAAGCTTTCAGCAACTACCTGTTCTAATTGAGCACCACATCATGCCTATGGCTATGTGTTTAAATATCTTTACCTAACACAGTACAAATGAAAGCCCTGACCAATTCACATGATCAAGTAATTTAGATTTCATCAGCTCCAAGAATACAACTGACTTTAGTCGTAAAAAAATAAATAAATGAAATATTTTTAAACACATTTACTCCACCAGGGACTAAGCTAGAATTCACACTAATGACCAGGCCATTAACGACAACTTGTAGATACAGATAATTCCACATTCTTTCTGAAATTTATGAGCACATTTCACTTGATATACTTTTATACTTTTTTTCAACCTTAAACGGCTAAGTTTGCTGAAAAGTTTAACAAATGTTTTATTTAATTGCACAGATCTAGATCAAGCTGGAGCTTTATAAACATTGCTTAACCTATAGTTCTTTGTTTATCAGTGAGTCTTTAGATAATTAAGACTTAATTCAGGTAAGTATACTAAAGTTAAACACTTCTGTGGCTGAATAACAAACTACAGTATCTTCAAGTACATTAGGTGTAAGACTGATTAATTTTAAATTAAAAATCAACTTTCTTTTTCACTTTGTGCAGATATTCAAAAGGCATCATTTACCAGCTATCATGTAGTCATTCTTTCAAACACACATTAGTGATGTATCAACCAAGAGTTCTCCCAGGTCATAAAGGTAAGATATTTAGAGACATAAATAAGTCTGTTATATCTCTTCAGGAAAAAAAAATTGGCCTACTGGCTAATGAAAAAAAGCTGCTGAGGCAAGACACATAAAAAGATATTGTAACTTGTTTCTGAATTGTATGGAAGATAAAAGAGCTCTTTCCATCTGGAATAGGTTTGAATTCCTGTAACTGGGATTTTACTTAGATTATCTTTGCTAGTGACAGTTAGATAAACAATGGTGATTTGGTGACAAAGGCAAATAACATTATCTGAAAAAATAAAACGCAACCAACAGACCTAAGGAGGAATATTTGGAAGCGGATACACCGATATCATGCTTTAGAAGCAGTTGCTGAAGTGCCTATAAGACATGGTCTGGGCACTGCGAAGACCCCACGTGCTAGGCACTGAAATAAACAGAGTGAAACAAACAAGCAAACAAAAGTACTGTTTCTTCAAAAGCATTTAGAACGTAAACGAAAGAAAAAGAACAGCTGGTTAGAGACAAACAGGAATGAGAATATATGACATAGAACCTTCCTTTTAGGAAAAACAGTGATTTCGATGAACTGCGACCTGTTTTGAACAGTTTGTTGTTTATTGAGAATGTGAAAAACACCACGGAGTTTCAAGGAACGATCTGTAGAAGAACGAGGTACTTTTCATGGGTAGCTGCTGCATTTGCTGATTAGCCCAGACTCCAAAGCCCTGTCAACCCTGCACTCTGTGACATTAAGTTTCAGGGCTGTGCAAAGGAAGAGCGGGCAACACTGAGTGAAACAAGGCCCCCAAGACACTGAAAGGAAAGGACACTGGAAGAGTTTAACTTGTATAAGGGCACGGACCACATTGCTTCATAGCCCCGTGTAAGAGCGCAGCAGTTCTAATTTCCAATCAGCACAGGCTGTGTGATTCATGCAGCATTCTCCTTGGTTTAAGCAAATAGTTTGCAGGACTTTTACAGGCCTTCAAAGATAATAAAACTGGAATATAAAAGCCTTAGGTGAAAACATTCAGCTCCAATGACATTCAGTTAACTTGCTGACTTCGATTTTCGTGTGTCCTAATGAAAGAAATATGCCTCTTATCACTTGTTTCTTTTCTTATTACAGCAATGACAAGCTAAGCCTAAAATAGGAGAAAGGTTCCACAGATCTCCCACATAATGTGGGGTCAAAAAGGAAGGGAACAGCCTTATCTGGGGCATTTCACAAACAGTGCTGTGACAGAAGTCCAGAAGTGGCAGTCCACGCTCTACCACTTCCCTACCTAAAGCAAACTGGAGCACTTTAACTTACAGCTCCTGTGAGATTCTTGGATCCCACAGAAAAGGAACTTGCACAGATTCTTTTGGCATGCCTGGTATAAACACCCTTATTATGACTTAACAAAAAGAATGGTCTTTAAGTTAACTTCACACGTGTGCATAATTCAAGGAAATTTGTCTTTATCCTTTGTGAAGAAGCTGAGCACACACACAAAAAAGAAAGCAGAACAGCACATGTGAACCTGATTTCCTGAAGGCAAGCATGCCTTGCTGCAGTAACGTGATCCTACGAAGAAGTTGATGGATATAAAATACATAAAATATAAAATACAATCAGAGTGCTTTTCAATTCTTTGTTCTAAAAAGCTTCTCTTATATTTCTTTCACTTCTTCCTCTCTGTATGCAGAAGGAAAAATTAATTGCATTTGGCATTTTAAAATGCAAATTATAACGACTGTACCAAACAACTCATATGAAAAATCCAAATGCAGCTTGCCAGGATTGCACAAGTCCTCTAGAGCACCTATTACACATTGATTAAAACACTTTTCTTCCAGGCCACTGGCTGCTTTCCTACTCACATGCTGGCTATATTCCAGAGCTGTTATTTCAGACACTAATATAACAACTAACCTCTGTATTTGTGTTGATACTCATACACAAAACATTTTGGCTGCCATAGAAAAAGAGCTATTCCTACTGAAAGCAATTAAACTTTCCTTGGGCACTGGAGCTTCAGGACTTACTTCTCAAAACACGTCATTGCAAAACAGCCAGTTTCTGAGCTTCTCTAGAAGTTACTCCTCAAATTAAAAATATCAGACCAGAGAGTCTGTGGGAGCACCCATACAGAAGAGTTCCTGAGCCACTGAAACACAGTATGCTATTCAAAAAAAAAGCAACATTTACTGTAACTAAAATCGTGCTGAAATAAGAATCTCCGCTATGTCCTTTTCTTATCAGTTCACTACAAATGGAAATAATGCAGCTGTAAGCAGAGAATGTTTGTACACTGTTTCTCTGTCCAAGAGTCTGCAGCTATAAAACCACAGCACACACTCCACAAATATGCTGCTGTTTTATTGCTTTAAAAAATGATTATGATTTAAATAGCACGACTTTCGTCTTCAGCAATAAATGTAAGTAGCCATTATCTGTCAGCAAAAATTGTCCCCATTGTCACAGCTGGATTGCATAATATACATTTATACCCCAAGCTGTCAAATGCTTTAGTTCATTCTGCAGACAGAAACACTAGGACTTACAAGACAATGGAAAAGAAAGCATTTTAGCATTTCACACTGAAATGCTTCTACGGTACACAAATTTAAAGGCTACCCCTCTATAGCATTCCTGTTTACTTCTTTTTTCTTTTTTCTTTTTTTTTTTCTTCTGAGCATTACACTGAAAGTTATCAGTTTTATCCTCACCAAAGCCTTTCAAGTGGCTGGCTTAATACAGCACTAACACCCTTCATTCTCTGATGAACTTAAAGATTTTTTTTTTTTTAAAGTATCCTCCCCTGGGAATTTTTGAGGCAGGAACAAAAAGCCATTGTTTGGAAGACAGAAGGCAAACCAAGAGAATATTTAAGTTGAGGAGTCAATATCAACTCCAAAAATATTTTGTCTGCCCACATTAAAAATCAGATGTGTTTGTGTAGCTCACGTAGCAAATCAAGATAGAAGTCGGGCTCACTGAATAGCTTGCAGAACAATGTGTTTGGAATTGCCCATGCTAAGACAAAGCAGAGATCTTGATAAACAAGAGTAACTTGTCTACACCGAATGCCACAGCAGATTCTCTTAACATAATTCTATAGCTAGGCTGGTGAAATTTGCAGGACAGATGGGCCAGCCATTGCCTACACCTCTGCTCACTATCAGACCTCCTTCCTAAAAATCCATTCTCTCACCCCCTTGTGCAACCAGTACAACACTTCAGGCTGTACTGCACTAGAGCTTGCAATGCCTAGAGTGATGCTGGATAATAAAGCGCTGTGTTTTAACTCATGAAGAACAGAAAGTGCAGAATCAGGGACAACCTGCTTTAGTTAGCCTCTATGTTTATGAAATGAAAACAATACTTCTCTCATACTAACAAAAATATGTGAAATTATTGTTTCAAGTAATCTAGAGAGCAGATTTCTAAGACAAAATACTTTGAAGCGTTCAAATGAAATAAGCAATATGGGACAAGTGATGTGGACAGCAGATGTTTAATAGTTTTCATTGTTACCGAAAATGCTTATGTGGAAAAGTCTACTATAATAAAATTACAATACAGAGTTAATACAACTGCTTAAATAATGGCACTTAGTAATTTCTGAATGCGTGACTTTAACATTATCTAGGAGTTCTCCTTTTGTACAGCAAAAAACACTGCAAGAAAAGAGAAGGACAACATTTACTAGATAAAAACTTCATGCTTTCATTTGGTTATTAGTTATGACTTATGCAAGAACAGTGCAGAATGTAGGTACTCTCCCAGCCTCAAACCAGTAACAGCTGTGGAGATTTCCTGAATCATAATTTTTGTTTTAAAAGAAGTTAACCTCTATCTTTTTCAGTATATCCTGGTCACTCTCATTTCTTTCCCTCCCAGAACAATTCCATATTCTCAGCACCCATAACACCTTACAGCAAACTGCTCTGTAATTCCACTCTGGGCTGTATGATCTCCAGTTCTACTGTCCAGTTACCTACAAAGGCAATACCATTCAGCAAAGCGTACAAATGGCTTCCACAAGATTGTTTTTTTACTTTAGAAAGGAAATTTGGGAAACCTGGGTGCCTGTTCAAAGTAATTTCTGGAGATGATTAGCTCTCCAGCTCTTATTCATGATTCCTTGCCTGTATCATCACATTTACACAGCATTTCTTTTAAGAACAAAAGAACTGCAGTACTGTGTAGACCAGCATCCTGTTCTGGCCATCACAAAACACTGAGCCAAAGAACACCTGAAAGAGGGCTAGCATTCTGCAGGACCCTGCCTATGTACTCCCAACATTCAGAAATAAGCAGCTTAGAAACCTCCAATGCAGAATGTTTCATCTTCAAGACCAAGAAATTCTATCAATACTACTTTGGCTTCACTGCATTTGGCTGTTATCAGCTACAGAACACACTCAAGCACCAGTGCCCATAGATGATGATAAGAAAAAAATCCCCTTTGTTTTTGATACCACTCAGATTCCTCTGCTATAAGAAACATGAACTGATCATCCCTGCATAATTTCTTCTTGCAACCCTTTACTAGAGATATTCACAAGTCTCTTTTCTGAATAAAGCACTTTTATGGACTTTCGTCTTTGCACAGAAGCTCCGTACTTTTCCCATTCCTCATCCCTCTTCACACTGAGGCTTCTAATTGTATTATTTTTTCTGAGATAAGAGTAGTTAGAACATCATACAGTATTTAATACGGAGCAAACAATACATTTCTGCCCTAACTGGTTTTAGTTTAATTCTCTATCTCCTCATTATCCTTACTTTAGGAAAAAAACAAACAATGCTGTATCACTATATCAAGTGCCACTGAGTAAAAGTGCTTATAAAATATATATGATTCAAAGAAGAAAAAAAAAAAGTAAAAAATCCCACAATAAATCTTACTCCTCCACTAGTGATTAACAACTGAGACAGAACCCACAAGGGTTTTCAGCATGCATTTGGATTATATTTCCTCCAGTAAGAAGTGATTTGCACATACGTACACAGAATTTAATCAGCAGTAACACAACAACTCAGCAAGTCTAAGAGGGCTACCAACATGCTCATACACAATGATAAGCCACAGCTTTGGATCTGTTGTTCAGCCTGCAGATGAGAAGACCAGCAGCTCAAAAGAAATCTAATTACTGGCTTCAGATATCCAACAGATGATCACTACAGAATCAATGGTGAAAAGCAATAGGACAATGAACAACTGAGACAAACAATAATAAACATCACTCAAATTATATGTTACAAAGTGGTTTTTTCCTCAGTGAAGGAAGTAAAAGGAAGACTGAAATTTTTACTCTTGGATATGTTGAAAATCAGGCTGGACAAGGTCCTGTGAATAATCTTATCTTTACTTAGAAGTTCAACATACTTTTGAAATGTGCAGTTTTGAGTGTGTGGGGGGGGAGGGAGTGCTAGACCACATAGCTAGTCTCTTCCAACTCAAGTTATTCCATGATACTGAAACTCACAGAGGAACATTCTAACAGTTTTAGACCGTTGCTTATTGGGAAAATAGGTGGTGAAGCCCATATTGACAAGTGCCAATAGCTTTCTTCAGAAAAAAAATATAACTTAGGTTAGAAATGCTAGCCCAACCATCAATTCCTCGTTTGTGGAACTTAAGAACATGTAAAGACTCCTTCAGGTAAGAAAAAGAAAACTGGACTAAGCTGTAAGATGCTGTACACACACACCCTTCCAAAAAAATTGGAAGGAGTTGACGGTGTCCTGGATTTTTAAGCGAAAGAGATCTTTATATGTAGATCTCATCAGACCTATTAACAGTATAGATGTTTAGAACTACAGATCTCCCCCCATACTGACGCAGTTTTTCCATTGGAACTCTTTTCTTCCTATTAGCAGAGGCAGAGTGCTACCTTTCACCTAAGACACTCCAGATACATCCTCTTTCATGCATTTTCTACTCCCTTTTTCTTCCAAGGAAAAAAAAAATAGTAATTTCTAAAACAGATGGGAATTAATAGTTCAACAGAATCATTAGAACCAGCAAGTGCCACAACAGCATCCCATGTCCAGAGCCCCTGTAGGTCAGCTTCCTAGAAGTTGCCAGCCCTATTTTTATCCAACCTGTCACTAGCCAAAGACATCAGATGACCTGTGCTGCATTCCTTGCTCACACACGCCTGTGAAAATTGACTGCTCACTAACTTCTCATGAATTCTGAGGAACTTCACTAGATTATCCTCATGTGCCTATGATAAGGGGCACAGAGGGGAGAACAGAATTTCCAGATAGTTACCCCATTATTGAGCAATCTGTAGATCGCAGAACTGTATGTGAGTAGAAAAAGGAGAGTATTTTGAAATGTGTGCAGTATTGTGACATAGACATATGACATCTAGAATTCATCCTGTCATAAAGTGTACTGCTTGTTCTACTCAAAAATATTGCCGATCCCTTTAGTGCAAGTATGCATTTAAGGCCTAAAAATAAACTTATGACATAATGCTGCCACAGGAAGTGTCCTAACTTGGGTTACATTGCAGATGTCTGAGGTAGCTCTCCCTTAAAGAAATACTATAGAATAAAAATGAATACTGCTTTAAATGAAAATTCCAAAATGGGGCAAAAAAAAATTAGTGCAAGGAAACAACAAATCTTTTGGAAACCAAAGATGTCTTGAACAGGCTTTAAGAATCACAATGATCTATAAAGGATTCTAATCAGAAACACACACATAGAGATCATGCTTAATACGTAAACATGTATGAATCAGAGACTAGTGGAAACCTCTCACAGCAATACAAGGCATTGTTTTTTTCTCCACTCTTCCTTTTCCTTGTCCTTGGGGAATAAGTTAATTATTCAGTGACCTTTTTACTGAAAGATCCAAGGAATTACAATGAGTCAGAAACCAAGAACTATACATGACCCATTGGATCCCAATTAATAGATCTCTGCACAGATACACTGTTTCCATTAGCAAACTGTATGCTATCACAACACTCAGTCATTAACAGACAATCTGAATCAGTTTGTGCTGTACTCAGCAGATTTTACAAGTAGCTGTAAGATTTCACAGAATCACAGAATGGCAGGGTTGGAAGGGAGCTCAAGGATGATGAATCTCCAACCCCCTGCCACATGCAGGGCCACCAACCTCCCCATTTAATGCTAGACCAGGCTGCCCAGGGCCCCATCCAGTCTGGCCTTGAACATCTCCAGGGACAGGACATCCACAACCTCTCTGGACAGCCTGTTCCAGCACCTCACCACTCTAATTTACTACATTTATATGCATCATCTCTTCAGTATGCTTTGTGACCGTCCAAAATGCTATTTCACATATGAGTATGGCATTTTGATCTTGATGCAACAAGGTGGAAAGACATATATGCTTGCCAGTATGTTATAAAATTACATACGTTTAAATAAGGGGGTAGGAACCATATAAACAGTATTAAGTCAGAACACAACACTGATTTCTTCTTCGGCTTTATATGCTGTATGTTTCTGTCTTCAGAGTCTCTACTGAGATCAAGTCCTTGTGAGCGTAAGCGGCAGGAAAATAGAAAGCAATCAGAAAAGAGCTAGACATAGTGATGGAGGAGATCTGATTAATTCAGGTACTTCATTTAATTTACACGCACTAAAATAATGCAAGCTTAGGCAGAGGTGGCTTGGGGGTTTTTTTGGTTGGTGGTCCCCAACCTAAACAAATAACTCAGATAGTAGTGTTGAATCCAAAACAAACAGGAAAATGATTATGGGGTTTTTTTTTGTTGTTTTCCTTTTTTTCCAAACTACATAATACAAAACCTGAATACAGAAAAATGCCATTACAGACAAACAAATTCTACTACCAGAGAGACTGCAGATCTTCCATACAATTGGAAAAGTGAGAGGAAAATAAACAAGTGCTTAAGTTAAGAAAAGCTTCAATAAAAATTCAAAAATAAAAAACAAGATGTTAATCAAAATACTGCTGGTAGAGATTATAAGCATTAAGCCTTCAGGAACCTTCAAAAAAAAAAGGCTGAAGTCAATCATTAACAGAAAAACGTATGCATTTGGATTTCACGGCAAACTGAGCTTGACCTTTGACACTTGAAGTCTGAAAATGCTGTGGTAGGAAGAATAAACAAGGAACAGATCAATAAGAAATAGCTGTAATCACTTGTTTTCCCTTTTAGAAGTCATACAAGAATGTTTTCTGCTGACTGAGATAGTTTTTAAAGTACAGTGTAATCACATTTTTAACTAATAGCCTGACAAATTGGAGTTCAAGATTTCCATATTTCCAGGCATGCTTTCATCTTCCCTCCCTCCATCATCCTAAATTACTTTTTTTCCCTTTTTTTCTTCAAATACCAAACAGTTCAACATTTGAATCACATCCTATTTTGATTTAAAATCAATTCTACATACTAGTGTTAGCTCTTGAATTCAAAGATGATAGTCTGATTTGTCAGAAAGATTTAATGCTAAGCTCTCTCACAACCAACTGTTACTCATATCCAGAACATATCTGCAACCAAACTTGTCATGCAATGGTCTCCTGCTTTAGAGTCATACCATAGATTAGAAAATAAGACCCAAAGCTGAAAAAAAATTCTTCTTGAAGCTACTAAGCTTTTTCCTGTCCCCTCACATTACTCAGTTTGGGAAGGGATCAGCAAATCAAAGCTGTCTTTTAAATGGTATAAGCACGCCTGTTTCTTTTACAGCAGCATGTCCTTGTGAGAACATGACAAATGCTAAGAGAAAAGACAGACAAAAATCTCGTTTCACAAATAAACGTGGTGCACTACTGGAAGTTAGGTTACCATCAAACTCACTAACTTTTCGCATACCAAGATCCTTCAGAACCACACGACATCTCAGTAACATGGCAGGCATCCTCAAACCTACTTACAACAGAATATACTCAATACCTTAAAGGCCCAAACTGCTGTAACCTAAGAGATCTCCTAATGTTACAAGCCATCGTTCTCCCACTGTTCACCACATATTACTAAGAGTTTCTTATTTGGGTTTTATTGACAAACCAGAAGTAACTTTCAGAGAGTGAAACAACACTGACTAATGCCAGAATGCTATTACACAAAGCAAATAAGACAGAAGAACACAGTGATTTTAGGACAGAACATTTAGGTAACAGGTAAATATTTTTCAAGATAAGACCCAATTACTGAAGTATTCCTTTCAGAGGTGAAGAAACTGTATATACACAGAAAAAAAAAACCACATTCATTTTCAAACAAGATGCTTCAATTCAAGACGACATATTTAGTTCTGAAGTTCAAACACTGAACTATATAGCAAAGGTCTGTCTTTACAATTCTAACATTTTTCTAGTGGAAGTTCTAGTGGAAAGTTACATTTGACATGAATAGAACCAACTTAAAATGAGGTGACAGGAATAAGACGTTGAGTATGCTTATACTTCATGAAGAATGTTTACTTGGCTTTTAGGCTATTCACATACAGATTTATTTGCCTCATCGCAAATGCACTGCCAAAATGAAATGCATTTCAAAACTGGACTTTTTTCAGATGTCTGTGTAGAAATTCAATGTTTTTAATAGCATACAAATATGTTACTGAGAAAGAAAGGAATTTACACACATCACATTTCTTCCCCTCATATCTTCCATTCACTTCCCTTCAAATACTGAAAGTTTAATAAAATAACAAAGATACCATATGATGTTTTTGTACATTTAAAAAAATGCATTAAATTGTTACCTCCTTCAGAGGTTTAATACAAAGAGGGAATCATTGTTTGGAAAGCTTGATAAAAGCAAACACAAGATAAAGCACATATGACAGCAATTCCTCTGTGCCAATATGTGCCATGTGCTCTTTGTATCAGCTACACGCACGTGTGACTTGGCTTGTGCTCTCTGTAACCCCTGAAACAGAGCCAGCCACTAACGCTTGACCTTGCTTCTCTATGCCATCTACATCCAAAATTGTTGAGTCTGCCAATATTATTGACTGGCACAATAAATTACTTCTCATTAACTATGTACAACTATTTGGGCAGCCACCCAACCTCTGGCAATCCAAAAGGCCAGGTTGTTGGATGTAACGAAAACTTTGACAAAGCCTGCAGAAGGGTTTTCTCCCAGGTACGCAGCAAACCTCACAAACTGTAATGACGTGACTCACAGCACATGTAGCATTCCACACACACAACCCACACCAGGGATGGAGCCTGAACTACACGTGAACTACAGCTTTTTGAAGCACTGGTTTGCAGATACGGAGTTTACATCCATCCCAATTTAGCCTAATGTCCAGATTTGGAAAAAGTGAAAGCTTGTGTACATTTCAATTTATTCAAATACTGACAGGATTCTGACTAGAGCCTCTAAATATTGCAAATATTTACCACCGGGGACACTTACAATTTAGGTGATGTTCTTATATAGTCAATTAGCAATAAAGTTTTAAACAAACAGCTTCCTGGTGAGCTGATGAATCACAACCGCCTCCCCTCAACTACACAAGCATGGTTTTTTTCTCTAGGAAAAGCTACAGAGTCAAAGATGAAAGCAAAGCGCTTCACCATTTAACTGTTTTAAAGGAAAAACTGCTGCAGTCAGTCGTCTCCTAAAAGATCCAAGGAGGGATGGAAAATGTGAGTTTCAGTGCCTTCCTCCCCAGTCATTCACCAGAGAATCCTTATCTCTTTGTTGAAAACAAGCTTAAACACCACCCTACATAGCCAGTGCAATAGCCTTGCTTAAGCTGGCACACATCTGAAATACTCTTTTGTGAAGTGACTCAGCTATTTTTGTTATGTCAGTAGCAAGAACTGGTAATAAAATCGGTAGGGATTTTTTCCAGGTTATTCTATGACACACTATGTTGTTATATAAAGACAAGTTAAGAAGAAAACAAAAATATTCAAATCTTTCTTCTGAGGGACCGATTTCTATAATATTAACACTACCTTAATTTCTTAGAAGACTGAACATTTAAAATGCTTTTGTATTTTTATCAGCTTACAATCATAGAATCATAAAACGGTCTGGGTTGGAATGCACCTTGAAGATCATCTACTTCCAACCCCCCCCTGCTGTAGGCAGGAACACCTAAGCAGCAAGTAGCTTGCCTACTAGCATTTCTACAACCACATTTAGTCTAATGTTATTTCCAGAGCAGTACCCACTCATCAATTAAGAATTACCCAAACAATTTGCCATTTTTTCAATCAGATCAGAAGTTAACTCCAAATAAATGAATGAACAGAAAATCAGAAGTTCCTATTCTCAATTTTAAGAGGAAGGAAGGAAGGGACAAAATAATATTAACCTAATAGAAATGCTATTACATGATAAATAGTAACTGCTACTAGACAAAGTGTAAAAAATACACATAGAATACACATCCACACTTCACAGAAAGCAGTCATACTACATATACATAAATTTGTGGTCTTCTAGCACCCATCCATATAAAATTTCTTGCTCTTATAATCTAAAAAGCTTAAGAGACAAGTTTGGTTTCTTTCTCATCAACAAATATTCTCCAGATTTTAGAGAAGAAAATGCAGGAAGGGCGACAGAATAAGGAAAAGCGTTGTTATATATATATCTTATATGCAAGATTCTGAAGAAAATCTTCTGGCTATAATGCACCAGCATACGGCTCTGCTGAGCTTGGTCAAAGCCCTGCTACAGACATCACTGCAAAACTCAACAGGTATCAGACTGTATTTTCATTCAAGCTCTATTTGTGTACAGTGTTGGGTCACAAGATAAAAGACCAGCTGTGAACTCACAAAGGGGCACAAAGACAAAATAGCAGGAGGGTTAGTGCAGAAAGCTCTGCTGATTTTACTTCTTTGTAGTTAAAAGCACTGGGTGCCAACAGCAGATGAAATCAGTGTGAACATGAGGAGTCCTTGGCAAATTAAATCTAGTAACAACCTCCCCTCTCAGTCCTCTGGGACTCTGGGAAGGTGGCTGCTCTTCAGAGATGTTCTGTGAGGCAAACAAGAGAGGGTTCACTGTGTAAGGAATGAGTCAGAACATGAGTAGAAAATGATCAGGAGCCTAAGGCACAAAGAAACTGTGAAGTACTGGTCAAGTTAATAGGATCTAGGGATGGAGAAATCTGCATGCATGAACAAAATAGGAGCCCATAATCCTTTTCTTATTCTTGGTATTTAACTGATACGTCTAAATGGCTAAAGCTGGTGTGACAGCAAAAATCCCACATTTCCCCTATCTTTGGTAAGATGGAAAAGGAAGACAAAGAGGAAAATGAAGATTAAGGGGAAAGTAAAGCACAGCTTCTTCACTGACAGGATAGGAACAAAGACTCTGCCCAGAAAAAAAAATCTAGAGCCCCCATAACAGACATTAAATTTTAAAAAATAATGGATGATTTAATAACAATTCCAGTATCAGATGTAATGAATATACTTCAGCAGTTTACAAAGGAAAAGAATCATAGAATGGCTTTGTGTTGGAAGGGATCATCAAGTTTCAATCCCCTACCAGAGGTATGGCCACCAACCTCCAGATCTCGTACTAGACTAGGTTGCCCATGGCCCCATCCAACCTGGAAGTATATATATATCATTTTAGAAGCTGCTGGTATGGAACCAATTTGTGTTCCCTCCTTTTCTTATACAAATATAAGGAAAATTTGTGGTAAAAACATTGACTGATATGATTAGAAAACAAATGGGAAAGATGGGTGTGGAAGCATTGGAAAGAACAGCAGAATGGCTGTAAGCCATAGGTTGCTAATATATAAACGGATCAAAGATCACAGTACATAGAATCATAGAATGGGCTGGGTTGAAAAGGACCACAATGATCATCGAGTTTCAACCCCCCTGCTATGTGCAGGGTTGCCAACCACCAGACCAGGCTGCTCATCAAAGTACCAAAATCAGAAAAACAAAGACTACATTTACACTAAATGATGATGGTGAGATAATAACACTACAGCACTCAAGCTGCAAGACAGCCGACACAGAAACAAAAAGACAACCAGCAAAATCTGATGACTCAGAGGTGGAACAGGATGGAGAGATTCTCACTATTGACAGCTCCCTGTGAGGTACAAAGGCCACATCCAAATTCAGTATGCAGCTGATCTACTTACAAATCACCCAGAAGACACAAGGGTTTGATAAGCATCTCTTATCTCTCATTTCATTGCAATGGTATCTGGACAGACCACATTCACACATTCAACTGTGTGGCCCTGTTGTTCGACAGACTTCTTGGATACAATGCGGTGCGATGCTCTTGAGTTCAAGGTGATGCTTGAGTATGTGCTGGTGAGGCCTCACCTGGAGTGCTGCATCCAGGTGTGGAGTCCTCAGTACAGGTGAGACATAGACCTCTTGGAGCATATCCAGAGCAGGGCCACAAAAATGATCCGTGGGGTGGAATACCTCTGCTATGAGGACAGGCTGAGAGAGCTGGGGCTGTTCAGTCTGGAGAAGAGAAGGCTGCAAGTTGACCTGAGAGGCCTTTCTGTACCTGAAGAGGAGCTACAGGAAAGAAGGGAACAAGCTCTTCAGCAGGATCTGTGGCAACAGAACAAGGGGAAATGGCTTCAAGCTCAAAGAGGGTAGATTTAGGTTGGCTAAAAGGAAAAAGTCTTTTGTAGTGAGGGTGGTGAGGCACTGGAACAGGTTGCCTAGAGTTGTGGTCGATGGAGACTTTCAAGGCGAGGCCTGATCAGGCTCTGGGCAACCTGATCTAGCTGTGATGTCCTTGTTTACTGCAAGGGAATTGGACTAGATGGCTCTCGGAGGTCCCTTACAACTCTAAGGATTCTGTGATTCTATGATTCTAAGAGGGCATGAGTGTGTGAGGTAGGAAAGTGCCCAGGGTTACCTTGTTCTTTAAATATTCTGGGTACTCCTGGCTTTAGAAACTCACAATTTGAAGAGCAATTCGGGTAACTTCATATACCAATACAATCATGAAGCATTTTTACATATACTGAGAGTAATTTCCTGGGGGGAGGAGGAGAGGAGTTGAACTAAAGCTACACAATAGAATATTGCCTGTTATTTATCCTTCAGTCATTTTTCAGGATTACCTACTCAATCCAATTAAATTGGCAAAAGGAGAAAGACTTGCAAGAAAACAAGTGAAAAAAACCACACCAAATAAAGTTCATTAAAAAGAAAAGAGACAAAGGGAAACTAATTAGGACAAGAATGTGATCTAATAAATTACTCTGCATGAATAATGATTAGCTTGTCAAAATTCATTCTGTTTGTTCATGAAGCTCGCAGCTGGAAACAGCAGGGATATTTCAGGTCAAGAATGAGGTTCTTTGGCAAATACTACACAAAGAAGTTTGCACAGCTCCTGCCAACACCACGCTTAGCTTGAGGCAATGCTATTGCTTTCAGAAGCTCTGAAGTGACTTTTTTTCCCTCCTTACCAACAAAACCAATAATGTAAACAAAAGATTCTGGTAGTTCTACAACCAGTTTACTCTTAGTACTACAAAACAAATGTGAGAAATTATACAAGCCGGAAAATAAAGATGCAAACTAGCAAAGTTAATGAGTATTTCTTTGGTAAACACAACTACAGATACCCCCTTAGAAACCAGATTAACTGAAGCTTCTCGTACTCAAGACAGCTACTGTCAAACAAGGTCAGTCCTGTTCTTAAAAACCCTGCAAGGAAGACAGGCGTGTCTTTTGCCCTTAACCGCACAACCATTCCCAGTCCAAGAGTACCTCAGCAAAGTCCTGCTCAGGCAAAAAATAAAATAAAATGTAAAAAAAAAAAAAAAAAAGATGCCACACACTTCAACACTTGTGACCGTAGTTTTCCTGAGAATCAGAACGAAAGACTCCTCTAGGTATATGTTGGTAGGAGTTCTGTGAAGAACACTTACTCTTTTAATAGCTTTAATACAGCCAAATAAAACAAAATGAAAAAGATGGAAAGAGTTTTAATTCTTGCTTCAGAAAAAAAACCCAAAAAAACAGAATTTCTGCATGGCAAATACATATTTGGAATTTGTTTTAAAAATGAATCCTTCTAGATGAAAAAAGGCATCTCGATACATTTTCTGAGAAACGATACTTTAAAGCACGTTTTCTGTATTTTGTTAGTTAAAACAAAACTTAAAGCTAAAAATTATCTTCTTGTTCCTTGTACAAGTTTCTTCTTTCTTTCAGGAAAATTTCCTTCTCCCTCATCAAGTTTTTATTCTAGAAAACATGAAAATGGAAGCATTTCATCATAACATCACATGCTCTGATGAAAGTCATCTTCAAAGTAACTGAATAAATATCATAAGTTTTTGAATTTGCAAAAGCACCTTTACTATATCATCCAATAACCATCAGTTATTATTAAACAGTTTTTTAAATAAAAATACTTTTAACACAGTCTTTAGATAACTTCACTTACTGAGAATTATTTGGATATGCCAATGCAAACATGCTATTCAAACTAAGTCGAATGTTAATTGCGTGGATTTTTCTTACAGCTATCAACAAAAGATTCATCTGTCACAAAAGATCCTTAAAAAAACAAAGTTCCTATTGAATTAAGAGTCAGAGCCCTGTGAAGTATTAGTAACTGGATTAAAGAAAAAAAAGCAGATCAACATACAGAGAGCAGTTACCAGCAACATGCAGAGAATCTGTGTGGAGTCCCTTTGCTGTCTGATATATTAACAAATCACGTACAAAAGGGAGAAGTGCTGAAATGACAAAACTAATCTTGGACCAGAGAGCTCAGGTGATTGTCACTGTTGTTGTGTAGTTGCTTTTTTTCATATAAATACACACACACACAGAGTAGATGAGGGATAAATACTAGCTTTAACTTATTTATTTCTCATAAAGCATCAAAAGGGGATGGCGTTGCCAAAGTTATCACAAAAGCACATTCAGAACACAAGGAAGCGTAAAATTATGTTGAAAAAAAATCAATCATGAATCCTCTACCACTGATTGTTCTGAAGTCCAAAAGGTATTAAGAGACTTCAGGAAAAGGTATTTGATAAAGGGTGGAGTTCTCTGCCATGCCAAGCTCTAAAGCTAACTTGCCAAAGCAGGAAGGAATATCTTCTACGCATCTATTACTTACTAGTATTGTATAAAGAACACTGTCTTAGGTCAATCTGAAATGTGACATACTATTATTATGTTATTCTATTTGTTTGCGCACGATCCAGTTATTCAATATGTAGCATTATAGTCTCTTTCATTGAACATCAAAGCCCCACACCTTGTTTTACAAAAGAGAATACAGATGAAAAGAAAGACTTCACACTCACCAAGCCAAGGCCTTCACACCATACTGGCAGGAGGACTGACATGCTTAAGGACAGGGCTGCTTAGCAGGAACGTTAACAGGGTAAGAAGCAAGCCAAGAGAAACCACAAGTTGTTCAGCAATGGCAGAAGTAAATTGGGAGATATTACCTCAACAAAAAGCAGAAAATACACCCAAACTCAACTGGAAAAGTCCCTGAGCAACCTGGTCTGACTGAAGCTGCTCTGCATTGAACAAGACAGTCTCCAGAGATCCTATCCAGATTTAATTATTCTATGAGTCTATGAACACAGGCGGAACAGCAAAAGACTAAGGGAAGCAAGACTATTTCCTCCAATATGCACTGCCAGGACACTTGCAAGGAAAGACCACAGATCTTTCTGTCAATTAACAGGAGGCTCCATACAAACACAGCATCATAAATTGAGTTAGTGGAATGTTTCCACACTATACAATTATTTTCCATAGCTACCAAACACAAACAAATATAACCACATATTTTGACATTTCAATTGTAAACAAAATATTCCACAGTTCAGTTTTAATCATCAAATGTGCCAGCAAATTACAGCTGATTACTGATTTGTCAGCAGCTTCCACTTCTCTGCGGTTGCCATACCACTGAAGATGCTAACTTGAAAACAAAAAATTGAGTTCAGCTATACAAAAACTCTATGATCCAGCCTAACATTAAGTTTTTTCCTCAATCACAGCTATGCCAGCAGATCATAAGGTCAGTGATGTATAAGATCACTCAGAGTCCAAATTAAGAATTACCAAAGCCTCTTAAGATTTCATGTTGTTTGCATTCAAAATTTAAACTCTGGGTGGAAAAAGATTCTGTGTCAAAATACTGTAACACTGAAATACTTGGAAACCTGGGAGCATGTCAGCTAAATATTTGTCCCAGGATTCTGACTTCCGTCCTTGCAGAATAATCTAAAACAGTTATGGAATTAGTATTGATTTATGAACAACATTAACAGCCATGTGAAAGGAGTTCCTGAATTTAGAATTTAGAATCATAGAATCACAAGGTTGGAAACGACCTGCAAGACCATCTAGTCCAACCATTCTCCCATTGCCATTGCTACCACAAGCAATGAACCACATCTCGTAGCTCCTCATCCAGACGCCTCTTGAACACTGCCAGGGACGGCAACTCCACCACCTCCCTGGGCAGCCATTCCAGTGCCTGACCACTCTCTGAGAGAAAAAGGTTTTCCTCATGTCTAACCTAAACCTCCTCTGGTACAACTTGTGGCCATTTCTTCGGGTCCTGTTTGTTGCCTGGGAGAAGAGGCCAAACTCCTCCTCATCACAGCCTCCCTTCAGGAGGTTGTAGAGTGCAATGAGGTCTCCCCTGAGCCTCCTCTTCTCCAGACTGAACAATCCCAGCTCCCTCAGCCGCTCCTCATAAGGTTTGTGCTCCAGACCCCTCACCAGTTTCGTTGCCCTTCTCTGGACACGTTCCAGGGCCTCAATGTCTTTCTTGCAGTGAGGGGCCCAAAAACTGAACACAGTACTCGAGGTGTGGCCTCACCAGTGCTGAGTACAGGAGAATGATCACCTCCCTGCTCCTGCTGGCCATGCTATTTCTAGTGCAGGCCAGGATGCCGTTGGCCCTCTTGGCCACCTGGGCACACTGTCGGCTCATGTTCAGCCAAGCATCAACCAACACCCCCAGGTCCATTTCCTCTTCACACTCATCCAGCCACTCATCCACAAGCCTGTAGAGCTGCATGTGGTCATTGTGGCCTAAGTGCAGGACCCAGCACCTGGCCTTGTTGAGTCTCATCTCATTAGTAGAACTCCTTATCTCTAATAAAAAATCTTGGGCGTTTTAAATGAAAAAAGTCCATCCAATATATCACTGGAAAATTAACAAAGATGAGGATAAATCAAAATAAACTGCTCACCAATATGCAGACCCAACCTAACTTCACCTTTCTAACTACAATAAAAACTATGAAAGTGAAGTTCAGCATCTGGAAACTTGTACAATCTGACAATGAAAGTAGTTGTGCTTCAGATACACTCTGTACAGTGCAATATACCTAAGTGCTGAAAATGCCAAGAATAAGTCATTTGCTGATATGCACGTGTCAACTTCACGTATATAGTGCAGGAGAGCCATAACTTTGAAACACGTGGAATGGACAAAAAGCACAGGTATGTCTATTCAAATCAGTTCTGAATTAAGTTTGTTTTCATTATCCCACGCAACAAAAAATCCAGATCTGTAATGGCAAATGCATGTAACGATATCGATCTCGGTCAAATTTCTACAGCATTTCTGAACAAAACACAGGACTGCATCCTAGCAGGATCAGGATTTTCAGAACAGAAGGCTTTATTTGATTCTGCTTTTACACTTCCCTGAAAATGTGTGTGTATTCAGAAACAAAGTTCCTGTGTGCAAGAAACAAACTACTTTTATGTTTGTGTGTCACGAGTGAAAAACATATGTTTACAACCAGTATCTGCGACACATGATAGTACACAGCTTTTATCTCCAGTGTTATCAAGCCGTGGACTGCTGACTCCAGGAGTGCTCCCATGCTCACCACAAACATTCTCAATAGCCTTTAGGAGTTATGCAGAGCTATCAGCACCCTCTCCTCCAGGGAAGGGGGAAAATGAATGCCAGCACTAAAGTCTTTGGGGAGAAAAATATGCCTACACACACACACACACACACACACTCTCTCTCTCTCTCTCTCTCCTTCTTTCTGTGCTAACTACAAACAGCTGTAAAACTATTCCATGCAACTGACTATGGGTAGGTCTAAGGAAAAGTGGTTTTAAAAGTATAGCTAATGGGATATCTGAACTGGACTGTATTGAGGATTGTGGAGGACAGTGCTTTTGTCCTTAGGGGTAAAGCAGGGTTTTACCTCATCTGCTTAAACCTGTTTGTGCATCAATAATATTGAAATATATATATATATATATATATATATTTTACTATTATTTAAAATAGGGCTCAGAAAACAAATTTACAGCAGTATTAGTATGAAATTCTGTGGCAACTCAAAATAGAATTCATGCATGGCTTACTGACATCACTTTGTCCTTCCAGAATATCAATAATAGCATTACTTATATGGCAAGTCTGCTGTACCTTGACATTTTTACAGTAATTACAATAAATAGGAGTAAATCAAATAAAGATGAATTATAATATACATAATGTTAGGAAAAACAGAAGGAGTCCTACACAAACATGAAAGACTCCATCGAGGTCTAAGCAGCAAGAGCAGCTCTAGCAGCAAGAGCTACTGAATAGAAGCTATGAATAAGGAATCCTAACACCTTCTGAGAAATGTCAACCCCTAGGGATAAAAGTATGACTTTCAGATAACAGTATCTTAAAGACAAAGCACAAATCCAGTCGGTTATCAAGAACAAACACTTTTGCCTAAGTTATGTTAAACTACAGTCAGTAGTCAGTAAAACTACATTCACGATGTAATGTCACTGGCTAGACTGTCTGGAGCTAAAGAAGTGAACACCTCTTTAGCATTTGAACTACAAGATCAAAGCAAAATGAGCAAGAGCAACTCCAAACCACAAACGGTTTGGTCATACAACAGCAATACACACTGCATCTTACTCCCTGTATGTTCTAACCTTGTACTGTCAGAAACATTCACACAACCATCAGTCTTCAGTTCAGCTTTGGTAGATGAGCGTATTGCTTCATACTATGTATACCAAAAGGTTAATCTGTAATAGTTATGAATAAAAAAAGAAAGCTCAGCTTCTACTCAGCTATTGTTAACCTTTTAAAGTAGTTCATGAGTTCTGACAGTTCTATAAACTTCCAAAACTAATTTCTCTAAGAGCTAAGATCTGCCTTGTAGGGCAATTATCTGAAGATTAGCGTTTGGTAATTCAGTTATTCTCTTCAATGAGCAGAAATAATGGGGATTGGTTTTTTGTGACTTTAAGCAGTTCATGCTCAGTTGCTACCAGATGCTCACAGTCATTACAATGAATCAAAGCAGGAAAATACACTAATTGGATTAAATGTTACTTTTACATTTCTTTCTAATTAAAACTGAGAACCATTTTACCTCATTTAATATAAGGAATGCAAAACTAAATGTAGAAAGAATAATGGAAAAACTTGCAAAATAACAGAATTTCTTTTTCCTGCATTTCTTCTCTGATTTGAGAGCCAGGAAAAGCAACAAGTTGCAAACAGCTCAGCTACAGGAACTGGAGAAACCAGTGCTTCACAGTGGCAATTTGCATCAGCAAAATCTAGAGAGCTGATACATACAGGAAGTCAGCCCTTACATCTTGCTGCTGAAGATCAACAACAAAGTCTTAAGAAACAAATTGGCCAGATAACATTTTTACTTAAAGGGAAAAATGAACATCTTAAGAAAAAAAAACAAAAAACAAAAAAACAAAAAAACCCACTAAAATACACTTCAAGGCACTGCTCTTTGCAGATGCTGCTCAGTGTCTGGAAAAGGGAGAGCCCAGATACAGAAAATAAATGTTAAGAAAAGAAGAAGGGAAGCCTTTATTTGCATGCAAAATGTTAAGTGGTTGCCTACACTTAAAGTTACAACTCAGCAGTACACTGATCCAGTTTCCAGTGATCTATTTTCATAGCAACTGATCTGTTTTTACAGAAATCAAAAGCTTTACAGAACAAGAAGGTATAACACAAGCAATAAAGACAATGAATCTGAACATCGTTCATACATACCATGCATTAGCATATGTAAAAATGAGACTACTGAGGTGAAATGCAGGATTTTCTATATAGAGATCAGCATGCCTAACAACAAGACTTTATGCTCAGTTCTGTTCTCCAACTCACCATACCTATACAGTCCAAAAGTTTGCACAAGATCTATATTACAGCTGAACATGTTCAAGTCATACTTGACAGAATGCTTTCTAAAGTTTGTTCCTTAGAATAAGAAAGTACCACTACTATTATAATACTGGTAATTCCACTTGTACTTGCTTAAATCCAGCTAAATCATAGTCAGCTAATTTACTTATTAGACAGGCACAGTGGCAAAGCCTTATGTCCTGCTGTGACAACTTTCAGAAGAGCAACAGTTTCAGAGAAAGAAATTTCCAATTTCCAGTTCCTTCCAAACCTGGGGCTCAGCATGAATTCCTTCTCCCAGAGACAAGACACAGAGGCCAGGAGCTGCCAGTCAGTTATGGATAGCTGGGTATTCTGTAATCCTGCCAAGATCAGAAGTGGAAGCCAAAAGGTTACAGATACAGTAACAGCTGCCCCTTGCCTCCTGAGAACATGCTTGAGAGCTCTACCAATGTCAGGTTGGGAAAATGCTTCATCTTGAGGTATTCATGCCGATTTTCATTCTGTGTTTCTTAACTTTGCACATCAACAAACCACTGACTACAGCCATTCCTGGAAAAGTTCCCTATGCCCAGAAATTGAGTGATTCAACACCTACAGTGATAGTCTAACTACCGAGAGCTACAGAAATGAGTTCAAGTATTCCATTACAGGTAAATTCATCTTATAGTTCACTTTCCTTCTGAGAAAAAGAATCACACAGAAGTATTGGCCACAGGGTTCCTGCAACAGCCTTATTTTTTTACGCACATGTAAACTAAATCCTAGAGCAATTAGAGGCTGAAGTTCATTCAAACCACATGAAAGACAGCCTGTGGAGTACAGCTGAATTACCAGCTACATGCAACAACAGAGTATCAACTTCTTTGAAACTTTGAAAAGGTGTGAATGTCAGGGAGTGTGGATTCTGCTGCTGCCAGAGTTAAGACAGTACTATGTAACAGGTACGCATTAGCATGACATTTTTTGTTGCGCCCATCCGTAAGAACGGAATGCTCTGGATGTGATAAAACACGAAGTGAGATTCATTTTCCACGTGAAAATATCTGAATGTGTGAGTGAGAAGCTAAAGTTCCCACAAGAGCTGGTGGAGATGTAGTTAACTTGACTACAGTAACCTGCAGAGTTAATCAGCCTACACTGAAGTAAGAGCCTGCCAACTAACTCTGCAGATTCCATCTAACAAATGATTGAATTTCCATCGACTGTAACCTGCAAATCAAATCCCATACCTTGCCTGATCTCTTCTGAAGGAATATTACTCATTTGGCAGCAGTGGCTGAAAACCAAGTTACCTCACATTCTAATGCACCAAAACAGACAAGCAGAAAAAGGTAAAAATAAAATTAAAAGAAAATAATAAAAACAAAAGCAAAGCAGATTATTGTTCCAATGTGATGCCACGCACCAATAAATGACTCGGTACCAGCACCATTTAGGAAGGCTACAACTGCACCTCAGTACAAATCGTGGCTTTCACAACACCCTACAGCCCTCTGATCATCGCATTTGCTTCAACAGTTCTATAGTGACGCAGACAGAACCTGGAAAAAGAAAAACAAGAGGGGGAATAACTATATATAGTTTATCTATTTGTGATGTTAGCACATGCCAGAAATAACTACTGAGGGGAAAAAAAAAAAGCAATTTAATACCTTCGAACCTCTACTCCTTAAGTCAGAGATCAGCCTATCAGCAAACTAGCTCTAAAACCCGATGGTACTGTTTCAATCACAAAAGATTTGCAATCTAATGTGTCTTAATCAGAAAGTCAGTACTGATTGAATTTCAAAGGATCTGTGTCTATCTAAGCTAAACCAGTTGTGCACAGAAAAGGCTTTCCAGTTAAGAAACTTAAAAAAAAAAAAAAAAAAAAGACAAAAAAAAAAAAAAAAGACAAAAGTAACTTCTAAAAGCAATGAGAATGCTAACAGTAAAGCATAGCTGAAATGAAAAGTGACACAAGTCAATTTGAAAGATTAAGAGTTTTTTTAATCAAGCAAGTACATGTGTGGGTGCAGCACTCTCACGAGAGTTGGTTAGAAACATATAGTTCTACCAATAGGATAAGTAGGCTTGTTTTACTTCTGTTTCTTCTTCCCTAGTCCCAATAATTGGTGGATGCTCTTTCTACCTTCCTCTGCATTTAAACTGGTCCCAAACTCCCCTTGCTTCCACTGTCTTTGAAAGCAACAAGGCATTCCCCTCACCACCTCTTTAGGATGTTTAATGAAACATCCTCTCCTCACAAAGCCTTAATCTTTCTCCTTAGCTAATGCTGCTGCACAAAGCTGCACTCAGTGCTTTACCTGAGAGGTCGGCCACTGTAGACACATAGTCAAGAAAATGAAGAATTTTATTAATTACACATTGTCACATTTAGTGGCAAGATTAGTTTAAAAATAATTGATCACACACCTAAGATCAGAGTTGCATACAGAGACAGGAGGCAGTTCTGGTATCAAAGACACAGGGAGCTTGGGAAAAAATTAATGTGCGGCCCTAGGATTCTTCCACCAAGAAATTTCAAGTTAAAAAAATAGAGCTCCCAAGCTAATGGAGAGCCCTGCATTAGTGTAGATGTTCCACCTCTACTAAAAACAACACCAAAAATCTATAGTTTGCTAGGAAATAGATGAGGAATATGCCAAATATAGTGACTGAGTGCAACTCCTCCCCCTCCTCTGGTGAAAGTGTCATGTAAGTCACACACGTATAAACTGAAGCATTATTAATCCATTAAGCAGTATGCAGAGCAAGTCAGACTCATCTTAAGTCCCTAAATGAGAAAAACTATCAGGACTGATTGATGAGTATGTTAATATTCATTAATCAGAATCATCACCGATTTACAGTACTGTACTCTAGAAGCACTCAGGGACAAATCCTTACAATAAAGCAGGACAATTTCTGAGTTAATCGAGTGAATTTGCAAACTAATCACCATGTCCACATTGCTGTTGCCAGCCATTTCTAAAGCTAGATATAACCAACAACCGTAATTATTTTTTTAAAGCAAGTGTCCTCTATTTTCAATTTTAATTCAACACAAAATAAAACCATTCGGTGATACCTATGTCCCAGCAATCAGTCTCTTTTGGAACAACAGAAATAAAAGCATTCAAAATGAATTACAAGACTCTACGAAAGTTCAAGTAATGAGAGCCTTAATCTTTTTTCTCAAAGCAACATCCTGATATAACCAACAAAAACTTTTCCAGTCTAAGAAAACCGTTTGTAATACCATTCATTACCTTCTGCACAGTAAGCACAGACCAGAACTCTTCAACAAAGTTGCCATACAAAAAAACTAGCACCCAAAGTTTCCACGGAATTTGCTACAAATTTAACAGTGCTGTTAAGCAAAACATGAAAAGATCTGGCTTTTAAATCTACTGTTCATAGCATTTATCTCACCTATAGACCACGTTCAGAAAAATATGCACATAGCAGAACAGGTAGGTGAGATACTGAAAAAAAAAAGAAAAAACAAAAGAGGCAATCTGAGGCACTCAGACTGTACCCCAAAAAACCTGCACAGGCATGATTTGTAGGTTATCTGTCTTGGAAAAATAGACCATCTTTTACTTTTCAGAGGTAGCATGAATTGCATACAACATGCTATTAGAAAAGAATGAATTGAGAACACCAGATTGGGCTGTGCTGAATAAACTTCTGTAGATACAAAGACCGCCCCTATCAATTTTGTGCAGTCTCTTTCCAGTTTTCCCACTAAGCTACTCCATCCTGCCCTTCCTTCCCTCCCCACCCACCTCACACCTTCAAGGGTCAGTGATTTCACTGTGAACTAAATAGGTTCATTAAATTGCTACACTATGAACAAAAGATTTTGATATGTACAGGGGTGTGAAGATTGCTTAATGCTCCATGCTTCAATTTGTAAAAACTAGGGTTACTCTGATAGGATTAGAAAATACATCTCAAGCTTGCACATTTTATTTACGCTTTCAGAAAACTTCCTAGTACTGATTTAATTTTCTAGATCACTGCCTGCAACCAGAAGTATTAGAAATCATAAGCTGATAGCTTTTTTTTTTTTTCATTTCGAATGCTGTGTTGGGTTTTTAAGAATCTAAGCTACATAAATATTTCAGAAATAGGAAATTACTCAAAAATATAAAAAATAAAGGGCAATTTCAATTTCGGCTTTTATGTGTCCAAAACAAAAAGGCTTTCTTAAGCTACATATATTGGGTTTTGCTATATGTAATGCAAGCAAATGAACTCAAGATTTTAACAAATGAATTGAAACAGAACAAACAACATTGTATATATTTAATATGGAGGGAAAGGGGAGGGGGGGGGAGGAGAGGAAAAAAAGAGAACTAGCAACTGTACAGTGACCTACTGAGAAGATTATTACTCTGAACCAAAACACACACGAATGATGCACTCAAAGTACACACCAAAGATCAGGCTATTTCATTCTTACTTGCTTTGATGTCGATATAAACATCAGGTAAAGCACCATTACCACATTTTCTTCCTTGCACAAGAAAATAGCATTAAATAGCAGCAGTAGCAACTCTTGGGTGTTGGGGCCTGTCCTGTCCTTATTGATGAGGGCACTGAGCACAGACTCAGTAAGTTTGCAGCTAACAAGCTGGGAGGAAGTACTGATCTGCCTGGAGGTAGGAAGGCCCTACAGAGGGATCTGGACAGGCTGAATCACTGGGCTGAGACCACTGAGATAAAGTTCAAGAAGACCAAGTGCTGGGTCCTGCACTTTGGTCACAACAAGCCCGGGCAACACTACAGGCTTGGGGCAGAGCAGCTTGTAGACTGTGTAGAAGAAAAGGAGCTGGTAATGTCGGTTAACGCTTAGATGAACACAAGCCAGCAGTGTGCCCAGGTGGCTAAGGAGGCCAGTGGCATCCTGGCTTGTATCAGAAATAGCACTGCCAGAAGGAGCAGGGAGGTGACTGTCCCTCTGTGCTCAGCCTTGGTGAGGCCACACCTCCAGTACTGTGTTCAGTTTTGGGCCCCTCACTTTAAGACAGATGTTGCAGCTCGAAGCGTGTCCAGAGAAGGGTGATGAAGCTGTGAGGGGACTGGAGCAGAGATCTTATGAGGAGTATCTGAGGGAACTGGGATTGCTTAAGTCTGGAGAAGAGAAGGCTCAGAGGAGATCTTACCATTCCCTACAACTCCCTGAAAGGAAACTGTGGTGAGATGAGAGTTGGTCTCTTCTCCCACATAGCTAGCAATAAGACTAGAGGGAATGGCCTCAAACTGCACCAGGGGAGATTCAGGTTGGATATTAGGAAAAATTTCTTCTCCAAAAGAACGGTCACAGGCATTTTAGTTAAGAAACTGTACTCTGCAAGAGAGCAGCTTTTATACCTTGTATAGTATTCCTGTTCACCATGAACAAGCAATTATTAAAGCTATGCTTTGTACCCCAGAAACAAGGCACAAGATCATACCCAGAGAAGAGCAGTCAGTGTCTCAGTGCCCAGACAGAGAACCTCAGGGGTCCACACTGGGACCAATGCTATTAAACATTTTCATCAACTGTATCAACAGTGGGATCAACCACACCCTTAGCAAGCTTATAGATGACACCAAGCTGTGCGATGTGGTCAACACACACAAGGGACAGGATGCCATCAAGGAGAACCTCATGAAGTTTAACAAAACCAAGTAGAAAGCCTGGCACTTGGATCATGGCAACCCTCACTATCGGTACAAGCTGGGGATGAAAGGGTTGAGCACAGCTCTGACACAAAGGAACTTGGAGATACTGGTGAATGGGAAGATGGACATGAGCCAGCAATGTGCCCTCACAGCTCAGAAAGCCAACTATAACCTGGGTTCCAACAAAAGAAGCATAATGAGCAGGTCAAGGGAGGTGACCTTGCCTCTCTACTCTGCAGTGGTCTAACCTCACCTGGAATACTCCATCCAGATATGGAGCCCCTGCACAAGAGAGATGTGGACATGTTGGAGCACATCCAGAGGACAGCCAGAAAAAAGATCCAAGGGATGGAACACCTCAACTAAGACAGGCTGAGAGAGGCAGGGCTGTTCAGCCTGGACAAGAGATCTCATTGCAGCCTTTCAGTATCTAAGGGGGACTGTAAGAAAGAGACAGGCTCTTCAGCAGAGTCTGTTGTGATAAGTTTAAACCTAAAAGAAGAGAGATTTAGATTGGATATAAAGAAAAAGTTATTTTTACAGAAAGGGCAATGAAGCACCAGAACAGGCTGCCCAGAGAGGTGGTTCATCCATCCTTAGAGACACTCAAGGTCAGGCTGGACCAAGCTCTGAGCACCCTGATGTAGCTGTAGGTGTCCCTGATCGCTGCATGGGAGTTGGACTAGATGAACTTTAAAAGGTCCCTTGCAGCTCAAACAATTCTAAAATTTAAAATAAAGAGTAAAAGTGATGAAGTTTTATGATCTGTCAACTGTGACATCAGTGTACTTCTTGACAGTAAGTTAGATTTTAAGGGTACTTCTCTAGTTACATTTTGTATTTGGATGATTAGTAAAGCCTTCTGTATAAATGGCTAGAATTCAGATCATGAGCCAGAAGAATTTTTTTCTGCCCACTTTACAAGTAATTTGCAAGAGCACCGACAGTTAAACACTCAGAATTAAATGACTAGCTAGTGTATTTTAATTACTACTTCTTCCTCACTCTTAATAATGCAGAAGGAAAAAATATCCTGGAATACTCTGAACATACACAACTTCAAGTACAGTTTTACTAAGCACAGCACACTGCATAAGATAGTCTAAGAATTTGTAAGTTCTGCCTATTACAGCAATAAGACAATAAAAAAAAAAAACATACAATTTATAGTCAATTCTGACTCCCTTCTACCAGTGTGACACTGTTTTAAGATCTTGTTCCACAGAATCATAAATATGTTGCTGATTGTCACATCCTCCCCCCCATGAAAGAAGGGAAGAGGTGACCAGATCTGTAGTATCAATAACAGAAAGAGCTGAGTTCAACATCTCCATAGACTTTTCACTTGTGTGGGAACTAGCACTGATGATTTTTAAATTGGTCCCATCCTTGCTAGAGAGCTGCTACTTTAACTCAGCTATTGCAACAAGTCATTCCTAACCAGTTCCCATGAAAATGAAAGGCAGGATATAAAACAGAGCTGCTATTATCTAATAAATTAGATTTCCAGAATTAAAGCAGAATGGTTGATTCCAGGGGAATGTTTTCTCATAGCATTGTGCTTCCTGTATATATTTGCTGGAGGCTAAAACCACTATAGACTAAGGCTGCCTTGAGTGTGCAAGTTCACAAAACAAAAGGCTAGGTTAAAAAAAAAACAAACAAACAAACAAAAAAAACCAGAAAGATGAGAAATCAATATAGTTTTTCCTACAACTATACTAGTGGTACAACAAAAGAACCGAAAGTTCTAAAAGAAAGCAATTTTATTATCAATGCTACATTAGGCTAAATGCAAGTAATTAGCACATCTCCTTCCTCACAATTCATACAGAAAGAAAACTTGAAATTGGACAATTGCTTGTTAACATTCTATATGCATGTTCATTCAGATCTTTATTTCCTTTGCTGATACACACACTAATGTAAGTTGTAGTTACAACTTTTTTTTTTTTTCACTCTCCAAATGTTATTTTTGATGTACAGGATTAAAAGTTTTTCTTCGTAATTCAGACTGACCAACCATTTTCTTTACTTATATTACATAACAGATTTGGGGCAGCCTACAAAGCAAACAGCCAACAGCAGGGCACACAACAGCCAGAGGTTCTCTTCTGAGCAAGAAGCACTTGACCCAGGGCACAGCCCTCAGCAGCACAGCACAGCAGATCTCAACCAGGCCAAGATCCCAGCTTGGAGGACACATCTTAGGAGGTCCACTGAGTTCTGTTTCCACTGCAGAATCAGGAAAGGGACCACCTGCCTGAAGGAGGTACATGCTGGTAGTCATGTCACTAAGTGAAGGAAATGTGGAAGAAAGTCAGCACTGCAAAGCATCAGAGATGACAAAGACTGACCAGATCTTCTCTACTTTCCTGCAGCTTCTGGAGTCGAGTCCTCTACACTCCTGAAGGAGGAGCACGTAGTCAGCACCTCTTGGTGTGGATCCAGCAAAGGACCACAAAAAAAAAATAAAAAAAAAAAAATGAAGGAACAGGAGCATCTGGTTTACAATGAGAAACAGGGAGCTGGGGCTAGTTAGGCTCAGGAGAAAAGGCTCAGGGAAGTAAGAGATATCACAGTGGTGCAATAAATAACTGAAAGGAGGAAGAAAAAAAAAAAACAAAAAAAAACCACACACAACTAAACTCCACTTCCCAGTGCTATTCAGTGAAAGGATGGGGAGAAATGGGCATGAAATACAGGAAATTCAGTTTAAATGTAAAAGATATGTATTTCTTTACTGTGAGGGTGATCAAATGCCAGGAACTGCCTGCTGAAGCTGTGGAGCCTCACCTCAGAGGCTGTGAAAAATCCATCCAGGCACAGCTCCAGGCAGCCTGCAGCAGCCAATTCCTAGTGGTCTGTTCTAAACTCAAATATCTTTTGATTATCTGAAGTTACTGGATTAACTCAAACTGGCAAAAGAGCAGATACATTTTAAAACATGACATAATGCAGCTTGAGAATAGTCCACTACATTTATCCATGCAAAACAAGTACATAAATAAAGGAAAAAGAGCCCAACATTTAAACGTAAAAAAATTTAAGTCTAACAATACTGCTGCACAACAAGCTTAAGAAATCAAATCATGAGAAAAAAGAATTAGCACTATTGGAAAACCAAGCCTGCTTTGCCTCTGGACTCATAGTAAAAAGAATCATCACTATGGTTGGGCAAACAACACTAAGCTTTACTACATCTAGCTGAGTCTAGCAAGAGGGTCTATTAATAAGCATAAGTTTTGCTAACTTCCTCTTTAGACAGCAGTTATTCAGGCTACCTCAAATCAGGAAGGGATTTTAGGAACAAAGAACACAAACCAAAATGGATGAATGACGACAAGCAGACTACTGGGACCAATTAATCAAAACAAAGTTGAAAATGAAGCTTTCCAGTTTCCTTCAAAGTCCACTGTCTAAACTGCACTGCATGTAGGCATTAACAAAAAGCAGCCAAGCAAAATATTAGTTTATATAAATAATGCAGAATGGATAGCACAGTTTCATCGTAACTTACATTACAAAACTGCAATACAAATCACACCATCAAATTGCAAAGTATCATTTGGAATATGCAACTCTACCTTCCTTCTCCATATCACAAAATGCTGTAGAAGAACTGAACAATGGCAAAGAAGGAACAGTAACCAATAGCATGAAAAGAAGTATTTCACATGAAAGAGTTGGAAGGTTTATCCAAGGAAAAGACATTGGGAGACCTATGTGAAAACACACACCAGACATAAATAACTTCATCTAAAACTAAGCTGTCAGATGACAGACCAGCAAACCATTTAGATAAGGTGTGCTCAAAATTAAGATGAGAAAGAAATCCCTCTGCTACTTAGATATCAAATTAAGATGGAATTTTTTGTCCAGATTTCCCCCCTCCCCCTCTACCTAGCCATACTCTGCTGCTTCTTATTTGAATTGGAAATCAGAGTGCTTGGTACAAACATTACAAAGGATAACACTGAAAAAAAATGGTTTTAACACTAATTTCTCTTACAAATAAAAAAAAAATAAGAGAAAAGTTTCTGTAAACCGAAATTGAACATGAGGTTAAAATAGCTTAAAAGTCCATTATTTACTTCAATGCATGTAACTAGATTAACGTAGCTGCAGGAAAGATTGTACAGCAGGCAATCTTTCCAGAAAGATTTAATGTGCAGAGTTGTTACAGAAGCCAGTCACCTTTAGGCTTCTACAAAAGCCACATACATGAAATTAAATTCCTACTTCTAAAGATGATGGAATCATAGAATGGCTTGGGTTGGCCTTTAAGATCATCTAGTTCCAACCCTGCTGATACAGGCAGGGACACATCCCACTAGACCAGGATCACAAAAATAAAAGGACATCCCCTGTTTTAAGTCCTAAATCAGCTACTAACTCATAACTCCACTGAAAAACTCCACTGGAAATGGACACAAACATCTGCAAGCAAAACCCTTATGCTGTACTGCATGGTATGTTATAGTTAGGAGGTGTAAATGCACATCTTTTACTCAAGTATGAAGGACAGACCACAAGTCTGAAATGAAGAAATGACAAAGTTCAACATGAGTTTAAGTGTTCCATACCACAGAACTGGAGGTTCAACAAAAAGAAAGTACTGTCAGTGACTGAACTAAATAAGCTGTTCTGATGTCCACATAGTCTATTCATTGCCCTGAGCCAATGAAGAGATGTCTGCAGATCACTTCACTTATTGGTTAGACCATCCTCAAGTATCCTACACACCAAATTTTTAAATGTAAACCTTGTCCTGACATCAATTTCTAAGACAAGAAAAAGTAAGGGCCTACGGGATTATCAAGACATGCCTTTTACTGCCATTGAGTTTTTCCACCCAACTTGTTTCTCAAGCACAATGAGCAAAGTATGGGCTGCTTTTCTGAGACAGCAGGCATGTTTTTCCATAAGTTTTACACTTAGCATTAGGAACACTTCTCTTCTGTAGTTGTGCATCAATTAGCTTTGAAACTAAGAAAGGAAACCAGCAGTGCATTATAAAAGCTCTTGGTTTCCTAGCCTATAAGTAATACAATTAATACTGTATACAAATTACATTCAAAGATTTTGATCAAAACAGGAGTTGGAATCAGTTGGTCCCCTAAGTCTGTGGGCTCTACACAACAGGAGCTCTTTCAACAACCATTCCAAATGCAGTAACATTGGTAGTCGTAGTTACTCATCCCATTTAGCCAGTGTCCATCCTGCACTCTAGAGATAGGCCAGCTGCCCCACCTGCAGATTTGGCTCCTCTGACTCCTTATCTACCAGGCAGAACAGCTTCTTGGCTACACCCTCCTCCCTTCTGCCTTCCCCTGTTTTGCCTTTCACACACAAATATCCATCCCTTAAAGAAATAACAAACATACACCATGCACTATAGTCTAGTCAACTCCTCTCTGCAAGGAAAACATGAAGCAATGTACAACCACTGGCTGATCTCATACAAAAAACTTAAGTGACACCTATGTTTCTGGCAACATCTAAGTAAATCTGTAATGAGAAGAAAAGTTCAATTCTGCACTGCTATGGTTAAATTAACAGATTCCACAAACACCTGGGTCCCAGGAGTGATTATCTGGAACGTTCATGCCTCCCCAAAAAATCAGCTTTTCAGATTGCAAAAATCTTTTTTCCCCCCTCCTCTTAGAATAATTAGAATATTAAGCTTTATATTCCAAAGGAAAAAAAAACATACAGCAAGGAAATTTTCACTGTTCTCAGATTCATTAAATGTTTACCTGCCACTGCCAGTTTTAAGTGGCAGTTAGTTTGAACAAGAGACTGACCAGATTATGTGCCATGATCAATACTATGGGACTAGGGTTTTCCTCTAACACTGAAGTCACACTGACTTTATCCATTAGTCATCCTTTTCCCTCCCTACCGCATGTCAGCTAATCCATCAGTGTTCAGTGAGAACTACACTAAATGCATTCTGCCATTTCTGATACCACATCATGATTTCAGTTGTTTGAGTCTTGCTCTTATTTCAGACAAGATCACAAACAGCAGACAATGAAGAATTAATGAACAAAAAAGCCCTGTATGACAGCTGCTGCTTAGTTCTTCAGGAGATTTAGGGTGCTTTCAGATATTAAAAGAAAGAGCACTCTTTCAGCTGCAGTTGTGCTGTTTAAAGGAGACACTTCTGTATTTGCAGCCCCTCTCTATCACACGCACATAGATCATCTAGTCAAGACAGCTGTTTGATGCAATTTCCCCTGGACCTAAACCTAAAGCACAACAACAAAAAGAGTACCTTCAGCATCACCCAAACCATACTACATCAGATCACAAATAAACATCAGCTATAACTTTTATTTCTTAAATAAAATGAAGAAAGAATTAATACAGGGCGTGGTGTCTGCATCTCCCCAGTCTCAGAACTTATCCTCCTTTCCAAAGCAGGCTGCAAAAGAACACAGCTACACAGCTAGGTCCCTTTTTTTTCCTTCGTCTCCCTCCACAGTTTTCTGAAGCTGAGCAAAGTTTCAAAAATATGGGTGGAGAACACTCCCAATCTCATCTCACTTTAAGACCAGTGGTGCATTTAGCCATCTGGAAGTAGAAGATTACTCCAAGCCTCCTCTCGTTGACTATTTTGACTACTACACCATTATCAAAACAGTCACATTTTTAAGCAAAAGAATCCTATCCTGGGTTACTAGGGAACCAGACCCTCAGAAAACAACCAAACCTATATCTCTGTTCCACAAACAGACAGAATAGCAGACACCTGTGTGATTCCTCATTTCTAACTCGAGTGGCTTTCAGCTCATCCTGCAAGCGTTCCCACAACCTCCTCTGCACAACCCTGTTTACTCCTCATGCAGTTCTGTGCAGCTCAGGCATCTGGCTCCAAGTATCTGTTTCCCTTCTCTGAAATACATCTGGACATCAAGTGCCTCATGCTGGACATCAGCAGCACTTCATACTTCCAGCTGAAGAACTTCAGAGCTTACCCATGATCACAAAGTTTAAACACGAGAGTGCCACACATAGCTCCACAGCAGCATTCTCACTCAGTTCAGTCAGAACACTTGCCTTGGAAACACTGTTACTGAGATGGGGATTTGGAGGTGAATTAGCTTTGTTTTTCCTCTTACTTCTCAACATTAGGCCCAGTTGATCTTAATATTGACAAAGAGTTTTCAAAGCGCATTTAAAAACTCCCCGAGCTGCAGAAGTTTCCTGGAAGGCTTACCCTTCTGCAGGGCTGGGTAACCGCTGTACTTTATAAGCAAGAAACAGATAAAACAACAAACGTTTTTTAGTGTTGCTTTTTTTTTTTTTTTTTTAATGTTTTAAGTTATGTTCTAAATAAGCCAACTTCATGGCTATTTGTCATTAAAGCAGTTATAATTACCCACTCGCTAAAATTGGAGAGCCAAAACCCTCCTGTCCTCAGCTTGCACAAAGCACTTTCCAAGAAGAACACGTGTGCAATACACAGCTGCCTTTGACTTCACGTATACACACACGCGGCGAGAACGACTAAGATCAGTACCGGCAGAGGGGAGATTTGAGCGTGCTGCTATTCGCACTGAGCTTCGTAAGCACCATTCACGCCTTTATTTCCCCACGACACGCGGTGCCAGACAGCTAAAAATACCGCCGCGGAGCGCACCTGCTCCTCTCCCGCAGCTCCACCTCGGGCTCCGAGAGCCCGGCCCCGTCCCCATGCCCGCAGCCCCGGGCACGCCGCCTCGGCCGGGAGCGGCCCCGCAGCCCCTCACCTGTTTTAAAGGCCATCTGCTTGTCCTGCCCGCCGCCGAAGAGCTGCAGCATGGAGACGAAGAGGACCCCGCACGAGTTCTGGATGCCGAAGACGGCGCCGTTGCACCACATGGCGGCCAGCATCACCACCCAGCCCCAGCCGCCCTCGGGGGGCTCGGCCGCGTCGCCCCCGGCCGCCGCCCGCGGTACGGCCGCGCTCTCGTCTCCCGCGCACCGCTCTCCGCCGTTCTCCCGCCGCGCTTCCATCGGAGGGCCGGAGGCGGCCGCGGGACCCCCGTCGTCCCGCGGCGGCGGCCGCTCGCTCGCCGGCGCCATCCTCAGCCGCGCCGCTCCGTTCTCCCGGCAGCCCCCCGCCCGCCTCAGCCGCTGCCCGCGGGAGCTGCGCGCATACCCGCGGCGCTTCTGTGCTCGCGCGCGCGCACCCCCTCCTCCTCAGCGCTGCCCTTCCCGCCCCGCGGCCGCCGCTTTATTTTAAAAGGGGGGCTCCCGCGGGGGCGTCAGCGGCGCGAGGAGGCATCCCCCGCTCCCATTGGCTGAGGGCGGGGAGCGTGGCCTCCCTTCCCTTGTGTCCCCCCCCTCCCCGCCCCCCCAGCGCAAGGGGTGGGGCGGTGCCGCGCCGTGTCAGCGGCGGCGACGAGCGCCGGTGCCGCCGCCCCTCTGGAGGTGGACGCGAGGCCGCTGACGGCCCCGCCGCGCGGCTGCTGGGGAACGGGTGGGGACGGAGCGGGACGGGGAGTAAACAAGCCCCTGGCCGCGCTCCCGAGCCTGGCTGGCTCCTCGCGGGAATGGGCAGTTCCACCCGGTGTCCCGCCGCCCTCACCCTTCCCGTGCGCTGAGGGGAAAGTAATAATCCCACCTTCGCTGTTTCTCTGTTTTGTCTCTCGGTGTCCTACTCCCTCCTACAAGCCCGCGGCCACGATGGAAACAAACCTCGTTCCAAAATACAGCTCGGCTTCACAGACCGTGCCTTGTTTTGCGCAAATTCCTCGGCCGCTCTCCACGTGTAAAGCAGGAGCTGAAGAAAGTGAGCCACACGATGATGTAACGATGTAACGAAAGCCCAAGTCATAACACACGCCGGCCGAGTAGGTGTCTTCTTTACGAATGACTGGCTGTTGGAATTAATTGGCCTTTGAATTCCTAAGCCTGCGTACTCTGTGTCCTCCAGAATTGCTTTAAAAGAAGCTAATTTAAAAGTAGTTAAAAATACAGTTATGATCCTAATGATCCACGTTTTATAGAGGCACAGATCTTGCTGCACACTCCCTCTGTTGCCCAGAGAAGCTGTGGGTGCCCCATCCCTGGAGGTGCTCGAAGCCAGGTTGGATGGGGCCCTGGGCAGCTGAGGTGGGGGGTGGCAGCCCTGCCCACAGCAGGAAAGTTGGAATTGTATGATCTTTAAAGTCCCTTCCAACCCAAGCCAGTCTATGACCCTGTGGTTTGTCTTTTTGACATGGCCATCCAGATCAAGCACAAAGAAATGGTACGTACATATACAAGAGCAGCAGAATACAGAAAAACTAAAAGCCTGTAACAAAAACTTAGTACAGCTGTATAAAATGCATAAGAATTGTCAAAGCAAAGAGGATTTTTGGGCAACTGGTGAAAAACGCGTTCCCCCAGGGATCAAGTTTTATTCTCTGTGAAAAGCCCCAAATATATCCCAAACAATTTAACAAGCAGAAGCTAACACCCAGCATCCTCCGGTACCTCTGTCCCAAGGCTGTTCTCCAAATCTTGCTGAGCTTTCTTACAGTAAGTTTGGCTTCACCCAGCACCAGGTAACTGTTTGAATAGTTCAGACAGATAAAACCCTTTTTGGAACCAGATTCGATCTTCAGTACGCTTGCCAACAATGATTAACCTAATTAAACTTTTCAGTTGCATAGAAATAAACAAGGGCAAAATCCAAGACTGAGACTTAGTGTGGCTGATCAGACAGGTCATGGTTCTACAAGCACTTACATATATTTCTGTTATGTAGACTCCTCAGATCACTTCAGCCCCCTTTGTGAACGGGGGGCTGTGACCTCTATGGTATATGGACAAATGTGCTTGTAGCAAGAACCGCGTGGGTTTTTTTTTCTGTTTTGGATGGTGCTCAGCAAAACATAAGACTAATTATTTCTCCCTGTGTTTTTCAATATAGTACTTATGTGTTACTGTTTCATTTCCCTGTTTTCACATAAACACTGTCAATTACTCCTCCAGCTTTTTAAAAGTAAAGGATGTGATTTTTTTTAAAACCATTGTGAACATATTATGTGCAACTTCTGCTTCAGGACATTTTCATAATGGATTCTATTTTACAGTTCATAAGTGTTGTTTTTCCCTGAGTTAGTATGAATTGACTGTTTTCCCTTTCTCCTCACATTGTTGGGAATGGAGACTCACAAACGCTGTCTCTCTGATGCAAATGATTTTTATAAGCCTGACGGATGTAGTCAATTTGTATGTTCCTCCAGTATTCTCTATCTTATTGAGCTATTTATACTGTCAGAACAACATGGTTTATGTTATCAAACATTAGGGTAGGTGGGGCTTTCCTTTAAGGGAGCTTGCTAGAAGTCTTAAGTAGACATCTAGGGAAATTTAATACCACTTTCTCTTCGGCACACTGTGCTCCTGTCAAAAGCTAAGTCTCTTCCCTTTTGAGAAAGGTCTCTAGAGATCTGAGCTATTTCCCTCATAGTTCTCAAGAACAATAAAGAGTCACTCTTCCGAGTTAGATAATTTTCAATCTCCACCTTCCATAGAAAATGTGCTTTGCAAACAGAACATGAGCAATTTTAACCACAGTTCGATTTCCATACATTTTTATACCAAATAATTCACAATAAAAATATTGGTCTTCAAATATTTTAATCAAAGAGTTGGGGGTTTTTGCTGCTTGTTTGTTTGCTTTTTTAAGAAAAAGACTAGTTGAAAGAAAAAATATATACCTGGTATATTAAATACCTGATATTATAGATAATATATGTCCGATATTGAAGATATACCTGAAAATCAGGCCAATTTTTTATGGCTCTGTTATTTGTGCTCTGCATGATCGCAAGATCTCATGAGAAAGAAAAACAATAATAGAAATAACAGTTAAGCAGAAACAAAAGTGAAAAAATAAATCAGCAGAGACTGAATCAGCTGACAAATAAAGATTTTGAACTAAGATGTGAGAAGCATCTTGGTTTTGTCCCTGTTGATTCATTCTTGCTGATTGTCATTCACTTGCTATGGTGGTGCTCAGGCTATGCCTAATTTTGAATCAATATAGCAAATGCCCATTTCAGGTAGGAATTTACCCAGTCCTTTCTAGGCTGTCAGTAGCACCTTCTGCAACTCTACCTGAAATTCCAGACAACAACCTAGTAAATATTCACTCCCTGTATCACAAACTATTGAAAATAGACCAGTTCTTCAGCAGTTCTCACCTGTAGTACATGTTTCAATTACCAAATACGTAAAAAGATAAAATTATTGCCAATATAATTCAAGTGTGCTGTTAGTGACATGTCAGGACAGCTTTTTCCATAAATCATTTTATCTGTAGAAAATTTTAGACTTACATAGTATTCTGCAAAGGTAAAGAGGACAGAATGCCAAGTCTGAAGAGTACGTATTCAGAGTTTTATTTTTTCTTCTTCTGTTGAGTAGTTTAGAATTCGTACTGCACTCAATGAAAAGTGTATGCCTATGCATTGAGGAAAAAATAGGCCTTTAGTAAAATGCTTATTGTGTCCATCAAAAATGCTCAACCTTTATCACAAATCTTCAACAGGAGGAACAATAGGTGCAAAACCAAGAAATTCTGCACTGTATGGAGAGGATAACGCAGAATTCTGCAGCCACTTAGAGTAATGCATACGCTTAATCATTAAGCCATCCAGTCGTTTAATTTTCAGCTAGTATTTATAATGCACCTATTCAACAGAAGGATTTGGCCTTAAGTCAGAAAGATGAGATAAACAGGATGGCCATTAAAACACAAAAACACACGCTATCACCAACTGTGTGAAGATCAGCATCAGATTAAATCCAGTTCAGTGAGTAGTGTTTATGCATCTCTCAGCCAGACAGGATGTTCTACTGATGTTTCAGACTGGGCTCCTGCTGAGCAGTGTGTAGCACAGGGATTGCATCTCACCGTGCAAGTAAGTCAGTCACATGTTCCAAGATACAAAGAAGAGACCTGTGTTCTGTGGGGAGCACTGGGAGGGTCAAGCCATTGTTTTAGCATTTGATAATATGCAGTAAGAGTTTCCTAAAGGGCTATTATTTGTCAAAATATAGGTTCCCTCCTACTTCACAAAAAGCAAGAGTGTTTTCGGTTTTCATCATTTCTAAAGAAAAAGAGTACAAATAGAGATGGAAAGAACAGCCTAATATCTAATTAGTGAAGCTGAGAGTAAGCAGTGGTTCTGATTCTCACCCTTACGTTCATTTAAAACAACAGTTCCAGACTTACTATTTTCTTTTCTGAGTTCACCTAAAACATACGTTCTGTTTCAGGTCTCAGGGACCTGAGACATAACTCATCTGAAATTAAGTTTGGTTTTAGTTTTTTCCTTCAGTGATGGGACTTGGCAGGCTGTTATCTGGGACAGTTAGAGCTGCTGTTTATTGAAGGTAGTTAAGTGAAAGAAAGTAGTAGCGATTAACCCATAAACGCTCTCTGCCACCTACAAATCTCCAGTTGCACAAAGTGGTGTATTTGATTGAAGTCTTTCAGCATTGAAGTCCTTTGTTCTGCCTCCTAACGAGCTACACTGTGAGCATCTGATCAGAGCTGGTCATCTACGCACTGTTTGTAGGAGGGAAAAGGAAATTCCAGGGGACAATTCATAGGAATTTACTTTAAACATTAACATTTATGATGAGATAAGTGATATTAAAGGAGACCAGATGAATAACTTAGATGTAGGTACGAGAACTCTAGGCATCTAAGATTTTGGTAGAGTTAATCCCACCTTCAGATACCAAGTGGAAGATCATCTTCAGATAACTTTTATGCAGATTCCAAAAATGTAGTTTGTTTTGATCCCATTGCAAAATGAGGAAGCATGACGAATACATTGTCCTCATGTGATCATTCACCTTTTCCTTGGCAGTGAAATAACGAACACTGTTGGCAACATTCTTATTCAGCTTCAAAGTTAACTTCTGTTTCAAATGAGTAGGAACTGCTTCAAGCCATTGTTTTAGGCTGTCTTTTAGGCTTGGTTTGATACCACTATGCAGGTCAAGTATTTAAAAGCTTCATCCATTATCATAGGATCTAAGCACCTCAAAGTCCCTTCCTTTGTTTACATACGTTTGATATCTTTCAGACCACCTTTGCAATCTCAAGAACTCAATTTTGCTTTAAACAAGAGTATGGAGTATCAGAAAAGCAAATCTTTTATCAAATAAATCTGATCTGACTGTGGTCTAGCAGCAGATTTTGTTTGCCTGCTCAGTTTCTGCCTCTGCCAATACTCTGCAGCAAGTGACCAAGAGCAGAAGTGACACTGATCATGATTGCTTGCTTTTTAAGATTATCCACGTCTATTCCAAGTAAATGTACTTTGTTCATCACAGTTTGCTTTTTGTCATCTTGAAAGTGCTTCAGTATGCAAGGCTGGAACAAGGGTCAACAGATGTTGTGGCCTCATTTCACGGTATGATTTATAACTCTGTCAGCACTTTGCTTACTAGGTAAGCAAAACCATGTATCTGTGTGAGTCAGTTCAAATATGAAGGCGCATTTAAACTGTTAACTTCTGTGGAAGTCTTTGCAAATTGAACTGATTTCTATAGAGAAATACAAACAGTAGGATAAAAAAAATGTCATTCGAAGGGTAGTGTAAATATACTAAATATATCAAGGAATATTTTTCAGATTGGGTACATGTTTGCACTGAAAAAAACAGATTGTGTTGTTTTAAAGTATAAAAGAGATAAACAAGTAAGAAAAAGGCAATCTTCTTTTTTTTTTTAAGTTACTGTGACATCTCTACATCCATTTCTTAGCTGCTACTGGAAATCCTGATTTTAAAGTGAAATATGCCACATCAAAAAATCCATTCAGTTGCAGGTCAATTCAGAACAAAATTTACATACTCTCTATGGTGTGACTTTCTCCATTTGTCAGATATTTTACTCACAATTCATCCCCAGTCTAGTAACATGGAAAAATAGTTTTTAAGAAAAGGAATATAGAACTGCTTCGTTCAGCTTATTTTTGTGAAGTAAATAATGTGAGAGTTGCTCTGAGTGCCATCAATCATCACCTCTCTTAAAAGGAGAACTGAAGTACTTTTGTATTGACAGGGATTTTTTTTTTAAGTGAAATAAATCACATATCAATGCCCTTTCTCTAAATGCTTAGTTTACCTAGTGCTAAGTAAAAAGGTATAATTTTCCAAAAAGTAAACACACATACAGATCCTGCACTTTCTAGTTATACTCTTATAAAAGTCCATCCCTACTAGACAAACAGGGTAATCCTTACTTTAGCTATCATGCAGTGACGCAGTGTCTTCTACTTTAGTAAAACTTTTTTTCTCATCTAAGTCTTCCCTCTTCCTCTCACTAGGGTAAAATGAAGGTAATTTTAATTAAGGCTTAGTCGTATTTTGTATTAAATTAAGCTTCATCTAAAACTTTCCACTAGAAATCTTTAAGACTTCTACCTTCTTCATCTTCTAAGCCTTTAAGAACTCTTCAGCTGCTTGATAATCCGGCACATAGAGCACCATCCTTAAGGGAAAAAAGGTATGACAAATCAGCACTATGATACAAATCCAAACCACTTAACCCACAGGAATGATTCCTAAGCACATAGGAATTTGATTTATAACCATGTGCAGTTTCAAAATTCACTGTGATGGAGTCTAGTGCAGGATAATACTGTGCACTGACAAGATTTGGCAGTCATTAAGACCTATAGCGCTACTGACTAGGCCTGAAAACTAGGCACTGTCTGGCGTATAACTCCAAATTTAGGGTACATTTGTTAGGTAGAATGGCATCATTTATTATTAAGTCATTTTCAGTTTCCGTTATTAATCTGCAAAGCTGTCGGATGGAAAAACCACTTTCCTGGCAGTTCAGTGAACCCAGCCATAGTCAGAAGTTAGAGACACAAACCTGAGGTCTCACCTTAGCTTTTACAGAGACACTGCTATTTTGGGATGACCTGCAAGGGGATTTGTGTGTGCTTTAGTTTCTTCTCCCTTTGCTATTCCTAGGATGCAGGAGCAACACAAGAGAGCTAGCCTTATGTATTCTGGCCAAGATGCATGCTTTTTATCAAGCTCATTTTAGGGAGCAATCTATGCATGAGATACTAACTGGAACCACTAATTGTCACACGTGGGTTGATTTCTGATCCCTGGGTAGACATCATTTTGTTGCTGTTGTGTTCATCCTTTGCTCAGGCATTTCAGAGCCTCTCTGCTGCAGGCAAACCAAGTGTCACTACCCCTGAATTTCTGCTGCAAATTGCCAGGTACAGATTCCCTACGTAACCCCACTGTCACCACTGTGAGTTTTTTCTGTCCCTTACCCTTCACCAGCCTCTCTAATTAGTCGGCAAATTCTACCCTCATCTGCTTTGCTGATCCCAATAACATGGTTTCCTAAGAACTGTTTTCAGAAACAAGTTTGGTGTTGAAGCAAGGGGCACAACCTCAATGCAGGAATTTCTTATCCATAAACACATGAGGAGAGTGATAGGTTTATTTGTTTTTAAACAAGCTTTTGAACATGGTCCCTGTGGTCTGCTCAAACTATTCCCCACCAGCAACAGATTCCAGGACGCCTTTGAAGCCTGAGGCCAGACAGCCCTCCAGATTTCCTGTCCGACTGCTGGTTTCTGGTGCCATGCATGCTCTTTTGCTCAAGGAAACGCTTTCTTTTGTTGACCATGCATGGTTTCACAGGGCCCTGGCCACTAACCATGCAGATAGAGCGGCATTCCTCTGACGCTTTATCTCCAATAGCTCAGGAAAGGACCTTGAGTTAAAAGCTGTTAATCACATTCTCAGTCTAGGAATTCATTCTCATCACAGTTCAATCATATCAGCACAATTGGAAAGTCAAATTTCAGTCATTCTAAATACCAAGCATTTAAGATTAAACCAGCATTTCAGGGAGGACTCTTGAGTTCCACTTCCCACTAATTTCTTTCTTTTCTCCCTTCAGCCCTCAGTCTTGTGTCAAGGCAACTAAACTTTGAGCCAAACAAAGCTAGATAGAGCTTGCTTCATATCCTATTTATGCTTCTCAAGGCAAAAAGATCACCAGGGAATGAGTTAAGAAATCTTCTTCCCTGTGCTTGATCAGAACTTCTGCAGGACAGCTGGGGGCCGGAGCAAAAGGGCAGCTTGAATCTCCTCACCCCTTCCTGTGGAACTGCACCAACCCACCATGCTGTAATTGGCTGTACACAGCCATTTCCCTGTGAAAATGAAAGAGGAATTAAGATAGGGAAAGGATAATGCTGATTGTGTAACTGTAGTTTCTACATGCTGCACATCACCCCTGAAGCACTCCCCTTGCTGAGCTGAGAACCTTACTCTCATTTACATTATTTTCTGCTGCAACCTTTGCTGTGAACCTACTACAGAAATCTGTAATTTATTACTTATGCTATCTGTACCCGCATGTTCTGTTTTCTTGGGGTTTTTTTTTCCTCTTCAGAAAGTAAACAGCTTATTTCCCTTACACCCGTAACAACAATCTAATACTAAACACACATATACATTAAAATTTTCTTCCATTTCAGCTATCCACACTGATGCATAGCAGGACACATTGATGTGAGAAGAAGCATTCCAGAAACAATGCAGATTTTACACTATCTTCAGACAGGGATCAGGAGGTCTTGCACTGCACGTTCCAGCACTTCCAGCAGCATAACAAAGTGCTGAGTGTGTAGATTAGAAGAGCGTTAAGTGCTTTCCATTTGATGCATAACAGCAGTTACTTCACAGGCTCAGAAGCATTGATATCTGACCCATCAGTCGGTGACATGAAAGCTGAACTCAATGTTCAGAGGATCTTCTACATTCAGTGTGGTGTTACGGAGCTCACCTGCTAGAAACTCCTGCTCTCTAAGCTTTAAATGCTGCCTAAATGTCCAGTTACCTAATTAGAGATAGTGAGAGCAGGAATTGCCATCTGCCGGCCGAGTCAGGAATGATCTGTGCCTGCAATTCATTTCTTCATCTGTGTGGCTAAATTTGGAAATGGATTTGAGAATAAGAGATGGTGTGACGTGGAAACAGGACAATGCAGCTTGCAGCCAACTCTGCACATAGTGCATGGTGCTGCTCAGCCTTGCTCCAGGAAGGGCTGGGGAAAGACAGAGAAAGGGAATAGATTTTTGGTGATCCGAGACATCAGTGGGTTTATTGAGGTGTTGATTTAAAAACAGGTAGTCAGCAAAATGATTGTTCTGTTGTAGGAATCTTGTACTTTTGAAGGAAGTTTGGATATTGGGAAAGATTTCTTCTCAGAAAGAGCAGTGAGGCAGTGGCACAGGCTGCACAGAGAGGTGGTGGAGTCACCTGAAGTCCCTGAAGGTACCCAATAAACATGGAGATGTGGCGCTGAGGGATGCGGTTAGTGGGGATGGGCTGACCGTTGGCCTAGGTGATCCTAGTGACATTTTCCAACCTTAATGATTCTGTGATCCTATGAAAGTGATGAGTAGCCTTAGTTAGAAATTAACTTCTGCGTCTCACAGTGTTTTCTGCATGAGAAGAATCAGGGGAGGGTTATTTGACATCTTGTCTGGCAGACATCCACTAAAGGGAGACAACAGAAAATGGAACCCCCTATTTATCTCCTCACCTGCAGGCAGAGGCACCCTCCCAGCCACTGCTAATGTGTCACAGTGTCCTCACAATCTTCTCTGGTTTGCAAATATCCAGTAAGCTCAGGGTGCCCTAAGCCATGCACACTGCTCCAGGCATGTAAAATACAAGTGAATGATCACTTCCCTCAACCTGCAGGCTCTGCTCTCTCTGGCACAGACCAGTGAGTTTTGTCCTGACTGCTGCAAGAGAAACAGCATATGCAGCTCCAATATTGTTACAATATAAGAACAATCTTCTCCTCTTAAGCCTCTCCACATAGTTCACAAATTTATACATCTGTGCTGTATTTCCCTTCAGCTATGCCTCTTCCAGGCTGAAAGTTCATTCAGTCATATATATATTTGAGTATCAGAATGACTTTTTCACTCTAACATAATCTCAAGGTCTTACTTCTACATAGCCTTGGTTAGCTCAGAACAAATCTATTAAAAATGGTGATGTCAGAACCATTCATCACTGGCACTTACCAACAGCGAATTCAATTTGACCAGCATTAAAATAGCATTCTCAAAAGGGTCTCTGGATATTCTTGCACGTGGTGCTGGTCTCTACAACACCAACATATCCATCATCAGAAAACTTTGACGGGGCATTGTGTTCTCAAAACCATCAGTCAGTGTTGCCAAATCGCAGGACAAAGATTCCACAGAATACGGATCAATTCCAATTAAAAAAAATACAGGAAAGTCCATCCTAAATCAAATTGCAAGTAGTGGAACAACTTGAATATAGACAGCAATTGGAAAGAAAACTAGCAGGTTGCATTCATTCTGAGAAACTTAAATGACAAAAAAACCACCCCTTCTTCCATGTATATAAAATAGTGATTTCTAGTAGCCTATTTTCATTAGAAGGCTCACTAGAGAGGTCCTGGACTTGCTTTGTTTCCATCTCTAGCAACAGTAGTTCACTAAACAATATTATCTAGCAGGCTTATAGAACATTGACCATCATTAAGAAGAGAAAAATCAAAATGTTGCACGTCTTAATTAGCCTTGCAGCAACATCTATAATAATGCACACGATTCTATTTACCACGTTCTCAGGAAGAATGTAACAGAACAAGAAGTAGTACAAAGAGGATAAATTAGTAAAATGATACTGCTTTGAGTGAGAAGCATTTAAATTAATCAGACCCTTTATATTAATCAGAACCTTACAGAAATAAATCACTAAGGAAGCTAAGGCCTATTAAGTCATGACTGGCATGAACAGGCGAAAGGAAATGTTTATCTGCTAATTTTCAAATAGAAGAGCTAAGGGACATCCAAGAGAAGAATTGAACCTCAACTTTAACCCAAAGATTACTATTTCACTCAACAAAGCTAAATTACGGAACTAGTCAATACAAAATATTTAAGATGACAAATTGATAAACTTAAACTAATAGACAGACACCAAAGAAATAGCCAGTAATAAAAAAAATATCCTCAGCAAACAGGAGATCATCTCCAACTCAGGACATTTATGAACTGCAACTTTCCCTATACTATGAAATAATGGGAGAGTTATTGAAATAGAACTATGTTGAGTTTCTCCTTATTCTCTTACTCTTATCCAAAGCACAGGACATTTAACTTCATTTTAAATTCCAGGGTGATACACAAATGCAGCTTAGTGCTACCTCAGACAGTGCAGTTTATTTTCCACATCTGGCTAAATCTTTTTGGAAAGGTCCATCTCTAAATCATGTCACATCAGATCAAAAGAACTCTTGATGTGAGTTGAGCACACTTGTGGTTTTGGTCTTGTGACTTAAGTGCTGTACTTTGAATTTTCACCTAACTGAATGTCTTCAACTTAAAAATATTAGCATTGCTGTTTGAACTGTGAGCACATTATTTGGAATACAAAGGCACAAAATGTTTCCACTGCCACGAATCAGCTATCCCCAAGTCTCCTATCCACAGAATTTTCTTTCAGTGAGAAGTTTTGGCTTTTTGTTCTGATTAGGAATACCACGAGGCCTGAAAATGTTGCAATTCCCAGAAGTTCCATTTTCCTCACTGCTCTTTTCTCATTGCAGACTACAAAATGTCAGCATGCTTGTAAAAGGAAGGCTCATATCGCTTACAAACATTCATCCTGTAGATATCGTTGTTTAAACATCTGCTGATCTTCCATGGTCCCATTAAGATCTCTCCCACAGCAGTGAGCTGAGTTGGATTTTCTGGTCCACAGAACTTAGACACAGGAATTCCCACATCCCACACCCAAACCATCAATATAAAACAACAAACCACTTTCATCACACAAGTACTTCTTGGCAAGCATAAAATACAAAAGAGGGGTAATGATCCTCCAGACAAAAACAGGAACGCTTGTTCTCATTAAGGGTTTCCCTTGGATTTTACTCAGCGCAGTAAGAAACTGCTCAACACTCCTCAGCAACCTGGAATTGCAAGTAAAGAGAAGCCCTCAAAAGTTAAGAACTGGAGGCACCTTGTTTTTCATTTTTTGTTTGTTTGTTTCAAGGAGAAGCTACCACAAAGAGGGAAAGCCACATCCAGTCTCTGAAGAGCTACATGTTACTTCAGCCTCTTGTTGGGGACTTCTTGTTCAAGCGGAGTTTCTACGATGCCTGATTCAGCAGCGTTCTGGGATCCTTCTCTGCAGAACTTAGGTATTACTGTCCAACAAGAAATAAGTGATTGTAAGCATTCAAAACTTGCTCTTGAAGACTGGACTTTGCTGATTTGGCCAAGAACAAAATGACCTTTAAGGCAAATCACAGTGAGTGCTATAAAGCTGACTGGGCCAAGTAAATATAAAGTTGGGGAGTTGTGGTATTTATTTTTTAGATTATCATAAAAGCCTCAGTTTTTATAAGTGGACTTTTTATGAATGGAACATGATTCATGATCCTTAGATAGGAATTAAATATATATATTGCGGTGCTCTTATGGACACCCATATGGTTATGTGTGTGAGAAGACAGCTGTGTGTGACAGATGGGAAAAGACATTGAAGATCTGCCTCTGACTTTCATTTTATAACTGATGATTTCTTCTCACCTGCAGGAAAACGCTTCCTGTATTCAGATCATCTTCAATTTGTTTTTGCAGATGTAATTCACGCGTTCTGATTTCTCTTTTTCCAGTCTTCCAAGTCAGATGTTCAATGCCCAGGAGAAGACTTGGAAAACCAGAAGGATTCTGATTTCAGTCATCTGGCTTCTGCTATGAGAAAACGCCTCCCCTAAAGCCATCTCTTAAAAGTTTGCCTGCTCTTTCTTAGTGCTCATTTGTTCTGCTTACAGAATCAGACCCATGGAAACTAGCTCCTTACGCACTAGGTTGAAAAGTTCATTCTGTTCTACTTTTTAATAAAACAAAACTTTCCTGTAAGTTCAGCTCCCACAGTCCATCACAAGCCTCATCTAGCTGGCACTGACCAAACGCTGGCACCATTTTAATAAAGCACATTTTTTTGACAAGTTTTTTTCCCTTCTCTGCTGGCATTTAATACATTTTTTTTCTCTCAAGGCACACTGGTCAGGTAACATACATCTCCTGCCACAACCATGAGTCTCTGAAGTCTCATGAGTCTCTGTCCCTTGACAGAATCTCATCCATGAGTTCACCTTTTGCACTAGATTTGTCATGCCATGTGCTGAACAAGCATTTCATTTTCACCTCTTCTTACTGTTCCTTTAACTCTGCTTTTTCCCTTAACAGACAGCTTTGTCTGCACGTGCTTGAACTCTTCATTCACTTCACCACATAAGCCACGGAAGAATTTTTTTTTTCTAGGAATTGACAAAAAAAAGAAGTAATTGCAAAGCCTATCAGCAGTTACCTCCTGAAAACAGCAACAGAGGGCTGGTGGAGTCCAAAGGAGATTTAAAATATTTTTCACAACTGAAGAAAACAACTAAATCTGTCTTCAGAGGAGCTGAGGACCGTGTGAGGAAGCAGTGAAGCTTTCCAAACATAACATACTACCACACACTCCTCTTGTACTTCTGCTCATGCTCAGACTAGGGCAAGCACAACCTCACATTTTATTCAAGCTCATTAAACAAAAGCATTCAACACAGCTCATAAAGCCTTTATTCATAGCACAGCTTCATAGCATCCAGCGATGGAGGAGAGAGGGGAGAAGAGCCTGTTGAAAAAAATCTTTAGAGTAGAAAAAATCTTTCCAGTTAAAACAGCAGCCGTGTAAGAAGTTCTGTCAGAAGGGACAGAAGGGAGAAAGAGACCGTTTCAAGAAGGTACCTGGAATGTTATTTTGGAGATCACCTTAAAACTACTCTGAAAAGATTTCTTTGTATGCTGCTACAAGGCACACACATAAGGTAAAGACTCTGTGACCAGGGCTGGGTGTAACAGATCTG